>NC_058090.1:37045050-38245050 GCF_014858855.1 Bufo gargarizans | reverse complement strand
TCCCAGCTGCTGTGTCTTTGAAAGGATGATTTATTCCAATAGTATTGTGTCCTACAACCAGGACGCGTTTCAGCAAGCATGCCTTTTATCAACAGGTAAATCTTCATACAAACGTGTCATATAAATGATTGTAAGAGTCGCCTCTCATGATGTCGGATGACCAGCAGGTGGTAATCAAATGGACAAGCAAAAACGAAGCAAAACAGAAAGGAAGATCACGAGCAAACAAATATTGCAACATAAAGGATACAACTGTATCAGCTTGAGGATCCTTCAATAGGGGGGGGGGGGGGGGGGTCGATGTCTAAAGGAATATAATAAAATCACAAGTCTGGCACTTCAAACATTCATAGTCCCTATTAGGACCCCTGGGATGTAATGTGTCCGATACGTGGATCCAGTAGGCTTCCCTACGTTGTAAAAGTTTCTTTATCTCCTCCTCTTCTTGGTCTTTTAATTTGTTCCAAAACCTGGGACCTTAGTTGGGCAATAGTATGTTTACGTGGTGCGGAATGGGCAACATCAGATTTTTCGTCCTTATGGTGGATTTATGTTTCCCAATCCAATCTCTGAAGGACATAATAAAGCTGAGGTCCTTTGCTTGGAAACATTCTCTAGTAAGCATATCCGCTTTCCTTCTGGAGCACCCAACCCGGCCCATTGTTTGTTTGTTTTTTTTAGCAAGTGCTGTGTGCGGCCTCCTGTTTTGTGTTGCATCACTGCACAACCAGTTCTCTGAATGAAGCCGACTTCCCAGTCACGGTTTTGCGTCTTACACCGCCACTTAGCAGCTGATTTTGATGTTTGATCTACATTTTCCCTGCAGCCACTGCTGGAGGAGGAGAAATGTTGTATTAGGCCAGGGCTACACAACGAAATGTCGCACAACTACACTGCAACATGTCACGCGACAATTTTTATAATGAAAGTCGATGGTGTCGCACTGACATGCAACTTGCTGCGATGTGACAGTCGCAGAAAAAATCCATCTTGGGTGGATTTCTTGCTACTGTCATGTCGCAGTGCAACACCATAGACTATCATAAAAATTGTCCATGCTGATCTGGGCAGTAAAAGATCCGTTTTGAAACAAAGTGCGTTATCGACACAGCAGAAGGGCACTTTCCCGTGTCTGGTCTCCAGTGTTCTCACATAATTAAGGGTCTGGTTTTTCATCATCCCCGTACAGGGTGTGCTTTTACTGTGGAAGGTTTTTTCACATGATTCCACTAAGGCCTCTTTCACACTTGCGTTGTCCGGATCCGGCGTGTACTCCATATGCCGGAATTACACGCCGGATCCGGAAAAACACAAGTGTACTGAAAGCATTTGAAGACTGATCCGTCTTCAAAATGCTTTCAGTGTTACTATGGCAGCCAGGACGCTATTAAAGTCCTGGTTGCCATAGTAGGAGCGGGGGAGCGGCATACTTACAGTCCGCGCGGCTCCCGGGGCGCTCCAAAATGACGTCAGGGCGCCCCATGCGATCACGTCATCCATGCGCCTGGGGCACCCTGACGTCACTCTGGAGCACCCCGGCAGCCGCACGGATGGTAAGTATACTGCTCCCCGCTACACTTTACCATGGCTGCCAGGACTTTAGCGTCCCGGCAGCCATGGTAACCATTCAGAAAAAGCTAAACGTCGGATCCGGCAATGCGCCGAAACGACGTTTAGCTCAAGGCCGGATCCGGATCAATGCCTTTCAATGGGCATTAATTCCGGATCCGGCCTTGCGGCAAGTGTTCAGGATTTTTGGCCGGAGCAAAAAGCGCAGCATGCTGCGGTATTTTCTCCGGCCAAAAAACGTTCCGTTCCGGAACTGAAGACATCCTGATGCATCCTGAACGGATTTCACTCCATTCAGAATGCATTAGGATTCTTCCGGCATAGAGCCCCGACGACGGAACTCTATGCCGGAAGACAAGAACGCAAGTGTGAAAGAGCCCTAACTTGATTTATCTTATAAAATGCCCATGTGGTTTACTGTACATTGTCTGCATTGTTTCACGAATCGGAGATCAGATTGGGAAACCTAAATCCACCGTAAGGACGAAAAATCTGATGTTGCCCATTCTGCACTACGTAAACATACTATTGCCCAACTAAGGTTCCAGGTATTGGAACAAATTAAAAGACCAAGAAGAGGAGGAGATATCAAGAAACTTTTACAATGTAGGGAAGCCTACTGGATCCACGTATTGGACACATTACATCCCAGGGGTCCTAATAGGGACTATGAAATTCTGCATGTTTGAAGTGCCCGACTTGTGATTTTATTATATTCCTTTAGACATCGACCTACCCCATTGAAGGATCCTCAAGCTGATACAGTTGTATCCTTTGTTGGAATATTTGTTTGATCGTGATCTTCCTTTCTGTTTTTGTTTTTGCTTGTCCGTTTGATTACCACCTGCTGATCGTCGCCCGGTCTGGGCGTCTGCCGTCATTAGAGGCGGCTCTTAGGGTCCATTCACACGTCCGTTGTTTCTTTCCTGATCTGTTCCGTTTTTTGCTGAACAGATCTGGACCCATTCATTTTCAATGGGTCCTGAAAAAAAATCTGACATTGTGCTGTCCGTTTTTTTTCAGGACCCATTGAAAATGAATGGGTCCAGATCTGTTCAGCAAAAAACGGAACAGATCAGGAAACAAACAACGGACGTGTGAATGGACCCTTAGAATCATTTTTATGACACGTTTGTATGAAGATTTACCTGTTGATAAAAGGCATGCTTGCTGAAACGTGTCCTGGTTGTAGGACACTAACTAATATTGAAATAAATCATCCTTTAAAAGACACAGCAGCTGGGACTTTGTATGTGATGTATATAACTGGGTCTGCCAGAGCTGCTGTTGGGAAGATGGAGACTAGCCCTTTACAGGAGGAGGACTTTCAGTGGAGCAGCGGTCCAGAGTGCGTCTTGGCCCTCCATTTTTAAGTATTGTGCTTGGTTGTCCTTGTCAGCGCCATAGACTTGGGATGGAGCAAGTTGAAGGAAAGTATGGTTCCCCATCCAGACACTGTCCTACGACCATATATTTGGTATATACTGGTATTCAGAGATATGCCTAGTGGCCTCTGTGAAGCAGCTGAGTAACATTCTCACACCTTGCACGTTGAAGGTATTATGTGGTCTTAGGGTGGAGAGGACAGGGACGTCTCCTGGGGCTATTGAGACCATGGGAAGCTCTGTGCTTCTGAACAGCACTTACCGTATAACAGTCTGGACCTGATGGAAGTGTGCTTTCTGGGCATAGCTGGGAGTATAACATTGCAGTAGACTCTGGTCTTGATTTAGCATGCTTTGACTCCAGAATTCTGGCTATAAAATGTCACAAAATGGGGCTTTTGCAACTTTTTGGATGCACATGGAAAAAAAAAAATAAAAAAAATTTGGCTATGTAAAGGGTGGAGTAGGAAAACTGAAGTAACTTTTCTAGACCGATATTAAAGGGAATCTGGCACCAGGTTTTCACGTTTTGAACTGCTTATATGGCGTTCTTGCAAACACTGTTATAACAGTACTTTTGTCCCATCTAGAAAAAACGAGTTTATAAATCTATGCAAGTGCCCAAGCCCCTCTCCATAACTATCTTGCATCATCCTCTTCAGTTCTCGCCTGCACACTTCACCACCAGGCATAGAGATGTACAGTGCACACGTGGCGACTAATGCCGCGGCCTCTATACAATGTACGGAGAAGGCTGCGCCGGTGCCTTCTCAAACAGCTGATTGGCCTGGGTGTCAGATGCCCACCAAACAGATATTGATTACCTATCCTTAGGAGACGTCCTCATTAGTAACATATCAGAAAACCCTCTTAAAGTATTTCTAGATAAGTATTTGTGAGGCCCCTTTCACACGGGCGAGATTTCCGCGTGGTTGCAATGCGTGAGGTGAACGCATTGCACCCGCACTGAATCCGGACCCATTCACTTCTATAGGGCTGTGCACATGAGCGGTGATTTTCACGCATCACTGGTGCGTTGCGCGAAAATCGCAGCATGCTCCTCTTTGTGCATTTTTCACATAACGCAGGCCCCATAGAAATTAATGGGGTTGTGTGAAAATTGCAAGCAAGTGCGGATGTGGTGCGATTTTCACGCACGGTTGCTAGGTGACGATCGGGATGGGGACCCGATCATTATTATTTTCCCTTTAGAACATGGGTTATTTACAAATGCCTATGCAGGCATTAAACCGATCTTGTCCCAGGTGAAAATGTAATACTTCACTTTTATTATTATTTGGGTTAAAATACATGCTTTATACCTTTTTATTTAATTTTACTTGATGAACCAAATTTCTTTGGTTCAGTAAGTAAAATTTTAATAAAGGTATAAAGCACGTATTTTAACCCAAATAATAAAAGTGAAGTATTACATTTTCACCTGGGACAAGATCGGTTCAACGCCTGCATAGGCATTTGTAAATAAACTATTTGATAAACCTTACCCAGGGTATGTCTCAAATATGAATAAATAATCCCTTATAACATGGTTATAAGGGAAAATAATAGCATTCTGAATATAGAATGCATAGTACAATAGGGCTGGAGGGGTTAAAAAAATATTATAATTAAACTCGCCTTAATCCACTTGTTCGCACAGCCTGGCATCTCTTCTGTCTTTTGTGAGGAATAGGACCTTTGATGACGTCACTACGTTCATCACATGGTCCATCACCATGGTAAAAGATCATGTGATGGGCCATGTGATGAGCGTAGTGATGTCAAAGGTCCTATTCCTCACAAAAGACGACCAAGAGATGCCGGCTGCGTGAACAAGTGGATTAAGGTGAGTTACATTTATTTTTTGTTTAACCCCTCCAGCCCTATTGTACTATGCATTCTGTATTCAGAATGCTATTTTCCCTTATAACCATGTTATAAGGGGAAATAAAACAATCTACACAACCTTGAACCCAAACCTGAACTTCTGTGAAGAAGTTCGGGTCTGGGTACCACATTGTTTTTTATCACGCGTGCGCAAAACGCATTGCACCCGCGTGATAAAAACTGAACGGTACGCAATCTCAGTCAAAACTGACTGCAATTGCGTACCTACTCATGCGGGTTTGCCGCAATGCACCGGGACGCATCCAGACACGCTCGTCTGCAAGGGGCCTGACGGTTGTATGTTACTCCTGGGCTACGTGGAAGTGTGTCCCTGTGGTTGGACCACCCCCCCCCCCTCTCCCTGGGAAAAGTCCTGAAGACCAGAATAGCCCTTTAAAAGGTTTGCCCCATAACAATTTATCACTTAGACAGAAAACTACGGCTAGGCATCTGCCTGCTGTTTGGAGCGGCAGACACGTATGAGAAATCGTAGCTTGTAGTCCATCTCCAACAGGAGCAGAGTTCAATGAACAGCGGTCACATGCAAGTCTGTCACTCCGTTCACAGTGAACAAGGGCCCCCAGTGGTCTCTATCCTGTGAATGGGGGATAAGTCGTTGTCAGGTGACAACCTGGTGTTACACTAGCATGCATGTGTATTATTCCTTATGGGGAAAGAGTTGCATCCGATTATCACAAAGTTCCAACCCTGATCATTACAAGTCACATTTGGCTGTGTAACCCTTAAGCATTGTGGGCCAGATTTATCAATACTCACTCCACTTTCACATATGGCTAAAGTCAGTTTTACGATCGGCCCTTTAAGACTGTAATAAATGTGGTTTGACGGTAGCAGTTTATCTGTCAGTAAGCAGCTTTACGAAAAAGTCTCATAAGATAAGCATGGTCCTCACTGGAGTGAAATTGCGACTTTTTTTAAATAGTCCCAATAGTAAATCTGTCTAGAGATTCATTTACATAAGAAAACATGCCCACTTTCATAAAAAATGGCGAGCATAGTGCAGAGCAGAAAAAAGTCACAAATTTGTGCGCAGTTTTAGCATTTGGGACTTTTTCACTCCATTATTCTGACCTGAGCTAATGATAAATCTGGCCCAGTGACTGGTAAATCTTTTCTACCAAGGACTTGTGAGACAGTAGCTTTATCTTACTGGCTTGTGTCCAAGCATGTATGGAGGGGATTTTATGCTACTATTTATTATATCAGCCACAGACTATTGTAAAGCTCTGCGTGTGACAGAATGGTACCTGAAGGGGGAAGAAGCCTGGGGAGTTTAGCACCAGGGTCCCATTATAGCTCCCAGTTGGTTAATACAGTGGTACGGTGGCAGTTGTCATTGCTTTTCTGCCTCCTCCCCCACCAGTGCAGAATAAACAGCAGTGCTGGAGCCTGGCCAACTGGTTCTGACAGCAGCCTGAGAACTCTTCCCCACCCACACTGTGCTCTTCTGAGCGGAGAGAAGCGCCACCTAGTGGCTGCTGCTAGGAAATGCACCACCATCCTCCACTTTCAGTGTGAAGTGCCAGTGGTTGGTGAAATATGTAAGCTACTTTCTCACTAGCATTTTTACTGGATCCAGCAAAAACGCTTCAGTTACTGATAATACAACAGTCTGCATCTGTTATTAACAGATCCAGTTGTATTATCTTTAACATAGCCAAGACTGATCCGTCATGAACTCCTTTAAAAGTCAATGGGGGATGGATCTGTTTTCTATTGTCAGAGAAAACTGATTTCTCCCCCATTGACTTGCATTGTGGATCATGACAGATCTGTCCTGCTCCACATCCCAGGACGGAAAGCAAACCGTAGCATGCAGTGGTTTGCTCTCCGGTATGAGAACAAAACTGAATGCATTTTGGAGCGCTCCATTCTGTTCAGTTACGTTTTGTCCCCATTGACAATGAATGTGGACAAAACGGAAGCATTTTTTTCCCCGTATTGAGACCTTATGACTGATCTCAATACCAGAAAATATTAATGCTAGTGTGAAAATAGCCCAGGATTATTTGAGCAGTGTACAGTCATGGCCGTCTTCTCAAAACATTCTTGAAGTTTGATTCCACATGGCTGACTATGCAGTAGCCAGACGGCTCAGGGTACAATGCTGAATACCTGTATAGTTATGGCACAATATGACCATGTCGGTTGGCAGCACCCCTTACTGTCTGAGGCTTTGCATCTATATTGTAGCTACTGTTCCCTCGCACAGTTGTGTTCTTCCATATGTAGACCAGGTTTTAATTCCTGCATCAAGCTGGACCTGCTCTGAGGCGAACATCAGCTGGCCTGGGGGGTTATACTCCTAAGTTTTTACTTTGTGTATTAATGTGCCCAAGTTGAGTCTTTACTTGTTTATGTCAATGTATATTTGATGTATGTATCTGTACGAATGTAAAATTTAATAAAAATAACTTTAAAAAAAAACTGCTGGCCTAGGACAGTACAGGTAAAGCGAAGGTAAATCTGGCACTCCAGTTGGTATGAAACTACAAATCCCAGCATGCTGGTGCTGTCCCCCTGAGATGAGGGAGGCTGGGACGGGGTTTCCTTTTGTGACCGTGTGATTGGGACTGGTCTTAAAGGGACTGTCTCATCAGACTATTACTAAGGCAAGATGAGACACAGTCCCGACCACCGGCCGGCCAACAGCATTCGCTGTTTCAGTATTTCCCATTGCGTTGCATGAGAGCTACAGGAACAGCGTGGCATAGCAAGCTATGCTCTTTCCATAGCTCTCGTGCACGGCCATGTGAGCTACTGAAACAGCGAAATGCTCTGCCTGTTTCCTGGCCAGCTGGTGGTAGGCACTGTCATCTTACCTTAGTAATGCTGAGATGAGACAACCCTTTTAAAGGCTAGTTACAGGCAAGTTCGGTGTGAGAAACATGCTGTGTGTGGAAGCGTGATTATCTTGCGGATGCAGACCGCACACTGCATGCTGTCTGCATCTTTTGCAGCCCCATTGAAATAAATGGGTGCATCTGATCAGCAAAAATGTGGAACAAAACTACAGCCGTGTGCATGAGCTCCAATTCAGTAGATACATGTCTAGAAGGGACACATAGCATTATAAAGCCATGCAATCCTGTCATGCTGCCACAGCAGCATTTCTCGCATTGAACTCTCTCTTCTGTAACTAGCCTAAGAGCCTTTTACCTGGTAATTGGCCATTGATCACCTGATGAATTTGCAAAGGCTCCATCAGGTGATGCAGCACCCAGATATCAGTCTCGGCAGCAGGTAGTCCTGTGTAATCAGTGATCTGGGTTTTTTAGGAGAGCCACAAGTTCAATACCACCAATCTTATAAAATAACATGCATTTAAAAGGCTTTTCCTGGCTCCTGCTATTGATTACCTAGTTTCAGGATAGGCCATCCATATCAGTTTGGTGGGGGGGGGGTCTGGCACCCTGAAGGGCCAAAAGTAGCACTTTCAAAAGAGCTAGAACCACAGATCCACTCAGTGTAGTAACATTCAGCATGAACTGGGTTGAAGTAACCCAGCATGGCAACTACACTTAGAATGGAGGGGGGCTTCTGGCTCCATTCAAACTGCTGGTTCTGGTGGCCAATCCTGATGATCCATCATTAGGGATGAGCGAATAGACTTCGGGTGAAACATCCGAAGTCGATTTGCATAAAACTTCGTTCTAATACTGTATGGAGCAGGATCCCTGTACAGTATTAGAATGTATTGGCTCCGATGAGCCAAAATTGCTTAATGTAATTGTGCAATTTCATAAATAAATTTGTACTGTAAACTATTTCCTGAACTCTGGTTCAGTTCCAAGTGGTATCTTGGAACTGAACCAGTGTTCGGGAAACTTTTTTTTTTACAGTACAAAGTTTGTTATTACGCAATTACATTATTAAGCAATAACGTCGGCTCATCTGAGCCAATACATTAATACTGTACAGGGATCCTGCTCCATACAGTATTAGAACGAAGTTTTATGCGAATCGACTTCAGATGTTTCATCCAAAGTTAATTCGCTCATCATCAATATCACAAGCCTGGAACAAACTGCGTCTGATGCCTACATTTGTGTATATGCCAGGAAAAGCTCCCAGCATACGTATCAATTGGGCTCGTTTGGGTGTTGGGCTGGTATGTGTATATCCTTACCATGCTCCTAGACAGCGAGCTCTGCAAAAATAAAAGCTTACTGCGTGGTAGGTTTATTTGACATGCTTTGCTTTTTGCCCTGAGTCAGTGGTTGTGTCACTGTATACCTATACAGAGGGTGGGACAGGTTGTCAAACTGACATACTCCTCGCTGATATGCTCAAGTACAAGAGCCCTCAGATATAATCTGCATGGGAATCTGGCACCATCACCACATGAGTAATGGGCTATTACTGCACAGTCCCCATTGAAACTGTTTTCTAAAGCAGACCACTGCCTTGCCATCCTGCGAGGGGAGAAGTAAAGCAGTTGCTGGTCTTACTGGTGAGCAGTACAACAATTCCAGTGACACAAGCTGTGTAAACAGTGGTTTAATGCCGGTTTCCACATGTTTGATTCAGGTCCATACATATAAAAATGGTGATAAGAGTAAAGTTGAAGTAGTTGAGCAGAAACAAAAGTAAAATTACATGTTGTCATCATCGGAGTCGTCCTCTTCTTCTAAAGATTCCTGCCAGAGAAAAAGCAAGACTAGTGTCAGAGCTCGTTCTGAACCAAAGACCGAAATACAAAACTCACTGGTTTTTTTTTCTTTCTACCTTTGCATATTTCTCTGCTTCTTCTCTGATCTCTTTTGGTACAATTTCATGTCTTCCATTAGTTACTGTCAGAAAATAAAATTTTGCATTGGAGTATAATGCGATTCTTTGTCATTTTATGTTCTACTTTCACATGTACACCACAAAGGTTTTCCAGGAGCTTAATATTGATGGACTGTCTTTAGGATAGTTCATCAATATCTGAGGTGTGGGGGTCCGACTCACAGCGCCTCTGCTGAGTGAAGAGGTTACAGCCTCTTCCTAGGTCAGTGATGTCATATTCATTGGTCTCGTGGCCTAGTCAATGGAATAGGCCCGGACTGCAATATCAAGCACAATCACTATACTTGGTAAACTATGACGAGGTTGGAGCATCACAGCTTCTTCAAACAGCTCAAAAGTGGTGATGCAGAGAATCATAACCCCACCACTCAGATAATCGAGGACCTAGCCTGAGGGTAGGGGATCAATATTTTACTCCCAGTAAAACTCATTAATGGTTGTCTACTTCAACAGGGAGGTTTTCTGTTAGTTTTACAGCTGGGGAAGAATTCTCCAGGAGGCTGTTCCAGTAAAGAACAGCCTGCTGGAGTCCTCCAGATCGGGCATTGCTGGATACTGCCACCTGCCCCCATTGACTATATTGGGGTCCAGTGGCGATGTATGCAGGAACAGCAAATGTGAAACTAGCCTAACATGCCACCTGTGAAATCTGTCTTCTTACAGCCAGCATATGCACTTTGGCTATATGACGACTACAAATGGATAAACCAATTAGTGCACCTGAATTAATAGCCAAACTACCCGTGAAAGATATCTGCAGCACTGATATAACTAGTAATCTAGACAACAAATTAAAAAGTCTTACTTTTTCCAACCCAACTCAGCTCCAGTTCAAAGGCTTTATCTTTTACTTCATCATGGACAATATAGATTCTGAAAGAAAAGGTGAGAGTAGATAAGTTCCACGTGTTAGCAGTTAGGCCCCTTGCAGACAAGCTTGTGTCACCCGGCCTGACCTCCCAGCACTGGTGGGGCCACATATTATATTGATTTATGGTGCTATGTAACTTTTTTTTACAGTTCTGGAATGTATTGGATAACACTGGTAGCACTATGTCAGTGCTATCCAATACATTTCAGAACTGTAAGGGTTACATAGCATTATATTGATTTATGATGCTATGTGACTGCGTCAGGACGGGAGCTGCGCTGCGGACTCGCAGTGGGACACACACTCGTCTGCAAGGGGCCTTACAAGACAAACGTCTCACTGGGACATTATAGAGAAGGGTTCTCTGCCCGAGAGCAGCTCAAATCAGCCCCAGCAAAGATCTGATCCGTCCATTCTTTTGAGAGACGTAGAGGTCTACAGCTTCCGCTGCTAGTCCTGTGGCCTACAGAAAACACTGTACTTACATTTTTGCTACTTCTTTCACCACTTCCTTACAGGTCATTTCCTTCATCTGAGGGGGAAAAAACAAAAGAACAGATAGTAACCAACTCCAAGAATTCAGTGATAAGCGAGTAGTTGCATGTACAGATGCACATGTAAACTTTGAGGAGAGGTATTGCTGTCATCTTTTACTTACATCTGTGACCACTATGACTAACAATAGATTACAGGGCAGTAACCTTTACATCATATTTAAAATTACGGCTTAGGGTAGGTTTACACTTGCGGTCAATGGATCAGGCCGGCTGTTTCGGCAGAGTTCACCAGAGACTGCTGGACCCCATTGACTATAATGGGATCCAGCATCAGCAGTTTGTCAGGAAAGCGGCTGGATCCCATTATAGTCAATGGGGTATCCAGCTAGGCCAGATCTGGTAATCCCCAGAGACTTCACGGCCGGATCCATTTACCGCCAAGGAAACCTTACTTTGTTCTGGAACGTGGAGGGAATCACAAAGTGATAGCACTGTTCCTGCACGTCTTTGTCAGACTCACCTGGAGTTTTTCAATCTCTGTCTTGGCTGCCTGCTTGGCTTTCCCAATGGAACATCCCCAATAACCCTGAGGAGTGGAGACAGCAATGATTCACCATTAACATCATAAAGCAGAAACACATAAGTTAGTTAAAAGGGCGGATGAACTATAGTGGTGTCCTGTTAAGCAGAAACTCCACCTGTTATTCAGCTTCAAGTCACCTCAACTAAGGTGTGCGCGATGAAACAAGACTGAGGTAAGTGCAATCTGTTTGTCATCAGCCCTGACGGCTTACGGAGCATGTCAGTGAATTACAGGAAATCTAGGAACACAGCACGCACGCCCGGGTCATGCCGAAACTTGACTCACACCGTCCCTGCAAAGCTGTCGCTGGTGGACGAGCACACTTGTACTTCATAAGCAAAAACCACATGAGATTGTAAGGTTGCTGTGCCCTACATCTTCCTGAAATGAATGCTCGGGCCTTGTACAAGAAAAGTCATTATACTATATGATCGTGTCAGCCTGCAGTGCTATTCATCTGTACACACAGAGAACGGCAGACGATGGGAGTTCTAGATGAACCCACGTGGAACTATGTCCACAGACGCATACAGGTGAAACGCGAAAAATTAGAATATCGTGCAAAGTTAATTTATTTCGGTAATGCAAATTAAAAGGTGAAACTAACATGAGAGACTCATTACAGGCAAAGCGAGATATTCCAAGCCTTTATTTGTTATAATTTGGATGATTACGGCTTACAGCTTATGAAACCCCAAAGTCACAATCTCAGGTGCCCTTTGCTCAGGGGGTATGGATTAATTAGTTGCCTAGAGTCTGACACTTTGAGCCTAGAATACTGAACCTTATCACAAAATTCTAATTTTAAGCTGCATTAATGCAATTCCTTTTCATTACTGAATTAAATTGACTTTTGCACAATATTAAAATTTTTCAAGTTTCACCTGTATATACACACACACACAAGCTGATGCACCAATAAATCAAAAAGGTAATTCAGACTTACATAGGCTATACCAGATGGGTCGACCATGTACAGCTGTGAGCCATCATCTTCATTGTAAGATCCCAACATAAAGCTGCAAAAAATAAAAAACACAAATATGAACAGCTATTACAGTGGTTCTCTAACAATCCCTTTTTCTTAGGGTCTCTAAGATCCCCCAATGAGGAAATAAATAGGAATAAAAATGTTAAAAAAGGCTAATTTTTTTTTTTTTTTTTTTTGAGAGCACAGTATTGATAACCTATCTTTAGGATAGGTCATCAATATAAGATCAGGGAATCAGCTGCTTGAAAGCACCACGCCACTGCGGCCTTCTCACAGCATTGTACTTGGTATTGCAGCCCAGGTCCATTCACTTGAATGGTCACATGGCCTAGGGGCAGCTCAGGCCCAATGTATAGCGACATCACTGGCCTAGGAGGCGGCCGAGCACAGCAGCCTTTTCAACGAGCTAATCAGTGGTAGTGCCGAGAGTTAGACCTCACTGACCAGATATTGTGACCTATCCTGAGGAATCCAATTTGGATTCTCAGAAACCCTGTTAAAATGTCTGCTTTTCAATCATTTTTCTATTTAAAAAAAAAAAAGCCAAGAACAGATACAAGAGTAAAATAAAAAAAAAACAAAACTTTCTAAGATGTGAAAAACTGAAACTGGTACCGACTTGTACCTGGGAACCGAAGCGGAGTTCAGTTTCAAGTTTTAAAGTGGTTTTCCACTTTAAAAATCAACTACCAAAGTTATTCAACAAAGTAGGGATCTACCGCTATTATTGGACGATATTCATGATTTTCAAAGTTATCTGTATCTAACCTTGCCGACAATGCGTCCAGCGCTGCTCGCTTATGAGAAAACATGGCGCTTGGTGGCGCTATGTTCAGTGGCCAGAGTCAGTGGAGGAGGGGGGATGGAATCCCTCCCTCCTATGACGCAGCCGCTGCAGAGCCCAATAAAATTAGCGGGCTCTGAAGCTGCCCACAACACTGCCACAAATGAATGTCTGGCTAATATTAAAGCAGGAGGAGGGTTTACCGCTGCGCCGTCTCAGCTAGTGTGCTCAGCAAACGGCAGCAGCCTCCTCCTCCTGAGTGTCCTCCCCAGAGTCAAGCAGCCAGCATAGCAGGTGACTGGCTACTGTGCCACCAATGATAATTTTAATACAAATACAGGAGGCGGGCACCGGCTGTACCAACCTCCTGCATCTGTATTAAAGGTTAATTATCATTGGTGGCAGTGCACCCCCTCCCCAGTATTAAAGTCATTGGTGGCAGTGTCCACAGGGTCCGTCGTCGTCCCCCCCCCAAACCGAAGTAATTTCATTGGTGGCAGTGGGAATTCTGATCGGAGCCCCAGCAGTGTAATGGCAGGGCTCCAATTGGTTACTATGGCAGCCAGGACGCTACTGAAGCCCTGCTGCCATGGTGAGCTCCCTGCACAGGGCAGCAGGGACAGTGTAGATCCTATTCACCCTAATAGAGCTCTATTAGGGTGAATAGGGAATATCGGTATAAGTTATTGGCTATCAGCGATCCCTACAACAAAGTCACACGCAACTTCGCGAACAACTAACTTTGGCTCACCGGAGCCCACACATTCTAATACTATACGGAGACGGATCTCCGTACAGCATTATTCTGAAGTTTTGAATGAAGCATCCGAAGCTCTCTTCGCTCAACACTAATTACTACTTTACTCATCTTAAAAGTATTCTCCAGTTTCATAATACATGTTTTAATCTGCTCAGAGTATACCTGTTTATGTCCGCACTTTCTTTGCCCGGTTCTCATCAGAACTGCATCCTGGCAGGATGCTTACATGCAGAACTTCCTGTTTCCACCAGCTTTCTGCTGGGTTTGTTAATTCCAGCATGCTTTGCTCTGTAATGTTTCTCCGCCTGTCACACTGTCCACTCTGTAGTAGCCATTAGGGCTGCAGCTAACGATTATTTGAATAATCGATTAGTTGCCGATTAATTTCTACGATTAATCGATTAATCGGGAAAAACGACAAAATTACAAAACAGAGGTTTATATGATCTTACTTGAAAAATTATGTTCAAAGGCCATATTAAAACAAATTGTGGACGACACTTATGGGGGATCTGTGGACGACACTTATGGGGGATCTGTGGACGACACTTATGGGGGATCTGTGGACGACACTTATGGGGGATCTGTGGACGACACTTATGGGGGATCTGTGGACGACACTTATGGGGGATCTGTGGACGACACTTATGGGGGATCTGTGGACGACACTTATGGGGGATCTGTGGACGACACTTATGGGGGATCTGTGGACGACACTTATGGGGGATCTGTGGACGACACTATTATGGGGGATCTGTGGACGACACTATTATGGGGGATCTGTGGACGACACTTATGGGGGATCTGTGGACGACACTTATGGGGGATCTGTGGACGACACTTATGGGGGATCTGTGGACGACATTTATGGGGGGATCTGTGGACGACATTTATGGGGGGATCTGTGGACGACACTTATGGGGGGATCTGTGGACGACACTTATGGGGGGATCTGTGGACGACACTTATGGGGGGGGATCTGTGGACGACACTTATGGGGGGGGATCTGTGGACGACACTTATGGGGGGGGATCTGTGGACGACACTTATGGGGGGGGATCTGTGGACGACACTTATGGGGGGATCTGTGGACGACACTTATGGGGGGATCTGTGGACGACACTTATGGGGGGATCTGTGGACGACACTTATGGGGGATCTGTGGACGACACTTATGGGGGATCTGTGGACGACACTTATGGGGGATCTGTGGACGACACTTATGGGGGATCTGTGGACGACACTTATGGGGGATCTGTGGACGACACTTATGGGGGGATCTGTGGACGACACTTATGGGGGGATCTGTGGACGACACTTATGGGGGGATCTGTGGACGGCGTTTATGGGGGATCTGTGGACGACACTATTATGGGGGATCTGTGGACGGCGTTTATGGGGGATCTGTGGACGGCGTTTATGGGGGATCTGTGGACGGCGTTTATGGGGGATCTGTGGACGGCGTTTATGGGGGATCTGTGGACGACACTTATGGGGGATCTGTGGACGACACTATTATGGGGGATCTGTGGACGGCGTAGTTATGGAGAGGGGGATATGTGCACTGTTATGGGCATAACAGTGCACAGATCCCTTTCCTCATAACAGTGCACAGACCCCCCTTCCCATAGCAGTGCCATACACAGACCCCCCCTCCTCCCCATAGCAGTGCTATACACAGATCCTCCCCCCTCCCCATAGCAGTGCTATACACAGACCCCCCTTCCCCCTAACAGCCCCGGCGCTTGCATCTTTATTTTACCTTTTTACAATGACGCTCCCGCTCCTGTAACAGCCAGGCAGAGCGGACGGCGGCGTAACGTCACTCAATCACGTGACGCGCCTGCTCCGCCCACTTCATGAATGAAGGAGGCGGAGCAGGCGCGTCACGTGATTGAGTGACGTTACGCCGCCGTCCGCTCTGCCTGGCTGTTACAGGAGCGGGAGCGTCATTGTAAAAAGGTAAAATAAAGATGCAGCGCCCGCCCGAATAGCAACGAATCGGCGATTATTCGATAACTGGATTCGTCGACAACGAATCCAGTTATCGAATATAATCGATTACATCGATTAATCGTTGCAGCCCTAGTAGCCATGCCCCCTACACCTCCCCCTCCATGTTAGCTAGGCAGAGCCATCCCTGGAAAACATCACAGAGCAAAGCATGGTGGGATTAATTAGAAAACTCAGAGAAGGAAGCTGATGAACACAGGAAGTTCTTCTTGTAAACATCATGTCAGGGTGCAGGGATGCTGAGAACAGGGGAAGGTAAGTGCCGACATGAAAAACAGGTATTTGCCATTCCTAACATGCTCACATCAAACAAAGGTATGCAAAACATTGGTAAAGGGGTATCTGTACCCACAACTGACAGTTCATATTCTCTACTAGAGGGCCAATACTCATGGCTGTATTATATACACTGTGCCACCAATCTTACATGGGTCATGCCGGGTTACCGAGCACTTATTCCATTGCATCTGTGGGTGCAGCACAGAGCGGATTAATATAAAATGACATAAAACGTTAGACCATATTAGTAACTGCCTGAAAGGCTCTTTGATTTCTTACCCGCATCCAAAAGGTCTAACGGCACTGTATAGCGTATAGGCATGTACGTACATAGACACTCTGTCGGCAAGATGCTGCAAAGAAACAAGAACGTGACATAAGTAATAATACAGACCAAAATGTGGGGTAAACATCAGTCGGAGGACTACCATACCTTCAGTGGAACGTCATATCCATAGTTTGATCTAAAGTTGGAAGCTTCCTCTCGAGCAATGTCTGCCAGGGACCGAGCATCTGCCAAGAGTCCAGCAACAGCCTACAAATCATCAAGGCAGGATTGTAGGACACAGAAAACATTGTTCACCACAGTACTTCATGAGGCTTTCCTCTTCCTTGGGCACCCAGATTTCCCTTTATAGTGGTCATCGGCTTTCCCATATTGATGAACTACCCTCAGGATATCAGATCAGCTGTTTGAAAAGAATGCAGCGTACAAGTATTTACCTTTACGCTGTTGACATTGCGGTGGCTGTGCAGTGTAATTACCCTGAGCACTGTACAAGCGCTATGTCCTCCCCAAACAGCTCTGGGTCGGGGTTTCACGGCCATCTCTCAGTTCACCGATATCGGACTGCTGGAAACAGTCGGGCCAGTGCAGAGGCAATGGGTTCTCTCTCCATTCAGGGGGCCTTGGTCTGAAGGTGGAAGTGGGTCCCAAAGGTGGCCCCCCGCAACTAGATCTGACATCGCAAGAACATGGAATCTCAAAGAATGCAGCTTCTGCAGAAATTTAGGGACAGAGCCATTTCTGTTTGTGTCCAGTCCTTGACATCAAGGGCTGTGAAGGCAGGGTGTGGAAATATTCTTCATCAGAGGACATTAGAAACAGGGGTGTGGAAATTGAAAAAAAATAAAAAAAAAACTACTTGTCGAAGGACTGAAAGCAGGGGCTCGATCTACTTGTCCGATACAAAAAATAATTTTAAATCAAAACCATATTTCAATGCCCCGCCACGCTTACTTATGCAGGGAGGTGGCTGGCTTGCGTTCCAGTCTGTGGTGTGAAATGACTAAGTTTAGTCCTCGTTCACACCGGATAATTCTGTCCAGAATGCACTACATCGCGGCCGGCTCACTATGTTGTGGGGCAGGAGGGGGCGTGACGATCCATTGAAGTGAATGGCACCGTAGCCACAGGCGATCGGATGCACGGGATCGCAAGGCACAATTATGCCGAGGTCCGGTCACAATGCCGCTTGCAGCATTTTGTTTGGACTGGACCGCAGGAATAATGTGCCTTGCGATCCTGTGCAGCCGATTGCATTGCAGCCGTTGGGCATGGTCATGGTGCCAATCACTTCAACAGACCACTACGCCCCCTCCTGCCCCCACAATATAGTTAGCCGGCCGCAATGCGGTGCAGTGCATTCTGGACAGAATCAGGCCGGAATGCACTGCCTGGTGTGAACGAGGCCTTATCGTGATCACAGACAATTAGTTTAGTGCACACTCTTGCTCTTAGCACATTACTACCCGTACCTCTAGGTGGTTTAGGCAAATTAGCAGCTTATGTGGCTGAGGGATGCTGGCAGCGTGGAGAGTTCTATCAATGCCCCTGGCTCTGTCACTGCTCCTCCCCCGGAGACGTGACAGAACCTTTCATTGCTCCACCCCTGTCATTTCTTCTTCCCCACACTGTCACTACACCATGCGCCACCCACCCCCCGCCACCGCTCTGGCAGTGCTCTACGCCCCACTGCTCGGTCACCGCCGATCCACGCCCCCAGCTCGTCGCCGATCCACTGCTCCGGTAAACAAAGCCGTCTCAGCCCTGCTACTTGCCCGCAGCAGGGCTAAGCTACTGAACATACTACCTGCATGGCACCCGGAAGTGCATGTCCCGGGCGTCAGGCGATACGGTTTTCACACCCCTGTTAGAAAGCTGCTTAATCACTAGTGAAATACACTACATTAGTTACATAAAACCGGATAGGAATACCCTTCCTGACACTGCGCTAATAGATGGAACTAGCTGGAGTCTATAGCCACAATACAGATACTGAAATTATACAGGCTTTTTTTAAAGCCAGCAGTCTGGTAAACGGCTGATAACAGCAGAACTAGACATTTATCACTGATGAAATGTATTACAAAGTTTCTTGTGGTCGCTTGCACATAGTTGTGTGAAACGTTAGTGACCATTTAAAGCAGGCATCTCAAACTGCGGCCCTCCAGCTGTTGCAAAACTACAACTCCCAGCATGCCCGGACAGCCTACAGCAGGGCATTGTGGGAGTTGTAGTTTTACAACAGCTGGAGGGCCGCCGTTTGAGATGCCTGATTTAAAGGAAATGTCATCAGAAAATGAGCCATTGTTTAAATCACGTTTTTATTTTAAGCATTATTTTAAAGAATTTTTGGAGTTTTATTTAATTATTCCAAATCGTTATCGATATAAAAAAAAAAGAAAGTATATAATCTTGCAATCTTCACACTGGCTGCCAGGCCTAAAATACGTTATTCCTGTGTTGCAGCTGCATGAGCCATAAGCACAATGGTCAGGAGGGGACTTGATTGAATTATATGGGAGATTTTTCAAGACATGCTCTTTGACCTGTGCATTGGTCAGGAGGGAGTAGATGAGCTGTGGTATCACCTACTGTAAAATGGTGGATTGTGATGTCTATATATAGGTGATATCTGTCAGTGCGACCCTGCTTGAGATAATGAGATGACTGTTGAAAAGTTACCTGTACAGAACAGGAAATCATGAACGAATATTAGGCCTAGTGGCCAGTGTGCTAATTGCAGGATTAAGCACACTTTTTAAATATAGATAGCGACATGGAAAATGTAAAAAAATAAAAATGTTTAACACAAAAACGTGATTTAAGCAGGCAATTTTCTGATGATATATTTCCTAAGACCAAACAGCCCCTTTAAGACATCCTGTATCTTCTTAACCCCCTTGTGACAGCCAATATGCTTTTTTATGACGGTCACTAATGGGCCTTTTTATGGTGGCCCAGTGTAGGCAATGCACTGGTTTCAAGCCCTCGATATGAGAGCCGGCGTCCTGCTCTAATGGCCCAGACTGACAGAAGCGCCAACCTGGGCCATTTAATCCATTAGATGCCGCATGAATAGCAACCACGGCATCTAAGCTGTATTCCGGCGGGAGCGGACTCTGTCGCCCATAAGCACCTCACAAATTATATTGCGGGATGCGAATGTCAGTACACAGCAGCCTGAAGCCTCATTAAGGCCCCAGCCCTCCCTTCAGTGTATCCTAGCAGGGAACGCCTCTCTGGCACAGCCTGCTGGTGACTGTCAGTATAGCACTGACAGTATAATTCTCTTGTACTGCAAAAGCAGTACATGAGAATAAATATAAAAAAATTAAAAAAAAAGATAGCCTATTAAAATCCCTTCGAGGACCTGTTAAATAGTAAATAAAAATAACATTTCTTTACATTGAAAAAAAACAAAAAAAAATGTGCAAACATAAAATCTCCACATATGTGCTAACGCTGCATCCATTATGACTGGAGTTACACAATTATCGTGTAACTTATCCCCTATGGTGAAAGAAAACAATTGAAAAAAAATATTGCTTTTTGTATTCACCACCCAAAAAATGACATATTATTTTCTAAGATAGCATAGGAAGCAGGAGGAGCAAGAGTGCACAGAGTGGCTCAAGCCCACCCTAGATGCACTTAAAAGGTTTCTACCACTTGCTTTGCACACATTTCGTTTTCAGACTAGCGATCCGCTAGTGTCTGATGTACAATACAAGCTAAGTATTATATTCTTCTGTTCGGCCGTTTGGTTTAAAAAAGCACTTTTATATTTATGCAAATGAGCCTCTAGGTGCTATGTGGGTGTCTTTTCAGCACCTAGAGGCTCCGTCTACCTTATAAACTGCCGCCCAGCTCGTCGCTCCAGCACGCCCATCTCCTAGTGAATTCGATCCTCCCCCTGCTTCTGGCGTCTGAAATCTTGCGCCTGCGCCATTCGTCTCTGCATTCGGCGCAGGCGCAGTCAATGTCTGACCGCTCCCTGCTCAGACATTTCCACTGCACCTGCGCCGAATGCAGAGACGAACGGCGCAGGCGCGAGATTTCAGACGCCAGAAGCAGGGGGAGGATCGAATTCACTAGGAGATGGGCGTGCTGGAGCGACGAGCTGGGCGGCAGTTTATGAAGGTAGACGGAGCCTCTAGGTGCTGAAAAGACGCCCGCATAGCACCTAGAGGCTCATTTGCATAAATATAAAAGTGCTTTTTTTAAACCAAACGGCCGAACAGAAGAATATAATACTTAGCTTGTATTGTACATCAGACACTAGCGGATCGCTAGTCTGAAAACGAAATGTGTGCAAAGCAAGTGGTAGAAACCCTTTAAAGGGGTTATCCAACTCCTATAATGCCCCCCCTCCCCCAAATGCCTGGGCCCCTCACACAGATTGTACTTACCTCGCTCCCTGTCACTTCTGATGCCCGCACGGCCGTCGCATATCCAGCGATTGGGGGAGCAGCCAATAGCAGGCCCCCCCCCCCCGCCTTCGCCGGATGATTTAATCCGTACAACGGGGAGATGCAGCTGGGGCCAGGTGGGCATCATAAGCGAGGTAAGTACAATCAGTGTGAGGGGGAACGGGAATTTGGGCAGGCATTATAGGGGTTGGATAACCCCTTTACCTGCTCATTTTCATATGGATTAAAAGCACTTTTCCAGCAGAATGAAGCAGGGGATTGCTAAGTGAAAGGTATTCAGCTGGGCTAGGCCTCCAAGGCATTGTGCCTGGTGCAACAGTGAATTTCCCTTTAAAAGGAACACTGTTGAATACTGATACACCGTTATGCCTATTGTAGGGCAAGAGGTGGCGCTCTATTTTTGTCTTTGAATCCCCGTGTCACGCCCCATTTCCTTGCTTCCTGACATAACCCAGTGCATCAGTCCGGACAGAGTTTGCTTTCCTTACCATGCCCACGTGCCGATCCACATTGAAGATGCGCTTGTTAGAACCTTCTTCATACAGTTTAGATAACACAAGCTTCTCTACGCCAAACACAACGCCATCCTTACATCTGATGCCAATGGCCGTGCTGAAAAAGAGAGGTATAATAAATGGCGCAGCAGTGGAGGGTGGGACTCTACGCTGCCTTTTCACCTCAGTATTGCTGTTCACTACTCGCCCTTGCGCTGTGTTAAAGTGCTTTTCCAAGTTTTATTTTTTTTTACTGACGACCTATCCTCTGGAGAAGTCATCAGCATCTGATCAATGCAGGTCCAACCCCGCCGATCAGCTGTGTGAGAAGGCACCGGCACTCGCAGTAGTGCTGTGGCCTTCTCTCAGCTTTTCCGAGGCCAGTGACATCATGTTCATTGGTCACATGGCCTAGGAGCAGCTCAGCCCCATAGAAGCTAATGGGGCTGAGCTGTGATACTAAGCACAACCACTATCAAGTGCATGGCACTGTGCTCGGTGAGCTGAGAGAAGGCCCTGGCGCCACTGAGAGCGCCGATACCTTCTCAAAAAGCTGATCGGCAGAGGTCCTGGGTGTCAGACCCCCACTGATCACCTATCCTATCAGCAACAAACACTTAGAAAACCCCTTTAATAAATATAGGAACCAGGCCTGTGGAGTCGGTAGATAAGTTTTTGGTACTTCCTGACTCCTCTGTATTTAATATGCAAATGTATTTTATACATTCCTTGAAGGAAAGAAAGGCAACATACATGTCATTACCACAGAACTACTGGCTAGGAAGACAACAGTCTCTACTGTATTGAACAGTTTAAGCAAAAGAAACACAATGAAAACAACAAAGTTTTTTTTTTATCAAGTGGCTGGATAGTAGCAGCAGGCATATACATCAGGAACAGGAACTTTACCAGTTCAAAAATGCAAACCACATTATTTGGTTGTTTTAGAACAAAAAGCTTATCTACAGTACAGACCAAAAGTTTGGACACACCTTCTCATTCAAAGAGTTTTCTTTATTTTCATGACTATGAAAATTGTAGATTCACACTGAAGGCATCAAAACTATGAATTAACACATGTGGAATTATATACATAACAAAAAAGTGTGAAACAACTGAAAATATGTCATATTCTAGGTTCATCAAAGTAGCTACCTTTTTTACTGCTTTGCACACTCTTGGCATTCTCTTGATGAGCTTCAAGAGGTAGTCACCTGAAATGGTTTTCACTTCACAGGTGTGCCCTGTCAGGTTTAATAAGTGGGATGTCTTGCCTTATAAATGGGGTTGGGACCATCAGTTGCGTTGTGGAGAAGTCAGGTGGATACACAGCTGATAGTCCTACTGAATAGACTGTTAGAATTTGTATTATGGCAAGAAAAAAGCAGCTAAGTAAAGAAAAACAAGTGGCCATCATTACTTTAAGAAATGAAGGTCAGTCAGTCCGAAAAATTGGGAAAACTTTGAAAGTGTCCCCAAGTGCAGTCACAAAAACCATCAAGCGCTACAAAGAAACTGGCTCACATGCGGACCCAAGGAAGAGACCAAGAGTCACCTCTGCTGCGGAGGATAAGTTCATCCGAGTCACCAGCCTCAGAAATCGCAGGTTAACAGCAGCTCAGATTAGAGACCAGGTCAATGCCACACAGAGTTCTAGCAGCAGACACATCTCTAGAACAACTGTTAAGAGGAGACTGTGTGAATCAGGCCTTCAGTGGTAGAATATCTGCTAGTAAACCACTGCTAAGGACAGGCAACAAGCAGAAGAGACTTGTTTGGGCTAAAGAACACAAGGAATGGACATTAGACCAGTGGAAATCTGTGCTTTGGTCTGATGAGTCCAAATTTGAGATCTTTGGTTCCAACCACCGTGTCTTTGTGCGACACAGAAAAGGTGAACGGATGGACTCTACATGCCTGGTTCCCACCGTGAAGCATGGAGGAGGAGGTGGGATGGTGTGGGGGTGCTTTGCTGGTGACACTGTTGGGGATTTATTCAAAATTGAAGGCATACTGAACCATCATGGCTACCACAGCATCTTGCAGTGGCATGCTATTCCATCCGGTTTGCGTTTAGTTGGACCATCATTTATTTTTCAACAGGACAATGACCCCAAACACACCTCCAGGCTGTGTAAGGGCTATTTGACCATGAAGGAGAGTGATGGGGTGCTGCGCCAGATGACCTGGCCTCCACAGTCACCAGACCTGAACCCAATCGAGATGGTTTGGGGTGAGCTGGACCGCAGAGTGAAGGCAAAAGGGCCAACAAGTGCTAAGCATCTCTGGGAACTCCTTCAAGACTGTTGGAAGACCATTTTCATCAAGAGAATGCCAAGAGTGGGCAAAGCAGTAATCAAAGCAAAAGGTGGCTACTTTGAAGAACCTAGAATATGACATATTTTCAGTTGTTTCACACTTTTTTGTTATGTATATAATTCCACATGTGTTAATTCATAGTTTTGATGCCTTCAGTGTGAATCTACAATTTTCATAGTCATGAAAATAAAGAAAACTCTTTGAATGAGAAGGTGTGTCCAAACTTTTGGTCTGTACTTTTGGTCTGTATGTATATGAACTAAGAACAAAATCTGGAAATATATTAATCTTGGAATGTAGTTATAGCAAATGCAATTTAAAGAGGACTTTCACCTAAAAAAAAATTTTTTAACTAAGACTATAGCGTTACTTACATGCCCCCATGATTTCTTGAACGTTAATTCTTTTTTCATTCTGTGCCCCCGTTTGTCCGCTATGCCCCGGGATTAATTCCCACCGTCTATGCTAATGAGCCAGCCTCAAATGGGCTGGCTTTAAAAGTTCTCCCGGTCGTGATAGACGAAATCGCTCCAGTTCTCTGAAGTCTCGCGAGAACTGGAGCGTCTTCTCCCTGGCTAAGAGCGGAGCGCGCTGATTGGATGCGCTCCGTGCCAGGGAGAAGATGGAAGGCACGACCGGGAGAACTTTTAAAGCCAGCCCATTTGAGGCTGGCTCATTAGCATAGACAGCGGGAATTATTCCGGGGGGCATAGCGGACAAACGGGGGCACAGAATGAAAAAAGAATTAACGTTCAAGAAATCATGGGGGCATGTAAGTAACGCTATAGTCTTAGTTAAAAAAATTTTTAAGGTGAAAGGTCCTCTTTAAAATCAATTCAATGTAGAGTCCTAAGGAAGAGAATTGCCTCTGCCAGATCCTCTTTCATAGAGACTCTTAAATCAGACTTTCTACACTGATTGGGTGGGTGGCATTGCAGTAACCATTCTGGCCACATCACTAATGATCTCTGGATAAACAAGGATGGCTTCTTCTACAGTAAGTTTTGATGAGCGATCATACTTTTCAACTTCTTTTAGTACTTTAAAAAACATAAATTAATCAGTTATCAGTGAGAGGCTAGGTTAACCATGGGCGTTGCATTCCCTGTAACAGCTCCTTAACTGTGCGTTGCGTGCCATATAGTGAAGCATATGAAAAGCATGCTTCTTCACGGTCACTTAACGTGTTCGTTTTGCGGTAATGTGACGCACTGCATGCATTGGCCTTTATTCTTACAGTAGAGAAGTAATTAATTACAACTTTTTGTGAATTGGGACATTTAAACTTGCTTTTTTTTTATTCCAATTTATATTTAGTAGGAGTCAGAGTATTTTTGCAGACTCCGACTCCAGGTACCCAAAATTGCCTCCGACTCCACAGCCCTGATAGGAACATTAGCAATATTTTCTGTCTCCAATTTTGGGGCTTATCCATCAAACCTAACCCTATCACTTCTTTTAATGGAGTCAATGGGATTCCTGGAGCAACCTCTGTGTGTATGTAGATATATCATGAATCCCCCAGCAGTCCCATAAACTAATATTCAGAACCCCACATTGAGGGACCACACAAAACCAGATTCTCAGTAACAAAATAGAGAACTTTACTGACAGATGACAACTGGTAATTGACAAGGCACAGCCCATATGAAAACCAAAAGGGAATATGAAGCCCCCCTAGTTGCCTTGCTCTCTGTCATTCAGTAAAACTTGCCATATATTCTCGGCCTCTTGCACATGGGGGTGGTTCGGCCGTTCCGTGCATTGAGGACCACAATTTGCGGTCCCCAATGCACGGGCCCCATCCGTGCGGCTGCCACGACGGAACCAGACCCATTCAACTTGAATGGGTCTGTGATCCGTCCACACCGCAAAAATAAAATTAGAACAAGTCTATAGTGCTTCTGTGCCTCCGTTCCACACCGCAGCTGCGGACCCATTCAAGTGAATAAGGCCTTCGGTAGCTGTCTATTTGGACAACAGCTCCCCGCAATACACGCACGCCTTTGTCTGAGCATGCATGTATTCTGAATTGGGAATAAGATGCTGCCACACACCACTGAGAATAGGATTGGGCATGTTAAAATCCAAAAGCCCAATCCTAATCTCCCCCCCCCCCCATCTGACATTGGGAAGAGTACACATCAGATGGTTGGCCAGTCTTGCTTGCCAAAATCATTAATTTAATAATGTATGGCAAGCGTTCTATACAGAGGGTATGCAGAGATCAGTGGCTACACCTGCCTGGAAAACAATGGTGGGGTGCTCACTCCGCTCGGCTCGCCCCAATGCCGCAAAATGAAATAAGTACTGTAAAG
Source organism: Bufo gargarizans (assembly GCF_014858855.1). Taxonomy (NCBI): domain Eukaryota; kingdom Metazoa; phylum Chordata; class Amphibia; order Anura; family Bufonidae; genus Bufo; species Bufo gargarizans. The sequence goes on along the minus strand of NC_058090.1, from coordinate 38,218,772 downwards.
TTAGTGAATGTGGAGGGCACTCATTACCTAGGAATAGATGGGTGCTGTCAGTATAAATAGTTAATGTCTGGAATAGTTGAATAAAATATAGTATAGAAAAAAAATCAAATATGACTACAATATAACTAAAAATTGATTTTTTATTGATCTATAAAAGTTAAATTTTGTTGATAATTAAAAAAAAAAAAGGAGAGGGAATAAAGGATATGGTTATAAATATAAAAAACAAACAAAGTCAAAGGAGGGATCCGACATGGACTCCAAAAGACGGTATTCCAAACAATGGTAGAGAGTCTTTTGGAGAACCTTTGAGAGGCAGTTCTTTATAGAAAAGTCTTCAGACTGTTTTTAGAATTGCTGGGATTTGTGGTACTACCTGTTGTAGCGCTTATGTTTATTCACATTTGTCTGCTACTTTTTATATTTATAATAATATCCTTTATTCCCTCCCCCTTTTTTATACATCAACAAAATTTCCCTCTTTTATATATCAATAAATATCCATTTTTAGCTACAAGCGTTTATATACAGTTTGGGCAAAGCTGATACACTTATGTCGTGCTCCGCTCCCCCAGGCCGTACACGAAACAGTGCTCCACACTTACCAACATTGGGCATCTAGAGGTTGCTGTAAACTGTGCCAAAATTTGGCACATCTAGTTTTAGAGAAATCCTCTGGCTTACTGGAAAGAGGGCAGGCCCTGAGATATAGCATTTTATGCAAACACCGGGCCACAATTTTAGCATAGCCGGACATAAAAACACGGCGTGCAGCGGTATTTGTCCGCCCGATTTTTGGCATATTTGCCTGGTTTTGTGCGGATCTCTGCTGGACTCCATTATAGTTAATGGGACTGGATCACATTCCAGACGCATCCAGCCAGTAACAGCAAGATGTTACTGGCCAGAACAGCCAACGCAAATATGAAACAAGGCTCAGCCAACCATTAGTTGGTATAGAGTCAGAAAAGTGTCCATCCCTGCACCAGATTTACCCTCCAGCCTGAGCCCCTGTGATAAATCTGGTCCAGGTCTACACAGCCGGGCGAAGGCTACTTTCACACTAGCAGGGTCCAGCAAAAACGCTTCCGTTACTAATAATACAACCATCTGCATCCGTTATGAACGGATCCGGTTGTATTATCTTTAACACTGCCAAGACGGATCCGTCATTAACTCCATTTAAAGTCAATAGGGAACAGATCAATTTTCTATTGTGGCAGAGAAAACAGACTTGTCCCCATTGACTTGCATTGGGGGTCATGACGGATCAGTCTTGATCAGTTTCCCAGGATGGAAAGTAAAATACAACTTGTCGCGGTTTGCGCTCCGGTCTGGGAACGCAACGCATTTTGGAGCACTCCGTTCTGTTCAGTTTTGTCCCCATTGACAATGAATGGGGACAAAACGGAAGCATTTTTTTCCGGTATTGAGCCCCTATGACTGATCTCAATACCGGAAAACTAAAACGCTAGTGTGAACGTACCCTAAGCTTACCGCCATCTATAGGATTAGTAAATCTGCTCCATTGTATCAGAAGAGGACCTTTAATTTGAGAAGGAACCTAGAAAATCATCACTTACCTACTGTTTTCCACTGCTTTCATTGCATATTCAACCTGGAACACTCTGCCATCCGGTGAGAATGTAGAAGCCGACAGATCATACTGTAATCACAGAAAGAACTGTCCATAAAACCTGTCCACCACCTTCCAAATTATCACATGACACACTCAAACCACTACAGTGATTTAAATTTTTATTTTTTATTACAAAAACTTGGATTCACGATGTGTAAGTGCACTGCCGTACACTGGCATTCATTTCGGATGTAAAATTTAGAGGACAGACCTGCATATCTGCTTGTTGACAGTTAAGAGCTCTGCTTGCTGATAGTGAATGATAATTTCCGAGTTTGTATTGCAAATACTGAAGAGAATCCAATTTTTTTTATTTATTTTTTTACACATAGAGCTGTGACACGCTTAAAGGGATTTTGATATTAATCACCTACCCTCAGGACTCCCGGGACCCCCGCCAATCGGCACTATGACATGGCACATACGGTCGGTCACCTGCCATTATTGCACACACCAGGCCAGCGATCGGCGGCAGCAATCACGTAAATACAGAAGGCGGTCAGACAACCCATGTGATGTCACTAACATGAGAATCCGCCATCTAGAGGTGTCACAGCTCTAGATCCAGAGGTTGAATCTTCTATACAGACTGTTTCTATTCACTGTCAGCAAGCAGAGCTCTTGAACGTTAGAAATGAGTGTCACTTCTCATTGCACAGTGATACATGTCAGTCCTTTCACTTTCACTAGTGAGTCAGCACCGGGCGCTGCCCCCTCCCTGTAACAGCCCGGGGGCCGCACTGCTGATCTCCCGCTCCCCACACTGCACAGAGACACAAAGCCCCCTGGACCCCCGCTCTAATGCACCAGCTCCTTCCAGTAAAAGCCCCGGACAAAGCCGGCGTCACCCCCGGGAGAAGCAGCCCGGCTCCGGGGCACAGCACTCACTCACCCCGGTCCCGATAGAACTCATGTCTGACAGCGCTCTGCGGACTCCGGCGGTGAGACGGCACTTTCACTCCTGTCTTCCTCCGCACACTCACCAGCCAGTATCCTGCTACCTGATTGCTCAGCAATAGACCAATCAGCGGCTTCTTTCTAGGGCGCATGCGCGGCAATTGTAGACGCTCGCATACGGTTTTAGCTTCTGGACTGTGAATAACTGTGCCCTCCAGTGGTGGGAGGTCTGCATTGCGCAACAAAAAAGATTATTGGCAAAATGATAAGAAAATGATTAAAAAACATAAAAAAAAAATACTATAATGCAGCCATGGTTTCAAAAGACCCGCACATCAGCTGATGGACGTCCTGACTCTAACAACCTGAATTGATGATTTTTACCCTGATGAACTCTTCTGGCATACAGCGAACATCCTGACCCTTATATCGATAGAGTTACAACCAACACTCTTACATTGGAAAATCTCCACATTGAGGGCTGCTAAATCGCTCACACTGCTCCTGCCGAATCTGACTCCATTAGCCACGTGGGACGCCACCGTGTGCTTCAGTCAGACGGCTATTGAAAGTGTGCTTTTCATTTTGCCATACAGGGGATATTGACCGAACATATTGTTACAATCGAAAAAACGATCGAAAGCAAATATCGAATTTAGTCCGGACATTTATTCGAAGATTTATTCGACTTAAACTAAACTTCATATTGTCGATTATTTAACATCGAATTGTCATCGATTTTATACTTAATCAGGACACATTCATCTACCTGAGCTGCATACAGCTATTGCATATCCAGCGACTTATCTATTTATGCTCTCCATCTGAATATTTTTTAATATTGAATTTTTTATTGTGCAAATTTTTTATTGTGTATTTTGTTATATTGTTATATGGTTTATTTTACTCATTTCCTAATCTATATATTGGTGTAATAAATATTAATATAATATTTTCGAATTAGTCTTTGAAATAGTCTTTGTGTGGTCCATTGGGAGAGTGCTCAGCCTCTCTATATACAAAATCATTAAGAAGTTCCTGTGCTTTCTTAAAGAACTTCTGAGGGACAACAATCGGGACAGCTCTGAAAAGATGCGATGCGACCCACCCACGAGATCTCATAGCTGCTATATTCCTTGGTATCCCTTTTGATCATGTCCAACAAGGGAGCATAGTTAAGTTGGTAGAGGCTATGAATATCTGGAGGAATTGTCTCCTGTCTTCAGTCCAAGGGGAAGTCTCTTTTTATTGATAGGAGTATTCGGTCAGGGATATTGAGATTTAGACTCGTTGACTTTATAATACGACACAAGGCTGTATTCTTCAATTACCGAGAACACCACCGGGAGCGTTGTCAAGGGGGAGGTCAAGGATAATAGAATGTCGTCTGCGTATAGCAATATACTGTGGTTTCAATTTCCAATTTGCACTCCTTTTATATCCTTATGTGACCTAATAGCTTGGGCTAGTGGTTCCATGGCTAGTATGAAGATTAGAGGAGAAAGACGGCAGCCTTGCCTTGTGCCGTTAGTTAGTTTAAATGGCGAAGACAGTGCACCGTTTATAAATACCGTCGCTGAAGGCTTAGAATAAAGTGCCTACATTGCGATATGAAAGTCGCCCCTAACCTCATTTTACGTAGTACTGAGAATACAAATCACCAATTGAGGTGATCAAACGCCTTTTCAAGCGTCTTGTGCTAGTAGTATAGCTTGCTCCTTCTTACGGTTCACGTGGTCTACAAGGTTTAGTACCCTACGTGTGTTATCTGTTATTTGCCTGCCCTTTATGAAACCCGTTTAATCTGGATTAATTGACTGGGGAAGGACTGTTAAAAGTCTAGTAGCCAATATTTTAGAGTAAATCTTCAGATTAGTGTTTAAGAGGGAAATGGGTCTGTAGTTCTGGGGCTTATCTGAGGGTTTGCCAGGTTTCTGTAAAGCAACAATGGTTGCTGAAAGCATTTAGTCTGGAAACGTGGCGTTCTGAAAGGCTTCATTGAATAATTTCGCTAAATATGGAGAAAGAAGGTCTTCGAAAGTTTTATAATATAGGTTGGAAAATCTGTCAGGGCCCAGGGATTTATGTAGAGGGAGGGAGGCTATGGTTTTTGTGAGTTCAGAATAGGTGATAGGCATAGATAATAAGTCCCTTTCATGTAGACCTAAGCGGCCATCGCAGTCAGCAGCAAAGCATTTGTGATTTTAAGTAAAAATGTAAGGGGTTGACCAGCCTTCACAAAATAATGGACTATCTTTGAAGTCAATGAGAGCAGAGTTGTCGTAACCAGCACCGTGGACTACAAGGTTGATGGAGCTGTGTAGTTTCGCCACTGAAGCTACATCCGAACAGCTGATTGGCAGGAGTACAGAGGTGTTGAAATCCAGCCGATCAGCTAGTGATGGTCTATCCTGAGGATGGGCTTCCACTAGGTAAAAGGTGGACAACCCCTTCAATTATAATCGGCTGAGCAGGAAAACCACAGAGGAAGAACCCGGGGTGCCTCTGGCGGTATGGTGATCACAGCCAAGATCACTGATTCAGCGATGTCATAAAAGGGTAAGTACTGCTGAAAATCTTTCTTCCACAAGTAAGCGGAAACAGAATTTATGCTCCAGAAAACCCCTCTAACGCCCAGTAGCCATATTCCAAAATGCATGCCATGCAAGGTACTAGCAGTTTTTTTTTATATAGCTGCAATTATACAAGTGGGATGAAGCCATGATTGATTGATTTTTGTATGTATCCTATCTATGAACATAATCTACTCAATAGCTGCATTTTAACACAAGGTAAGAGCCGCCCAGGTGATGCCAGAAACAACCCCAGGGGTGATAAATAGGAAACTGCAAGACAAGCAGTTGCTGCAGCAACACTGTGGTGAGGCCTATGGGTACGTCCACACAGAGCATAATTTAGACAGAAAAATCAGTCAGGGATAATACCACGGATCTGACGCAAATGTTGAGACAAATCTAGAGCAATTGCTGTATGAATTACATGCAGATTTGCCATATCCTAGATGTCCTGCGCAAGAACAGAGAGTTGAACAAGTGCGCACTAGAGAGCCCGAAGAAGGATCTGGAAGAACCAGGTCTCCCCCTGAAGAAACAGGAGAGCAGCACAACCGGAAGGCGTCTGTTGGTAATAGCCTAGCGCTCTGCATATAGAAGGAGGACAGACCCAACAAGAAAAATTAGACCATGAGGGAACCTGGCAGGAGAGAAAATGCCTGGGAAAAGGACAGAAGCAGTCCTGAACCAAGGAAAAAAACTTCCTGGAGACCAACTAAAGTAAGACCATGTGGACCATCCCCTTGGCAAAAGGAAGGCAATTCCATAAGGTCCTGGAAGCAAAGAAACCCGACCAGTAAGTGGACCCGGCAAAGAAAAAAACTCTAAATTGTCTCAGACTAAAAACAGTGGCCTGTCCATCGCAAACACCATGTGAAGGCCAGGGTAGAGAGGAAACAAGGAAGCACTGGAGGCTGAACAATTGAGAGAAAGAATAGCAAAGACTCAGCATGGGAAGGGAGCAAGCCTTCTTCCACTGCAAGGCAGGTGGGAAAAGAGAAACACCCTATGAGAAGGTGCAAACCCCATCCTTGGTAATGGCCAGGAGAAGGGAACGTGGTTCCCACACAAAGAAGGGGAGAATCGAGCCTCAGAAAAGCTGGAACAAAATAACACTGTGAAATATAAGACCAGCGAAATCCCTGGCCACATGAAGTCTCAGAAAAAAAGGAACCAGTCACAGGCCCTGGTAATACAAGTGGGGACACACTCATCTGAGAGATATTGGAGTAGAAGAGAAAGGACTCCAAACAGCCTAAAGAGGAACAGTTCTCAATCGAGGGAAAGCTCTATCCCAGAAGTGGCCAATATGAATGTAAATTGCAAACCGGAGCAACAACTCCAAGGTACCAGGACCTGAACCTGGGGAGACGGGAAGAGAGGTTAGAATCTCAAGAGGGGAAAGAGCCTATGGGGACCCAGGAGGGAAAAGAACCAAATCGGGCCCAAAGAAGCAGCTGTCATACAGAGCATGTGCGGTCAGAGATGCCATGAGTAGCTTCCCCAGAGGGAACCGGCCAGTGAAGGCCAGGGTAGCTAGATGGTCGTAGAACCATTGGGGCAGGAACTCCAAGCAGTATTACCCAGTCATAGGCTCAAGTAGGGTCCACAGAACTGGACCACATGAGGACAATAATAGCCAGATTATCAAAGGAAAAATTAAATGTAGCAACAATAGGGAAAAAAAAACATCAGCCATGGTTAATCAACCATCCTAAGTGTAGTGACTAGCATATTGTATAACACTGCCCCGGAAGGGGTAAGTACAGCAGCCTGGATTTTGTAAAACAATCGCCAGACATCCATATGTCAGAAAAGGAATGCGAAATTCACCAGGGGAAGCCGGGAGAGACTACACCGACATGTAGAAGCTACTAGCAGAGCACAATGAAACCCCCAAGGAAAGGGGAAGGAACTGACATGTGCAGACAACGGCAAGGCCCAAGCGAACGGCACTTCTGTCATGTAGCACAACTAATCAGAGAACATAAGGGAGTATCAAGAACGCCCGGACCATGGAAGAACTACGGGACCATGTCCGATACCTGGGCGAGCAGCAGAAAATTCCACCCACCAAGTAGATGTATGGCACTCACTAGTCCTGTCACAGCCATATCAGAGAGGACGTCCAGCGATGACCCGAAAACTGCAGTAGCGGCTGGTGCTCACAATGCAGTGTATCCCTGCAGGATAGAACATCCAGTGGTGATCCAGGTACTCTGCAAGGACTTGGCCATGTAACTCTGTGAAAGCAGAGAGGAAGTAACAACAACACGAGTACTTCATCCATGAAATGGGGTAATGCGGCTGTGGAGAATACAGTAGTACTGTATAGGGTTGACAAAGAACAAACCTAGCATGATAGCCAACAACCTGCCCATGGCGGAGGGAGTGTGGTTGTCTGGTGCATAACAGGACTGAGAAGTAATGCGTCAAGCAATAAAGTAAAAATCATGCCTAGTACAGGGGCAATGAGAAGACATGGTGCACTCAGAGGGCATGGTTCAGGAGGTACTGCACGGGTGTCAGATCTGAACAGGCCAGCTATATACTGGATCTAACAATTGCAACTCTACATATGGTCACCAGGTACATACTACAACCAGGATGGTTTGTCACGGATGAGGTATTGGAGGAAACACTAAACTAACAACCAGGAGGGAAAGGGAAAGCCACTAGGCCTCAAAGCTAGGGAAAGGAAAAGGTCACCTCCTGGTAACCCTACTCCTGGCCCTGACTCCTAACTGTATGGGCACCCCTTGAAGGTAGAAATGCCTATACCCTGGAACCCTAGAGAGCCCTAAGAATATTGTCAGGGCTGAGGCAACCTGTTCCTTCCCAGAAGCAACAGGCATCTCCCCGAGGCTTAGTAACAAAAATAAAGGAAGGGAAAACAAAACACAAACAAACACAACACTTAACTTCTGTAGTGATGGAAGATCGGGAACACCAGAAACGACCTCACACCAGCTCTGCCAAACCCAAATTAAGCTATCTACTGCACAGTCAGAAGGGTGAGGCAACACTAAATAGGGTAGAGCTAATGAGTACTAAGCTACACCTGAAACAGGGGATGAGGTCACAAACAAACACTGAATAAAGAGTAATCAAAGAGGCTGTTAGATTCCTCCACGTTCCGCCAGTCTCCTTGATCTCCTGACATCTGTCACAGAAGGGACATTGCTTAAGAAAGACCAGAGATGGTCGAAACGTCAGTTATCTTTATGCTGCTGATACAAATAAAGTAACTGTATTTTTCACATAAATTGACGAGTGCTGTGGATTTCTACATATTACAAGAAGGGTCCTGTGACAGGTTTGTCGGATACAGTGCCTTGAGATAGTACAAGTACACTGCCGATGACTGACAGTAATGGGGTGCAAGATGCATACTAGAACCAGAAAAGAGTGATGAATACAATGTAACTGGGGATGGTACCATCACTCTGCATGAAGAGGAGCCAAATGATTGCCTAGCACACATAAGAGCCTGGAAAGGGCAATGCAGGAGCCGTATGGGCCACAGAATGTACCAATAGGGCACAGCACTTGGAGATACTACAAATACTCCGCCTGAGAATAGGAGTAATCTGGCTGCATGACGCACACTGAGTGGAGACATGGCTCTAGCATCTGGAAATGGTATAGGTACTCCGCTTGATAAAGGAGTAATATGACTGCGTGATGCACAGTAGAATCAGACAGGTGTGATGGCTACAGCATTTGGAGATGGTACAGGTACTCCACCAATAATAGGAGTAATATGGTGCATGGGGCGCAATCGAACCAGACAGGTGAAATGGCTATAGCACATAAGATGGTACAGGTACTCCGTTTAATAAAGAAGTAATATGGTTGCGTGGTGCACATTGACACCAGGATGGTGTATTGGCTACAGCATCTGGAGAAGTAATACGGTGGCCTGGAACACTCTCCGACTAGATGGGTGTTGACTATAGCTCCTGGTAATAGTGAAACTACTCCAGCTGAAAAGGAGATACATTGGAACCAGGAAAGTCCGTCAGATACAGCATTTGGCTAGTGGTACAAGTACCCCAGTGTTAAGGGTAAGGTGTACATACTGGGACACCACATAAGTGTGCCGACGTGCTAAACATGGTGGCGGGTAAAGCACCACCTACTAGAGAGGCGGTAAGCTGACTTACCTGTGCGGATAACTACTTGTGCAACCAGGAGAGTGCCTTCTTAAAATCCACTAAAGGTGGTGCCAACCCTGGGAAGGAGAGGTCCCTTAGTGGACATTTGTCTTTGACCACCCAGAGAGATTCTGTATGGTGGAAGACCGCCTGATGCTCTGTTCCGAGTCAGAATCGGTGTAGAGGAGTCCCCCGATGACGCAGAAGAAACCTGAGGTGTTCCCCTCTGTGTTAGTCCTGGGAGGAAACTAGGATGCAGGGGATGAGCGGGACCTATGAGGGGAGACCCTAGACCACTACTGGACTATGCACCCTGATATGGACCGAGTCAGGAAGCAAAGGACTCCCGGGGAAGCCGATGAGGGCAGGGAAGAACGCCATAATATCATCATAGCTGAGAATGGGCGCAGGTTACGGTGGAGGTGAGGGACCCACGTGGGGAGAAGGTGACCCCTGAACAGAGTTCAGGTTAACCCAACTGAGCCCAGGATCTAGTCACCACCTGCAGGCCAGCCAGACCAATAACAAAGCAACCCCCAGCCAATGCAGGAGCAGATGCAACCCAGGGGGAGGGATGGAGGGAAAAGGGACCTGCCACAGATTGAACCACCGAACAGGGGCCCAAGATAATATGTCCCACCAATGACGCTACATGGGGGCTGGGGGCACTGTGAAGATGGGGAAGCACCCTCTGGGAAGGACATCTCGTCCTCTCACCGGAAATTCAGTGCAGAGACCTCTAGAAGGCCATGAGGGAGGCGACACCCTTAGAATAAAAACAGGCTCTAAAAGGCTACAAAAAAGGGGTCAAAGCGACCCACATTGGTCAGAAAAATGACCCAATAGAACCCCTGGATGGCAGGTAAAAATAATAAAATAGGAAAACGGATGCGGCCTCGTCAAAGCCGGAGGCGGGGACTAAACTAGATGCCGCAGCCGAAAATGAAGCACCCTCAGCGGGCAGACACCGCGGTATCCGAGGTGGGGAGGGAAGGGGGGGAATCACAGCAACCCCCATAGAGAAAAAATGAGGAACACAAAGATCCTGGATGCCAGGAAAAAGACGGGAGCTGGCGCGGCCTGGTTCAGGCGCAAGCCAGGGACTAGAGTAATTAGGAAGCAGAGGAAGGTAAGGACGGCCAGGGGGGAGGGGACCCAATGGAGTATGGATGGATTGGGAGGGAAGGAGTCCCTAACTAGGGCAGGGAGCATACTTACCATCTGGCGTCTTCGGGCGCCGCAGGGTCACCCCTTTGGTAAACTCACACATGAGTGGGATTACGGGTACCCCACTGCGGATGCATTAATGGGGGACTGGGTGACCGGCGAGGTACTGAGGTACGTGCACACAGGGGGTGCTACTAAAGTGAAAATCTGTGGGGTGATCTGAAGAGGCTGTGCACAGGAGATGCCCTCGCAATCTGACAGATTTGGAGTGTTTTTCAAAGAAGAGTGGGCAAATCTTGCCAAGTGAAAATGTGCCATGCTGATAGACTCATACCCAAAAAGCCTGAGCGCTGTAATAAAATCAAAAGCTGCGTCAACAAAGTATTAGTTTAAGGGTGTGCACACTTATGCAACCATATTATTTCATTTTTATATTTTTTTCTTCCCTCTACCTTAAAGATTTCAGTTTGTTTTTCAATTGAGTTGTATAGTTTATAGGTCACATTAAAAGGTGGAAAAAGTTCTGAAATAAAAGGTTAAAATGGTCTCAGTAATGTGTAGGTTGCTGAGACAGTTAAGTTTATGGGCTGGATTTTATTGGACTGGGAGAAGGTAGGATTGGTAGAGGGACCTCCCCAGTCCACCCAATTCCGGGGCAGGTTTTCCCCTAGCCTGGAGGGATCCCCAGCTGAAGCCAGCTGGGATAGTCAAGGGGAAATAAAGCACAGTCCAGGCTGTCAGTCTTGGGAGAGTAATGCCTGGAGAATGTCTGTGCTGCTGGCTAGAGAAGCCGAATTCTCTGTGGGACCTGTGTTCAATAGGTGAGCTAGGATCTTCACTGTATTAGCCAGAGCCCAGACGGGCAGGTGTTTATTTTGGTTTGGTTTATGTTTTGTGGTGCTGGACCTTCACCTTACCCAGTAAATTATAACTGGGTTTGCCTGTATTGCCAGAGTGTTATAAAAATAAAGCAACGTTTGGACTCTAAGCCTGTGGTCTGCAAGAAAATCTGTCATCGCCGCCCAACCTGAGAGTGTAACCCCTTACAATATATATATATATATATATATATATATATATATATATATATATATATATATATATATACACACATATACATATATATACACACACATACACACTTCCTGTCCAAAAAAAGTCGCCACCTGGATTTAACTAAGCAAATAGTTATGGGCCTCCTATTGGATAATTACTGCACGGGCGATTATCTTTCAGCTGGCAACAAGTTATTTAACCCCAACTCGTGCAATGAGTTGCTTCTCATTTCTTAAACAACCATGTCGAAAGACACATCTCGTGGTCGTGGAAAAGATGTTAGTCTGTTTGAGAAGGGTCAAATCATTGGCATGCATCAAGCAGAGAAAACATCTAAGGAGATTGCAGAAACGACTAAAATTGGGTTAAGAACTGCCCAACGCATTATAAAAAAACTGGAAGGATAGTGGGGACCCATCGTATTCGAGGAAGAAATGTGGCGGGGAAAAAATCCTTAATGATCGTGATCACTTAAAATTTTCGTGAAATCAAAATCGAAGAAAAACAACAGTAGAACTCAGGGCTATGTTTAATAGTGAAAGTAAGAGAATTTCCACACGCACAATGCAAAGGGAAATCAAGGGGTTGGGACTGAACAGCTGTGTAGCCGTAAGAAAACCACAAATCAGTGAGGAAAACCGGAAAAAAAGGCTTTAATTTGCTAGGGAGCATAAAGATTGGACTCTGGAGCAATGGAAGAAGGTCGTGTGGTCTGATGAGTCCAGATGTACCCTGTTCCAGAGTGATGGGCGCATCAGGGTAAGAAGAGAGGCAGATGAAGTGATGCACCCATCATGCCTAGTGCCTACTGTACAAGCCTGTGGGGGCAGTGCTATGATCTGGGGTTGCTGCAGTTGGTCAGGTCTAGGTTCAACAACAGTATGTGCTCCAAGAATGAGGTCAGCGACTACCTGAACATACTGAATGACCAGGTTATTCCATCAATGGATTTTTTCTTCCCTGATGGCACGGGCATATTCCAAGATGACAATGCCAGGATTCATCAGGCTCAAATTGTGAAAGAGTGGTTCAGGGAGCATGAGACATCATTTTCACACATGGATTGGCCACCACAGAGTCCAGACCTTAACCCCATTGAGAATCTTTGGGATGTGCTGGAGAAGACTTTGCGCAGCAGTCAGACTCTACCACAGTGATGGCTAACCTTGGCACTCCAGCTGTGGTGAAACTACGACTCCCAGCATGCTCCATTTATTTCTATAGAGTTCTGAGAGCAGCCAAGCAAGGGGGGCATCTTGAGAGTTGTAGTTTTACCACAGCTGGAGTGCCAAGGTTAGCCATCACTGCTCTACCATCATCAATGCAAGATCTTGGTGAAAAATTAATGCAACACTGGATGGAAATAAATCTTGTGACATTACAGAAGCTTATCGAAGGACAGGCAGTGTATATAAATATTTATATATATATTTTTTTTAATCCAGCCATTTAATTTCATTTCATGGGGAGCTGCAGACTCTGTTCATGATGCTGCCTTGATAACTCAAAGCTAATTTACCAGTGACAAAAATTTAAATGAATGTTAAAAAAGCTAACTTCTTACACTAAATGCCAGTATCTGTTTATTGTGCAGATATATCGGGCAAACAGAAGGTTCAGAAAATGCAGTGGGTTATACAAATCTGGGGGAAATGCTCAATTTATAGAATGCATTAACTTTTTGGCTTTTATCTAAACGGCCATATCTAATCTACCCGGTCCCCCTTTGGTCGTACACAGGCACAATAATACCTACAATGGGAATACAGCACATTACTACGGTATATCCTGCTGTGCAGGTGCAGACATACTTATATAGCCAGTGGAGGAGAAGTATTGTCACCTGCAGCTCCTTAGTTCTGAAACATTCACACTTCCCTGTGTGACAAGTGCATTTCAAAATGGACCCCTCTTAGGCTACTTTCACACTAGCGTTTTTTTGGGATCCGTCATGGATCTGCAAAAACGCTTCCATTACAATACAACCGCATGCATCAGTCATGAACGGATCTGGTTGTATTATGTCTTCTATAGCAGTTTTCTATTGTGCCAGATTGTGTCAGAGAAAACAGATCCGTCCCCATTGACTTACATTGTGTGTCAGGACGAATCCGTCTTGCTCCGCTACCCAGGACGGACAGAAAAAAACAGCAAGCAGAGTTTTTATGTCCGCCTCCAGAGCGGAATGGAGACTGAACGGAGGCAAACTGATGCATTCTGAGCGGATCCTTTTCCATTTAGAATGCATTAGGGCAAAACTGATCAGTTTTGGACCTGAACGGATCTCGCAAACGGAAAGCCAAAACGCTAGTGTGAAAGTAGCCTTATGGGTAAAGGCAGCCAGTTTTTATGTGGTACATCAATATTTAACTCACCAATAATGAGTACATCCTATATATAAAGGCCTTTCCACAGTGAGAAGCCCCAGGTGGGATACTGACTGAGCACGCATAATGGCTGCCTCAACCATGTAGCCAACAGGTCCACTGTACGATCAGTAACTCACATGAGGGAATGGAGAAGTCATAAGTAATTGTACATCATTTCCTAACACTTTGAATATCATGGAATATGACCACCTACAGTAAAGCCAGGTAAAGAGGGAAATATATAATACAAATATACACAAGGCCTTGTTAGCATTGAAAAGTAGAATAAATATTGGTATTTTTGCACATCTAGTTTAGTCTTTTTCCTAAAACAGTTGTATTCTGGTCCAGGGTCTTCACTTTTCGGTAGAGAAGGCTCGTTTCATCATTGGAGGTGCAGACTTTCCAACATCAAACATGATTTCAAGAGGTGGGTTGTTAAGACAGCACCAGTCAGGAATACGGCCCGTCTGGTTGTAATATTCTTTAGACACAGAGCGGCTGCCGAGGATATCCTGAAGAGCTCCAAATATCGCTCCTGGATGGTGAAAGAGATAGAGAATAATCACTGCATGTAATGCGAGTCACGTAAACGCAAGTGAGGTACCCTTTCTGCTGAGATGTCAATGCATGTGAAGTATACTAATCCACTGCACAGGTGCACATCTTGGGGGTACTCCAGTGCATATACACCATTATACTACTAGTAGTCATCACATTATGTCATGATCAAAGTTTGACAAAGGTTACAAAGCCATTTCCAGCTCTCTGGAGCTCCACTACCTAGGAACAGCGGTGAATGTCTCTATTAAAAGTTAATCTGTCACGGGGCTTATACTGCTCCGTCCAGTAGTGGCAGAAACCCTAATAAAGGTGGTTTGTCATTTACTTTTATCATCTTGCAGTAGTTTCAGTAAAATCACTTTATTAGATCCAGCATGAGAAGAGGGTGGACTTATCACATTCATGAGAGCCATTCTCCCCTGTCCTCCTGATTGACAGCTTTTCTCACAGTGGCTAGGGGAGAACGCTGTAAATCAGCAGCTGGTGGACTGGGTGACGGCGGTTTATGAATTTTGAGGACTCCAACTTATTCGAAAATCTCCCCAGAACCCCTAAATCTGATAAAATGATACAAGAATATAAGCTGACTGCTTAATCCCCCGCCACTCACTGCACAGCCATTCTGTCCTCACCTGCAGTCTGTACATGGCCTCAGCAGTATAGGGGATCGGAAGACTGAGGTGAGGAATGGCAGCAAAGGGATTAAGTGGGGAGTATATGTTATCAGATTTAGGCATCATGCACATGACCGTAGCCATGTTGCGGCCCGCAAACTGCGGATCTACAAAGTAGGATTACTAGTTGTGTGCATTCTGCAATTTTCTCACACCCATCGGTAGAAATGGCTGATGTGGTCTACAAAACAGACAAGTATAGGACGTGTTCTATCACTTGTGGAATGACCACATGGATGCGGACAGCACGCGGATGTCATCTGTCTGCTGTCCGCATTTTTTGCGGCCCCACAGAAATAAATGGTTACGCATGCAAAGCCAATCAAAAATATGGTTCTGTTATTGAGGCCCAAGTCCAATAACTCATTCAGTAAAGTATTATTTTATGGAGACTAATAAAAGTGACAACCCACTATAATCAAGGTGTCTCATCACTTTATGCTGACCTCAGACAGGGCAGCATAAACCTGGTGACAGATCCTCTTTAAAGGGAACCTGTCACCGGGATTTTGTGTATAGAGCTGAGGACATGGGTTGCTAGATGGCCGCTAGCACATCCGCAATAACCAGTCTCCATAGCTCTGTGTGCTTTTATTGTGTAAAAAACCTGATTTGATACATATGCAAATTAACCTGAGATGACTCATCTCACATGCAGGACTCATCTCAGGTTAATTTGCATATGTATCAAATCGGGTTTTTTACACAATAAAAGCACACAGAGCTATGGGGACTGGGTATTGCGGATGTGCTAGCGGCCATCTAGCAACCCATGTCCTCAGCTCTATACACAAAATCCCAGTAACAGGTTCCCTTTAATGGTCAACATGCTAAAATGACTCCAGGAGAACACGGACAACTTGAGCGGTGAGATATAATTCCGTAAGTCAATTACTCATATATTACCTCCTAGCCAGGCCACGCAGTTTGGCTTTGCAGGTGGACTGTGAACCTTGAAGGTCTTGGTGGCGAGAGCTTCTTTATATTTTGGCTTTTCCACCAAGAATCGTATCTCTGCCATCAACCGGTGTAGAAATCCTGGCAGCATCGATGTACCTCCAATGACTACAATGTTCTCAGACAGTTGTTTCCTAGTATCTATAGGGCACTAACGCAAAAGGATGACATGAACATTAACAGGCAATAGTCTAAAATGACCAGTCACAAAGTCTCTTCACTAGGCAAAACCATGATATGGAAATGTTAAATCTGTACCCATCACAGGGCTACCACTTGTGATCAGCCGATCAGTCAATGGGGTTGTCCAGGCTGGCTGCTTCGGTTCTCCAGTTACTTACACCTATGTGTCACCATGGTGACATATTAATGAATGAATGCAGTTATACAGACTTCCATCTGTGTCCTACCTCTACAGAGGGGTTGCTTGCAGTGAGAGACATATGGAGACACATCAGTCTTCCAACAAGCTGCATCCACAAAAGGATTTGACCTTTTTTACTCGAAATGACCTGGTCGTGTCTGCCTCTTACAGACCCTTGTCTAAGGCTTCTTGCACATGACTGAAAACCATGGATCTGCAAAATATGGATCTGCAAAATATAGGATACAGCCTGTGTGCTGTTCGCATTTTGTTGAGGATCTATTGACGTCAATGGGTCCGCATCTCGTGGACATGTACAGGACATGTTCTATCTTTTGCTGAATGGACATACAAATGCAGAAAGCACACAGATGACTTCCTATGTGCTTTCTGCATCTGTTTGTCTGTCCTGCAAAAGACAAAACATGTCCTGTACTTGTCCGCAAAATGTGGACCCATTTAAGTCATATTTTGCGAATCTGCAGTTTGCAGACCGCAAAACTGATTTGGACGTGTGCATAAAGCCTAAGACTAATTAGACTAGTGTATGTGGACAGAATATAGCGCTGGGAGGAGCAATACTTTATTTTTTTAATTTCTGGTGTTGGCCTCCTAGACGCTGGGCCTGTACCCATGGTGCCGTTTCCTCCAATGATATTAAAGAGAATTGTTTTTTTTTTATTTTTAGTTTTATTTCAGATGATGAAAGGCTGCGTTACCTGTACAAGTGAGTCCAGTATTAAAGTGGCAACAGACTTCTCTTCATTGTCCTGCTCGAATAACATCTCAACCACAGAGTCTCTATCAATGAAAAGCAGACATCATGTAAAAATCACACAATATCTCCAAGATCTTCATTTAAAGGCTATGTGTCATCAAAATGATAATCTTTTTTTTTTATTTTTTTCCCCACGTCTCTCTCTGTACTTAAAAAAAAATCTTAAAATCCTGCAGTTTTTACACTGGCCACTAGGCCTAGAATATGTCAGCATTTTCTGTATTTTGAGAATAGTCACATGGCCCACAGACACAGTAGATAGGAGGGGACCTCAGACTTCTATCTATGGGAGAGTTTTCTAGGCACGCTATGTGACCTGTGCAGAGGTCAGGAGAAGTAGATAATCTTTGATATCTAGTGAGAATGGTGGATCATGCATTATCTATATAGAGGTAATATATAGTGGGGTATATATATAACATTATCATTTATTTTTTGGGTTGTTAAATGGGAAAAAAGCAGTTCCACCATTCATTTTGCGTTTTAAAATTTACAACGTTCACCATGCGGCATAACTAGCGCAATTCTGTTATTCTTTGGATCAGTACAATTACAGTGATACTGTTTTTATTTTTTATTTTTTTTTACTTCTTTTGCACAACAGTAGCTCATCTTGTTAAGTCGTCGCATTCCAAGAGCCAGGAATTTTGCAGGAAAAGATGTACATTTAATTTATGACGTAACATTTATTTTTTGGGGCAGTATGAATAGGAAAAAAAACTATGACATATTTACAATATTTTTAGTTTTGTTTTTTAAACTGTTCACTGGACGATATAAATAAAGTTTATTCTTTATTATAGAGGGATGCAGCGAGCTGTTTTTACCACTTACTAATTAAAACCACTTTTTATGGAAAATAAAGTTTTAAAAAAATAAACTTTAACGTTATTCTTTTTTGTAGTCTCACTAAAAGATTTGGCTTTTATAATGTACTCGTATGACATGGAGTCCTGCTCCTTTAACTGCCCAGATGCCTTGGCCGCTATTGACCACGGATCTACAGAGATTAAGGGTTTGTGCAGCAACCTATATTGATGACCTATCCTCAGAATAAGTCATCAATATCTGATCCCCCCCCACCGATCAGCTGTTTGAAGAGATGACGCGTAGTGTAATAAGGTGGAAGCTGCCCTCACTTGGAGCACTCCCTTCTCTTTAAATGGGATAGGTCATCATTATCTATTACTGGATAACAGTTTTAAGAGGGTAGCACTGGAGTTATCGCCAATGCCGGCCGTTACAGTGGGAGCCTGGCTTCAGTGCTGATCCAGAGCGCTGTATCAGTGCAGCCTGTGAGGCGTGTTCAGTTCCAGGGTTGATATTGTGGGCGGCAGGGACTAAACCACACAGGTTGCGCGAATACAATGCTCTGGACCAAATAAGGAGTATTTTTGTCAGAGAGTAAACCTGCTTGTATAGATGTCTGACACCTGTACAGGCGTTATTGCACCCTCTGGTCGGCAAAATGCATAAAGACATGGTTGGGTAAGTTTCGTGTGGAAGTACTTGACTTGTCCATGAAGAGCCCTGATCTCAACCCCATCCAACACCTTTTGAATGAACTAGAACGAACACTGCAAATCAGGCCCTCATCGAACATCAGGGTCTGACCTCACAATGCTCTTTTGGAAAACTGGGCAGAAATTCCCACAGACACACTCCACAATCTTGTGGAAAGCCTTTCCAGAGGAGTGAAAGCTGTTTTAGGGGGGGGGGGGGGGGGGACAAACTCCATATTCATGTCTATAGATTTAGAATGGGATGTGATAAAAGCTCCTGGAGATGTAATGATGCAGGTGTCCTAATACTTCTGTCCATATAGTGTATCATTATATACAGAAGGTTAGGCTGTAACTACTTTGTGACTGTAATCAAACCAGCAAACCTGATAGCTCCTTTAACATGCAGGATCTTCTGTCCATCCAGTGGGTAATCAACATCAGGAGGAGGTGCGGGGCGCTGAAACAAAAAAGGAGAAAACAAGTGCATCACAGACCTGACAGGTATCCGTATGGGTTGTAGATTAAAGAGGAGCTGTCCACTCTCCTGACATGTTTTAGGAAATCGTTGTATTCTTATAACTCTAAATTATACTGTTCCTCCGTTATTCCTCCAACAAATTTATGAATGCATTAACAACTGGGTGTTACCATTCCTCTTGCAATCCACCTTCCCTTCCCAGTAACACCCAGAGGAAGTGCACAATGGGCCACCAAAGACAAGATGCTCCAAAACTGTTATTTCATAGGACAATACAATTACTTCATAAATCAGACTTATCAGAAGAGGTGACAAGTCCTTTTGAACAGAAACTCAGGAAGAAAGAAAACTTACCTCGGAGCTTCCATCAATGTTAAATTTGGCAGCCTGGATCTTTAGCCCTCGCTGCAGGTCACTTACAAAACAGACCCGAACTGCAGCCGCAAAGGGGAAAAGAGTTCTGGTAAGCAAAAGGACTTGGCATATCCAAACAAATGCTATTCAGTACAGACCCACCACTACCAATATCCTCCAGGGAAAGGTAACACCAGCCTAAAGCTGCCCCAGCTAAAAGAACCAAGCCATGCCTGGAAAACAATGAAGGGGACGTGGTTCTCGTAGCGCCGCGGCCCCTAAAATGAGCTGATCCCAAGAGAAGAGACACCCACCAATCTAATACTGATGGCCTATGCACTAAGCATACGCCATCAATTCTTGCAGTCCTGACGAGTCTTTAATCACCTGACTAGAACAATTATACAACTTTCCAATGTCCTTTGTTCCAGTTTTTTAAGATATCTGTTTTGCAGTCAGTGAATGAAAACACTTGTTCACATTCACAGGTGTAAACCTGTACACAGTTGAGGGCCGATGTTGCCTGCCGTCCATTGTTTTTAGAGGGAGGCAGCACTGAAGTTCACAGATTGGCCGCAATGGCGCCAAGAAAGGGCATTTCCAATCTTGGCACACTGTGCAGCTGCCTGTCATTCAATGGAGCTAGGTCGCAAGCGGTTCTGCAGCATCCACAGTCACCGACTGCGGCCGAAACTGTGGCGGTTTTCTGAAGCAGGAATACATGGCAGACTTTGACAGCCTCAAAATCCGCAGTTTAAATGGTCCCTTAGGCCCTGAGCTAAGAGAAGTGAATATAACTGTATTCAGTCTGGGCAATGATCTTTGAGCTAAACGAATCACCAGCAGCTGGCAGTTTGCTACAATGGATCAGTCTAGAGTCCAGGATGTTTAGCTCAAAGCGCAATCGCCTTGATTGGATAAGACTGTAGTCATGTCGACAGCAGGATTAGGCTGCTTTCACATCAGCGCTTTCCTATTTCCGTTCTTCTGCTCTGTGATAGGAGCCGAAGAGCGACGATAACGGAAGTGCCTGCATGCAGGACTTTTCTCTCTGCTACAAAAACGTTCTCCTGAATGGAAACCTACCAGATCTCATTATTGTCAATGGGGTCTGTCGGCTACTTTTGCTTCAGTTAAGTGCTGAATGTCTCAATTCCGTTATTTTAGTTCTTTTGCTCCTATAACGAAAGCAGAAGAACGGAAATAAGAAAGCGCTGATGTGAACAGCCTTAGCTCTGCAGATGTGTATTCAAAGAAGAGTGTTTTCATTCACTGACAAACAAATATCTCATAATTGGAAAGGGATTTTATATTAAAGGGAACCTGTCATGTACTTTACGCTTCCTTCACGGATGACTGACAATTCTCTCCAAGAGACAAACTGGCAAGTATCAGTAGGTGGGTGGGGAGAGCAGGAGATTATGAATAACCATGACTCTGCACAGCCAGCCGTGACTCTTTTCCAGGCCCAGGCTGCACTGGTTATACTGCTGGTTATTGCCAACCACTTCAGTGAGGGCTGCATAAAGTTGATTACAGGTTCCCTTTAAGCTCACTGATTTTCTTACATATACATACGTCACTTTCTATGACCATTTCTATGGGCAGAAATGACAAGGAATTTTACATTATGGAGCCTCATTTCTATAACAATCCACTGCTTTCCATATATATAATATATATATATATATATATATATATATATATATATATATATATATATATATATATATATATATATATATACACACACACACACACCACGTTCTATGACCATTTCTATGGCGATGAATGGCCATACGTGTGAAATGTATGTCCAAGTGGGCAATAACTGGATAAAATTTCAATAAAACTATGACACTTCAATGGTTCTTCAAGGTACTGATATTACCTTACCTTTAATATCTTCCACTACTTCTTCTGGCACACTGCCTACAACAGTGCAGAAGAAAAAAAAAATCAATGATTTCAGGTAATGAATGCAGGTAATCTCAGTGACAACACCCCCCCCCCCCCCCCATGTATATTAATTAACAAGAGTTAAAGGTGTACTGATCACGAGAATGGGGGCCCTGAACCCCCTGCAGCCCCCCTAAAAAGAGCTGTTTCTGGAATTCCCATAGAAATGAATGGAGTGGCCGCCTGCATGTGCAATCGCCTGCTCCGTTCATTTCAGGGGAGCTGCACCAATCCAATAGTTATCCCTTATCCTGTGGATGGGGGATAACTTAATTTTTTTAAAAAAAAATACCTCTTTAAAGCAAGAAAAACTTAAAACAAAATGGCCTCCTTACTCATAACAGACGGGAGGCTCTGCTCCTTGGCTGTCCCGGTGTCGGCAGTGCACTGCTCCAACAACTGGGCTTCTATCTCTCTGTACATATAAGAGGGAGCAACTTAGTAGAAGAGATCACATACACAATGACAGTCTATAAGAGACCTCTTAGTATAAGAGATCCACATACACATTAGATAGGTGACAGTAGAACACATCTTCGTCTGGCAGTTATCACTCCTGACCCCCCCACCCCCATAGCTTGGTTCGGTCGAGCAAGCATGTGTCCTGAAATGAGAGAAAGCTGCTGCCAGACTCCCCTGGCAGAAGTTTATCTGCTTGAGAACAAAAGGATCGGGCATGTTGACATCCAAATTAAGACACCTGCCAGTGAAGAGTTAGAGGGCTCCCATATAAAACAGAAAGTTGTCTAGTTCCAAAAAAATTGCAGTGTTCAGCCTACATTTATTTAATCTGTACAGCCAGCCTAACCCCTGTTATTTTACCTGCGGCCTCCTTGCTTCAAGTCACGGTAACCGTGCCCCCTTCCCTGCCCCTTTGCTGTGACTGACAGCCGGCTGTTCGGCAAAGCCTGCCGAACTCTCTGCATAAGCGCTGTCAGTCACAGCGAAGGGGTCGCTGTTACCGTGACTTGAAGCAAGGAGGCCGCTGCCTCCTTGACTTCAAGCATGTGCGGAGAAGCGCGCCGGGCAGGGTATAAAACAACGTTTTCAGTACTTTTGCTACATCTGCATTCAGGAAGAAAGACATCATCAGAAACGCACTGTAGGCGGCTTGGGATGGTTTTGGGAGGCGACAGGTTCCCTTTAAATCCTTATCAAATCTGTTGTCACTCTTTATCCAATGCAAATTAATTTAGAAGTCTATACCCTATTCATATGCATTGGAAAAAAAAAAAAATCCCTGTAGGATAAGGCTACATCGCTCATTTGTTCGCATCGAAAAAGCAGGGGGTTAGTCTCAATGATCGACAATAAGGCTAATCCTTGTGGGGATCCACCGGCACATCCACAGCAGAAATCCAAACGAAATCCTCTGACCCTCTGAGAAATACACACTGGATTTGCTCATGGCCATGACTTTAATGTAGTATTGTTGGGGGAAGTTTTGTGTGACCGCTCCTAGAGCACTAACAGGCGATTTGCCAACGGGTCTGCATTGACAGAAAGGGCTGTTCAGATGGGACCAACCCTTCAAATGGGTTGGCCCATCTCACACATTGGTGGCATATCGCTAGGATAGGCCACTAATGTCAGATAGGTGTGGATCCCAACCTCTGGGACCTAAACCCATGTCCAGAACGGGGCTCCCAAAGCGAAGGAAAGCACACCACACATGCATGGCGTGCGCTTCTAATGGAATTCTCAAAAGAGCAGAGTGAATTTGCTCAGCTATTTTTGACACTCCCTAGCTCCCACAGGTGAGGTGGTCACACATGTATGGCCAGGAAAAAAATATCTGGATGTGACCAAAGCTTCATATGTCAATATTTACTTGTGAATAGCTTTTCCACCCAAGGGAAGAGCACCCCAACAGTTGAGGATTGGAATACCCTCATATATCTAACACGCGTTAAGGATAAAAGTACTGCAAACTTAACAATCCATAACCAGTGCCCCCAACCACTAGTTCCCAACTCTAATTATTTAAGACGTGGTCTGAGTGCTACAGACAAGACTCCACATTTACTTATACTCCCCCCATTATGACCAAAGCTTTTTCCAAATGCCCTATGGCAGCACTGCATAGTAAATGGACACCAGTCAATGGGTCCTCTCATCAGTAACAGCTAACCGCAGGGGTCTCAGGAGAAGGACCCCTTGCAATAAGAAAGTCCCTGGGAGAAATTACCTCTGCCCAAGATGTGACATATCCAATGCAGACCTAATTCATCTCATGTGGAATTGTCCAAGAAGTAAGCCTTGACGTTGCACCCTTGATATGTGTATTAGGGCATTTTGAGATATTGCCGGGCATGGCAAAAAAGAAGCTGGCTATTGGACGGGTCTTATATCAAGCTAGGAAAAGTATTGCATTCCACTGGATAGATATATTGCCGCCGACGGTGCGGGAACTGGAGGCTAGGGTACACAATCTGTTTCAAATGGAGAAATACGTCCATCAGAAGAGAGGGTCCATAAAAAAATTTGAGACGGTGTGGTTTTCCGGGATGCAGCATTACAGTGGTATATTTAACCCATAGGCCAGTTATACTATAATGTGTTGTCTTGATATTTCTAGATATTAAAAGCAGGGAGGATATGAGTATGGAGTGTTTGGATGATAAATGCTGGTGGGACGAATATGATATATGACCTGAAATATGAAAAACGATGTATGCATCGTGAGTGTATGAGGATTTACTGCCGGACTCCATAAAAGATCCGTGGACTTTGGACTCAATTGGTCACGAGACTCTGGGAATGGGAGGGAAGGTAGGGTTACCTTTGTTCTTAATATGCTTGTGAAAATCAAATAAAAACATCTGATTTAAAAAAAAGAAAGTCCCTGGGAGGTTTGGATATTTGATCCTATAAATTACTGGAAAAGACTGGTTTTCAGCAAGGAAACGTATACAGCCACTGAGAAAAGAGGATACAGGCAGGACAAGGGTCTCTCGATATCCACAGTCCAAGACCATTGCAGAGTTGATTCCAAGTGTCATCAGAGACATCAGGTGTCCTGGTGCAAACAGCACAGATGGAACCTGCCAAAGAAGACGAGACTCTGGTTACTTAAAGGGAACCTGTCACCCAAAAATCGCCTATTAAGCTGTTTACAGTACCTTATAGTGCTGTATAGT
Source organism: Bufo gargarizans (assembly GCF_014858855.1). NCBI lineage: Eukaryota > Metazoa > Chordata > Amphibia > Anura > Bufonidae > Bufo > Bufo gargarizans. The sequence goes on along the minus strand of NC_058090.1, from coordinate 38,194,141 downwards.
CGTTTCCTGATGCACTTTTTGTTAGTTTTGCAGCATGTATGCTCAGTCAGAAATCGATGTTATATTCAGCTGCTGCCCCGTGCTTCAAGTCAGGCTTGAAGTCACGGGGGCAGCGGCCTCGGCGTCTTACATGGCCCTCTCCCCGCCCCCTGCCTCTGTGACTGACAGCCGAAATCCGATTCCGGGACCGCGCTCAACGGCCGCATGCGCAGTAAAGGGCGGCAGGAGCGCGGTCCCGGCTGCCGCGCGTATTACGCGCCGTCTTACTTTCGCCGCACTGCGCATGCGCCCGACATCCTGTATCAAACGCGCCCGCGCCCAGATGCCGGGCGCGGGCGCGTTTGATACAGGATGTCGGGCGCATGCGCAGTGCGGCGAAAGTAAGACGGCACGTAGTACGCGCGGCAGCCGGGACCGCGCTCCTGCCGCCCTTTACTGCGCATGCGGCCGTTGAGCGCGGTCCCGGAATCGGATTTCGGCTGTCAGTCACAGAGGCAGGGGGCGGGGAGAGGGCCATGTAAGACGCCGAGGCCGCTGCCCCCGTGACTTCAAGCCTGACTTGAAGCACGGGGCAGCAGCTGAATATAACATCGATTTCTGACTGAGCATACATGCTGCAAAACTAACAAAAAGTGCATCAGGAAACGACTATACAGCACTATAAGGTACTGTAAACAGCTTAATAGGCGATTTTTGGGTGACAGGTTCCCTTTAAGACAATGCTACTAATAGAACAATACTGCAATCAGTTCACATCTATGTCGTTTTTCACGATTTTCTGTTCCGTCAAAGAAGTAGAAAACTGAAAAGGACAGAGGGCTGGATCCGTCTCACACCAACAGTGCCCGATGGACTCCACTGACTGATAAAAGGTCCATCGGGTCCCATTGTGATGTCCGCATATTCTTCTCGTCAACTAGGACGTAGCCTGCAACGGAGGCTGGTCCATGGGGTGTTTCTGATACAGAGCGCAGCCCCATTCAATGTGGACAGGGCCTTTAAAATCACACAAAGCTTTATTCCTAAAATCGGCACGATACCTGGGCTCATTGCAAACCAAATCCAGACGGCATAACACTTGTTATTACACATGTTCATTATTAGCCCCGTAAACCACAGCCACTCCCCAGTGACGCCTGTAAAACAAGTGTCCTTTTCCGGGCCAGTCTGCAGCTGAATGTCACAACCATGTGAACTTTCCTACCTCGAAATACTTGAAAAGAACCCGCGTCAAAGTCTCCCTGAAGTGGGAAGGAGAAAGTACGGATTCTATCAAGACAACGCGGCGGTCACGGGGATTCACCAACAAGTGCCTGGAAAAGAAAAAACTGAGGCGTTAAATGGGTGGTCCCATGAAAAATATTCTACAGTTTTCAAACCAGCACCTGGATCGGAATACTTTTGTAATTGCCTGTAATAAAAAAAATAATAATAATTGTATAGTCCGTAAATTATTCTATAAAATATATCTGTATAGCGCCACCTGATGTTTTTTTTTCTCATTTTTGTCCGACTTACTGAGAAGGACGCACATGCTCAGTTTCATCCTTCCACTGCCTCCTGAGCTGTGATAGGGAAAGAGCTGCAGAAGAAAGCACACTCCCCCTTGATATAAATGTAGCAGAACAATTGGAACAGTGAATGGGGAGATCTCTGGATCCATGTGAGGTACACGGCTGGTTCTGGCTTTGTTAGGAAGAGATTGTCATGTACTGTATGAGGTCTGATTTTCAATTTTTTACATTAATTGTGGAATAACCCCTTCAAGACACGCTTCGGTTAGGCTGGAATGAATTGCACATGCAGTTCATGTTGCAGTTGGCTCAGACAACTGAAAGTGCAAAGTGTGAAAAGAGCCTTACTAACTCGCTTCAATTTCGTGTGTGTGTGTGTGTGTGTGTGTGTGTGTGTGTGTGTGTGTGTGTACATATACATACATACATACATACATACACAGTACAGACCAAAAGTTTGGACACACCTTCTCATTCAAAGAGTTTTCTTTATTTTCATGACTATGAAAATTGTAGATTCACACTGAAGGCATCAAAACTATGAATTAACACATGTGGAATTATATACATAACAAACAAGTGTGAAACAACTGAAAATATGTCATATTCTAGGTTCTTCAAAGTAGCCACCTTTTGCTTTGATTACTGCTTTGCACACTCTTGGCATTCTCTTGATGAGCTTCAAGAGGTAGTCACCTGAAATGGTTTTCACTTCACAGGTGTGCCCTGTCAGGTTTAATAAGTGGGATTTCTTGCCTTATAAATGGGGTTGGGACCATCAGTTGCGTTGTGGAGAAGTCAGGTGGATACACAGCTGATAGTCCTACTGAATAGACTGTTAGAATTTGTATTATGGCAAGAAAAAAGCAGCTAAGTAAAGAAAAACGAGTGGCCATCATTACTTTAAAAAATGAAGGACAGTCAGTCCGAAAAATTGGGAAAACTTCGAAAGTGTCCCCAAGTGCAGTCACAAAAACCATCAAGCGCTACAAAGAAACTGGCTCACATGCGGACCACCCCAGGAAAGGAAGACCAAGAGTCACATCTGCTGCGGAGGATAAGTTCATCCGAGTCACCAGCCTCAGAAATCGCAGGTTAACAGCAGCTCAGATTAGAGACCAGGTCGATGCCACACAGAGTTCTAGCAGCAGACACATCTCTAGAACAACTGTTAAGAGGAGACTGGGTGAATCAGGCCTTCATGGTAGAATATCTGCTAGGAAACCACTGCTAAGGACAGGCAACAAGCAGAAGAGAACTGTTTGGGCTAAAGAACACAAGGAATGGACATTAGACCAGTGGAAATCTGTGCTTTGGTCTGATGAGTCCAAATTTGAGATCTTTGGTTGCAACCACCGTGTCTTTGTGCGACGCAGAAAAGGTGAACGGATGGACTCTACATGCCTGGTTCCCACCGTGAAGCATGGAGGAGGAGATGTGATGGTGTGGGGGTGCTTTGCTGGTGACACTGTTGGGGATTTATTCAGAATTGAAGGCATACTGAACCAGCATGGCTACCACAGCATCTTGCAGCGGCATGCTATTCCATCCGGTTTGCCTTTAGTTGGACCATCATTTATTTTTCAACAGGACAATGACCCCAAACACACCTCCAGGCTAGTGTAAGGGCTATTTGACCATGAAGGAGAGTGATGGGGTGCTGCGCCAGATGACCTGGCCTCCACAGTCACCGGACCTGAACCTAATCGAGATGGTTTGGGGTGAGCTGGACCGCAGAGTGAAGGCAAAAGGGCCAACAAGTGCTAAGCATCTCTGGGAACTCCTTCAAGACTGTTGGAAGACCATTTCAGGTGACTACCTCTTGAAGCTCATCAAGAGAATGCCAAGAGTGTGCAAAGCAGTAATCAAAGCAAAAGGTGGCTACTTTGAAGAACCTAGAATATGACATATTTTCAGTTGTTTCACACTTTTTTGTTATGTATATAATTCCACATGTGTTAATTCATAGTTTTGATGCCTTCAGTGTGAATCTACAATTTTCATAGTCATGAAAATAAAGAAAACTCTGAATGAGAAGATGTGTCCAAACTTTTGGTCTGTACTGTATATCGTCCTGCAAACTGCAGAGACTTTTCTATATGAGAGGTAAAGTACGTGTCATTCAATCAGGGTCGGCACAAGGGAATAAACACTGCAAAAGCTATATGTGGTGGACGGTTCTGCAGGAAGAGATAAGCAGTGTCTAAGTGGCACCGCTCATCTCTGAACGTGATAATTATACAAACATTTACCTACATGTCACTGAGAAAGATTACCATAGAAGTGTATTATATTCTGCACAATATAATTTCTCTGCACTCCAGAAGAAATGTCATGGTGCCGAGTCCGGCCTTGTGATCTCAGCACAAGCATAATAATAAAAACTTAAAAATGAATATTATTAATGACAAACAGGAAAACCAAGGAAGGTCATCTGAACGTGGAGCTAAAGCCAGGAAAACACTCTGATATACGACTGTGCAGAGTGCCATTTATCATCTTGCTTTACCTTTGTTGTCCGAGCGGATGTCAGCAGAGGCAGCCATCTAATCACTTGATGACTATGGGCAGCGATATTTCTGCCTCAATCCAGTCAGTAACTTTGATTTGACAGTCTCAACTTAAAGGGGCTGTGTTATATCAGAATTTGATGGCATATCACTAGGACATGCCATCAAAGTCAGAATGGTGCGGGTCCCACCTATCTCCAGAACAGGCCCCCAAAAACTAGATTTTTGTACTTACCGTAAAATCTGTTTGTCTTCCGTTCATTAGGGGGACACAGGCTTGACCTTGGGTATAGCTATTGCCACTAGGAGGCGACACTAAGCACAAAAGGTGTGAGCTCCTCCCTCCAGCTATACCCTTCCTACAGGGACTAAGCTAAATCAGTTAGTGCAAAAGCAGTAGGAAAAGCAAAAGGAAAAAACAGGAAAACCAAACTATGTACAAACCGAGAACCACGCAGGCCAGAAAAGGCCCGTAAAAGAGAGAATGGTGTGAGCTGTCCCCCCCAATGAACGGAAGAGAAACAGATTTTACGGTAAGTACAAAAATCTAGTTCTCTCATCCGTATCATTGGGGGACACAGGCTTGACCTTGGGGCAATACAGAGCAGTCCCAGGGGTAGGTCATAAACAAAGAAACTCTCCAGCCACTCAGAGAACCACTTTCTGCAAAACTCTACGCCCCAGAGAAGCGTCAAAACATGCAAAGGTGTGTACTCTGTAAAATTTGGAAAAAGTGTGCAAAGACGACCAGGTAGCCGCCCTGCACACCTGAAGGGCGAAGCCCCATGATGTACTGCCCAAGAGGCCCCCACTGCCCGAGCAGAAGTGAGCAGTAACCCGGAAGGGCGGGGCCCTGTCGCGGTACGCTTCCACAATGGCCAAGCGAATGCATCGGGAAATGGAGGACTTAGACGCAGCCAGCCTTCGCCTCGGCCCCTCTGGAATGACGGACAGGGAATCCGTACGCCGGAAAGATGACATCTGGGACAGATAGATGTGAATGGCTCGTACCAAATCCAGAGTGTGGAGCGACTGCTCACGAGGATGAGACGGGGCAGGACAAAAGGAAGGGAGAATGATCTCTTCATTGAGATAGAATGCCGACACGACCTTCGGAAGGAAGAACTGAACAGGGCGAAGGACTTCCTTGTCCTGATGGAGGATCAGGAAAGGCGACCGACAGGAAAGAGCCGTGAGTTCCAACACCCTACGGATGGAAGTGATTGCCACCAAAAAGGCCACCTTGTAGGACAGAAAGCGAACCGACACCTGCTGCAAAGGTTCAAACAGTGAAGACTGGAGAGTGCTGAGCACTAGATTAAGAATTCAACGGACGGAAAGGGGGCCCAGCGTGCGCCGGAACATGGCTCTCCGCCCAGCTGCGAATCAGAGCTGTCTCCACCATGGCTGCCGGGCACCGCCCTAGTGATTGAGGTATGCGACAGCCGTGGAGTTGTCGGACTGAACTCAAACCGGTTGTCCCCGGAGATGGTCGGTCCAGTGCAGCAGAGAGAAACGGATCGCTCTCTATTCCAGAATGTTGATTGGGAGGGAGCGCCTTGAACAGATAGATTTCCCAACACTCCCCCCCCCAGCACCGTCCAAAAAAGAGGAAGGAAAGAGGTGCGACGTCAGCATCGGGGAAACGAACCACCACCTGAGGGCCAGGCAGGTCGGAGCAGAGAGAGACGCATGGGCCGATTCAGGGAGGCTGGGGAACACTCCCAATGGGTTAGAATGTCTTGCTCAAGAGTCCTGGTATGGAACTGTTTCGAGGGCAGAGACCATGAGACCGCATGCAGCGACGAATGGGAAAAGGGGAGAATCTGAAGACGGAGACTGGATAGCTTCTCTAGGGGCAAGAGTACCTTGGCCTGAAAGGTGTCGAGTAACATGCCCAGAAAGGTTAACTGCTGAGGTGGATAAAGAAATGACTTCTGCCGGTTCAGGATCCATCCGAAGCGTTCCAGGACTATGCACAGGCTGTCCACCGTTGCCCGGAACGACAGACCTTTATCAGGATATCGTCTAAGTAAGGGATCGCCATAATCCCCTTGGCATTGAGCAGGGCCATGACCGCCACCAGAACCTTCGTAAAGACTCTGGGGGCTGTGGCCAGGCCGAACGGGAGGGCCCACAAACTGGTAGTGAATGGGACCCACATCGAACCGGAGAAATTTTTGATGACTGACGCAGATGGGAACATGAAGTTAAGCGTCCTTGATGTCTATTGAGGATAGATACTCCCCTGGTTCCATGGACGCAACGACTGATCTCAGGGACTACATCCGGAAGTGGCGGACCCGAAGGAAGCGGTTGAGAGTCCCCTGAGGTCCAGAACGGGACGGACAGCCCCTCCTTTTTGTGAACCACAAAGAGATTGGAGTAGAACCCACGAAAATGGTCTTGCGCAGGAACCGGGACAATCACTCCCTGCCGCAGAATTGTGTGAATAGCCTGAAAAAAGGAATTTGCGGCCGAAGGAGAGGTCAGAAGAGACTAGTGAAAAAATCTGGACGGAGGGGAGGACCTGAATTCCAGCTTGTAACCCTCTGCAATGACCTCAGTAACCCATGCAGAGACATGAGCCAGCCAAACATGCCGAAACAGATGAAGCCAGCCGCCCACCCGATCGGAGGGCACTGGAAGCTCTACGTCATGCAGAGGAGGTCTTGGGGTTATAGGACTTGGAGTCCTGTTGACGGGGACACCAGGATGGGCGAGGCTTGAAGGCAGGCTTGCGCTTGTGATCTGGGGCAGACTTGTCGGTTGACCGCTTGGGGCTGGAAAAACTCCAAAAAAGGCGAAAAAGAGGTTTATGCTTTTTTTGACTTGCCAAAACAAACCCTGCTCTGTGGTAATTGAGTGCTGTTACCACCTGTAGCATCAGAAATTATTTCATCCAGACATTTTCCAAAAAGTCTGCTGCCGGCAAAGGGCAGTCAGGGTCCGCTTGGAAGCATTATCTTCCGCCCAGCAGGAGAGCCAAAGGGTACGGCGAATAGCCACAAAAAGGGCTGACAAGCGGGCCATAAGCCTGGCCACATCCAGAGAGGCTTCACAAATATACACACTGGCATGGGAGAGCTGCAGGGAAATATCGGAAAGTCCCCCCCCCCCCCCTCTGACGTAATTATTTGCCCACTCACCCCCATGTAGAGGCAAAGACAGGTCGCAGTGCTGTGCCCACTGCTTCAAAGAAAGAAGAGAGGAAGGGCCCGGAAACGCTGAGAAGGAGAAAGGGGCCCGCAGAACAAAGGGGCATAGTGCGCACTCAGAGGCTCCCCCCCACCCCTAACAGGAGAAGAGAGATGCCTGGAGGGGGACAAGGCCTCCATGGGGGACATTCAGCCCAGATAACCTGAAAAGGGGGAGGGTGGAGGCAGAAGAGGAGTTGTTTGGGGCCAAAAATACTCACCCGTCTGGCGTCTTCTGCCCCCCTGGCTCAAGCCGGATCAGCACCTTCGGCTACAGTGGAACAGAGCGGATTTGTAGTGGGCGGCCTTGGTGATTCGAAGGCTGGCGGGATTCAGAGGCTTTAGGAACCTCTAGTCCTCCTTGACTTCTGGAGACCGAGAAGGAGCAGCGGGCTTGGGGATCTCCTGGTCTCACGTCTCCTGGGTGGGAGTGTAGGCAGCTAGGACTGCCTGAGATCCCGCTAGAGCAAAAGAAAAAGAAAAAAATGTAAGAAAAATTTGCAGACCTGCAAAGCTGGGAGGTCTGCCTCCTACAGACACTAAGCTAAAAACTGCTTTATCGAGTCCCTGTAGGAAGGGTATAGCTGGAGGGAGGAGCTCACACTTTTGTGCTTAGTGTCGCCTCCTAGCGGCAACAGCTATACCCATGGTCAAGCCTGTGTCCCCCAATGATACGGATGAGAAAGTCAAAGTGAGAGCACGGGGCATGCACAGCATGCTCTCTATTAATTTCTATGGTAGTTCAGAAAATAAAGTCCCATAGAAATTAATGGAAAGTGCAGCCACCACTCCATATGCTTCTATGGGACCGCAGGAAACGGCAGAGCCAGCGCTCAGCTATTTTCGGCAGTCCCATAGAAATGAACGGAGGGCAGCCATGCATGCGCAGCTGCTCTCCACACACTTTGGGGTCCGTTTTAGGAGATAGGTGCTAGTCCCAGAGGTGGGACCTGCACCTATCTGACATTGGTGGCAAATCCTAGATCAGAGGTCAGCAACCTCTGGCACTCCAGCTGTTCTGAAACTACAATTCCCAGCATGCTCAATTCAGTTCTATGAGAGTTCTGAGAATAGCAGAGCAACTATGCATGCTGGGAGTTGTAGTTTCACAACAGCTGGAGTGCCAGAGGTTGCTGATCCCTGTCCTAGAGATATGCCACCAATGTCTAAGATGAGACAACCCCTTTAAAAGGGTTGGCCAGTTTATATTGCTAGCTGGTAACACACATGCATGCAGCTGTTAAAAAGCATTATAGTATCGGCACTGATGTCTAACAGTTTATAATTAGAAATGAGCGAATTCCAGGTTATGAAATTCGTTCACGCTTTGTTTACTGCTAAAAGGTGAATTGTGTTATGGATTCCGTTACCACGGACCATAACACAATTCTATGAAGGAATGCCTAACGAAATGCCTTTTTTCATTCCGTCATAATAGAAGTCTATGGGCTGCAAAACGGATCCGTCCGGAGAGGACTCCCCTGCATAACGGAAACGGGACAGATCCGTTTTGCAGCCCATAGACTTCCATTATGACGGAATGAATAAAGGCATTTCGTTAGGCATTACTTCACAGAATTGCGTTATGGGACGTGGTAACGGAATCCATAACGCAATTCACCTTTTAGCAGTAAACGAGGCGTGAAGGAATTTCATAACCTGAAATTCACTCATCTCTAATTATAATTCATGTTTACAGGCAGATCCCCTGACCTGCGTGCCGGTGCTGCACGGGGAACATGGCTGCTGATGGAGGGTTCTGTCCTACAGCGGCCTCCATTCACTTATGCTGGTGATGGACAGATGAACTAGCGCATGCGCAGACTGCCCCCGGTAAATGTGAATAGAGGCCGCTCATGGACGGAATCCTCCATCAGCGGCCATGTCCCCACATGCAGGACCTGTCTGTAAACATGAATTAAAAGACAAGGGCAGGAAAGACAAGGGCAGGAAAAAGGAGGTCAGAGGAACCTGTTTTATCTAGATGTAAGCGATATCTGTTATTGTAATGTTGCCTGTGATGATAATGAGATGTCTGCTGAAAATCTACAGAAAAGGGAGTCTCTAGGGGCTTAGTGGTCAATGTGAAAACCGCAGGATTTTAGGATTTCGTTTTAACATAGATAGAGACATGGAAAAAAAAAAAAAAAAACAACACAGATAAATATGTTTAACATAAAAACGTGATTTAAACGATAGGTCACTTCCTGGTGACACCTTCCCATTAAAGGGGTTGTCACTCACAATACAATCCCCTGGGGCAATCAGGTGTTTTTATGAGGGGAAGCAGCGGCCACCCAGGCTGATCCCCTGCAGCATCGTTAATGCAGTACTACATGCCGGCCAATCCAATGGATGGCTGTTCATGTAACACAAGCACGGGACAAGTTTGCAAAAACAGGAGCCCAGGGGGAGGATATAAGTAGGGCTCCCCTAGTAAGGCATATGGACAGGACTGTCATCATGTGACAGCCCCTTTAATGTTCTGCAGCACCTTACCTGAAATACAGCATGTGAATGAAGTCTATCAGGTAGGAATACAGCTCCTCCGTATTTATGTGATACTGGACAACCTTTATAGGCTGCAAAGGAAAGACAAAATAATATTAACAAATTATTCTTCATATGCTTAATAAATATCCAATAAAAATCAGAAATATAATAACCAAACAGCAGCCAATGCCCAGTTCTAGGGCTGAAGCACACGGCAATCTCTTGGGCTCAGAGCCCGTATGGCGTCCCATGGACTCAGTAAGGGAATGTATTGGCAACGAGCACTCCATGTGCTGCTGTCTGGCACAATGTTATTACAGGAGACAAGAAAACGGCATGGTGGGGGTATAGTATGTGCCTATTGATTTCTTAAAACTTTTCTCTGTGCCAGAATAAGGCTGTCTGCACTACACTTCCCAGTGCAGTTTTCATTGCAGCTGTAGTCACTGAAGTCAGTAGGAAGATACAAAAAAGATGCACAATCATGCAGAAAAAAGTTTAACAAAAAAAAGGCCTAAAACATGTTGTTTTTACTATACTATGTGAAAGGGCTTTATGAATCGGCCTTCATGGTCTACTCTCTATGTTGATCCAACAAGAAAGGAAAAAAAAAAACAGGGAGAACAGGGGCAGTGATGGCTAACCTCCGGCACTCCAGCTGTGGCGAAACTACGACTCCCAGCATGCTCCATTCATTTCAAGCAAGTTTGCATTTTGGGAGTCGTAGCTTTACCACAGCAGGAGTGCCGGACGTTAGCCATCAGAGGGATAAAGGATAAGTGTCTGATCGGCAGGAGTCTGACCACTAGGGCCCCCTCTGATCACAAGAACAGGTTCCCCATATGAATGAAGCAGCGGTCATACATGTGTACTGCCACTGCAATCAGCTCTGAAGGGCTGCCAGAGACAGTCGGGTGCTCGTCCCACACAGCTAAATGGAGTAAAGGGCATGCATGCATCACCACCACTCTATCCAAACAGGTGCCCCCAGTATAGATAATGCCCCTCAACCGTCCCCCTAGGATTCATTATGCCACCAAGATTACCGCTCATTAGTGCAAACAGTATAGATAATAGAAATAAAAATAAACTCCCCTCAGCACAGGCACGCTGGGGACACCTACTCTGCACTGGAGGCAGAAGGACCCGTCACATCATGTGATCACACTGGGAGCATCAGGCCCTGCTGCCTCCAGGCGTTCCCGCTGTGCCTGTGGTGAGGGGAGTATTTTTTTACATAGCGTAAGGCTCCATTCAGACATCCGTAGAACGTGTCCGCACCCGTTCCGCAATTATCCGGAAGAGGTGCAGACCCATTCATTCTCTATGGGGCAGGAATGGATGCGGTCCACGGCTCCGGAAAAAAATAGACCATTTCCTATTCTTGTCCGCAATAGCGGCTGAGTGTATTTGCAGATCTGCAATACACTACGGACGTATGAATGGACCCTAACGGCCATTAGACAGGGGCTCCTCAGTCTAAATGGCCATTAAAAACAGGGCCTGCGAGTTTAAAAAAAAGCCACATGAATAGTTCCATGGACTGCAATGGTTCTGAAAACAATTACCTTGGAAACGCCCGGCTTTCTTATTTCGCTCCGAATAATGCATCTTGGACCAGATTCACCGGCAAATCCACACCTAGAACGGAAACGTCTTAGTTACGGCTTCTGTCTCGTGAGATTGCCATTTACAACACAGAAGCAACAGCCAACATTGATTAAAGGGGTTTTACTGGGTGACCAATCCTTAGGGTAAGTCATCACTACCAGATTGGTGGTGGTCCGCGCTGGCTCCCGCATGTCCATGTTCTGGTCCAAGGACTGTTTACATCCGGTGCTTCAGCGGTGACATGGCCGCAAGCAGTACATCACCACTGAAGCCAGTCATTGGCTGCAGCGGAGCATGTGACCACGCAGCATCGGATGTAAACAGTCTGGGGACCGGACCACAGAAATGCGGGAACCAGCGCGGAGGTCCGGAGAGACTGGGAGCAGGCAAGTATCAATCTCCTATTTACAGTACAGGAAGTATTTTTTACCAGAGAACCCCATACAGTCCTAGAAGCACTGCCACAGCGTTACACAGGATTGTAGAGTTTTCTACGGGCTCCTTCACACACAGTTTAGGCCCTGGCATTTGTCTGGACCACAAAAAAAAATATAAAAATAAAAAAAAAGTGCCTAACTTGAGGCGTTTTTGCCAATATAGTGTTTTAGCACCTGTCATTTTTTGGTAGAGCTTGGCATGCCTGGCATTTTTTATGGGAAAAGTATGTGCCCTCTGTAAGGTCTCTTCTTTTGTACAGCAGGATGGGAAAAAGACAGTGGTTAAAAAAAAGCAAAAATGTAATCAAAAAAGCAAATCACATAGTCCAAATGTATTTTTTTGCAAAAAAAATAAATAAAAATGGAGCTTTATGTGAGAAAACAAACAATGACAAAAAAAAGGGAAAAACTACTAGACGCAGAGACCCTGCAATTTGTAAAATAAAAACAACACTGACCCAAAAAATGCACCTCAAGGGTGAAAAAAAACCTCCACAAAAATTTTTATAAATGCTTCAGCGTTTAATATTTCCTGTAGACTTCCATGTAATTTCATGGAACTGGTGTTTTTTTTGTGCTAGGTTTTATTTAGTGAGTTTTCTATCCGGGTGTATTCCGTTTTTGGCAACGGCGGGCATCCGCACTGAACCTCAACTATGCGGGCACCAACTTTACATCGCAGCCTGTTCTATACGTTTTTCATGCAGGACTGGTCCATTCAAGTCGATGGATCAGTGAAAAAATAAAAAATAAAATGACAGCACGCGCAGGGCATCCGGATATCCACGGACCACAACGGAAGTCGGAATCCATATCGGGAACCATATCGGGATTCTCCGCTAACCGGAAGCCGAACTTTAGACGCCGAACTTAAAACAGAAGTTCGCTCATCACTACACACAACCAAATACACAGACAAAAAAAAAAAAAAAAAACCTGTGTGACCGCAGTCTAGAAATGCGACCAAAATGGAGATTATAAAGCAGTGATCGCAACCTGTGGAAGTCACACAGCCAGATCCTGCAGCATCATAAAGCCAAAACCAGTAGGCCTCACTTCACTGCGCATGCGCCGGACGCTGCCACGACTGATTGACCCCCCCCCCCCCCCCAAAAATCTGCAATGCCCCACAGCAAAATGTAAATATTCCACTTATGACATGGCTGCCGTACTGACACTTACAGCGTGGTCCTTCCCGACCCCTGCCCAGTGCTACCTGTGACTAGATCTATACTCCCCCGCCCCCTCTAGCGCTCGGTTCTTGCTCCCCACCACTCTTCACTGGACTTCTGGTCCCAGGTAGTCACCTCCCACATGGACGTGGTCATGAGCGCTGCTGCAGCCAATGACTGGTCTCAGTGGTGACACGTCCCCAAGGAGCAGGTGACATGACGCTCGGGGACACGTCACCACCGAGGCGGACATTGGCTGCAATGGCACACATGACCCCATCCGTGCAAAGGTGACAGACTGGAACCAGAAGTCCAGTGAAGTGAGTGGGACACAATGGGGCGGTGGCGAGCCAGTCAGGATAGATCTCTTCTATTTTAAAGGGGGAGTTCTATCTCAGACAATGGTGGGGGTATCGCTAGGATAGGTGCAGGTCCTACCTATGGACCCTAAAGTGAAGGACAACATACTGCGCATGCGCAAAGCACTCTCCATTTACTGCTATGGGAGTTCCCAAAAAGATGATCAGAGAGCGCACAGAGCCGCCTCTCCATTCACCTCTATGGGGCTGCTGGAATAGGGGAGCCAGTAGTGCGCTCTCCTTACCCTTTCTGGAGATAGGTGCAGGTCTCCCACCTAACACTGGTAGAGTATCCTAGCAACACGCCATCAATGTCTGACAGTGGAAAACCCCTTTAATTCTACATTATATCAATGCAAAGCCATAGACAACTCTAATTCAGTGCAGACAAGTGTTATATAGAACTCTATGGTGCTGCAGTCCTCCAGCAGTATGCAGGGCCCAGAGCGCCTCTACTGAACAGACGCCAGGCCGGAGAGGAAGGGACCGGCCGGGACTCACTTGGTGAACGCCTCCCCCAGGTCTATGACCACGGCCGTCTTCTCTCCCCCGCTGCCCAGACCCTCGTACAGCGGCATCTCCGAGACCACAGGCCGCCGCCTCAGCTTACTGTCACTGACTGATAGGGGCGGGGCCTGTCAGGACTGGGGTCTTTCCACTAGAAAGGGGCGTCTAATACAATGCCTGTCCTAAATTGTCTTTTACAACGCATGCGCGTCACTACCACAACCAAGTGTATGAAATGATTATATAGAGATGTGTTGTAGGTTGTAATTGTACCACTGCAATAGCCCCCTCATGTATACTGCAACCTCTGCCTGGTATAGTGTGGGAAATACTGGATTTGTATCTCTGTTATCTATCTCATATCTATCTAGTATTTATCTATCTATCTATCATCTATCTATCTCATATCTATCTATCTATCTATCTATCTATCTATGGCCTCATGCACACGACCGTTGTGTGTTTTGCGGTCCGCAAATCGCGGATCTGCAAAACACGGATGGCGTCCGTGTGCATTCCGCAATTTGCAGAACAGCATAACTGCCTATTCTTGTCTGCAAAACGGACAAGAATAGGACAGGTTATATATTTGTTGCGGACCACGAAACGAAGTAACTCCGTGTGCTGTCCGCATCTTTTGCGGCCCCATTGAAGTGAATGGGTCCGCATCCAAGATGCAAAAACTGCGGCTTGGATGCAGACCAAAACAACGGTCGTGTTCATGAGGCCTAGCTCTTATCTATCCATCTATCTATCTATCTATCTATTATCTATCAATCATCTATCTATCTATTATCTATCTATCTATCTATTATCTATCAATTATCTATCTATCTATAATCATCTATCTATCTATATCTATCCATATATCTATCCATTATCTATATCTATCATCTAACTATCTATCTATCCATTTCTATCTATATTATCTATCTATCATAAACTATCTATTATTATCTATCTATATATTAATTATCTACTATATATCTATCTATCTATCTATCTATTATATCTATCTATTATCTATCTATCTATTATCTATCTATCTATCTATCATTATCTATCTATATCTATAAATCTATCTATCCATTATCTATCTATCTATTATCTATCTATCTATCTATCTATCCATTATCTATCTATCTATTATCTATCCATTATCTATCTATCCATCCATCTCATATCTATCTATCTATCCATTATCTATCTATCTATTATCTATCCATTATCTATCTATCCATCCATCTCATATCTATCTATCTATTTATTATCTATCTATCTATCTATCTATCTATCTATCTATCCATTTATGTATCTATATATCTATCTATCTATGGCCTCATGCACACGACCGTTGTGTGTTTTGCGGTCCGCAAATCGCGGATCTGCAAAACACTGATGGCGTCCGTGTGTATTCCGCAATTTGTGTAATGGCACGGACAGCCATTGATATAACTGCCTAAGAATAGGACAGGTTATATATTTTTTGCGGACCACGGAACGAAGTAACTCCGTGTGCTGTCCGCATCTTTTGCGGCCCCATTGAAGTGAATGGGTCCGCATCCAAGACGCAAAAACTGCGGCTTGGATGCAGACCAAAACAACGGTCGTGTTCATGAGGCCTTGCTCTTATCTATCTATCCATCTCATTATCTATCTATCTACCTTACTAATGTGTCTCCAAACAATTATTACACACTCCTTAGATTTCACAATTAGTACAACTACAGTCAATGATCGGTAAAAAAATTTAAACATATTCAATATTTTTTCTGATTATTTTTAAGGAAGTCAGTGGATCATTTCCATTACCTGGCTTGAATGCAAGAATTATCTTCCTATTATCAGTTCGTCATAGGCCACATATTAGCTTGATAAAAATGCACATTTTCTCTGGGCTAGGGCAGTCTGTGGATTTGAAAATTTGACGCACTTCCTAAAATACCGTATGCTCGGCTTTGTTTTATAATAGGATGGGATTTCCAAACGGTGGATCCGTGATGTAGAATTGTCACCAGATTTCTGCACCTAATCTTCCAGGAAGTATTCTCGGCCCAATATGTACAGTACCTCTGGTTTGGAAGTAGCCCCCATACACAATAGACACAAACGCCTGAAAAAACCTAAGTGATCCAGCACGCTGCGTTTTTTAAAAGAAGCCGGAAAGAAAAAAAAATGGCACTTAATGAGCAAAAACACGAGGAGCAAAAAAACTATTGTGTATCCTTTCCTATAGACCTTCAGATAACATCTGGTGCTGCTGGCATTTTTATTGCAAAAAAAAAAACATTCACACACTAAAAAAAGGCAGAAAACGCCACTAAAAACGCAAAAGTCCAGAAAAATGTCAGCTAAAATGTACATATAAAGCCACCGTAAAGCAGATGTGCCTGCTGAATATGCCGCTCTGTGTAAGGCCAGCGTATTACAGATACAAGTCCATTCTCCTATCAGCCAAAATGTGAAAAAACGTTAAAATATATTGTGCTTTTTGACAAATAGTAATGTCTGCTGTATTTGTGAGGTGGGTGGGCCCAAAGAGGTGATTGATAGTTGAACCTTTCTGGAGGATTTTATGTACTAAAAAAAAAACTGCTGAGTGTTTTTTCCTGACTTTTTTAGTGCGGTTTTGGCGTGGATTTTAACTTCTGCCCATTTTCAATGGGAATTCTGGACACAGAATCCACATCAACAGTGGAGAGTTTTTTTTTCCCATGGTGCAGTTTTTAAAACCACATGAATAAAAAGCTCTCTATGATTTAACGTGCGGATTTCTCATTGACATTAGTAAGGAAGTTCTGCATGCATTTTTGGTGTGGATTTTAGGAGCAGAATTAAAAATCTGCCTCCAAAAGTCTGCACTGATTTTACAAATAGTTTTTTTTGGCATGTTTTTAGCATGTTTTGTGCACGTTTTTTGGCACATTCATGAACCTTTTGTAAATCTTTTTTGGGGTGTATACGCTACTTTAACGTAAAAGTGCATTTTCTGCTTGCAGTTTTTTGCCGCTTCTCTTTAATTTCAATGGGAGATTCAGCATGGATTCCGCGCCAAGATAGGGCATGCAGCTTCTTTTTCACAGCAAAAAAACAAATAGCAAGTGCGGCTTCCCATTAAAAAGACGGGGAGGCTATATTGGTGCGGATTCTGATGTGGAAAATGCGTCAAAATCAGTGCCAAAAAAACAGTGTGAAATGGACCTTATAGAATATTTGTTGGCACTTCCTTTATTTATTTTATTTTTAAAGTACCGAGAGAGGTGAAAAAACTTTTTGTACAACATACATCTTGTATACAGCCATAGACCTCATGCACACGACCAGTCGTGTGCTTTGCGGTCCGCAAAACGGACAAGAATAGGACAGGTTCTATTATTTTGTGGAACGGAAATACAGACATACGGAAATGGAATGCACACGGAGTAACTTCTGTTTTTTTTTTGCGGACCCATGAAATGAATGGTTCCGTATACGGTCCACAAAAAAATACGGAACGGACATGGAAAGAAAATACGTTTGTGTGCATGAGCCCTTAAAAGGGGTTTTCTCACTTTAGCAAATGGAGTTTATTACGTAGAGCAAGGATGCCCAACTTGCAGCCCTCCAGCTGTTGCATGCTGGGAGCATCCCTGACGTAGCGTCTTAATACTAAAACTTACTAATGTATTGCGATTGTCTATATTGCTTCCTTTGGCTGGATTCATCTTTCCATCACATTATACACTGCTCGTTTCCATGGATACGACCACCCTGCAACCCATCAGTGGTGGACGTGCCTGCACACCATAGGAAAATGCGCCAGCCTCTCTGGTGGCCAGGGCCTTGGGAGTGCACTCAGGCTGGTGCTTTTTCCTATAGTGTGCAAGCACGACCACCTGCTGCTAGATTGCAGGGTGGTCGTAACCATGGAAACAAACTGTGTATAAAGTGATGGAAAAATGAATCCAGCCAGCAAAGGAGGCAATATAGGCAATCACAATACATTAGTAAATGCCTTGTAGTAACTTTATCTACATGATAAATGCCATTTGCTGAAGTGAGACAACCCCTTAAAGTTCTTCACACTTTTCAAAATCTATGCTTACTGTCAATGAATCACAACATTATTGTTTAGTTTAGCGTATGTTACAATGTATCAGTCTATACAATCCTGTGTAAGCAGAACAGCATCTGTTTCTCTCCTGGAGTCCAGGCTGGCATGCACTTGGAACAAACCATAGCCATGGGTGCGCTCATATCTACGTTGTTTCCCTCGTAGGTTTCATAAAAATGCAGGACAAAATATCGCCACATGCTGCGGACTACCTTAGATTGTGAGCCCCATCAAGGACAGCTTGAGGCTCATGTCTGTAAAGCGCTGCAGAATATTGCAGCGCTATATAAAATAAACAAATTATGTCCAGTAAATGGCGGACCCCGTAACGGAAATCAGACCCAATTTTCATCTAACGGAAACCGTCAGGCGCCATTGCCACTCGTCATCTGACGGATCCGGAACTTCTGTCATTTTGGTTGTTCTGTTACTGTAGCGGAGCTGATCACAGAGATGGTTAGCGGAAGTGTAGCACCAGTGTCAGGACTGGTTTTCAGCATTGGTTATAAAGATGAATATTCCATTCACTGGAAGCAAGCAGGGATCATGCAAATTATGATTCACTCCAATATAATATTTTCAGCAATCACCTGGTGTTTTTCACCTACGGCTTAGTTGCCGTTTCTTAGAAAGCATGTTGACAACCAGTAGCTCACTAGAGGTTGTCACCCAGCTTTCCCAGACCCCAGAAAGGCAAATCCACCTATTAATCCAGCACTGTATCTGCATAATAAGCCAGGAAAAGCTTGGTGACAACCCTGGGGAGAACAGCTATGGTGGCCATATTAGTTGTCACCCAGCTTTACCAGACTCCAGAAAAGCAAATCTGCCTATGAATACAGCCCTGTATAACTACATAAGGCATATCTGCATAATAAGCCAGGGGCAGCTTGCTGACAACCCTGGTGATAGCAGTAATGGGGGCCACATCAGTTGTCACTCAGCTTTCCTAGACTCCAGAAAATCAGATCTGCCTATGAACACAGCCCTGTATAACTACATAATGTGTTTCTACATAATAAGCCAGGGACAGCTTGGTGACAACTCAGATGAGAGCAGTAATGGGGGCATATTAGTTGTCACCCAGCTTTCCCAGAAACAGACAAAGACTAGAATCAGCTGAATAATACTTTTAGCAACTGGCCACCAGGGCAAGGCAAAGGGGTAGATTTATTAGGTGCATTTAATATATATATATATATTTATTTTTTACTACCACTAAGTAACCCTGCCTTAGATGAAAGCAGTTTTTGCATGTGCCTCATGTCTATGTAATAGGAAACTAGTAAAGCCCAGAGTGGGAGTCCCTTCCCCTGCACCCCCTCCAAGCCCATGCTGTTCCCGCATCTGCAGCCCGGAATGAATGGCGTGGGTAAGGGAGGAGAGGGGAGGAGGGCTGCGCATGCGCTGTTGGGGCTGTGGAGTGAGCCAGGCTCCCAGACTGATGTGTGCTACCTGCCCCTCTCCGGAGAGCAGCAGCAGCCTGGGCGGGTCCATCACTGGAGACCAGAGAGAGGAAGATCCATACCAAACCCATCCGATCGTAGGAGGGCATGGAGAAGATGCTGGGCACAGGGCATGCCTGATGCCAGAGGCTCATCGCACATAAGGCTGGCTGGTAAGGTTCCCCCACCTCCCTCCCTTCTTCCCTCTCCTGCTGCCACCTTGACTACGGTTTGTTTTGATTGTATAAAGAAGGGTAAAGGTGACATAATGCCAGCTCTGGCTTTACCCATTTTTGCAACCATGAGGGCTGGAACAGCAAGGCATGGCCACAATGCAATATTTCTATGGTGCATAGTGCCAGGGCTGGGACTGGGTGCAGGTTGGCACCCTTAACTTTATTATTATTATTATTATTATAATAATATTAGACCGGCACAGGGTGTTGTCAGATTTATGTTAAACAGTAACCAGATTATTTGCAAACAACTTCAATATTAGATACAATGTATCAAATGATCCACACAGAGACCACCGCTCGTCCCCCGCTTGCCAACTAAAATGCCAACTGTACAGCCCTCGCAGGGGTTGTCACCCAACTTTTTTCAGGACTTCTGCATGTGAGATTTTCTTTGCTGCTTCCCACAGCCATAAAGCTAGAAATGCTTGTTACTTGTAGCACCGACATACGCTGATGCAGGGGCGTAGCTACCAAAGCGGCAGACCAGGCGACTGCTAAGGGGCCCAGGGCAAGAGGGGGAAAGAGGGCAAGAGGGGGCCCAGTTAGGATCACCCCCTCTTCTACTGGGGTCAGGACTCTACCCTCTAAAGGAACAACTTTTAGCAAATGAGGCAGTGGAAGAATGGCCGAAGGGTTATTGAAAAGGGTTTAGGCGGAAACCCCTCTGTCCTGTCTAGGGGGCCCTTACTTCTCTATGTACGCCACTGCGCTGTGCACAGAGGCCACGGAAATTTCTAAGGGCGAATTTGCACTTATAAGGAAATGAGAATGGGTGAAATGTGGAAAAACGTGTCTATTTCTTCAGCTAGTGTACCAGAAATACTAGTTAGACCACTGCCCACATCACCCCCGAGGTGTGCATTGTTTAGCCAAGTCAGTTTTATACTTTGTCGTAGAGACCCTTTAAAAGGTAAAGATTATACAAATCTGTAAATGTATACTTTGACCTTTTTTCCTTAAAGGGGTTGTACAGTCCCTGCTGGGGGCCCCCTACCCTCCCTGCTGGGGGCCCCCCTACCCTCCCTGCTGGGGGCCCTACCCATTTGATTGACCTAAATGTTAATTTCTAAGGGCTGTGTCACACCAACAGATTATCTCACCAATCATTGGTCAGACGGCCGTTTACACACACAGATCTGTTGTTACACACACCAACTATTGGTCTGATTGGACAGATATTGGTCAGATAATCTGTCGGTGTAATACAGCCCTAAAGGTACCTTTGACTGAGGCGATTATCCTGTAAATGATCATTAAATCGAGCGAAGCTGCATGATTATCGAGCAGTGTGTAAAAGCAATGAGCGATAGAGCGACTGTATGGGCACAAAACTCATCCCTGGACGTTAAAGAGGTTGCGTCACTTCAGTAAGCGGCATTTATCGTGTAGAGAAAGTTAAAGGGTTTCTGTCTTGAGAAATACCGTTATGTAGCTGACTGACATTAGCGATGGGCCGATGTCAGCAGTACATAGCAGTGTGCTTTATAACTCCCTGCCTGCTGCCGAAGGAAGGAAGCTGGCTGCAGGAGCGCGTCCGTCACTCACTGCGCCCACGCCGAATACTAAACGGGACGGCACGGGATTTACGGGACACTGAGGAGAACTCGAAAGTCAACCAACTGGACCTGGGCGTGCCAAAGGGTGCATAGACTGAGCCTCTGGGTGCTAAAACAACACCCCAATAGCACCTAGAGGCTCGTTAGCATATTTTAAGTCTTTTTTTTTAAGAGTAAGGCGGCAGGCAGGGCGTTATAAAGAACACTGTTATGTACTGCTGACATCAGCACATCGCTAATGTCAGTCAGCTAGATAATGTTATTTCTCATGGCAGTAACCCTTTAAAGGGAGTCTTTCACCTAAAATCCTCATTATAGAACACTAACATCAGGATCTCCATTACATTCCCCATATTGGAATGCTACCTCCCATATTGCTGTCCATCGCCGATTTTCTTAGAAAAACACTTTTATTCAATATGTTAATTTGCTTCCATAGGTGCCCAGGGGCGGCGTTCATGCGGCCAGTGCCCAGGCCCCTTGGTGCTTTTCATACAAAACCCCTCCCCTTTCACCGCTCTGGCCCGCCCTAGGTTCTTCTGATTACGTCCTCCTCTTAGTGAGAAATCCTGCGCCAGCCCCGTTCAACAGATTCGCTGCACCTGGGCACTTCCTTCCCCATTATGGGCAGAGGCACAAGAGCGCTTAATGCGCATGTGCCGGCCCGTACATCCCGATCTAGCCGGGCCTTGTGCCGTTGCCTTTTTACATTGCAATTTGCAACATTCACTTTGAGCAGTAAATAACATAACTTTAGCACAATTTTAGCCATATCATGTATACTGTATATAGTTTTTCTTTACGTTTTAGGCTGGGCTGACATCTGTGCTTTTAATGTCAGCAGTCTGTTCCTTCTCTGTATCCCGCCTACATGCCGGCTTTTGGCTGGTCAAAAAGTACTACACGCAGCATTTTTAGTCCGGCTGAATTACAGCAAATTGGGATCCGGCGTTGCACGGTTCCCGATACAGTGAACTCCACCGGAACTACTTTTGCACAATAAAAACCCTCTTTCAAAAAAAATATGAAAAAAAAAAGAAAAGAAAATGTTTTTGCATCACCGCATCCCAAGACCCATAATTTTTCTTTTTCTTTTTATGGAGTTGTGTTGGGGTTTGATTTTTATGGGACAACTCGTAATTTTCATAGGTATCGTGGGACCCTTACAGGCTATGTACACCTTTGGAGGCAATTATTTTTTATTACTGCATTGTACTTATTTTGAGCTTAAAGGAGTTCTGCAGTTTGTTTAAACTAATGACCTATCCTCTGGATAGATCATCAGCATCTCGGCGGGGTTCCCGGTTGTCGGACCCCCGCCGATCAGCTGTTTGAGAAGGCAGTCATGTCACGACTAGTATCAACTGGCCTGGGCGCGGCTAAGCCCTGTTCAGGCCAGTTGATACTAGTCGTGACGTCACAGGGCCTGCGGTAAACAGTGAGAAGGCCGCGGCGCAGCTGGAGCCCCGCCGATCAGATGCTGATGATCTATCCAGAGGATAGGCCATCAGTTTGGACAAACTGCAGAACCCCTTTAATATGGAACCCTTTTTTTGTACAGAGCTGAGAAGCACCCTGTGGATTTTCTTTTCCGTCAGGCCAGGATCTGATGGACTCCTTACCTCTGCTCTCTGACATTATAAACACTCATTATAGCTCAGTCCTTATCTTACTGATAACAAGGTGGTCTAAATAAGTGTTTATGAACCTCTCAGTAGTTCAGAGATAAGGTTTATTAGATGACAGCACAAAATGAAAGTGAAATCACCAGTCACACATGTTTTTTTAGCCAAATATGAGTTAGGCCTCATGCACACGAACCGTTGTGTGCATCCGTGGCCGTTGTGCCGTTTTCAGTTTTTTTTCGCTGACCCATTGACTTTCAATGGGTCAGTGGAAAAATCTGAAAATGCACCGTTTGGCAGCCGCATCCGTGATCCGTGTTTCCTGGCCGTGAAAAAAATAGGACCTGTCCTATTTTTTTCACGGCCAACGGTTCACGGACCCATTCAAGTCAATGGGTCCGTGAAAAATCACGGATGCACACAAGATTGTCATCCGCGTCCGTGATCCGTGTCCGTTTTTTCCTATCATTTCAATGGCAAACTTGACTTAGATTTTTTTTTCATTTTTCATGTCCGTGGATCCTCCAAAAATCAAGGAAGACCCACGGACTGAAAAAACGGTCACGGATCACGGACCTACGGACCCTGTTTTTGCGGACCTTAAAAAAACTGTCGTGTGCATGAGGTCTAAGATGCAATCATGAAAAATTGCCTCTGAAAGTGTACACAGCCTTTAAGACCATTAGATCGCTATTTATTCAATTTTTTTTGTGGCAGATAAGAAAAAAACAGCAATTCTGGCATTGTTTTTTTTTTACGGCGTTCACCAAATGGTATAAATTATGTGATAATTAGATTGTTTGGGACAAGGTTATACCAGATATGTGGATTTTATTTTTTCAATTGTCTGCTAATCTGTGCCGTTAGAGCAGGAGCCCGGCTGTTATGAGATCTAAACCCCTCCCCTTCCCTGTCGTAAAAAGGCATATTGGTGATCAGTAAAGTGTTAAGTAAGGTAACTTTCACACTGGCGTTGGGAAAACCGTGCGCAAACGGATAACATTTGTAGACGGATCCGATTGTGGATTTCATCTCACAAATGCATTGCAATCCTAGGACAGAACTCAATATCAGAAAACTTTAACGCTAGTGTAAAAGCACCCTAAGAAGAAAAAAAGAAGTTTTGCTATAATAAAAACAAATCCAAGGCTGCTTTCTCATGTAGGTTTTTGCTTTTGTCTTTCTGCACATGTGTTTTTAGTGCCGTGTTATTTTTTTGCCCCATTTTTTACAGCATTATTTGTGGTAAAACCTTCAGATTTTAGCTGTAGGTCTATTGCAAATATGAAACAAAGGACACATATTTTTTTGATTTAGGTGACAGTTTTTGTCTTTTTGTCCATTTAAAAAAATGCAGCATGCTGGAGCTCTTAGGGCAGTTTCACACGAGAGGAAGCCGTGCGTGGAATCCGCAGTGTGAAAGAAGGCCAAACCCCGCTCGGGACAGCAGAGACAACTTTATCTCACTGTGATTTTGTATTTAAAAGATCACAGAGAGGGAAAGAGCATCATCAATCATGTTAATGCTCCGTGTCTCTGCTGTCCGGAACGGCGCTTGGCTCTCATTCACGCTGCGGATTCTACGTATGGCATCCGCTCGTGTCAAACAGCCCTTAGCCTTTTTTTCTGTCTTTTTCATGTCACTTTCTCTGTAGGGGAAAAACACCATGAAGGAAGAGCTAGTGGTGAGACACACTGGAAGGGGGGGATCATTTAACAAAGAGCATAACGCCAGAAACTGTCATAAATAAAAGTCGAAAAAATGGTTAGTGCAGCATGAATAAAACTTCTCCTGTAGCGGTACATATTATTAATCCATCTTTGGACTCACCACTACTGTTACCACGTAATACGTGGCTGACGTGTTACGCTGCGTCCTTAGGCTAGTTTCACACTAGCGTTAGACATCTCCGGTAGGCTGTTCTTGCAGGGAGCTACCTGATGGAGATGTCTGGATCTGGCAGTGTCGGATGCTACCTGACACCCGCCGGCTCCACTAACCGTCAGAGATCCGGCCATTAAAACCACTGTGCCGGACGATTCTCAGCATGTTTTCTGGGTTGCGGGCGGATCTCTGCTGGTCTCCATTATAGTGTCACGGATGTTCCCGTGGCAGGTACCAGGAGATCTGAGAGACTGGCAACTCGTGGATTAAATTGACAAGTTCATTGTGGATCTTATTGTGTGAATCTTATTGTTCACTGTGAATGCCACAGCCCTTGCTTCAGGTGTTGCTTGTTGGTAATTTACCTTCCCATAAGTAGCCGCTTCTCACTCTTGGAGGTGCAGTTTATAGATTTTCTTCCTGCCTTCTAACTAGCTGGTCGTTGTACCCTGTGGTGCTTCTGGAGTTGCCAGTCTTGTCTTTTCTTATTGTTTTGTGTTTGTTATATTCCCTGTTGTTTGTATCTGGGCCCGAGACAGAGACTTCCATTGGTCCATCTGAGGAGGAATGGATTGTCTCTGGTTCCAACCTTATTCCAGGGCCTTAGGCCTCATGCACACGACAGTTTTTTTTCACGGCCCGCAAAAACTGGGTCCGTGGGTCCGTGATCCGTGACCGTTTTTTCGTCCGTGGGTCTTCCTTGATTTTTGGAGGATCCACGGACATGAAAAAAAAGTCGTTTTGGCGTCCGCCTGGCCGTGCGGAGCCAAACGGATCCGTCCTGAATTACAATGCAAGTCAATAGGGACGGATCCGTTTGAAGTTGACACAATATGGTGCCATTTCAAACGGATCCGTCCCCATTGACTTTCAATGTAAAGTCTGGAGTTCTTTTATACCATCGGATTGGAGTTTTCTCCAATCCGATGGTATATTTTAACTTGAAGCGTCCCCATCACCATGGGAACGCCTCTATGTTAGAATATACTGTCGGATATGAGCTACATCGTGAAAATCAGATCCGACAGTATATTCTAACACAGAGGCGTTCCCATGGTGATGGGGACGCTTCAGGTTAGAATATACTGAAAAACTGTGTACATGACTGCCCCCTGCTGCCTGGCAGGTGCTGCCAGGCAGCAGGGGGCAGACCCCCCCCCCCTGTTTTTAACTCATTGGTGGCCAGTGCGGCCGCCCCCCCTCCCTCCCCTGTAGTTAACTCATTGGTGGCCAGTGCGGCCGCCCCCCCCCTCCCTCCCCTGTGCGGCCGCCCCCCCCCCTCCCTCCCCTGTAGTAAACTCGTTGGTGTCCAGTGGGCCCCCCCTCCCTCCCCTGTAGTTAACTCGTTGGTGGCCAGTGGGCCCCCTCTCCGTCCGCTATAGATAACTCATTGGTGTCCAGTGGGCCCCCCCTCCGTCCGCTATAGATAACTCATTGGTGTCCAGTGGGCCCCCCCTCCCTCCGCTGTAGATAACTCGTTGGTGGCCAGTGGGCCCTCTCCCCTCCCTCCCCCTCCTAATTAAAATCGCCCCCCTATCATTGGTGGCAGTGGTGAGTACCGATCGGAGTCCCAGTGTAATCGCTGGGGCTCCGATCGGTAACCATGGCAACCGGGACGCTACTGCAGTCCCGGTTGCCATGGTAGCTTAGCAATTTGTAGAAGCTTCATACTTACCTGAAGAGCTGCGATGTCTGTGACCGGCCGGGAGCTCCTCCTACTGGTAAGTGAAAGGTCTGTGCGGCGCATTGCTTATAGCACAGACCTGTCACTTACCAGTAGGAGGAGCTCCCGGCCGGTCACAGACATCGCTGCTCTTCAGGTAAGTATAAAGCTTCTACAAATTGCTAAGCTACCATGGCAACCGGGACTGCAGTAGCGTCCCGGTTGCCATGGTTACCGATCGGAGCCCCAGCGATTACACTGGGACTCCGATCGGTACTCACCACTGCCACCAATGATAGGGGGGCGATTTTAATTAGGAGGGGGTGGGAGGGGAGAGGGCCCACTGGCCACCAATGAGTTATCTATAGCGGACGGAGGGGGGGCCCACTGGCCACCAATGAGTTATCTATAGCGGACGGAGGGGGGGCCCACTGGACACCAATGAGTTATCTATAGCGGACGGAGGGGGGGCCCACTGGACACCAATTAGTTAACTACAGGGGAGGGAGGGGGGGCTGGCTACCAAGAAGTTAACTACAGAGGAGGGAGGGGGGGGGGGGGGCGGCCGCACTGGCCACAAATGAGTTAAAAACAGGGGGGGGGGGGGGTCTGCCCCCTGCTGCCTGGCAGCACCTGCCAGGCAGCAGGGGGCAGTCATGTACACAGTTTTTCAGTATATTCTAACCTGAAGCGTCCCCATCACCATGGGAACGCTTCTGTGTTAGAATATACTGTCGGAAATGAGTTTTCACGAAGTGAAAACTTAGATCAGAAAAAGCTTTTATGCAGACGGATCTTCGGATCCGTCTGTATGAAAGCAACCTACGGCCACGGATCACGGACACGGATGCCAATCTTGTGTGCATCCGTGTTCTTTCACGGACCCATTGACTTGAATGGGCCCGTGAACCGTTGGCCGTGAAAAAAATAGGACAGGTTATATTTTTTTCACGGCCTCGAAACACGGGTCACGGGCGCGGTGTAAAAACGGTGCACAAGCCGAGTTTTCTACGGCCCCATTGAAAGTCAATGGAGCCGCAGAAAAAAACGGAAAACGGCACAACGGCCACGGGTGCACACAACGGTCGTGTGCATGAGGCCTTATAGGGATATAAGGGCCTAGGTATCCAGCATATTCATATTCCTGTAATAGAGTAATGAGCGAGCACTCATACACTTGGCAACCAGATTGACATGTGCAGAAAATATTTATTAAATCCCCATAAAATACAAGTAATAAAAATTATAAGAACAATGTAGCAATAATATACAACATTACAGTCACATATATTATGGTAGATATGATCGACACTATATTCATATGACTCAATAGTGTTGATAAATTCAATAATATGTATCACACCAAAAAACTTCAAGTATATGCTTTTATTTGGGAAGAGGGGGTATTATCTTCTAGCACTCTATCCCAATTTGGTAAAACTGAATGTCACTGAAAATGTTGTAGGTGTATTCACTGGGAGCGCAACATGTTCATAAAGTGTCCACAGGAATCCTGATAATGTGAAAAGTCTCTTATAGCATATCCTTTTAAAGTCGATATGAGCTTTGAATTGAAGAAAACTTTAAATCGATATTTGGCTTGTGCCGGATCTAAAATAGCTAGTGTGAAACTAGCCTTAGTCATGACGCCATAGCTAAGGAAGCAGTGTGTGTCAGAAACGCGTCGGCGGTGTATTAAGAGGTAAAAGTGTCCTAAGATGGATTTTTAATATGTACTAATAAAGGAGAAGTTTTTATTCTTGCTGAACTTATAATTTTTTGGATATGTAAGCAGGTCAGTGTTTGTGCATGGATTGACTGCTGGATCTGGAGTCCAGAACTGATGAGCTGTGTTTTGCTTTTGTATATGATAATTAAAAGTCGTATCGGCCCGTTTTACGCAATGTATTTTGCGCGATTCATGCCACTGGGTATGGTGGAGGCGAGACCATCGGCCCCGGCAAATTCACCAACATTTATGCCTGTAAATGACTATTAAAATCTACAGTACAGGGGATGGTGGAGGATGCGCCTAATTTATCTCGAGACCTGCACCTTGTCATAAATTAAAGGGGTTCTCCGCGCTTATAACATTGAAGATCTTTCCTGAGGATAGGTAGTCAATATCAGATCGGTGGGGGTCCGGTGTGCCTGCTGATCAGCTGTACGGGGAGACGGCGCGCGCAGTGTGCATGTGCCGTCTCCCATCTCTCTTTCTGTTCGCTGCTGTATGTTTAGGAGACTGCAGCAGCGGACAGGAGGGCGCTGTCTCCTCAAACAGCCAGACCCCCGCCAATCTGATATTGATGACCTATCCTGAGAATAAGTCATCAATAGAAAAAGTCTGGACAACCCCTTTAAGTGCGTCCTCTGGTAGCACAAGGGATATCAAAGCCCGGTGTAAAACGCAGGTCCTTGATAAATGACCCCCACTGTGTACAAAAAAAGACACCAGAACGACTGCCACAAATAATGCAGCTGCCAAACAAACCACAAGCATTAGGCCTCTTACACACGAACGTATTTTCTTTCCGTGTCCGTTATTTTTTTTTTTTTATATACGGAACGATTAATTTCAATGGGTCCACAAAAAAAACAGAAGGTGCCGTGTGCATTCCGTTTACGTATTTCACAATCTACCTTTCATTTTCCAAAGGAACTCTGACAAATAAAAGGTGGAATCTGATTGGTTGCTATGGGCAACTAGGCCAGTTCTACTCTACACCAGTTTGATAAATCTCATGGGTCTCGTCAGGTGAAGATAAACAGGTGAAGATAAATCTAAAGGTGCTATTAATAATCATTTTGGTGCAGGGAAAGTCCAGTTCAGTACACAATACAGCGACGAGATTATTAAAATGATACGGAAACATCTGCCAGTGCCGCACAGGGATCCTGTTCTGAACTACATTGCTACATCGCCAACAATATTTTGTAGCAGAGCTTATGGTGCGACCACATGGCGCTGTCGTGTGGCATGTACTGTACAGGCTTAAAGGGGTTTTCCCTCTGGATAGGTCATCAGTAGCTGATCAGTGGGGGTCTGACACCCAGGACCCTCGCCGATCAGCTGTTTTGAGAAGGCACAAGCGCTCATGTGAGTGCCGCTGTCTTCTTAGCTCACCAAGCACAGCGCCGTACACTGTCTGGTATCGACCTCGATACTGGGATTTGCCTTTTTTCAATACTAGGTTTCGCTACTGCGCAGTCTAGTATCACAGAGCATGGAGCGCGCTGCTGTCAGCGCGCTCCGTGTTCTCCACAGCAGCACAGGGGGAAGGAGTCACTCTCTCCCTCCCCCTGTGCCGCCGCTGCCACAAATGAGAGAGCGGGGCGGGCACCACCAATGAAAGTTAACGTTTAATACAAATACAGGTGCCGGCAACAGAATCACGTAGCCACAATCAGCGACAGTTAACCCCTCAGGTGCGGCACCTAAGGGGTTAACTGCCGCTAATGGTAGCTCCCAGCTATGTGATTCTGCTGCCAGCACCCGCCTCCTGTATTAAAGGTTAATTATCACTGGTGGCACAGTGCGCCCGACCCCCCCACCTCCCCCCAGTATTAAAATCATTGGTAGCGCAGTGGCCACAGGGTCCCTCCTCCTCATTGGTGGCAGTGGCAGCTTCTGATCGGAGCGGACAGACCATGGACCCGTTCAAGTTGAATGGGTCCGGCCCGCTGCACAGATGTTGCCTGTGCATTGGGGTCCGCAATTGCGGTCCCCAATGTACGGAACGGCCGCACAACAGTCCGGACCCATTCAAAGGTGCATTAAGTGGGTCTGTATGGTCATATTGAAGGTGTCGCATGGCCATTAACAATACAGACCGACTAAACAGTGCGGACTTATTAGTTTAATTAGAGCCTGCTGCAGCCCGTATGGTTACGTGGTACTCAAACGCAGCATGGCCGTGTGGTCGTACCCTTAACCTTTAGCGACCAGTGAATGGCGGCCGTCAAAAAATAGGACATGTCCTATTTTTTGCCGTGTTGACCGACCCCATTTAAAATCATTGGGACCGTGCACCTGTGTAACAGCTGTTAAATAAGGGGTAAACTATGTAAAAAAAAATAGTGCGGGTAAACATGCAGAAGATCCGCACGAGTTTACGCAACAAAACCACACCAAAAGCAGCACATATTCATTGTGGTTTTTGGGGCAGATTTATGCGATTTTGCAGCAGATCTCTCCACTTCCATTGAAAAGGGTTAAATCCGCACAAGAAAAAAAGCAACATCAAATGACAAGCTGCAGATTTCAAAATCCACGCGGCCGGTTGATTTCCGCACCTAAGAAAAGCAAAGTGTACATGAGATTGTGTAATCTCTTTGCTGGTATTACGCTGTGTTTTTTCTGTATGAAATCCACGCAGAAAAAACGCTCATAAACTGCACCGTGTGGCGCCCCCCTAAGGCCACCTGCACAAGTTGCGGAAATACGTGCTTTGTGGATTTTTTCCATGTGGAAATTGACCTGCATTGCGGATTTCCAAATCTGCGGTATGTCTATTATGTTTTTGGTTTTAGCCGCGGATTTCACCCTTTTCCAATGAAGGGTGAGATGTGCGGCTAAACTACATCTAACCCGCACCATAATTCCCAATCAGAAAATGCTGATTTTGTTGCGGATATGCTGTAGGTGCTCATTTGCAGGTGGTCTAAGACGTGCAGGGTGAGATCTGCGGCAAAACCACATCACAATCCGCATCAAAAACTGCACGTAACATGTGGATTTTGGTATGGAAATGCAGAGAAAACCGCACGTGCGGATATGTTTCTAAACCTGCACCTGTCTCCAGGTACCCCAAGTGTCTCAAGGGAGCTGCTCTGAAGTTTTTAGAAGAAGTGTGAATAAAGACTAAGGGGATCATTTTTTACGAAGCTTACATTCGTTTTTGGGGTTAAAAAAAAGTCGCCAGACCCCATTGTGTGACTTTTTAAAAGCTTGTGTGTCCAAATATTTTTGCCACTGGCGTTTTTACATCATCCTTGCCCCTTGGGAGTGGTGGGGCTGTGAAGAGGCCAGACCGGGACCAGGACATCGCTGGAAACAGGCAAAAAAACTGCTCCCTTGCAGTTCGGTTCAGTTGGAATCAAAATGCATCGGATGTGATTCTTTGCAAGAAACGTAATGTGGACAAAAACCTGCACCGTGCGAACCGCGGCAGTTTTCTATTTGGTCCTGAGAAAAGCGCTTGCTTCTTGCTAATGACCATAGGGTTTTTTAGGCAGCGCGGTTTTCGGGCATATTGTGGCTGCGTCTCCGCTACTTGCCGGCCGCCATGTCTGGTTCTAGGAGCTTTTGCAGAGATCATTATATTCCTGATAACCAAAGTGTTCAAACTTTGGCCTGTGGTGTCAACAGGAGAGACCAACTACAATTCCTAGCATGCTCTGTTCATTTCTATGAGAGTTCTGTGAAGAGCAGAGCAAGTATGGATGCTGGGAGTTGTAGTTTCACAACAGCTGGAGTGCCGGGGATTTCTCACCATTGGTTAGATGATGTGTCTCTAGGGGATGTACGTACTGGGCCTGTAATAGGTGCTGTACAGGGTAATCATTGTAAGGGCTCATGCACACGACTGTATGTATTTTGTGGTCCGCAAAACACAGATCCGCAAAAAAAAAAAAATGGATGACATCTGTGTGACGTCTGTGTTGCATCCATTTTTTTTTTTTTTGAGGATCCATTGTAACAATACCTATTGTTGTCCGCAAAACGGACAAGAATAGGACATGTTTTATTTCTTTTTTTGCAGAACGGACATGAAAGGCACACAGAGTTATGTTTTTTTTCAAGCCCCATTGAAATGAATGGACCTGTAAAAA
The DNA here is from genome assembly GCF_014858855.1 of Bufo gargarizans. NCBI lineage: Eukaryota > Metazoa > Chordata > Amphibia > Anura > Bufonidae > Bufo > Bufo gargarizans. The sequence goes on along the minus strand of NC_058090.1, from coordinate 38,162,003 downwards.
GAACGGAACTGGAAGAAAAATATGTTCTGAATGTTATCTACACAGTCAAAAAAAAATATCTTAGATAAATCAAGAATATAATGCAAAAACAAAATTAGTCAGTGCACCATATAAAACAGGGATGCTCAACCTGTGTCCCTCCAGCTGTTGCAAAACTACAACTCCCAGCATGCCCTAATAGCATATTCTATATTTTTGCGGATGCCACGGAATTCTGTTTCCTCAATATGATTATGGGGGCGGCCATCTTGCCTGAGCCGTATTTACAAGGCATTAAGAAAACTGCTTTACAGCAGCCCCATGGTCCATACACACAATGGTCAGGAGGGGACCTCATTGACTTCTATGGGAGAGTTTCCTAGGTAGGCTCTGTGACTGTGCAGAGGTCATTGTACAAGGAAGGAACAGATAAGCTCTGACAATCACCTATTGTGAATGGTGGATCCTGTCTTATCTATACACAGAAGTGATGTCATTACAGGCAGAATTAGAGTAACAGATAAGAAGATAACTACAGTAAACTGCTCTGTACATAGTGCCCAGTGCAAAAACTGCTGGATTTTATGTTTTTTGTTTAAGTATAGATATTGACATGGAAAATTAAAAATAACATCACCAAAAATTCTTTAAAAATATGTTAAAAAACAAAACAAAAAAAAACATGGTTTAAACAGGTCATTTTCTGATGAAACATTTCTTTTAAGGATCAGGCACATTTTCGTTTTTGCATTTTTATTTTTTCCTCCCTGCCTAAGGCTACTTTCACACTATTTCCATTTAGTCCTCATGCATTCTGAATTGAAAGAGATCCGTTCAGGATGCCTTCCGTTTCTGCAGCATTCCGTTTTGTGTCCGGTCATAAAAACGGATCAGGCACAGAAAGTCAATGGTGATAGATGTTTTTTTAGTGCTGGATCAGTTTTTTTCCATTTTGATTTCACACAGCTGCATCCTAACGGAACAGATGCATTCTGATGTGCAAAATAAAAACGGATCCGTTTAATTCCGGTATTGAGATCCTCTCCCGGATCTCAATACCGGAATTAACAATGCAAGCGTTAAAAGTAGCAGTTTTTTTAATTTTCCGTTCACATAGCCATTGTGGGATAATTTAGTACTTTACCATTTCAGGCTACTTTCACACTAGCGTTTTAACTGGATCCAGCAGGGTTCAGCAAAAACGCTTCCATTATTGATAATACAACCGCCTGCATCCGTTATGAACGGATCCGGTTGTATTATGTTTAGCATTGCCAAGACGGATCCGTCCTGAACTCCATTGAAAGTAAATGGGGGACGGATCCGTTTTCTATTGTGGCAGAGAAAACAAATCTGTTCCCATTGACTTGCATTGGGGGTCATGCCGGATCCGTCTTGCTCCGCATCCCAGGACGGAAAGCAAACCAAAGCATGCTGCGTTTTGCTCTCCAATATGGGAACGCAACTAAACGGAACACATTTTGGAGCATTCCGTTATGTTTTGTCCCCATTGACAATCAATGGGTACAAAACGGAAGCATTTATTTTTTTATTGAGCCCCTATGACGGAGCTGGTGTGAAAGTAGCCTAATTTAACATAACTTGTGCTGGGAAATTGCAAAAAAAAAAAAACAATTCCACCAAGGTTGTTTTGTGGTTTCTTACTACAGTGTTCACTGTGCGGATCAGTACGATTACAGCCATACCAAATTTATATAGTTATTTTACGCCGTTTTTTGTTTCTCCCTGCGCTGCCGGAGTCTGTTGTTCTGGAGTGAAAACGACTCCACTCTCTCTCTGAGGGTTAAAGGGTTATTCCACTGTATTTTGCACTGGACCCATCTAACGCCCATGTGGCTACGGCTGACAGTTTGCTGACTCGGCCTACTCGTGTTGGCCCCACCTGCTGCCCATTTAGACTCCCTTACAATATAGGGTCACATTTAGATTATTTTACAGGGTTCACTTTAAAGGGTTTTTCCAGCAGTAGAATATTGATGACCTATCCTCAGGACAGAGGACCAGGGACGCGCACATAGGTGTAATGACCGGCGTCACAAAAAGGGAAGGCCCTGCCCAAGGGAGAGGGAAAGGTGGTGACCCCTGACTCACCTTGAGGCTGGCACCTGACAGCCCTGACGTCCCTAGACGGGTTCCTCACCCGTGCGGCGATCACGTGCCTAAACCCTGGCTTTCCCTAAGATGAGCCCTAGGTAGTGGGATCACTAGTCCGCACCACTGACACTAAGAGGGAAACACCAGGGAGAGGACAGACAATACAGACAAACACATAAACCCAGGTGGGCGACCACAGCAGTCCACAAAGGTCCAACAGGGATCCGGAGGGAAACGTTCTGGACCAACAACCAGAGAACGCAGCAACACAGCTCCAGTGGGTCAGTATAGAAGTCCAGGCAGGAAGCTCTATATCTAGCAACCAGAGAAGTGTGAGAGGGGAATATAAGGAGGTTTGGGAGTGCTGGACAAGGAACAGCTGAGGAGAAGGAGCTACGGATCCCTGAGTGAGCCAAAAAGGGTTGCAAAGCAAACCCAGAAAGCTACCATAAGGAAACAGCCCTATCTTACATAGAGCGCGCAGCCAACCGCTGCGACTTCCTGACCCCGGGTATAACGGAGTCAGGCGTGGTTCTTGACACCCTCGTGACAATAGGCAAGACCAACTGGAGAGAAATCGGGGCTGATAGATTGTAGGCTTGCCTCATGAATTTGTGCTAGAGGCACAGCACTCCTGATGGCAGAAGGGATGTACTGCGGGCTTGCGTACATTCTGATCAGTCCCAGAGCGGGACGAGTTCAGTGCGGAGGACAGAAAGTTAAAAGGACTTGCATGCTACTCGTCTTGGTACAGGTAAGTATAGCCAACAGATATCCAAAACAGATCTCTTTATTAGGCCTCATGCACACGACCGTGCCGGTTTTTGCGGTCCGCAAATCGTGGATCCGCAAAAAAGGGAAGACAAGAATAGGACATGTTATATTTTTTTTACTGGGCCGCGGAACGAAGCCACGGATGTCCCCATCTTTTGCCGCCCCATTCAAGTGAATGGGTCCGCATCCGAGCCACCCAAACAACGGTCGTGTGCATGAGGCCTTAAGGTGATGGACGAAGTGTTTCGGGGCCAAACTGGCCCCTTGCTTAGATCACATAAGATTTGTGGAAGTCCGACTCCCAGCACCCCTTCCGATTTTTTTAAGAGACCGCGGCACTCTACCGAGAGCTGCAGCCTCTTCCTAGGCCAGTGATTCATATAAATGGACTAGGCTGCAATACTAAGTGCAGTAGCCCAGAGCAGAGGGTATCTGCAAATGTATTGTTATGTTGTGCAATGTAATTTCATGTCATGTAAGGCTACTTTCACATCTGCGCTTTCCCTTTCCGCTATTGAGAGCCGTCATAGCATCTCAATAGTAGGGGAAAACGCTTCAGTTTTGTCCCCATTCATTGTCAATGGGGACAAAACTGAACTGAAGGAAACGGAATGTACCAGAATGCATTCCGTTCCATTTGTTTGCGTCCCCATCGCGGACAGAATAGGGCCCCATTCACACGTCCGCAATTCCGTTCCGCATTTTGCGGAACGGAATTGCAGGCCCATTCATTTCTATGAAGCTGCGCGATGTAGTGCCCGGATCCAGAAATGCGGACCCGCACTTCCGGGTCCGCAATTCCGATCCAGAAAAAAAATAGAACATGTCCTATTCATGCGGACAAGATTAGGCATTTTCTATTAAGTGCCGGCGATGTGCGGTCCGCAAAATCCGGAACACACATTGCCGGTGTCGGTGTTTTGCGGATCCATGGATCCGCAAAACACACACGGATGTGTGAATGGACCCTAATGCTGCAAGCAGCGTTTTTCTGTCCGCGATGTGGTGCGGAGCAAGACGGATCACAATGTAAGTCAATAGGGACTGATCCGTTTTCTCGGACACAATAGTAAACGGATCCGTCCCCCATTCACTTTCTGTGGTGTTCATGACGGATCCGTCTTGACTATTTTAAAGATAATACAACCGGATCCATTCATAACGGATGCAGACAGTTTTATTATCATGATGGAAGCGTTTTTGCTGATCCGGATCCAGAAAAAACGCTGGTGTGAAAGTAGCCTAATGTATATCCAGCATAGCATGGTATAGATGGCACAACCAGGGTTAATAATCCTGGCTCAGTCCTTGCAGGCTGCTAGGTGGAGGCTGGCTCCACCCCTAGATGGAGTCATTCTAGACTGGAGTTCAGAGAGAGAGGAAGCTGTTGCCTCATGCTCCTTTTCCTTGGACCCAGAAAGCTTCAGAGATCTACAGAAAGGGAAGAAGAGAAAGAGAGCAAGATAAAGAAGAACTTAGAATCTGCATGGCTAAATAGTGTTGATCACGAATATTCGAATTTCTAATTTTTATCGCGAATATAGGTACTTCGAAAATTCGTGAATATTTAGAATATAGTGATATATATTCGTAATTTTGAATATTCGATTTTTTTTTTTTTTTATCAGTACACACAATCCCTCCCTGCTTCTAGCTTGTGGGCCAATGAGAAGGCTGCAGTATATTTGACTTTATGAGTAGTGTTGTTTGCGAATTTTCGTAATGCGAATTTTTATTGCGAACTTTTCAACTTACAACTATTAGACAAATAAGATTATAGCACTATATTAGCTAAATTGCTCTATATTCGTTTTTTTTCGAATATTCGCTATATTGCTATAACTTAGTTTTTTAGAATATTCGTAATATTCTAAAACAAGAATATATAGCAATATAGCGAATATTCGAAAAAAAACGAATATAGAGCAATTTAGCTAATATAGTGCTATAATCTTCTTTGTCTAATAGTTGTAAGTTGAAAAATTTGCTATAAAAATTCGCATATTACACGATCATTACCTTGCCGATTTTTCGAGTAAAAAAATCGTAGAATATAACGAATATTCGAAGTATCGCGAATTTGAATATGACCCCTGCCGCTCATCACTAATGGCTAAGCATAAGAGTCAGCAAGGTAAACTGCTACCACAGCCATTAAGACTTTGCTGCTTGTGAGGGACACCGTAAAGACATCCTTCACATTTGGACAGGTCCTGGCCAGCTGTTCTTTCAAGACCCTGTGTCCCGCAGTGGACACTACCACTGTTAATGCCTTTAGCAAGATAGAGAGGAAAGAGGGCCATAACTCCCATCCTTGCCTAAATCCAAACACCGCTATCTTGAAAAGAATTGCACTCTGTACAGTTGGAACTGTATTGCAGCTCTCATTTTGCACTTAAGTAAAAGAGACATTTATTCTTCTACCTGGTTTTCTGACTCCGACACCATATGCAGGCCAGCCTTGCACCCATATAGACACTTAACATCACGGGCACCCCAACTATCATCAGACCCGAGCCCCAGAAACAGGGTGTCCCTGAGGGAATTAAAGGGTGTGCCTTCACTGCATGGCCCTAGGAACTAATGGTGCGAGGAAAGCCACCGTGATTGACTGTGACAGCCAGAGCCACTACCACTCCCATCCTCCGTTACAGCTTCTCCCAGACTACTGCACAAGCACAGCCACAATACTATGTACGGGTGCTGTGCTTGATATGCTGAGAGAAGGCTGAAGCACTCGCTGAAGCGCCTCAGTCCGTGTGTCGGACCCACCACCAATCCTATATTGATGACCTACTTCCGGAAAACCCCTTTAAGTTCTCAATCCACCCCGGTCACCACCACGATCCATAGATCAAAGTTATACATGAACAGGATATATAGTTTTTTTTTAGAGACCACATTTTCTATTTACCATGAGGACATACAAGAGGATATAAAGAAATCCTCGAACGATGCCTCATTACCATATCATTTTAGCGCACAGCGTATGAAAACAATATGGAAATTCTTATATGAAATCTAGCTGTGAAATAGGGGAAGCCATATGATATGTAAGTGAATAACATACCTGACACGTGAGGCGGATAAAAATGGGGACGACCCTCAGCGATGACATCACGAGGTGACATTGTGTGTCAGGTCAGACAAATGCTGCAGTCTACTGCTACACTGCATAAAGATGTCACTGTGTAATTGATGGGCCTGCTTTCCTCCAGTAATGTCAGATATGATAATGAATGCCACAATATAATTAATCTCCTTGTCCTTGTGGATAACGCTTTACAAAGTGACATATTATCCGTACCAACTGGGAAATAGCTGAATGTAGTGCCACTCGACTGATGCAATTTAGTGCCTTTGGCAGATTGAATCATGGCGACGAATTGTCTTTTTGGAATTAACCTCTTCTGCTTCATGCAAACTATTGAGTGCCACTTAAAGGCCATGTACACCTTGGGGGGCAATTTTTTTTAATTACTACATTGTACTCATTTTGAGCTAAAAATGCATCTTTCAATTGGTCTTTATTAAAAATTTTGAACCTCTTTCTCTGTGCAGCCTTCAGTTTCTCTAATAGCAGGCTCTAAATTTTCACTCTGTTCTGTCAGGCAGCTCAGCTGAGGGCTCTTTATCTCTGATCTCTGACCTCCTAGCTCAAGTCTTATCTTACTGATTAAAATTGTGTCTTAAATAACGGTTTATGATCTTTTATTAATTTAGAGATAAGGGTTATTAGATGACGAAAGTGAAAGCACCAGTCACACAGCTAGAAAAACTGTTAACCCTTTGTGACAGAACGGTTCAATATTTTTTTAATTAAGGCTAATGGACAAAATTATTTTTAGCCCAAAATGAGTAAAATGCAACCATAGAAAATTTGCCCCCAAAAGTGTACATAGCCTAAAAGGATCTTGAACCTGAATGCACCAGTTGGGTTAAAGGGGTTGTCTCACCTCAGCAAATTGCATTTATCATATAGACAAAATTAATACAAGCCACTTCCTAATGTATTGTTATTATGCATATTACTTCCATTGCTGGCTAGACAAATTTTTCCATCACATTATACACTTCTCGTTTCCATGGTTACGACCACCTTTCAATCCAGCATCAGTGGCCATGTGTCACGAGGGTGTCAAGAGCCACGTCTGACTCCGTTATACCCGGGGTCAGGAAGTCGCAGCGGGTGGCTGCGCGCTCTATGTCTAAAGATCACGTTGTTTCTTAGTGATTGTTTTCTGTGTTTGCCTTGCTATCCTTTTTGTCTCACTCAGGGATCCGTAGCTTCTCCTCCTCAGCTGTTTCTTGTCTGCCACTCCCAACCTCCTTATATTCTCCTCTCACACTTCTCTAGTTGCCAGTTATAGAGCTTCCTGCCTGGACATCTATACTGACCCACTGGAGCTGTGAATCCTGGTTGTTGTTCCAGAGTGCTACCCTCCGGATCCCTGTTGGGCTTTTTGTTGTCTCCTGTTGTCGCCCACCTGGGATTATATGTTTAGTCTGTATTGTCTGTCCTCCCCTTGGTGTTTTCCTTTAGAGCTAGTGGTGCGGACTAGTGTTCCCACCGCCCTGTTCACTATCTAGGGCTCATCTTAGGGAAAGCCAGGGTTTTAGGCACGTGATCGGCGTACGGGTGAGGAACCCGTCTAGGGACGTCAGGGCAGCCAGGTGCCAGCCGCAAGGTGAGTCAGGGGTCACCACCTTCCCTCTCACTTGGGCAGGGCCTTCCTCTTTCCCTCCCTCTGTGTCACGTATGTGATAGTCACGCCGATCGTGATATTATAACTGGCCCTTATTTTTTGAGAAAAAAAAAAATAATAATAATAATTTTTTTCTCTACTTAGAATCCAATATGGATCCTATTGCTGCTTTGGCAAAACAGCTTCAAGGCCTGTCTTTGGAGGTGGCAGGATTGAAGGCGTCTGTCCTCCAACAACAGCAGCAAATGCAGCAGACCGCAAGCCCAGCGGTTGCTATGGGTAACCAGGTTGTTACAGAACCCAAGGTTGTTCTTCCTGACAGATTTTCTGGGGGAAGGGACAAATTTGTGACGTTCCGTGAGGCCTGCAAATTATATTTTAAGCTGCGCCCTTACTCCTCAGGTAATGAAGAACAGCGGGTGGGGATTGTTATTTCCCTGCTTCAGGGGGACCCGCAATCCTGGGCGTTCTCGTTACCCCCTGGTTCCCAGGCTCTCCGGTCAGTGGAGAGATTTTTTGGGGCTTTGGGTCTCATATATGATGACCCTGACCGAGTCGCCCTGGCTGAGTCGAAGTTACGGAGACTCCTACAGGGAGATCGGCCAGCAGAGGAATATTGCTCAGAGTTCCGTAGGTGGGCTACGGATACTCAGTGGAACGACCCGGCTCTCAGGAGTCAGTTCTGCTCTGGGTTATCTGAAAGGGTTAAGGATGCGCTGGCGCTGTATGAGACCCCCCTTTCCCTTGATGCTGTTATGTCCCTCTCTATCAGAATAGATAGACGTCTTAGGGAGAGATCGAAAATTCCTGAGCAATCGGTAACCTCTCCCAAGCAGCAGTTAGTCTGTACTGACTTAGATGAGCCTATGCAGCTAGGAGGAACTTCTCGTCAGGTCCGTCCTCCTGAGGTTCGCCGTAGGTGGGGGGCTTGTTTTTTCTGTGGGGGGAGGGGTCATTTCATTAATGTCTGTCCCTCCTTTCTCAAAAACAAAAGACCGTCGGAAAACTACTAACCCCAGGCTGTGCGGAGGATGTCAGCCGGGGGGTATACGTTTCCTCCATACGAACATCTCAATTTGTGTTGCCAGCGGTTATTGTTTTTGGTGTTAAGACGGAGTCTATTTCTTTTTTTCTAGACAGTGGAGCAGGGGTAAATTTGATAGATGCCCATTTTGCCCGCACTATGGGTTTGTCTCTCTGTACGCTGCAGAGACCTATTCCCATATTCGCTATTGATTCTGCTCCTCTGTCTCAGAGAAACCTCACTCACATTGTCCATAACTTACACCTTCGGGTAGGGGACCACCATAATGAGTGTCTTTCATGTTACGTTCTGGAGGGCCTTCCCTCTCCTGTGGTATTGGGTCTTCCCTGGTTGGTAGCGCACAATCCAGTGGTGGATTGGCAGGCCAGGGAGATATTGGAGTGGAGTGAGCATTGCAGAGAGAATTGCTTAAATAACAATTGCTTAATCGCCTCCATAGCTTCCCTACCTACATTTATTTCGGACTTTGAGGACGTTTTTTCTGAAAAGGGTTGTCAGAAGCTACCACCTCATCGTCCTTATGATTGCCCGGTTAACCTGATTCCCGGTGCAAAATTACCCAAGTCCAGGTTGTATAATCTTTCGGGTCCCGAGAGACAAGCCATGAAAGATTATATCTCCGAGAGTCTGGCTAAGGGACACATCAGACCCTCTTCTTCACCCGTGGCTGCAGGGTTTTTCTTTGTTAAAAAGAAAGATGGGGGCCTGCGTCCTTGCCTAGATTTCCGTGAGCTAAACCGGATAACCATCCGAGACCCATACCCTCTTCCTCTCATTCCTGACCTTTTTAATCAGATTGCGGGTGCTAGGTGGTTCTCCAAACTTGATCTTAGGGGGGCCTACAATCTGATTCGTATCAAGGAAGGGGATGAGTGGAAGACAGCTTTTAACACCCCTGAGGGGCATTATGAAAATTTAGTCATGCCTTTCGGTCTGACCAATGCCCCTGCTGTCTTCCAACATTTAGTTAATGATATTTTTAGTCATCTCATCGGCAGGTTTGTAGTCATATACCTAGATGATATCTTAATTTATTCGGCTGATCTGAAAACACATGAAGTACATGTCAGGCAAGTACTGCAGGTCCTACGGACGAATAAATTATATGCGAAAATTGAAAAATGTGTCTTCGCCGTTCAGGAAATACAGTTCCTGGGATATCTATTATCTGCTTCAGGTTTCCGTATGGATCCTAGGAAGGTCCAGGCAATTTTAGATTGGGATCTTCCTGAGAACCTTAAAGCTCTACAACGGTTTTTGGGTTTCGCAAATTTCTATAGAAAGTTCATTAAAAATTATTCAGTGATCGTTAAACCCCTTACTGACATGACTAGGAAGGGGACTGATTTTTCTAAATGGTCTGACGCCGCTAAAATTGCATTTTCCTCTCTAAAAGAGAGATTTACCTCGGCACCTGTTCTAATTCAACCTGATGTCTCCCAGCCTTTTATTGTTGAAGTAGATGCGTCAGAGGTGGGAGTGGGGGCTGTATTGTCTCAGGGTCCGTCTCCTGGCAAATGGCGTCCTTGCGCTTTCTTTTCCAAAAAGTTATCTACAGCAGAAAAGAACTATGATATTGGAAATAGGGAACTGTTGGCGATTAAACTGGCGTTTGAAGAGTGGCGTCACTTCTTAGAGGGAGCAATCCACCCCGTCACGGTGATTACGGATCACAAAAACCTTCTGTACCTAGAATCGGCTAAGCGTCTCACCCCTAGACAAGCTAGGTGGTCGCTATTCTTTACCAGATTTAACTTTGTAATCACCTATCGTCCTGGGGCAAAAAATACCAAGGCAGACGCATTATCTCGTAGTTTCCCTGGAGGGGGTAATGTTAGTGATCCGGTACCTATTTTACAAAGAGGAGTGGTTGTCTCTGCTGTACACTCTGTTCTAGAGGGAAAGGTGTTAGAGGCCCAGGGGGACGCCCCGGCCTCTTGCCCCTCAGAGAAATTGTTTGTACCGTTAAACCTGCGTCTTGAACTATTAAAGGAACATCATAATTCGGCACTTGCTGGGCACCCGGGTAGTAAAGCAACCTTGGAGCTATTGTCTCGTCGTTTTTGGTGGCCAAGGTTGCGTCAGGATGTAATGGATTTCGTGTCTACTTGTTCTACTTGTGCACGCGCGAAAGTCTCTCATACACGTCCAGCAGGGTCTTTATTGCCACTTTTCATCCCCAATAGGCCATGGACACATCTATCAATGGATTTCATCACTGACTTACCTTTGTCTGCGGGTAAAACAGTTATCTTGGTAGTAGTAGACAGGTTTAGCAAAATGGTACACTTTATTGCGCTACCCGCACTTCCTAATGCTAAGACTCTTGCTCAGGTGTTTATCAGTGAAATCGTGAAGCTTCACGGGGTCCCTTCCGATGTGGTTTCGGATCGGGGAACCCAGTTTATTTCTAAGTTTTGGAAAGCTTTTTGTTCCCGTTTGGGGGTACACTTGTCCTTTTCCTCAGCTTTCCATCCTCAGTCGAATGGACAGACTGAGCGTACCAACCAAAACCTAGAAACATATTTAAGGTGTTTTGTGTCTGAAAACCAAGAGGTGTGGTCATCATATTTACCGTTAGCCGAGTTTGCCATAAATAATCGCTGTCAGGAATCCACTGGCAAGTCACCATTTCTTGGTGCATACGGTTTTCATCCCCAATTTTGTACTTTCAAAGAGGGGGGGTCTTCTGGGGTTCCCGAAGAGGAACGGTTTTCTTCATCTCTTTCATCGGTATGGCAGAAGGTGCAAGCTAACTTGAAAAATATGAGTGGTAAATATAAATGCATGGCCGATAAGAAACGGTCGCCAGGTCCGGACCTAGGAGTGAATGACTATGTGTGGTTGTCTACTAGGAATATTAAGTTGAAGGTTCCCTCTTGGAAACTGGGTCCTAGGTTCATTGGTCCTTATAAAATAGTAGCCGTCATTAACCCTGTGGCTTTTCGCCTGGAGCTACCTCAGACTTTTAAGATCCATAACGTCTTCCATAAGTCGTTACTCAAGAAGTATGTTCCACCTCTAGAACCATCACCGCTGCCACCTCCTCCTGTTATTGTGGATGGTAATCTGGAGTTTCAAATATCCAGAATTGTTGATTCTCGTCGGGTCCGCCGCTCTCTTCAGTATCTGGTGCATTGGAGGGGTTACGGTCCCGAGGAAAGAATGTGGGTTCCAGCGTCAGAGGTAAACGCCAACAGGTTAATTCAGGCTTTCCATGCCTCTCATCCTGAGAGACCTGGTCCTGAGTGTCCGGAGGCCCCTCGTGAAAGGGGGGGTACTGTCACGAGGGTGTCAAGAGCCACGTCTGACTCCGTTATACCCGGGGTCAGGAAGTCGCAGCGGGTGGCTGCGCGCTCTATGTCTAAAGATCACGTTGTTTCTTAGTGATTGTTTTCTGTGTTTGCCTTGCAATCCTTTTTGTCTCACTCAGGGATCCGTAGCTTCTCCTCCTCAGCTGTTTCTTGTCTGCCACTCCCAACCTCCTTATATTCTCCTCTCACACTTCTCTAGTTGCCAGTTATAGAGCTTCCTGCCTGGACATCTATACTGACCCACTGGAGCTGTGAATCCTGGTTGTTGTTCCAGAGTGCTACCCTCCGGATCCCTGTTGGGCTTTTTGTTGTCTCCTGTTGTCGCCCACCTGGGATTATATGTTTAGTCTGTATTGTCTGTCCTCCCCTTGGTGTTTTCCTTTAGAGCTAGTGGTGCGGACTAGTGTTCCCACCGCCCTGTTCACTATCTAGGGCTCATCTTAGGGAAAGCCAGGGTTTTAGGCACGTGATCGGCGTACGGGTGAGGAACCCGTCTAGGGACGTCAGGGCAGCCAGGTGCCAGCCGCAAGGTGAGTCAGGGGTCACCACCTTCCCTCTCACTTGGGCAGGGCCTTCCTCTTTCCCTCCCTCTGTGTCACGTATGTGATAGTCACGCCGATCGTGATACCATGCTTGCACACTATAGGAAAACGCACCGGCCTGTGTGAGCTCCCACGGTCCCAGCCACCAGAGAGGCAAGAGCTCCTTTCTATAGTGTGAAAGTACAGGCACTGATGCTGATTGCAGGGTGGTCGTAACCATGGAAACCAGAAGTATATAATGTGATGGATGGAAAAATGAGTCCAGCCAGTAAAGGAAGCAATATGGATAATAACAATACATTAGGAAGTGCCTTGTATTAACTTTCTCTACATGATAAATGCCACTTGCTGACGTGAGACAACCCCTTTAAGGGGAAGTACAAAAAATGGCTGCTTCCATGATCAGTCTTTTAAATCCTGTGGAGGTCATTTATTAAACAGAAATACGCCTATTAATTTTATTATTGTGGATGAGGGGACGGCCCATCTCACTTACCATTTTCTATGCCTGTTTTAGGCTTAAAAAATGGGCTAAATGTAAGACAGTTCGGAAGCTGTCTTACATTTAGACTGGCGCTGCATATGCTAAAGTTATGTAGAAACCGGCGCCTCTTTATAACTCCAGCAGATAATAAGCCCTATATCTGGCAGTGTAGGACCAGCGTCTAAAACGCCAGTCTTAAAGAGGACCTTTCTTGGGTCCAGACATTATGAAATAACTAGCAGGTTATGTAGGGCACTGTGCACGGATGTAATATTGCTTACTAGTTTGTCTGGGCGCCGCTCCGTTCCCCCGCTGTGCCCCCCTGCAGTTTTCCGGGCTGGTATGCTAATGAATAGCATCGGTACAGGGAGGAGGAGACTGCCCTGTTTCTCAATGGGCGGAGAAGGTGAGTTTTTTTTTTACACTCGTGATTGGACCGCGCTACATCCAGGGAGAAGGAGATGCCCACTGAGAAACAGGACAGTCTCCTCCTCCCTGTACCGATGCTATTCATTAGCATACCAGCCCGGAAAACTGCAGGGGGGCACAGCAGGGGAACGGAGCGGCGCCCAGACAAACTAGTAAGCAATATTACATCCGTGCGCAGTGCCCTACATAACCTGCTAGTTATTTCATAATGTCTGGACCCATGAAAGGTCCTCTTTAATAAATGTGCCCCTGTATCTCAAGTTGCAAGAATTACACCTGTATACCTCCGATAGATGCCTTCAATGCACGCCACTGTATAAGCATACAGTAATGGGGGATAGGCATCAATATTAAAATCTCTGAGAACCCCTTTAAATATTACTGATCTCATCCATAGTGGCCAACAGTCCTGAATAGGTATTGATTGTTTCTCATTTTTAGAGATAGTCTCTGCAAAGTCAGGCTGTCCCAGATTGAAAATGGCTGGGGCTCTAAGTCCCTCCCCCAAGTGGTTGTTCCCTGTGCAGTTTTGTTACAGGCCCCAAATTTACCAACTACAATGTTGGCAAGTATGCCCATCAATCTCACACCACTGCCTTTCTGAAGCTCCCCACTGGTCTCTCCTTCCTGGTCCCGGCTTGACACACAGGAAATGTCAGGAGACACCTGCTCAGCCAATCACTGGCTAAGGTGGGTCACAGTTGCGATCAGGGATTGCCTGAGCAGGTATCTCCTGCCATTTCCTGTGTGTCAGTTCAGGAGCAGGAAGTGGAGACCGGTGGGGACCTGGTAAGCGTTGGAATGATTTTTTTTTTAACCCATTCTTCCCCTTATATAAAACTTATATAAAAAATGTGTATAATGACAGTGTCACGCCATTGACTTACTTTATACAGGAGCTTATATGTCCTCTATACAGTAGGCAGTAACCTTAGGTCCTACTAAAAAAAAAAAGGTGCTAAAAGGTGACTCTTGCATTAATTGAGGTTAGGAGCTAAAAATTCATTATTTGAGGTTCGGAGCAGTTTTAGGGATGTGAGATTTGGTGGGGGGGGGGCTCAAAGCTGGATGGGGACCTGATGGCCTGGGCACAGCTGATTGCTGGGACCCAGGTGTCGGACCCCCACCGATCAGATACTGATGACCTATCCTGAGGTCATCAGTATATAACCCTCGGAAAACCTCTTTATAGGGTTATGCCCATCAGGACATTTATGATATGGATATCAAATGGGATTGCTAGAACATAGCCCCGTCACGCTCGGCCATTTTCGGAAGTCCCATAGCAGTGAATGGACCGTGTGTGGCCTTGTCTCCCCATCGGGGCCACGTTTGAGGCAGGATCAGGTCTTAGAGGTGGGACCTGCACCTTTAAGACATTTTTGGCATATCCCCATATGGAACAACCCATTTTCACTCTCACGACAGGTCCATGTACCACCGGAGCATTCTCAGGGGCGCCCGGCACGACGCTGGTTAATATACTCCATTGTCAGCATTTACTGCATTGCAGTTCTGTTGTGTTTGCAAGACCAAGCGCGGTCCTTCTGCCTGCAGTGCCACGGTGTGCCAGTCACAGGAGGTGGAAGCATTGCATTGTGGGATCATCGTTCATCAGTAGGATGATAGTGTCTCCATGGTAACCTTCAGATCGGATCACATTCACGCTGTCCTCCATGCTTCATGTGTTGTTTACAGAATTTAAGGACCTTTCCGGTCCCGGAATATAACTGTCCCTATCCCTTTATAAGAAAATTAAATAGAAAGTAGGAGGTATACTACTGTAAATGCTGGTAGTTATCTATTTTTTTGCCTTTTGTTGTGCCTGGGGAAAGTCATTTGTTGCTTGTGTTGCTTTAGACTTGAGGAGCCCCCTGAGATGTCTTTTGTCCTTGGAGATCTGCTGCAGGAGTTGTTTCATGACTCGTACCTCGCCAGACATAATACCCCGGCCACACAGGGAATACTTCCCCTACCAATTGTGACTTCTATTTTCCAGAAATCATTTTATTGTAAAGTTTAACCCCTTAATGCCACAAGTTTTGGACCTTAAAGGGGTTGTCTCGCTTCAGCAAATATCATTTATTATGGAGAGGAAGTTAATACAAGGCTCTTACTAATGTATTGTGATTGTCCATATTCCTTTCTTTGCTGGCTTGATTTATTTTTCCATCACATTATACACTGCTTGTTTCCATCTTTACGACCACCCTGTAATCCGTCACAGGTGGCCGTGCTTGCACACTACAGGAAAAAGCACCGGCCTATGTCCTCTCCCACAGTTCCGGCAACCAGGGTGGTCATAACCATGGAAACGAGCAGTGTATAATGTGATGGAAAAATGAATCAAGCCAGCAAAGGAAGCAATATGGACAATCGCCATATATTAGTAAATGCCTGGTATTATCTTCCTCTACTGTAATGAATGCAATTTGCTGACGTGACAAAACCCCTTTAAGGCTAAATGCACACAGTCAGGATTGTGTGCAGATTTTCAGAGCGGAAAATCTGCACTGTAGGTCATGTACATTGTATTCTATGAAAATTTGAAATTCTCATGTACACGATGCAGATTTTTTCTGTGCGGATTTTGACCTATGGTGCAGATTTTAAAATCCGGATTTCATGCGGATTATCTCTATTCACTTTATGTAGATTCTAAAATCTGTATGACGCACGTGCACATTTGCACCAAAATCTGCATCGGTTGATGCGGATTGTCCACCTGCGAACACCTGTGAATTTCAGTGCGGATTCTATGCACATGAATCCTGATTGTGTGCATTCACCCCTAAAGGGCATCTGTCAGCAGATTTGTTCCTAAATGAACAATGTGTATACCCTAGGGAAGTGATGGCTAACCTCCGGCACTGCAGCTGTGGTTAAACTACGACTCGGCTGTTTTTGGAACTCCATAGAAATTAATGGAGTATGCTGGGAGTCGTAGTTTCTCCACAGCGGGAGTTCTGGAGGTTAGCCATCACTGCTCTAGGGGGTCGGGTCACATATGGATCCGATTAAAAGGCTAAAATCACTCAAGAAATTATTGGAAAGAACAGTGGGGGACATTTATCAGGACTGGCGTTTTTTCTTTGCCTGTCTTCATTTTCCCCTGCGCAGCTGGACGATGCGTCAAATGTATGCTGAGGCGCAGGCCTTGTGACAGAGTTTGCGCATCCTTCGCTAGGCTATGCGCAAGACTCCACAAAAATCTACGGCAGCCACCTAGCCACTTCCGTTAATAAAGTTAAATGTACGGGGCCTGCTGGCCCCACTCCCTCTCCACCAGGGGCGGATTGGCCATAGACCCTACAAGGAAATTTCCCAGTGGCTGATGCCCATGGGGCCGCCTGAGCCCTTCTCATCGCTGGTTAGGTACATAATGATCTGATGCTCTCAACATTAAAGGGGTTCTCCAGGAATTAGCAAAATGAAAATACTTAAATATTACTTTATTATAAATATATTCCTGAATACCTTTCATTAGTTATGATGGCTCGTTTTGTCTAGGGAGCAATTATTAGGAGAAATAAAATGGCCGCCATCCTATTAGTACACAGAAAACCTGTCCTAATCACACAGGAGGACATGTTACTTCAGAGCAGTGAGCCGAAGAGCTGCCTCATCTTATTCTATGATCCTGAATACAGTTTAATATGATCTTCAGCTAAATCTCTGTAGAAATGGAGTTCATAAGGAGGCATGAAGTAGAGAGGAGGGTGGGGATGATGTGGATTATGGGCAGCAGCACTTGTATGCATTACCACAGTCTGTCCTGTCTGTCCTCTCTGTACTTCATGTCTCCTCATGGACTCCATTCCCACAGAGATTTAGTTAAAGTTCTTATAATCTGTATTCAGGATCATAACCCCTGACAAGTAGGAGAGGAGGATGAGGTGGCTCTTTACCTCAGTGCTTGGAAGTAACATGTCGTCCTGTATGATTAGGACAGGTTTTGTATGTATTAATAGAAGGGCGGCCATTTTGTTTCTACTAATGATTGCTCCCTAAACAAAATGAGCCATTATAAATAATGAAAGGTATATGGGAATATATTTACAATAAAGTAATATTTAAGTATTTTCATTTTCTAAATTCCCGGAGAACCTATTTAATTAATGTAGGAGCATCAGGTACTTATGCACTTGACCAGTGTCTGCAGGTCCCCTCCTGAATTCAACTGTATCACTGTCCTCAGAGCAGTAATAGCATACTGCAGCGAGGAGGGTGGTGATATTTTGTGCTGCACTGTGGTATTTGGCTCTGCAGGGGCGGTATTTTCTTTTGCACTGCAGTATAGCTGTCCCTGATTACTTATGTTGTCCCTGCTTGTGTTGACCTGCCTTCTGTCAATTTGGACTCGCCTACAAAATAGTTGTTAAGTTTCCAGTCCGCCCCTGCTCTCCAGGCCTCCTTTTTGGAAAGTGATGTGGGCGGTTTAAAACCAAAATGTCGGACAACAGGGTTGGTGACTTTTTTATGTCCCCCCCCCTCCCCTCCGGTGTCTTCTAGCTTGATAACAAGCTAAAACAACTGTATAAAATATACAGTACCTGTGGACAGGGGTGTAGCTATAGGGACTGTAGAGGTAGCAGAGGGACCTGGATCCTGGTACCTGGTGGGGCTAAAAGACCCTTCTGCCACATAAGAAGACATCAGTATTATACAGTTGCAAGAAAAAGTATGTGAACCCTTTGGAATGATATGGATTTCTGCACAAATTGGTCATAAAATGTGATCTGATCTTCATCTAAGTCACAACAATAGACAATCACAGTCTGCTTAAAATAATAACACACAAAGAATTAAATGTTACCATGTTTTTATTGAACACACCATGTAAACATTCACAGTGCAGGTGGAAAAAGTATGTGAAACCCTAGACCACGGGTGTCAAACACAAGGCCCGCGGGCCGAATTCGGCCCGCCAGACCTCGTCATGTGGCCCGCGTAGCCGCAGGCGGCCCCCGCTCCTCCCGGCTCCTGTATCGGTTGTATCGCATAAGGAGCGCTGTGTATTACCGGTACTTACAACTACAAGCGCTCGCCGAGAGGAGGGAGGAGGCAGGCTGGGAGAATGGGCGCTGGCAGTGTGAGTCATACGTCACGCGCCTGCGCCGCCCACTTTATGAATAAAGCAGGCGGCGTGGGCGCATGACGTATGACTCACGCTGCCAGCGCCTGTCCTCCCGGCCTGCCTCCTCCCTCCTCTCTGCTACCTACCGAGCGGCGAGCGCTTGTAGTTGTAGGTACCGTAATACACAGCGCTCCATATGCGATTACATACAATTACAATTAACTATTAGACATAGGATTATACAGTGAGCGGGGCCCGTGTAGTAGAATAGTCACTGCACGGGCCCCGCTGTCATTATAAAAGCAGATGCCGGCCCCTAGCCCGTGTATTGAGGGTCATTCACTACACTACAGGGACACTTATGGAGGGGATCTGTGGATGACACATAGCATAAGATGCTATATATGTGTCATCCACAGATCCCCCCCCATAACTGTCATACACAGATCCCCCATAAGAGCCACCCACAGATCCCCCATAAGAGCCACCCACAGATCCCCCATAAGTGTCACCCACAGATCCCCCATAAGTGTCACCCACAGATCCCCCATAAGTGTCACCCACAGATCCCCCATAAGTGTCACCACAGATCCCCCATAAGTGTCACCCACAGATCCCCCATAACAGTGCCATCCACAGATCCCCCATAACAGTGCCACCCACAGACCACAATTAGTTCAAAACCCACCAAAAGCACACCTTTTGGTTAAACATTTTTTTTCTCGTATTTTCCTCCTCAAAAACCTAGGTGCGTCTTATGGGCCGGTGCGTCTTAGAGGGCGAAAAAAAGTGTCACCCACAGATCCCCCATAAGTGTCACCCACAGATCCCCCATAAGTGTCACCCACAGATCCCCCATAAGTGTCACCCACAGATCCCCCATAAATGTCACCCACAGATCCCCCATAAGTGTCACCCACAGATCCCCCATAAGTGTCACCCACAGATCCCCCATAAGTGTCACCCACAGATCCCCATAAGTGTCACCCACAGATCCCCCATAACAGTGCGTCACCCACAGATCCCCCATAACAGTGCCATCCACAGATCCCCCATAACAGTGTGTCACCCACAGATCCCCCATAACAGTGCCATCCACAGATCCCCCATAACAGTGCGTCACCCACAGATCCCCCATAACAGTGCCATCCACAGATCCCCCATAACAGTGCCACCCACAGACCACAATTAGTTCAAAACCCACCAAAAGCACACCTTTTGGTTCAACATTTTTTTTTTCTTATTTTCCTCCTCAAAAACCTAGGTGCGTCTTATGGGCCGGTGCGTCTTATAGGGCGAAAAATACGGTAACTCTTACAGTTCTGGAATGTGTTGGATAACACTGACAGCATTATGTCAGTGTTATCCAACACATTCCAGAACTGTAAGGGTTACATAGCATAATAAATCAGTATAATGCTATGTGACCCCAGTCAGCGCTTGCAGGTCAGGCCAGGACCGGCCCTTTGAGGGTGACCAAACTGCTGATGCGGCCCCCGATTAATTTGAGTTTGACACCCCTGCCCTAGACTAATGACATCTCCAAGAGCTAATTGGAGTGAGGTGTCAGCCAACTGGAGTCCAATCAATGAGATAAGATTAGAGGTGTTGGTTACAGCTGCCCTGCCCTATAAAAAACACACCAGTTCTGGGTTTGCTTTTCACAAGAAGCATTGCCTGATGTGAATGATGCCTCGCACAAAAGAGCTCTCAGAAGACCTACGATTAAGAATTGTTGACTTGCATACAGCTGGAAAGGGTTATAAAAGTATCTCCAAAAGCCTTGCTGTTGATCAGTCCATAGTAAGACAAATTGTCTATAAATGGAGAAAGTTCAGCATTGATGCTACTCTCCCTAGGAGTGGCCGTCCTGTAAAGATGACTGCAAGAGCACAGCGCAGACTGCTCAATGAGGTGAAGAAAAATCCTAGAGTGTCAGCTAAAGACTTACAAAAGTCTCTGGCATATGCTAACATCCCTGTTAGCGAATCTACGATATGTAAAACACTAAACAAGAATGGATTTCATGGGAGGATACCATAGAGGAAGCCACTGCTGTCCAAAAAAAACATTGCTGCACGTCTACAGTTTGCACAAGAGCACCTGGATGTTCCACAGCAGTACTGGCAAAATATTCTGTGGACAGATGAAACCGAAAGTTGAGTTGTTTGGAAGAAGCATAGAATGTGTCGGCAGATAAGAACCATTTGGCCCATCTAGTCTGCCCAATATACTGAATACTATGATAGCCCCTGGCCCTATCTTATATGAAGGATGGCCTTATGCCTATCCCATGCATGCTTAAACTCCTCCACTGTATTTGCAGCTACCACTTCTGCAGGAAGGCTATTCCATGCATCCACTACTCTCTCAGTAAAGTAATACTTCCTGATATTACTTTTAAACCTTTGCCCCTCTAATTTAAAACTATGTCCTCTTGTAGCAGTTTTTCTTCTTTTAAATCTCTTTTACCTTGTTGATTCCCTTTATGTATTTAAAAGTTTCTATCATATCCCCTCTGTCTCGTCTTTCTTCCAAGCTATACATGTTAAGGTCCTTTAATCTTTCCTGGTAAGTTTTATCCTGCAATCCATGTACCAGTTTAGTAGCTCTTCTCTGAACTCTCTCCAAAGTATCAATGGAGATATGGTCTCCAGTACTGAGCACAATACCCCAAATGAGGTCTCACTAGTGCTCTGTAGAGCGGCATGAGCGCCTCCCTCTTTCTACTGGTAATGCCTCTCCCTATACACCCAAGCATTCTGCTAGCATCTCCTGCTGCTCTATGACATTGTCTGCCTACCTTTAAGTCTTCTGAAATAATGACCCCTAAATCCCTTTCCTCAGATACTGAGGTTAGGACTGTATCACTGATTTTATATTCTGCTCTTGGGTTTTTACGTCCCAGGTGCATTATCTTGCACTTATCAACATTAAAATTTCAGTTGCCAGATTTTTGACCATTCCTCTAGTTTTCCTAAATCATTTTCCATTTGGTGTATCCCTCCAGGAACATCAATCCTGTTACAAATCTTTGTCATCAGCAAAAAAGACACACCTTACCATTGAGGCCTTCTGCAATTTCGCTGATAAAGATATTAAGCAATATGGGTCCCAGAACAGATCCCTGAGGTACCCACAACACTATGTGTGGAGAAAAAGAGGCACAGCACACCAACATCAAAGCCTCATCCCAACTGTGAAGTATGGCGGTGGGGGCATCATGGTTTGGGGCTGCTTTGCTGCGTCAGGGCCTGGACGGATTGCCATCATCGAAGGAAAAATGAATTCCCAAGTTTATCAAGACATTTTGCAGGAGAACTTAAGGCCATCTGTCCACCAGCTGAAGCTCAACAGAAGATGGGTGTTGCAACAGGACAACGACCCAAAGCATAGAAGTAAATCAACAACAGAATGGCTTAAACAGAAGAAAATGTGCCTTCTGGAGTGGCCCAGAGTCCTGACCTCAGCCCGATTGAGATGCTGTGGCATGACCTCAAGAAAGCGATTCACAC
This sequence comes from Bufo gargarizans, assembly GCF_014858855.1. Taxonomy (NCBI): domain Eukaryota; kingdom Metazoa; phylum Chordata; class Amphibia; order Anura; family Bufonidae; genus Bufo; species Bufo gargarizans. Next base: position 38,140,023 of record NC_058090.1, on the reverse strand, counting down.
CAGACATCCCAAGAATATTGCTGAACTGAAACAGTTCTGTAAAGAGGAATGGTCAAGTTATTACTCCTGACCGTTGTGCACGTCTGATCTGCAACTACAGGAAACGTTTGGTTGAAGTTATTGCTGCCAAAAGGAGGTTCAACCAGTTATTAAATCCAAGGGTTCACATACTTTTTCCACGTGCACTGTGAATGTTTACATGGTGTGTTCAATAAAAACATGGTAACATTTAATTCTTGGTGTTTGGGCTCTTTCACATCTGCGTTCTTTTCCTCCGGCATAGAGTTCCGTCGTCGGGGCTCTATGCCGGAAGAATCCTGATCAGTTTTATCCTAATGCATTCTGAATGGAGTGAAATCCGTTCAGGATGCATCAGGATGTCTTCAGTTCCGGAACTGAAAGTTTTTTGGCCGGAGAAAATAACGCAGCATGCTGCGCTTTTTGCTCCGGCCAAAAATCCTGAAGACTTGCCGCAAGGCCGGATCCGGACTTAATGCCCATTGAAAGGAATTGATCCGGATCCGGCCTTAAGCTAAACGTCGTTTCAGCGCATTGCCGGATCCGACGTTTAGCTTTTTCTCAATGGTTACCAGGGCTGTGGAGTCGGAGTCGAGGAGTCGGAGTCAATTTTGGGTACCTGGAGTCGGAGTCGACTCCTACTAAATTTAAATTGGAATAAAAAAATAAAAAAGCAAGTTTAAATGTCCGAATTCATAAACAGTTATAATTAATGACTTCTCTACTGTAAGAATAAAGGTCAATGCATGCAGTGCCTCACGTAACCGCAAAACAAACGCGTTCAGTGATGTGAAGAAGCATGCTTTTCATATGCTTCACTATATGGCACGCAATGCACAATTAGGAGTGGCAATACATATACTTTGCATTGTGTTGTGTTCTGATGTTACAGGGAACACAATGCCCATGGTTTACCGAGCCTCTCACTGATAAGGGATTAAGTAAATATGTGTTTTGCAGGACTAGAGACACTTGTATAAGTGAAGGGAATGGAGGGTCAATAGTTCAAGACTGAAGCTGTAAACCATGGATGTCAAACTCATGGCCCTCCAGATGTTGCAAAACTACAACTCCCATCATTCCCTGATAGCTGTAGTATGCCCAGGCATGATGGGAGTTGTAGTTTTGCAACAGCTGGAGGGCCACGAGTTTGACATCCCTGCTGTAAACCATTGGAAAAACTGCTGTCATTCAGCTAAGGCTATAAAACGTGTAAACTCAGAATGTTATCTTAAACTTTAAACATGACTATGGGATTCTTCTAGGGAAATCATGTTTTAAAATAAATGTCCCTTCCTGGATCCTCCCACTGCCCTGTCTTCAGCAGAAGATCAGCACACAAAGGAGAAGGCAGCAGCTTCTGCCCAACTACCTCTCTGTGCTAGAAGAGCTTAGAAGAACTTCTTTCTTTCCTTCAAGGAATGTATAAAATACATTCGCATATTAAATACAGAGGAGTCGGGGAGTCGGAGTCGGAAGTACAAAAAACTGAGGAGTCGGAGTCGGAGCATTTATCTACCGACTCCACAGCCCTGATGGTTACCATGGCTGCCGGGACGCTAAAGTCCTGGCAGCCATGGTAAAGTGTAGCGGGGAGCAGCATACTTACCGTCCGTGCGGCTCCCGGGGCGCTCCAGAGTGACATCAGGGCGCCACAAGCGCATGGATCACGTGATCGCATGGCACGTCATCCATGCGCATGGGGCGCTCTGACGTCATTCTGGAGCGCCCCGGGAGCCGCGCAGACTGTAAGTATACCGCTCCCCCGCTCCTACTATGGCAACCAGGACTTTAATAGCGTCCTGGCTGCCATAGTAACACTGAACGCATTTTGAAGACGGATCAGTCTTCAAATGCTTTCAGTACACTTGCGTTTTTCCGGATCCGGCGTGTAATTCCGGCAAGTGGAGTACACGCCGGATCCGGACAACGCAAGTGTGAAAGAGGCCCTTATTAGTTTAAGCAGACTGTGATTGTCTATTGTTGCCACTTAGATGAAGATCAGATCACATGTTATGACCAATTTTGGCAGAAACTGTATATGGTGCATGGTAGATGTGGGGGCCCTATGACCAATTTTGCTTTGAGCGCTCTGTTGTGGTAATTGTGGCCGTGAATTTCATTCAGTCTTTGGAGGACAGATTTATGAGCGTTTTACATTATAACTAACCCTTTTGTCATATCAGAGATTACTATCACAGGCTTCGTATTGACCTGTGATTATAGTCACATTGAGAACACTTCCTTTGGCAAACATTTGTTAGAAATAACTTCTCTTAGAATGTTTCTCGTTGTGTTCCCGTAACACACCCAAGATTACAAAGCATTCGGAAAGTCTTCAGACCCTTTCACTTTTTTCACATTTTGTTATATTGCAGGCTTGTGCTAAAATAAAATAAAAAATCAAGTTTTCCCCCATCATTCTGCACTCAATGCCCCATAATGAGAAAGTGAAATCAAAATGTTCAAAATCTTGTCCAATTTATTGAAAAGGGAAACTACACCTTTAGCAGTGATTACAGCCTCCCGTCTTCTTGGAGATGTTTCAATAAATTATGTTTTACCCTTGGAGGTGCGGCCTTATTATGGTATTTCTTTGTTTAGTTTAATTGCATGTTCGTTTTTTGATACCAGGCCAGCACTCCCCCTTTATATTGATAGGTGTGCCCCCCGCTTTCTAGTATTATTTTCTTGGAGATGATGCCACAAGGTTTGCATACCTGGATTTGGAGATTTTCCGCCATTCTGCTCTGCAGATCCTCTTCAAGCTCTGTTAGGTTGGATGGGGACCGTTGGTGGACAGTTATTTTCAGGTCTCTCCAGAGATGTTTGATTGGGTTCAAGTCAGGACTCTGGTTGGACCACTCAAGGACATTCACAGAGTTGTCCCTAAGCCGCTCCTGTTGTCTTGGCTGTGTGCTTAGGGTCATTGTCTTCTTGGAAGCTGAACCTTAGGCCCAGTCTGAGGTCCAGAGCACTCTGGATCAGGTTTTCATTAAGAATATCTCTATACTTTGCTCCATTCAGCTTTCCCTCAACTCTGACCAGTCTCCTTGTTTCAGCTGCTAAAAAAACTCTGACAGCATGATGCTGCCACCACTATGCTTCTCTGTAGGTATTTAAAAAAAGCATACAGTGGGGCGCTGCATAGTGTGTATACCGCACTAGTAATTGTGAAGCTCCAGGTGAAGTGAGGCGTACCAGATTGGGTTGTGCATGAGCCGGCTCAACAACGCTAAGAGCATATGAATCAGACCACCAGTTGGGTGCAGCTCTACTCCACGGACACACAGTTCCGAAACCAATACATGAACAAAGTAGAAGCAAAATACCAGGTATTTGCCTGAGGAAGAGGGTGGCACACCCTAGAAATGCGTAGCACTGATGTAAAGTTTTTTGTTTTAACATTTTTGTAAATTAGCCTAGATTCAGGAGCGCTCTGGAATCTCCTTTTTGCTGTTATTTTGTCCATGTCTCTGTAGGTATTGAGCAGATGATGAGCAGTGCCTTGTTTCCTCCAGACATGACACTTGGAGTTGAGGCCAAAAAGTTCAACCCTGGTTTCATCGGAGCAGAGAATCTTGTGTCTCAGTCTGAGACTCCTGTAGGGGCTCTCATGTGTCTTTTACTGAAGAGAGACTTCTTTCTGGCCTCTCTGCCATAAAGCCGAAATTAGAGGAGTGCTGCTGTGATGGCTGACCTTCTGAAAGTTTCCCCCATCTGCCCTCAGGATCTTTGGAGCTCAGCCAGAGTGACCATTGTGTTCTTGGTCACTACTCTTACCAAGACCCTTTACTCCATTTACTTAGTTTGGTAGGGCGAGTCTTGTTTGTCCCAAACTTCTTCCATTTAAGATTTATGGAGGTCACTGTGCTCTTGGAGACGTTCAGTGGAGCAGAAATTTTTTGTACCCTTCTCTAGATCTGTGCCTCCAAGCAATCCCGTCTCTGAGCTCTACAGGCAGTTCTTTCCTCATCATGGCTTAGTTTTTGCTCTGATATATATTGTCAGCTTTGGAACCTTATATAGACAAGGCTGCATCTTTCCAAATCATGTCCAATCTACTGAATTTACCACAGGTGACTCTAATGAAGGTGTAGATTCATCCCAAAGATGATCAAGAGAAATGGGAGGCCCTAGTGCTAAATTTCTTAGTGACCAGTGTTTTGGGCCTTATTGACCAAGTGTTTATCTTCCCTTTTTTATTGTCGCCTTTCAAGAGCCGTAACATTTGAATTTTTCAGTCTATGTAGCTGAATGAGGGCTTGTTTTGGGTGGGAAAAGTTGTAGTTTCTAATGGTACACATAACTTTCTGATTAACTTTTTATGAACTGTTTCTGGGAGGGGGATTGGAAAAGCAGCAATAATGCCACTGAGTTTTTACGTTATAAATTTTGTGCCATAAATAACATAATATCTTTATTCTCTGTACGATTACCAAATACATAGTGTTTTTTTTTTTACGTTTTACTACTTTTGTGCAATGAAACCCCTTTTTTTAAAAAGAAGAAAATCTTTTTGCATCGCAGTATCCCAAGACCCATAACCTTTTTGTATTTTTTTTCTATGGAGTTGTGTGAGGGCTTGATTTTTGTGGGACGACTTGTAGATCGCTTGTTATTTCAAACTTGGGGGAGATTATTATTTTTTGCACATTTTTTCAATGAATATATACTATACTGACAAAATATATTGACATTGTATCTTGTCTCGTCTATATTTGCTGTTACCTGCATGTAACCTTGTGTATTCCCGCATGTAATCGTAGCCCGCATGGTTACTTTCTTTGTTTATATGTTTCCTTGACAACCTGATGTCACGGTTGGTGACGTCAGATCTGGCGGGCTATTTAAAGGGTTTAACAGGCTGACATTATAGATTCTTACTGCGCCTGCACCGAATACTGAACAGGATGGCGCAGGCCCTGTCAATCAAGACAGAAGGGCATGAAAATGAGGTGGGCGAACGGAGCCTCTAGGAGCAGGTGCAAAGCCCCCCCTGCTCCTGGAGGCTCATTTGCATATAAAAAAGTTAAAATTACACGAAAACAGGGGCATACTGAAATGCAGAGTTAAATTCAGGTGACATTTTCACATCTGAATCGTCAGCCTGTTTAATAGCGAAAATTGGGATGACAAAAACCCTTTAAATCCAGTTAGTTATACATTTTATCTGTTTGACAAAGACTCGATTGTTGAGTCGAAACGCGTCACATTTGCCTCCTCTGTGTGGCAATAAAAACAAGCATAGCATCTATTTTTGTAAGTGCCGGTCTCTTTCCTTGGTATATTGACGGGAAGCCAACCCTGGACACGTGCACCGCGCAGCGGCATTAAACGGAGTGCCGACTGTTACTCTGTGGAAAATATATTGACAGAGAGGTGCAGCCTGCTAGGAACACTCAAGTCAGGCTTGGGGCTTACACCAGGTCCCAGCCAGCCTATACACACATCAGCACCCTGCGATCGCATTTGTGGGGGGCCGATAGGAGACAGAGCTCATGAATATGGGGACTCATCGGCACATGCTGGAGCTGTTTAATTAAAGAAAGTGACCCAGCATTTTGCTAAGGGGATCTGTCATTTCTTTACAGTATATTCCTTTTACTTAGGACAACATAACACTGGTGATAGATTCCTTTTAATACATTTTCAAAAATGTCTTAAATTCTGTTTTCACTTTCTCATTATGAGATATTGAATGCAGATTTATTGGGGAAAACTTTAGTTTTTGGTTTTATTTTAGCACAAGGCCGGAACATAACAAAATGTAAAAAAAAAATCAAAGGGTCTGAAGACTTTCTAAATGCATTGTATATTGCCTAAAGTTGATGGTGTGCTCATTTATATAATATTAGCCACAATTTAACTTATAGGGTTTGTCTATGATTAGAAAAAAAATAAAACTGTCTACTTTTTACTTAAACATCACCATTTGTTATCATGGTATTACTACTAAGTCCTATTTACTTGAATGGGGCTGAGTTGCAATACCAAACATGGCCAAAAGTGGTGATGTTTCATTAAAAAAATTAGTTTTTTTTAAATCCTGGAAACCCCTTTAAAGAGGACCTGTCTCCTCTCCTGACATGTCTGTTGTAGTAACTACTTGCATTTCCCATGTAATTACAATTCTGGAGCATCTATTCTTATGACTGTATATTGTGCCTTTCCTTTTTTTTTTCCTTCTAGACGTTATGAATGGATTGCTAGCAAGTTTGCAATGAAGGTCCAGATGGGTCTTACCAGTTGGGGGTGTGTCCCGACACAGCCTGTCTGACAGCACTGATTAAATAGTGTCAGACTGTACAGGGACACTCCCCAACTGCTTACACCAATCTGGACCTTAATTGCAAACTGCTAGTAATTCATTCATAACTTGTATATAATAATACAGGAATGGCACATCACAGAACAGATGCCCCATGATTGATATTTCAATGGGGATGCAAGTAGTTACTAAAACAGACACGTCAGGAGAGGGGGAGTTTATTTTTAACCTATAGTTATGCTGAGATAGTAATATATTCCCTTATTTCTTTAAGGATTCTGCTTTCTGGGTATATCAGCCGTCCCATCACCTGCCATGAAGAAGTCACTAGTCTTCCATATATGTGGGGTGCTATGTAGCATCCTGCTGCTTTCACCAAATGCAAAAGGCCTTTCTCTACAGGGACTGGACACGCGGAATACTCTTGATGGGGGGTTAATGGAACAGTTGACACAAATGCTGATAATATTCTCCCACCCACTCCATCAAGCTTCGAAAACGAAAAGAACAACATGTCTTCTCATGTAACCTCATCAGACAAAGTACTTGCTGTTACCCAAGAATCTCAAAATAACTTGAGGCTACTAAGTGGCAGCACAGTGGTTGTAATGAACCCAGAGACCAGTAATCTTGGGCTTATTAAGGGGGCTGATCCTACTGCTCAAGCTAAGAGTTCAGGAGAGAATGAAGGTCTCACTACCGCTCCTACTACCACTGATTACGCCTCAAGTGTGGCACCTCCGGTTGAAGCTAACAAAGATAATATCAAGAAAAGTTATCTGCAAGCAGAAGAGAGTAACGGCAAGTTAAAACCAAGCAGTTTAGAAAATTCATCTCAGGTCAACACTATAGAGATGTTAACAACCAACCCAAGGACCAGCCTTGTTGAAACCAAAGTGGACTATTCTACGATATCCTCTCCTCTGACTGACCGATCATTGACTAGAATCGGAGCTGAAATTCCTGCATCCCTGGACCCTACGGCGATAGTCAATAAAAGTAATAAGAGCGCAGAACTGATTGCTTCAGAATTTGGAGAAGACTGGGATGATACCAAGGTTACAACCCAGAGTCCTACAAATTTAGCTAGGGTTGAGATTACTACGGTGGTTCCTGACCATCTTATCGAAGAAGAACCTGTCGAGGAAGCCATGTTCACCTCTTCTCCTGTAACGACTGAGATGTCCGATGACAAATCAGTCTTTAACGTTACAGAAAATTCTCTGGTTACCAATACAGGATTAAAGGGTTCTCCAGATTCTGTCGGACCAGTCGTCAACGATTCCATTGAGTTCAACCCAGATCTCGATCTTACCATGTTTACAGCCAAGCCAAATGTAGAGGTGAACCAAAGTCAAGACCTTGCTGCAGCAAACACAGGTAAGACGGAAATAATGCAGGAAACGTGTAGCAAGAAAATAAAAATGTCACATCAGCCTGAGGTCACTTTAATTGATGGTGTTTCCTTGTCAGATCTCATAGTGTCTGTACCTGGCTCATGTTGCAATGGCTGCTCGGGGAGTAAGCGTTGCAGATGGAAGTCTTAACCAATGTTGGGTTTTCAGCTAATAGGACTATTGGATGAAGCAGAGAGCTTTCCTTGGGTTTTTCTGATTACCCTCAGGCGGTCGGTTGCTGTCGCGGCTAAGCTTTATTTTCTTGGGAAGGGAATTATTTTGCGTAAGGCGAGAGGAATGCACACTGATTCAATTAACAGGAAGGAGATCATGAAAGTCATGGCTGCCTGAGAAGATTAGCTCAGACTCCTGTGTTTTTTTTTTTTTTGGGCTAAAACTGATGTTATACCGTACAGACCAGAGAGATGACTGACTTTAACCTCTTAGGGACCATTCACATGCCGGATTTTGACGTTGTCAAAATCTGACGTGTCTACCACCGCAGTTTCTGCCGTGTTCTTCGCTGCAGATGCATTGAATGGAGCTAAGCTGCGAGAGGACAGCTGCCGTCTGCCCCGAACTGAAACTATTGGAGGCAGACACCATGCGGCTGCCTTAAAAATTTTGGTGCAGTGTCCACATCAAAATCCACTTAAAGGCCCCTTAAAGGTGTTATCCCATGGCAAAATGAAAATCAGACATCATATAGGACATGATGTAACCAGACAAAGCTAGAACCAGCCCTGTACCTCACATGGATCCAGAGATTTCCACATTCATTGCTCTAATTGTTCTGCTAGATGTATTTCAAGCTGGCAGCTTACAGGGAGTGTCCTTTTTCAGAGTGTGTGTCCTTTCTACTGCAGCTGGTGGCAGTTGAAGGATGGTTTGTACCAATCTTCTCAGCTTCTGTGGAGACAAAAGTTCACAAACAGTGATATTATAAAAACATAACTATGCCCATTGAGCTTTGTCACACAGCCGAACGTCATACTTAGTGAAAAAGAGGAAAGAGAACGTGCACCCGAACCTTAACCTGAGCATCTGCTCTGTGTCACCCTAGGTCCAGTCTACACCACATTTTTAGCCTACATCATACGTATACCATAATGTATCCATAGGCTTCTACTATGTAGACCTACGCCATACATCTTGCCATACACATGACAGGTTTACATCTGGATACTTTTTTTGAAGGGTATTGAAGTGTAAGCTACTCTAAATGCCACGGCAGTGGGTGTGGAACCACTGGGTCAACCAACAGTTTTGGCTTTAGGCTATTCCTAAGGGCATTATCCTGACAGTCCCATGGTTGTTAGCCTTTACCCCTGTACAGGGACCTGGATGTTGCTGCAGGGGAACTACCAGGCCTCTGCCTCCTGGTGTTTGATTACCAGACACCAGGGCAGGGCACCGAGGGATCAAGCAAGACCACAGTCGGGGACTGGCCAAGGTCTCCGTCCGCAGGCGGAGTACAAACAATCCAATAAGGGCAGGAAGCCAAGAGTCAATATGGATGTCAGGTTCAGGTCAGGTGATGCAGCAGAAGGTCAGTATCTGGGAAACAGGCAGAAGTCAGTACACCGGTTGACAAACAAATACAGCACACCTAGCAGAAACTAGCAATCTAGACAACCTATTTCTCAGGCACCCTCCCATTTGGGAAGGTGCCTTAACTACCCAAGGGGGACCAGCCATTTGCTGGTATGAACTAGGGTACGTGCGCTGAGCTGAGGGGAGTGTGCACTTTACGGGCTGAGAAGGAGAGGCTGAGCTGGCAAGCAGGCTACAGCCTGTGTGGAGGGACAAAGCAACCCCGGCTCAAACCTAGCACAAGATTCTGGAGTAAAATAAATGTATCTGCCCCAATGTAAATATTAATATATCTGCCCCAATGTAAATAATAATATATCTGCCCAATGTAAATATTAATATATCTGCCCCAATGTTTCCAAAAATCTCAGAGAATAACTTGTAAATAGGCCATATTTGACTATTTAAAGGGGTTGTCTCAAAAAGGACAGCCCCTTATAGGAATATAACCAGGCCAGTGATTAGTTCATCACCGTGGATCGAGTTTCCATGAGGCCAGGTTGTGCCCTGCAATTGTGACCGCTGCAGAGAGAATACAGTATTACATGGCTGCCATTCAGATCTGTGTAATATAAGCATTGGCCAGGTATAAGAGCAAGAACTGCTGATACTTAGGGGTGTCACAACCCCTTTAATAAGGAATTCTACAGTACATACAGGAAATAAATTACTTAAAGGGGTTGTCTGGCTGAAATAGGGGGTGAACCGCTGCAGTCAGGGATTGGTGGAGCGGGTATTTCCCGCATGTTGAGAAGAAGCAGGGAAGAGGGTCGGTGGGTCTGTGACAACCTCTTTGATCATGGTTCTTTCACCTTTGCACTGAAACGTTTTGCAGTATGTTATCATTGTCTTTACCGCAGTTTTCCATTTTTTTTTGCCAGATGTTAAGCCGCTGACCACAGACATGAGAGGAGACAGCGCCATGACTGTGACAGCTGCCATCTATAGGAACGTTACACGCCAGGATACCACCAGGGAGCCAGAAGTGATGGAAAGTTCTACTGTACACAAGGAGATCCCCCAGAATGAAAGCAGTGAGGGGTCATCAACCACTGCTAAGACCCAGGAGAGTGAAGGTAAAGGTAGGATCCTGTGGAGATCTATCTGATATCATATTTATCTATCTATCTAATATCATATTTATCTATCTATCTAATATCATATTTATCTATCTATCTAATATCATATTTGTCTGTCTGTCTATCTATCTCATATATATCTATCTAATATCTCTCTCATATCTCTCTATCTATATCTTTAATGCTGCCTTTGTTCTAGCTTTGAACTCATCATCTCAGGATGAAGAGGATGAAGAACTTCTTGCTACTTCTTTATCTACTACTGTCGCACCGATGGCCACCACAGAGGCTGACTCTACCACCGTCATCACCAGTACAGTCACGTCTGTGTCTCATGTGAGTGTAGACATTCCCCCAACCAGAAGAATCACTACCACAGCGTCCTATGGGCTGGACAAGCTGGAATCTGAAGGTATGGATCAGACAGTCACACTATAGCCGTATTATAATTCACTATGGGGAGCGGTGTGATGTACTATGACCTATCACCCCTGGGGCTGTGACCCTCAGCTTCTTTCTGTTAGCAAGTAACCCATGAAGACATAGCTGACACTCCATAGACTTCATCTACACAGGGCTTCAGTCAGCATATGGAAGATCTAGCATCCTTGTAATATATTGTAATGATTTACAGGGAGCCTATCACTCCTGACTTGTCTGTTTTAGTAACCACATGTATTCTCCGTGTACTAATAATTCTGGAGCCTCTATTCTTATGACTCTATGTTGTGCCGTCCCTTATTATCCCTGCTAGAAGTTTACAAATAAATTGCCAGCAGTCTGCAGTAAAGGTACTGCTGGGTGTTACCACTAGTGGGGGTGCCTGACACTGTCCAATCAGTGCTGCTGGTGTCAGACTGTGGAAGGACACACCCCCAACTGGTAACACCCATCTGTACCTTTACTGCAAGCTGCTGACAATTCATTCATAAGTAGAGATGAGCGAATCAAATTCCACGAAGTGGAATTCGATCCGAATTTCAGGATAAATTCGATTTGCCTCAAAGCCAAATTTCCTCGTGCTTCATGTAAGCGAATCGATTTAACCTAAAATAGTATAAAAAAATCATTCTTACCTCCTCCATTTGCTCATGATGGGCCGCCAGCCACCATCTTGACATCTTGATTGAAGATCTTGGCCGAAATCCCATGCGTGGTGACGTATGACGTCACCAACCCGGCCGGAGTGATGACGTAATCTCGCGCCACACGAGATTTTGCGGCAGATCTTCAAGCAAATGGACGCGGTAAGTTTGATTTAAAAAAATGTTTATGTTAATTTCAAACAGTTTTTACACTCTGATGCCGCGATCATGTTAAGAATGCGACATCTGAGGGGTACAATGACGGAGGGCGGCACTATCCCAGCTCCTTGTCATTGCACCCACTAATTACAAAAAATGCGCTTCGTGACGAAGTAATGCTTCACAAAGCGATTTAAATTTTTTGGTAAAATTTGGCGAATCAGCCTAATCGAACTTTTGAAAAATTCGCTCATCTCTATTCATAAGCTTCTAGTTGAAATAACAGAGGAATGGCACATCATAGAGTCATAAGAATAGAAGCTCCAGAATTGTTATTACATGAGGAATGCAAGTAGTTACTAGGAGAGTGACAGGTCCGCTTTAATCTAGAATCCTCGTAATAAATCCTTTTTTTTTTTTTTACTTTAATTTGTTTGTTGTGCATATTTTGTTTTCTATCGACAAATGTCTTGGTAAATGGAAACCATCAACAAGCAGGCTAGCTGTTGATGGATCTTTCTTTTTCCGTTATGTTTATGTATTAAGGTGTTAGACTGGGGCTACACGGAGGTACATGTCACGCGACGGGAATTGCAATGCAGTGCGCTGATGGCAAAATCACGTGGTTTTTCTGTTCGGCGTTTCATTGGGTTTTGATGCCAAGAATATTTGTGCTCTTAAAATGTACTGTAAGGGTCCATTCACACGTCCGTTGTTTCTTTCCTGATCTGTTCCGTTTTTTGCGGAACAGATCTGGACCCATTCATTTTCAATGGGTCCTGAAAAAAAATCAGACATTGTGCTGTCCGATTTTTTGCAGGACCCATTTAAAATGAATGGGTCCAGATCTGTTCCGCAAAAAACAGAACAGATCAGGAAAGAAATAACGGACGTGTGAATGGACCCTAAACGTGATAGACCCTATTATGGGTTCATGAGATGTGTCAGGGGTCATTAGGATCCATTTAAGAGTGGTCTTGACTCTGTTAGCTTAGACAGGGTGCTGGTTATCCTTAAAAAGACCAGCTGTGTATGCAGACTTAATGGCAATGCTCTTTGGGAAAGAAATATGCAATATTCTCTAAGAGAAGTAGTGCTCCTAGGGGAGAATATAATGCATCACACTGGCTTCATACAGCGGCTCCATAAGGGGACTCCGTGCGGACGATATAGGCTTTTCTATTTCCAAAACCTTGGGCACCATTCACACTGGCATCCAGATTTCCTTTCTTAACAGAAACAATATGCAAAGAGGTATCTCCCAGGAAAAGAGAACCACCTCCCTAGTGCCACCTTCTGGAAGTGGCTTCCTATCAGGCCGAATGCACACGGCCGTGTTCCGCGGCCGAGAGCGGTCCGTGGTATGCCGGGCTGGATTCCTGTTCAGAGAAGGAGCGCACGGCGTCATTAGTTGCTATGACGCCGTGCGCTTCATGCCGCCGCTGCTGTACAGTAATACACTCTTATAGTGTATTACTGTACAGCAGCGGCGTCATGAAGCGCACGGCGTCATAGCAACCAATGACGCCGTGCGCTCCTGCTCTGAACAGGAATCCAGCGCGGCATACCACGGACCGCTCTCGGCCGCGGAACACGGCCGTGTGCATTCGGCCTCAGTCAAAGTCCAAAGTTTTAGCAAGCCTTGGAACCCGCCAAAGAATGGAGATTTAGTGGCAATGCTCCATGGTAAAAAAATATGCAAAGAGGCATCTCCCAGGAAAAGGGAACCATCTTGCTAGCGCCACCTTCTCGAAAAGTCTCCATACACAGCTGGTCTCTTTAAGGAGAGTCAGTACCCTGCTTAAGCTACATCCAAAGCATCGCACCCAGCCAGCCAGAAACCTACTCTGTACTGATGAGGGGCAAGCACCCTGAAACAGCTGTCTGCAGATGGAAATCTGGCTTAGCTATTTTCCCTTGTCATGTCCCCAGGCTCAGTTAAAAAGTCAGATTTTGACTCATAGGGAGCCACTTCCAGAAGGTGGCGCTAGCGAGATGGTTCTCTTTTCCTGGGAGATACCTCTTTGCATATTGTTTCTGTTAAGAAAGGAAATCTGGATGCCAGTGTGAATGGTGCCCAAGGTTTTGTAAATAGAAAAGCCTATATCGTCCGCACGGAGTCCCCTTATGGAGCCGCTGTATGAAGCCAGTGTGATGCATTATATTCTCCCCTAGGAGCACTACTTCTCTTAGAGAATATATGCATATTGCAGCATACAATGGAACACGCTGTGATTTTGTTGGTACAGATTCTCTGTGCGTCCTAAAGACAAATCTATGTTCCTCCGTAGGAAAAGAACATTATGGTTTCATAGCTCTCAATGGGTGGTGTAGTTCTACTCCTAAATCCATAATAACAGTCAGCAGCTTGTTGATGGTTTCCAGGTGCCAAGCACAGCGTGAGGAAATATAAAGTATTTTACAAAAAAGTTTGACTTCACATATGCTAACTATATAACTAATGTACTGTTTACTTGTTTGTAGCTCTTTAATATTTAAGGGGGAAGAATAGGGGGGGCACACAAATATTCACATTTTCAGTATGACCGGGAGCTAGAAATATTCCATATGATTGCATTTATAGAGACGTATATAATGCTGTAGCGTATAGATTATATATATATATATATATATATTTTTTTTTTATATTTTTGTTCTGGACTTAGACTGATTTACATATGATCCATGATCTTCTCATTTGTCATTAATCAGATCGGTGAAGTCTCTGATGTGGAAAAAACATCAGACTTCCAGAATAACAGGGCTGTAAACTTTTGGTGAATTGAGTACTAAGTCTTCAATTTCCCTACAGCTCCTCTGCAGGTCAAATGGAGCATTACACAGTTCACTTTAAATCCAATGGACTGTTCCTGTAATGTATGGATGTGTTAGGTTCTCCAAAACAAGAGATGGTCTTTGTGGATGGTCTCCTCCGGTTTTGAATTGTGTCTGCTAGGTCAGAATTCACTAATAGGGTATTTTCTAATCGGTTTTCCAAGACAAACATTCCCTTCAAAAGAGTTCTCAGATTTTATAACGCCGGAAAAACTGCATCCTGGCAGGATGTTTACAAGCAGAACTTCCTGTTTTTATCAGCTTCCTGTTCAGTTTTCTAACCAATCCCAGCATGCTTTGCTCTGGAGCAGGGAGGTGTAGAGGGTATGATTACTGCAAAGGGAACAGTGTGGCAGAGGGAGCAAGCCCTGAGAAAAATTACAGAGTAAAGCATGCTGGGATTGGTTACAAAAACCTGCAGGAAGCTGATTAAGACAGGAAGTCCTGCATGTAAACATCCTGCCAGGATTCAATAATGCCAAGAACTGGGGAAGGAAAGTGCTGACATGAGAAACAGTATAGGGGGCAAAAATATGCAGTGGTTGATGTACTCTAGGGAGATTAAAACAATTTTATATGAAACCTGGAGAACCTCTTTAACAGCTATATAGAGTTCACTCATTTGGCACCCACATTGCCAAGAACACTGCTGTTTTATAAAATTCAAATTAGCCCTTAGGAGCAACGAGGGCGGTGTTGTTGCAGGCACCTGGCCCTGAAATTTTGCAGGAAACGCAATCGGCACATGCGCAGTAAAGTGATGGAGACTGCCCATCCGTCGAGCTGTCTCCATCTCTTGCCGAACACGCTCCCGTGAGACTTGCTTCTAGGGGTTCATTAGCATATTATAAAACAACATTTTTCTTGGCAATGCGGGCACCGAGGAAGATGGGACCAAGACAGTGGCGTCCAGCTGACCAGCGCACATCTGAGGTGAGGCAGGTTTATTTGGACATATGTGGTGAGAGATGCCCTTTAAATGATCTTCACACGTGTATCAATGACACATCTGAAGATCTTTTTTTGATTATATTTCCCCTTTAAGTTGCCTATAGATCTTTGAATCCAACATCCCTAGACCTGGACCCTTGGCCAAGATTAACATATATATATTTCTAGGGGAATCAGGATTTCTAAGTGATGCCAAACAGTCACGCATCTGACAGGGATCTTGGCGGTCAGTACTGGATACCGGTTAGAGAAATGATCTGGAGCAGCGTAGTCTGAGGGTCTGGGTGGATAACATAATGTATATGACCCTAAGGGTGGGTTCTCATCACGTTTTTTTCCATCCATTTAACGTAAACAAAAAAACGTATATGTTAAACGGATGCCTCAGACTGATGCCATACAGTGGCTTCTGTTCACTATAGAGATCCATTGTAAAAAACAAACAAAAAAAAAACATTCTTTTTTTGTACTGGTCTCTGCAGGATATAAGAACGTGGTGCGCTGCATTTTTGTATCCTTTTTTTACTAATGTGCACGTCAAAACGGAGGCATAAAACGTGATGTGAACCCTCCGGTGTACTTCTAGTAATCTGTGCTACATTCTTTCTATTTCACACCTAAGGGTACTTTTACACTTGCGGTTTTTTCTTTTCCGGCACTGGGTTCCGTCACAGGGGCTCTATACCGGAAAATAACTGATCAGTTTTATCCCCATGCATTCTGTATGGAGAGTAATCCGTTCAGGATGCATCAGGATGTCTTCAGTTCAGTCTTTTTGACTGATCTGGACAAAGATAAAACCGCAGCATGCTACGGTTTTATCTCCGGCCAAAAAAACTGAAGACTTGCCTGAATGCCGGATCCGGCATTTTTTTCCATAGTAATGTATTGGTGTTACGGTAGTTCAAAATACCGGAATGCAGGATCCGTCCACCGAAAAAAAGGTGAAAAAAATAAATGCCGGATAACACGGAAAGATGGATCCGGCATTTCAATGCATTTTTCTGACTGATCAAGCATTTTTAAGACTGATCAGGATCCTGATCAGTCTTACAAATGCCATCAGTTGCCATACGTTTTGCCGGATCCAGCAGGCAGCTAGGAAGCAGCCTAAGCATTTCTCCGATATCGTACAGGCTTATTTTAGCGCTGCCTTCTAGTGCTGTGACTACTCTTTGCCCCAGGCATTTTCTTTCCATTTCTTACATACCTACATAATGATATCGGTAACCTGTGCAGACACAGGGTTTTTACACTGTAAATCCAACAGAGGGCGCTACAATCCACAATACAGACAAAACCTACTCTAGCCTGTGGATGACAAGACATATTACATTCGCAGAAGATGAATAACTTCAGACCCTTTCATATTTCGTTGGGCATAGATTTTCTGTGAGGTTTAGACCCATATCTAATATTTTGGTAGCATTCCAATACTGGTGAAACTCGAAAAATTTAAATATCGTGCAAAAGTCCATTTATTTCAGTAATGCAAATTAAAAGGAATTGCATTAATGCAGCTTAAAATTAGAATTTTGCAAAAAGGTTCAATATTCTAGGCTCAGAGTGTCACATTCTAGTCAGCTAATTAGTCCATACCCCCTGAGCAAAGGGCACCTCAAAATTGAGACTTTGGGGTTTCATAAGCTGTAAACCGTAATCATCCAAATTATAACAAATAAAGGCTTGGAATATCTCGCTTTGCCTGTAATGCGTCTATCATATAGTAGCTTCACATTTTAACTTGCATTACTGAAATAAATAAACTTTGCACGATATTCAAATTTTTCAAGTTTCATCTGTATTTTCAACTTTTTTAAATATTTTTTCCCCCTGAAAAAGAATTCTAATCATAGGAAATATTGTACCAAGGAAATGGGGGAAATTCAGGCATTCACCCCCAAAATCAACTAAGCTCACCGCTATGTAAGATAGGTGCTCTGAAATATGACCTTACCTTTCTTGTAAATATCCTACCCTGAAACGTGCTTCTTTTAAGGCCCCCTGCACACGAACGTGTGCTTCCCGTTGCCTTGTTGCGGACCCGCATTACACAGGTGCCGCTCCGTGGGCATTCCGCATCACGGATGCGGACCCATTCACTTGAATGGGTCCGGGAGATGTGGAATGGTACGGAACGGAAGCACGAAACGGAGCCCTACGGAAGCACGACGGAGTGCTTCCGTGGGGTTTTGTCCTGTACTTCTGTTCCGCATAAAAGATGGGACATGTTCTATCTTTTTGCGGAACGGACGGATCCTGGACCTATTCAAGTGAATGGGTCAGCGATCCGCTGTGGCTGTCCCACGGACTGTGTTCGTGCATTGCGGCCCCGCATTTTGCGCGCCGCAGCACGACCATGGGGCGCACACGTTCGTGTGCAGGGGGCCTAATTAAATTTTTATGCAAATTAGGTCTTCAGTGAACCTTGTGCGGAGCCGCACTCTTTGGTGCACCTGGCTTCCCCTGCGTTATTGCTACCTGCTGTCAAATCTCAGGGACTGTGAATGAAATAACAGGGGGAGGTACTGGGCGGCATTACTGGCAGAGCGGCCCTGCCCATAGTGCACCGAAAACCTTATTTGCAGAAAACTAAAAAGGATTAGGGGAATGGATTTTAACAAGGATGGTATGGTTATATTTCTGGGCACCTACCCTACATGGTATGCTTACTTTGAAACTCATTTTGGAGGTGACAGACTCCCTTTAAGGCCGAATGCACACGGCCGTGTTTCACGGGCTGGATTTCACGGGCGTCATTGGTTGCTGCTGCCGCCGCAATACGGTAGTACACTGATAACAGTGTATTACTGTACTGTGGCGGCAGCAGGGAGCGCACGGCGTCATAGCAACCATCACGCCGTGCGCTCCTGCTCTCAAGTATATACGAATATTTTCCTTTTCTTCAGTCCTCTCCACATTCCCTTTAAAAGGAAACCCGTTGCTGGGTTTGGGGCCACTCTATCACCTGTATGTCCTGGGTTCTATCTCCCTTCCCAAGCCCCAGCGCATGCACAGTGAAGCAAAGTGTACTTTCCCTTGTGTCATCTGTGCAATGCGCCCAGCGATGCTGGACTCCCATGGGGACTCTTCTCCGGTAAGTTATATGTTCTTTTCCAAATGAATCCCTAAATGGGAGTGTTTTTTTTTTTTTTTAGATGGGGTGTTTAAAAATCTAAACTTTAGCTATGGGTGGGTTAGTGGCCCCAAACCTGGTGACAGGTTCCCTTTCAGTCGTATTAAGCTGCAACTGTACATTTTTAAGGTGAGCCCCCCTTTTCTGATTGTGGGTTAGTTACAAACAGCAGCTCATGGATACTTTGTATTAAAGGGGTTGTCTCATCTGTATCGCCAGAATATGCCCCCATTGTCTTATAGATGCAGGTCCCACCACTGGGACCCGCACCTATATCGAGAAAGGAGCCCCGCAAAGTGGTGGCTGGAGGACTCCAGTCTGGCCACCACCAAATGCTCTCCCCATAGAAGTAAATGGCCGGCCACCGCTCACATTCACTTCTATGGACCTAATGGATGGCTTGGCTATTTTTGGCAGCCCCTAGAAATGCATAAAGGACCACTATCGGGGCTATGTCCTCATTATAGGTGTGTGTCACAGCCATGGGACCCGCACCTATCGGACAATGGGGGCATATCCTAACAATATGCCCCCATTGTCTGAGATAAGACAACGCCTTTAAATCCCCCCCCCCCCCCCCATGTGATGTAAAACGGTGGCCCGAGAGCCTTTCTTTTAGCTCATTTCAGGACAGGGAACCTCTGTCTTTTAGGGGGCATTCACACAACGGTACATATTTTGCGATTTGCAAAACTTGGATCCGCAAAATACAGATGACGTTCGTGTGACATCCGTGTTGCATCCATTTTTTTGCGGACCCGTTGATTCCAGTTGGGTCCGCATTTGAGGCCAAGAATAGGACATGTCCTATCCATTGCGGAACGGATGCACGGATGCAGAAAGTACACGCAAGACATCTGCGTGCTTTCTACATCCATAGTCGTGTGAATGCGCCCTTTAGCAGAGGCTTCTTCATCAGTGGAGTCATTTGGTCTGCAGATTTCTCATGATTGGCACCACTTTCTCTCTTTTTATTCAGCTTTTATTCAGTTTGCCGGCATGCATGCTACATCTTTCCTCCAGCCGGGCAGATCTGCCGGAGTGGTACGTTGTCACTCAGCTGTCACAGTGTCATTACGTCTCCTAACTGCTCCGCTGCCCTATTGATCCCCCCTCTTCCCTCCATGCTGACGCCCTCCCATCTAACATCTGTAGTCACTATTTTTTTCCAGCTCTTACATTTAGACCCCACAAGGTAAATCTATAAAAATAAAAAAAAAGCTCTAAATGTACTAAACGGCACATCATTTTAGAACTTCAGCTAATTTTATTTGACATTTTATCTCGTTGAAATGATGCTCATGAATTGTATGATGTCATTTGTTTCATACGCGGCAGCACAACACTGATTTCCTATGTGGCAGGGAGCTGTAGCTTTGTCCACACTCATCTTTCCGCTCATGAATAGAATGCTACAATTACAGTGAACACTGACACTTGCACAGGCAGAGCAATACTAAGAGGGCAGAGCTCATGTAGTACTATGGGATAGCTGAATGACCGCCTCTTTTGCAGCGGTTTGCAGACTTTTATGGTGGCTAAGTGGCATCTGTTATGTAGAAGACCATAAAAACTGAATAGAATATTGAAAGACTCCAGAGGATTTACACATCCATGACAAGATGGTCAGTGGTTCATCCGTGAAGATGTCCCTGAAACATCCGTTTGTCCGTTTTTTTTGGCTCCCTATAAGGCCCACACAGACATCGGCTGCATGCAGGCCACATTTTGGTGCGGAAGCATTGACTTCAATAAATACCCCAATCCACAACTTGCAACCAAGACCATGTGCTTGACTTTTTAAGATGAAAATACCCCTTTAAAAGACATCTGTCAGCAGCTTTGTACCTATGACACTGGCTGACCTGTTACATGTGCACTTGGCAGCTGAAGGCGTCTGTGTTGGTCCCATGTTCATATGTGTCCGCACTGCTGAGAAAAATGATGTTTTAATATATGCAAATGAGCCTCTAGGTGCAACAGGGGCGTTACCATTACACCTAGAGGCTCTGCTCTCTCTGCAACTGCCGCGCCCCCTGCACTTTGATAGAATCAGGCAGTGAAACTGTCATCACGGCTGGCCCTGTCAATATAAAGAGGGCACAGTAGTTGCAGAGAGAGCAGAGCCTCTAGATGTAACGGGAACGCCCCCATTGCACCTAGAGGCTCATTTGCATATGTTGAAACTTAATTTTTAGCAATTTTTCAGCAATGCGGGCACACATGAACATGGGACCGACACAGATGCCTTTAGCGGCCAAGCGCACATGTAACAGGTCAGCCAGTGTCATAGGTACAAATCTGCTGACAGATGCTCTTTATGTTAAGCTGCTCATACACCCAGCCAAACACCCGACAGCTGTTTCCAATGAACACATGCACGCACGATTTGGCTGAGTATGAATGTAGAGGAGAAGGGAATAGGCTTCAGCCAGAGCTGACACCATGGAAACGCAGGATTGGTCATGTCCTTCTGAGGTCTGCCATTGTGGGAAAGCATGGTGAGCCTAATAACATATGAGGACAGCCGATCCTGCCAAAATTGGTAAGCGCGGCCGACATTTTATACAGGTACATTACAAAATTAATCAAAATTGTTCTTGCTGGTACAGAGGGCGATGAGGAGGACGAAGAGGAGGAAGATGAAGAAGATGATGAGGATGATGAAGAGGAGGAGGATGATAAAGATAATGACTCCGTGGATGAAAGCTCGGAGAGAGATTCGGACATTCCACTCTTCACCCTCCCGGGACTGTCCTCTCAAGAACCCCTTGAAGATGACGGCAGTGTTGCCCTAATTGAAGGAGCGGCTTATCCAGTCCCAGACAGCATGGAGTGGGAGCAACAAAACCAAGGATTGGGTAAGAAGTAATCATTACAAATTATGTAGAGTGGGGATCGGCACTCCAGCTGTTCTGAGACTACAACTCCCAGAATCCTTCTTTCACTTCTATAGGAGTTACAAGAACAGCAGAGTAAGTGTGCATGCTGGGAGTTGTAGTTTCACAGCAGGTGCCGAAGGATGCTGATCCCTGATGTACAGTATATATGAGGGAATCCAAGAGTCACAGTGCTTTTTATCCCTCCTTATCTGTTCTGTGGGCTCAGGAGCTGAAAACAAGCATAGTGGGAAGTAAGGGGAAGGACGTCACAGCAGTACAGTGCTGACAGAAGGGAGACGCCCCTCTGCTTCTGAGTGAAATGCATCTAGCTGTGCAGCTGAAGCAGGAATAATATGGCTGAAAATACTTTAGGGAAGCCCAAAAAGACACATTAATTCACGTTTATGATTGTACAAAGAAGCTATTATGCAAGCTATTTTTGAAAACCCAGGTATGCTTTAAATTGCAATGTTATCTTGGTCAGATTCGAACTTAGGACCCCAAACGCTGCAAGGCAACAGTGCTCACCACCGAGACACTTTAGGTAATAAAAGGTCCACTTTTTAGTCCTTGTCAGTACCAGTTCCCTAATATTGTTATATCGGTAGAAAGTTTCCATTGACATGTCGGCAACTAATATTTCTATAAAAATCATATTCTGATGTGAGAACCTGTAAACCCTTAAATGCTTGTATTCCCCATGAATTGACAATTCAGGATCCTTTTCATAACTTTGTGGTGTATTTCTTCTCTGTTATTCCTACTAGAAAGTTATGAATAAATGGACAGCTGGGGGCCTTACCATTTCCCTTTCCACTACCCTTTTAACAGAGCTGTCAGCTAGCCCTTGAAAGAATTCCTTTCAAGAGCTAGCTGCAGGGAAAGCTGATCGTAGGGGTGCGGGAAGTCGGACCCTCACCAATATCAGTAGCCTGGAGAACCCTTTTAACCCTTGTACGGCACTGGGGGGTTCTTTAGATGTCGTGGTCAAGTCTGACCACGGCACCTAAATAGTGAAAAACCGGGTGGAAAACCCTGAATAGATCCTGCGTATTAGAGCTGCAGTTTCTATGTTGGCCAGCAGGTGGCTTGTATTGTCATTCTATGGGAATACAGTACAAGTTGGAATAATAATCTGAGTACTGAATATTGTGAAAATGCCTGTACTATTAAAATATAAAAATATTTAACCCATACAGCGAATGGCGTTATGGAAAAAAACGCCACTTGCTTCTCTTATCAAAAAAATTCAATAAAATGTAATCAGAAAGACACACACACTCCAAAATTGTATCAATAAAAACTACAGATCGTCCTGCAAAAAATAAGCCCCCATACAGCTCAGTAGATATAACTATAAAAAAAGCTACGGGGGTCAGAATATGGCGGTGTAAAAATAAAAAGATGAAAAATATTCTAAGTGTTTATATATTTTTTCAGTAATAAAACACATATGTGGTATCGTTGTAATCTTAGACTACTATCACCGGAAGCCGCCGGAAGTCCGCTCTGGCCCCTTTCACTATAATGGAGGTGGTCCGGAGGCCGTAGCATGCTGTCCTTTTTGTCCGGCCGCCTCTTGGCATGTTTGCCGTGCCGAAGCCGGACCTTACCGACCTATGTTTTTGTCCAAGTGTAGACACTAGGGGGCAGCAATGGTCTACAACCAGCTGAACACATAGCAGATGGGACAAATGATGATGTCATTTAGTGAATACCTTGATGTTAGTAGTCTGGCAGTGTATGTCATATGCTCTGTATCAAGTTTACTATGTTATATTCTCTATCGCTGCAGCGTTCGGCCTTTTCAGTCTTGTAATCAGTCCCTGCATGAGCTGTACGTGTGCCGCTCTACCTCGTGTCCTCAGTATTATCTCAGCCTGACCTTGCTCGTCCTTATCTCTTGTCACAGTTATGAATATCATCAGCTTTCAATTGTGGCAGAGAAAAAGAAAACTGTCAAGAACGAGCTACCCAGAGGAGGTTCAAAAATAGCAAGTGCTCTGAAATAACCCAGGCATCTAATTGCCTTAAAAACGGCATTAGCCGCCTTGTCGGCTGGGAGTTGTGCTCAGCTGTAATAATGGACAATAAGTCACGGCTCATGGAGATAATAAAATTCACATTTCAATTGCGACTTCAATTTCTTGTTAGTATTAAAGGGTTTGTCTGAGATTTGGATATTGATTGCCTCTCCCCAGGATAGGTTATTAAAGGTTTTTTCCGGGATTCAGGATAGGTCATCAATATCAGATCGATGGTGGTCCGACACTCGGCACTCCCGCCAATCAGCTGGTTGAAGAGAAGGCCGTGTTCCATGTGAGCGCAGCCTTTCCTTCATTGCTTACCTGCTCGCCATCAACATCACAAAGGTGGGGAGAGGTAATTACAACAATATTAAAATCCCGGAAAACCCCTTTAATAGATGGCTGGGGGGGTCCAACTCCCGGCACCCCTGCCGATCAGAGGTTTAAGGAGGCTGAGCACTGTGGCCTCTTCCTAGACCAGTACCGTCACATTCATCGGTCACGTGGCCTAGGTGCAGTTCAGTTGCTTTCAAGGGAATGGGCCTGAGCTGCAGTACCAAGCGCAATCACTATACAATGTATGGCGCTGTGCTTCCTAAGCATTGAGGAGCCTGCAGCGATCACTGGAGCGCTGCAGCCTCTTCAAACAGCTGTGCCAGGATTCAGACTTCCACCAATCAGATATTCATGAGCCATCAGATATAGGTCATCAATATCAAAATATTGGACAACCCCTTTAAAAATAATATTGTGTCTTAAAGTGGTTGTCCAGGTCCTTATTTTTCGCCCCTCTAGTCTGCTCCCTTCTGGCTCCCTGACTCTCTTAACTGGTCACATACACTGCTGCAGCCAATGACTGGCATCAGAGGTAACCTGTCTCCAAGCATCACTTGACCCTATCCAATGGATAGGCTATGTTTTTGGCCAGAACACCATTTAACCCCTTCTCGACATGCGCAATATATGTTAAAACAGAGCTAATGTCTGTGATTGGCAATAGCGCTGATCACATACATTTAACCCCTCACATGCCATGGTCAATTATGACCACGGCATCTGAGCAGTTTTTCCCTGAGAGGTCTGTACTTGCTGTGGGGCCCGAACAGCTCACCTGCACTGAGATTAGGTAAGCCGTTTGTTTGCTGTGGTAGTCTCAAGCCTTCGAAAGGCTCCGATGTCTGCCATAGCTATGTTCCTATGTCAGGGCTCCATAGGAACTTTGCTTTGCAGTCTATTATAGAAGAGATCTAGTGATTGCATGTTGATATACCCTAAGTAGACTAAAAATACATTTAAAAAAGTTTTCAAAAATATATTAAAAATATGTATATAAAAATTCAAATGCCCTTCCTTTCCCCAGATTCAAAATAAACTAAAAATAAAGACCATGGGTACTGCTAGATCACAAAATGCCCATACTATTAAAATATTAGTGTATTTATTCCATATGGTGAATGCCGTAATGCAAAAAACAGTCAAAATTGTCAACTGTTGCTTCACCTCCCAATATTTTTTTTATAAAAATGGATCAAAAAACCATACACACCTGCAAATGGTATCAATAAAAACTACAGATCATCCCACAAACAATGAGCCCCTCACACAGCCTCGCAGATGTAACTATAAAAAAGTTAACTGGGGGGACAGAATATCTCAAAGACAAAAATCCTTTTTTTTTGTTATTTATTTATTCTTTTAATATTAAAGCACGGGAAAAACTGTATAAATGTGGTGTCGCTGTAATCGTACCTACCCGGAAAATGAATATTATAGGTCAGCTTTACTGTATAGGGAACACTGTAAAACCGAAACCCATAAAACTATGGATAAATAGCTTTTTTATTTTCTAGTTCCACGCTATATGCATTTCCCACTACATCATGTGCAATAGTAAGTGGTGTTATTACGGCTATGTCAGCAGAAAATTAAAAAATGTATGGCTCCGGGAAGGCAGAGAGTGAAAAACGAAAACGCAAAAATGGAAAATTGCTGGGTTGGGAAGGGGGTTAAAGAGATTGTCTCCTTTAAAGACGACCTTTCACCTGGAAAAACTTTGTGAACTAAGTATCCTGACATATACAGCGGCGCCCAGGGATCTCACTGCACTTACTATTATCCCTGGGCGCTGCTCCGTTCTCCCGTTATGCCCTCCAGTATGTTTGAGGACTCTGTTATAGTAGGCAGGAGTCTGCCCTTGTTCTGCTGGGCGTCTCCTCCTCCTCCTAGGCTGTAGCACTGGCCAATCGCAGCGCACAGCTCACAGCCTGGGAGAGAAAAACCTCCCAGGCTGTGAGTTCTGCACTGCGATTGACCAGCGCTACAGCCTAGGAGGAGGAGACGCCCAGCAGAACAAGGGCAGACTCCGCCTACTATAACCAAGAGTCCTAAGTCTCCGCCTACTATGAGCGAAGATACCGGAGGACATAACGGGAGAACGGCGCGGCGCCCAGGGATAATAGTAAGTGGAGTGAGATCCCTGGGCGCCGCTGTATATGTCAGGATACTTAGTTCACAATGTTTTTCCAGGCGAAAGGTCCTCTTTAAGATATTGGGAGTGTATTGGCACCACCGCTGCCAATGACGTCACAGACAGATGGTGATATTCTTAACCATTCAGGAAGATTAGGTCTATGGTGATGTTTGCATTAGAGCTGTTTTTTGGCTTGCTGTGGACAGGGGGAACCTTGTGGGGAACACGGACAGTGTAACACCCCTCTGTAAATTCCCTGAACGGAGTCATTTACTGGAGGTGGTTCCTCCTTGGATGAGAAAATCTAATTTCATTAAAAAGCATTTTCTTGTTACGGCGTCTATAAAACCACAAAACTCTATAGCGATATAATCACCTCTGCCGAAAATTTGAATCCATGTGACATAAAAAAAAATTATTGATAGGACGGGTCTGTGTCAACACGAATATTACATTTGTTCTCAATGTGTTTAATGCTGCACTGGAAAAGCCCCAAATCGGAGGACTCTTAAGATTTTGCTTGAAGAGCCTCTGCCAGCATGATCAACCCTTTAAACCAGTCATACTGCCATACTACTGACAGGGCTAGACATCATGCTGAGTGCAAAGCTGTGTCCTGGCATGTACATTTTATATACACTACTTACTGTAGCCTTACCAATTTGAGAATAGAAGTTTTCTATGTGTAGAAAGTTAATACATATTATGTATTTATGGTTTATGGCTCATTCTGACGACCATGTGTGTTTTGTGGTCCGCAAATTGCATGGCCAGGCCTGTGATAAAAATGCCTATTCTTGTCCACAATTGCAGCAAGAATAGGACGGTGGAAGGGCGGATTGCAGAACAGATGCAGACACCCAAGTACGGTTGTGTGAATGAGCTTATATGTATTAGCTTTCTAAGTATAGAAAACCAGTCTTCTCGATATAATAAGGGTGTGATCTGGAGGTAAGTGGTTTGCCTTGCATGTAGATGTCCCAGGTTCATATACCAGAAGAGACTTCTAGATTTTTTCTTTAGTCAATTTTTTTCTCCCTCATCTAACCCATAATAAAAGTCTATAGCTAAAGATCCAACTGGAGATTCACAAATCGTAAGCCAATGCAGTAGGAGCTGAAAATGTTCTATGCATGCACACAGATACTGACGACTGCTGCCTGTATCTGCGCATGCACTGAACACTTTCATGGATGCAAGCAGACAGGTGGTCACTGATAGGACCACCTCCCTGATTCCGAAGCCCAGAATGAGCAGGAATTGAAATGTATTAATTACGCGTTTTACTGAATCTTTTCCCATAAAACAATATATCCACCTGCTCAGCTCCTCCTGCTCTAGAACATGCAGCCTGCAGCTCAGACACCATGTACAATGTGACAGGTTCCCTTTAATGGAGACTTGTCAGCTATGTGAAATATTTTAAAGAGAATGAATAAGTTACAAACTGAAATCACACGTGGCACAGGATGTGCCTCTTTTTGTGTCTCCTAAATGCATGGGTGGTGGAATTGTGATTGAGATAAGTGCACATCAAAATGAGGGAGCAAAAGTGATTTATTCAGCCAATTATGTCTGGTAGTAGGAAGCAGGGGTGATTTATTCTACCAATTACATGTCCTTGTAGTTACTATGGTATCATCAGGTTCCTCAATGTGCACCGAAGATTTAAGGCCCAATTTACCAAATTGCGCAAATTATGCATGCAATTATGCTGCAGCTGGTACAATCAGCTAGATGAGTTTATCAGAGCATATCTAAAAAAACAACAGATATACAGGATATCTGTCTCTACATATCTATAGCTATTTACCTATCCGTCCTGTCTATCTGCCAATCTTTCTACCTATCTGTCTAACATTATCTATCATCTATGTATCTATGTATTATGTATCTATCCATCCCATATCTATCTACATAGATATCTATCGATCTACCTATGTATCCAATGCAAATTAGCTCTATTCAGAGGACTAAATACATATTAGCATTGACAAAGCGAGTCGGAAATAACCGGGTAAGGATGGGGGATGGGGATAGGGTATAGAAGTCCATGGTATATCACACTCCTGTCTGTCCGTGGCAGGCAGTGACATATTATACTACTATGGACGCTGTGTTTTCCTCTTCCCCGAGCTGTATAGATAGTTTATCTTCCTCTTCCTTGGAAGTAAAGTCTGGAAAGAGATCAGACAGTCTCCTGAAGTATCGTATTTTACCGCTTCCGTCTGACATGGAGGTCTGATCAGATATACTGTACGGGTTTGATCTGAGGCCTGACGTGTGTGTGTTTAAGGGTGTTGGGTGGGATGGGGTGGTTCTGATCTGATATGGGGGTCTGATCTGAAGTTTGGGTGTCTGTTCTGAGGTCTGATGAAAAATATTTTCCTTCTCTAAAACCTAGGTGCATCCTATAGGGTGAAAAATACATTATATCGGTCTGTCTGTTCAATATCTATTTGTCTGTCTATCTATTTAATATCTATATTTCAAATTAAGAATGAGCAAACTGGTTCTACCAGTTCGTGATTCGGTCCGAACTTCTCAAAAAGTTTGGATTTACACTAAACCGAAATTTTTGTGGTTCGTTTTGAGTGAATCAACGAAAGAGAAAGAGAGACTAGTATACAAATGTGTGTTTCTCAACAATATATACCGGTATTCGTCGTCTAAGGGGTACCATTTCTTATTATGGAGAGCCGCTAGTATGCCTAGTATGTGTGCACAGTATTGTAGGCCAGGCGATGCCCCTAGTATACTGAGTTTGTGTGCACAGTAATGTAGGCCAGGCAGTGCCCCTAGTATGCCGAGTACGTGTGCGTAGTATTCTAGGCCAGGCGAGGTCCCTAGTATGCCGAGTACATGTGCGCAGTATTATAGGCCAGGTAATGCCGCTCTGGGTTTCTGGGAAAGATATTAAAATTAGCTTTCCTAAACCTATCTGATGCTGGCAGATGTTAGACTTGATGATTTGCATATATTTTCCCCAGAAACCAAGAGGAGAGTTGTCTAGCCTACACTAGTCTTCACGTATATATCAACTGGTCTCCATAATAAAAATAGTACCCACCCAGAGGTTCCTCCTAAAGCCTTGCAACTAGAAAAGAGGTTCTCATCTGCTTTTTTTCTGATTAAGGGTTTTTTCCTGAAAAAACTAGTTGCAGATGTGAAGCTTATTTTTCTAGCTTTGCTACATACGCATGTTTAAAAGGCATCCTCTGTGTGAAAATAATGCAGCACTCATATTGCTGCTGTGTTTTCCTTACTGTTTACTTGTGCAGCAGCAAGTCAGTGGGGCAGCGCCTTCCCATTCATCTGAGGATACATCATCTGTATAGCAAAAACAGACAACACCTTTAGCAATTTTAGCTCACCATTTTTGATCAACTTCAGATGAACCAGAGAGACCTACAATACTGCGCACACGTATTCGGCACGCTAGAGGCTCTCCATAATAAGAAAGAGAACTTCTTAGGCAATGCATATATATTGTAGAGAAACACACATTTGTATACTAGGCGCCGTCTCTCTCTCACCGAATTTTTTTTTTTAAATTGCCAAACTTCAAACAAAATTAATCTTGCCTGATTTGCCCATCTCTGTATCTATCTATTAATCTATCTGTCTATCCACACACACATTATATACATATTTATATGATTATGTCTTAACTTGCAATCCTAATACTTTTATAGGGTTTTTTAGGGTTTGTTCACACTGTGCAGTTTGCATACAGTTTTTTGGGCCAAACTAGCATTTAGTCCTAAGCAGAACAAAAGTATCCAAGATTTTTTCCTTTATTGGTACAATCCTGGATGAAATGTATGTGAAAATACACCTAACGTGCACTGTGTGAAGAGTGGGCTAGATTTACTAATCCTGAAGAGGGAGAACAACTATTGGTTGT
Source organism: Bufo gargarizans (assembly GCF_014858855.1). Taxonomy (NCBI): domain Eukaryota; kingdom Metazoa; phylum Chordata; class Amphibia; order Anura; family Bufonidae; genus Bufo; species Bufo gargarizans. The sequence goes on along the minus strand of NC_058090.1, from coordinate 38,110,213 downwards.
CTTATTTTGAAACAGAATATTGTATCTTAGACCATGCCCCTTTCAAGCAAGGACACACCCTTCCTACCAAGTCCTACCCCCTTTTTAGGGAGGTCTTCGCTGCAGCCATGATTGGCTACCCAGCATTCACACTCATTTGCTGTGACGGGGGCATTAAGTGAAGCTTTGGAAATGGGAGCGGCGGGGGGACTGGTGAGGTTTATATAGGTGCTTATTTTCTTTAACCATTTGCAGCCTACTACCACACTTTTTTCGGATGGGGCTAATTGCGCTGCTCCGTATAGTGCTTTGCTGAGATTTCAGTGTTGCTGTGCTGATGGCTGATGTACCTTAGTGCCCAGGGAAGACATATTGAAGTATGCTGTGGATCCGCCAGGCACGGAGACAAATATATCAGCAGCTGAAGACCATATTGACTCAGCCGCCTCTGGTTTCCATGTTCTCTCATAATTAATTTTCCACAATAATCTATCAGCAATTTAGCAAATTCATGCACATTCAGCACGTCAATACTGTTTTATAGTCCTCCCAGCAGCATCAATCTCTGGGGCTTTAGTGACCACTTAATCGTTACTGCTAAAACCTCTGTCACACCATGAATATGTATGAACTTCACCCCCCTTGCATTGGAAAGCGACCTTTAACATTTCAGTTGAGCGAGGTGTCCCTGTCCATTCAGTGGAGAAGGTGCTAGGTTTCTCCTTCGGCTGATGGGGGTTGTAGAAACTGGCCAAAAAGAAGTGAGTACTTTCCTCTTATCATTGCAAAGCCCCTGGTGATCAGCCAGTCCATGTCCAGTTTCCGCACAGAACTTGCTTAAATAATTTGCATGTTACTAAGTGTTGGACTAGGGTCTCTTGGGCCCTCCAGAGGAAATTCTTCTCAGAGCCCAACCCCTACATCATCAATAAAGTCAAATAGGTTTTGAATCAAAGAAATAGACCCAAGTGGCAAGCTGCTCCAAGGGCAGCTCCTAGTGGGATTTTTGGGGCCCATTATGGCTTCAGAGACTAGCGCCACCAGAGGATCCTCTGGTAGGCCAGTCCGGCTCTGATTCTGTGTGATCCTTACACCAGGCACTATGTAACACTCTAATGTAGCAGAAGCTAAAGGTGTCCTCTCCATTAGATGAAAGTTGGGGGTAATCATCAATTTCGTAAGGACTGGCTATCTGACATGTATGGGAGTGTCTAGACTCTTTTCCGAGACCAGATGTTGGGAGGGATGAAGGATCAATCTTATCTTATTTCAATATGCCTGATCCTTCCTTCCCAGTGCAAATAAGCTGGCACTTATTTTTATTTCCCTTTTTTGCCACTATTCTGGAACAGAAAACCTGAAAGATGTACATGTCTCTGCAGCCTATGCAAGCTTTAGCATCTGGCAGTTTACGGCTTCTTGTGAATGTACACTTAAAGGGGTTGTCCAGCCCCAACCACAATTTTATGTAGGCCCTGGACAGTGCTGTTCCAAACATAAAAAAGGCACTCTCCTGCTCCCCTGATGCTCCGTTCCAACACTGAGGGTCTTGCTCCTTTCCTAGAATGTAAACTTCCAGAATCAGTTCCAATCCCCACTGCAGCCAATCACCGGCCTCAGCAGTGAAATGTCCTCAAGTGGATATTCTTAACCCACCTTTTATTGGCATAATCTTGTGCAAAAAGCATTCATAATGGAAGAAGCATAAAAACCTTACATATGTAACATAGATCCATGTTCATAAAAGTTCAATAACGCCTGCATCACTACACGTTCTTTGAAATACAGTTTGCCTGTGCACTCAGCTGGTAGATTGAAAGAGCACGATCACGAGCATTTGGAGCAGAATACTGCACCCGCTAACTGAGGACCCTCTTTCTTAAGCGCATGCCATCATCTCGTTGCTCTATTTAAATATTAAATGATTTAAGTGGAGCAACATGATGATAAAATATAAGGGGGCGTGACCCTCAAAACGTTGCAGTCAACAGGTGCGGTATGCTGCTCCGAATGCTCATGATCGTGCTTTTTCAATACCCTGAGTGCACAAGCAAATTGGATTTCAAAGAACTTATTGAGACGCAGGCGTTTTTGGACCTTTGTAAATGTGGAAAACATTACCTATGTTATTTTTTTAGTGTTTTCTTTTATGAATGCTTTTTGCACAATATTATGCCAGTAAAAGTGGATTCAGGATATATGGAACAGCTATCGAAGATTTATGTGGATAGCGGTGAGATGGAACTCGGCACTCTTTTCTGGTTGCGGATTGTGTTCTCAAGTGGCACATGACCCAGCAGTGACGTTATTCTTGGGGACAGGTCACTGCTGAGGCCAGTGATTGGCTGCAGCAGCACACATAACCCCAATGTACCATAAATGATCATGTGTGTTGGTGACATTCAGATAAGCAGAGTCAACTCACTATAAAGCAATGTCTTTCTGACCCAGAGGAAAAATTTTCTTCTATATAAAAAAATAGAAAGACCAAACAATCTAACGCATACAATACATACATACATTCAGTTTATCAGTTATTACCCATTTGCCTGAGCATAAGGTTCTCTAGTAATCAGCACAGAGGTTTGGGAGTCTAGTGCAATTACGATTCACCTATGTTTATCCTGCAATATCTGCTGCCTGTATATTTGCCGTGTGCTATCCTGCCTGTGTACCCCTACACTTTCAAGTCCAAGTTCAGTTCGTGTTTAAGTTAACACAGTCTGTCTACCCTCTCTGTGCTCCAGTTTAGTTCTCGAGCCTGCCTACCTCTTGTTTGCCTCATCACTACTGCGCCCACAAGTCTTTCTTGTGTGTGCATTAACTGTGCACTGCCTGGATCTGTAAAAAACTGCATTCGAGTCTTAGTGACTGTTCAGACTATATTTGCTGTTTTCCTGTATTTATGGTGCATTTTATGTACCCTGAGCTTCTGGTGCTTGCACCAAAGTCCATGACCCCAGGGGGTCAGCTGCCAACTACACCAACACTATTCCAGGAGGGGGCAAAGTCCAGATCCCTGTATAGGGGTTAAAGGGTGAATACAAGGGGAGCTACAGAATAATGCCATTACGGCACAGTGGGTTTACAGTTGCCGATCTGTAACAGGTTATGTTGGGAGTGATACTTTTGCAGTAACAGGGGAAATTCAGATTGGAAACATGCGTAAATATAATTTATGATGCACTAACATCTTTCATGAGAGTCGATAATAAAACCATGCTGGATTACAGCCGTGTTTACCAGACTAGTGAAGATTAGGAAGTTGTCTGGAAGATATTAAATGAAGCCCAGGAAACTCTTTGTGTTAGGATTTGGATAGGTCACACTGAAGAGTGTTTGTTTGTGTTTTAGCTCGTTGAATTGAATGTGAATGGATGAATAAACAGCAGACGTGCAATACGCTTCGGCTTTGTTTCTTTGGCAGGGAAATAGGCATTTACAAGGATTTAAAAATATACTCCAGGCAAAAGTGTTATACTGTGTTATGCCTAGTGCGGGGTCTGAGTGTGGATACATAAGTGTAATGTAACGTGAATTCAAAAGATTTGAGAATGAATAAGCTTACGCAGGCTAAGTGTGATTAAATATAAGATAAAACAGAGAAATCACGTACAGAATAGTAAAAAGTTAACAATCATCACTGACCATGTAATATGGGGTGGCACTCCGGTTTCTATGTCATAGCACATGGACGACACCCCAGGGTGTACAAGAAATAGGGCAAATCAATACTTACATCCTACCTAGAATGAAGTTTTCAATGGTGTGCCTCAAATGTATGTATGTAACAGAGTTTAAACCTGTTAACCCCTCCTCCAGTGTGCAGCACGCATGTCTCTGAGATCATTCAGGAATGTGGTCTTATCAGCACAATGGGAGATGGGTACTACATTACAAGGCACATCATTATACAGAATAGTAATAATAAAAGGAAACAGAATGAAAAGGACAGAACCAATCAGTACTTAAAAATACCCTAACAATACAATAAGCCATTGTGTTGTGCACAGCTCTTTTAGACCCCGAACTAAGCAAACCCAAATGTACCCTGAGTTTCCACTGAACATGAAAAAATACACAAATACAAAAAAATCCAGTCTCCATCTTTCCTTTGCTCCAGTTTTATCTCTTATTACAAGTAAAACAGTGAATTATATAAATCAACTTTCTCAGTGTATCCTCAGGCATGCCCCCCTCCTCCTCCTCCTCACTGTTCTCCATTTGGCTGTAAGACAGCTGTCTGTAATGGGCAGTGGGTGTGGAACCACTCTGCCAACTTATCCTGATGGTCCCCTGACTTTCACCCTTTAACCCCTATACAGGATCTGTATGGTCCTCACTGTAGGGGAGCCACCAGGCCCCTACCTCTTAGTATAGTTGGCAGATAGTCCACAGGGGTCAGAGACACCGGTATGAAGCACTGAGGGGTCAGGCAATATTTTGTAGTCAGGTAACGGGCCAAGATCAGGGAGGACAGAATACATGCGCATTGCAGGAGAGCCTTTAGTCCGCTACCTCTTGAGATAGCCCGGCTGTCGCAATTACAGACCCACAGGGGTTAGAGACACCGGTATGAAGCACCGAGGGGTCAGGCAATATTCATAGTCGGGTAGCAGGCCGAGGTCAGGACAGACAGAATACACGTGTGACCCAGAGACTAGTCCTAGAACAGGGCAGGTGGCAGTGGGTCAATAAGAGAAGTCAGACTACGGTCAAGACAGGCAGCGCAGGATCAGAGTCAGTAATACAAACAGAGGTTCGGTACATGAACAAATGGTCAGAATAGTACACCTTCACTAGTAACTGGTGAACTAGGAAACCAACTCTGCCAGAGTAGGACTGGCAGGAGCCGGCTACCAGCATCAAAAGAGTAAGTGATGCAGCTTTTGTGGGATGACGCCACCATGACATGTCTGCAACAGGAGCCTCCCCACTATGCCTTGTCTGCAGTAGGACATCAAGGAGAGCAGTAAATTAGTCTGTGTTTTCTTCATAATTTCAACAAGGCTAGCTTTGGTTTAGAGTGAAACTTACGCTTTAGGTCACGCAAGGAGGTAGAGTAATTCCTGGGGTCTATGGGACTTGATTTTTTTGTGGTCTCTTGAGTGCGGTAGAGTTAGGTTTAGGGTAAGGGTTGTTGAGGTGGTTGACATGAGTCTTGAGTGTTGTTTGGCCCCTGGGTTCTCCTAGGAGCCCATACATATAAGGCATAACCCTGTACTCTGCTAACTGTGTAATACCTTTTGGTTTACTACTTCTGCATGTTCTGATGCTTTCTTCACTCCAGTTGTTATAGGCTTCCTGTATTGGAGTTTACCGTATCTACACATCTAGTAGACACAATGGTGGTGGCCTAGTATTCTGTGCAGCAAAGTGAACAGACAGATATGAACCAGCAAATTATGCCATGTGGTTGCATAAACTTCAATCACAGATGCTGAAAGTGGGAGCGATGATCTCAACCAAAAGTGGCACTAGTGGTTTTAAACAATTGGCACAAACTCAGAGACATATTTTTCTATGGTATTGTACCAATTTCCCACATTAAAAAGGATGGTGGGCCTGGAACCTGAACTCCATATTTACTAAATCTAAATCTTTGTTAACAAGAAAAATAAAAACTGTCTTGGCTTTAGTCGCAAGAATATTGACAGTACCTCCCAATCTTCCAGCTTCCCACCGGAATCTAACAGCAGAATAATGGTGTAAGACCTCATTCACATGTCCCTGTCCATAACGACATCTGTGACATGTTGGTCTGTGGTTCATCTGTGAAGATGTCCTTGGAGGATTCATGTTTGGTCCATGTGTTTATGGACACTGCTAGGTTAAAAAATTAGTTTCCAAAGCATCTCCTACCAATGGTCCATGAAAACCATGGACCAGACATGGATGGCTTCCATGTTGTGTCCGTGGTTTTCATGGACCCATAGACTATAATGTGCGTGAGGGATCTGAAATTACGGACAAGATAAGGCATGCTTCTGTGGTGTCACTGTGGACCCATGGTTCCATGAAAAACCACTGATGTGTTAAGGGCATCTATCAGCAGATTTCTGTCTATAAAACTGGCTGACCTGTTACATGTGCACTTGGCAGCTGAAGACATCTGTGTTGGTCCCATGTCCATATGTGCCCGCATTGCTGAGAAAAATGATGTTTTAATATTTGCAAATGAGCCTCTAGGAGCAACGGGGGCGTTGCTGTTACACGTAGAGGCTCTGCTCTCTCTGCAACTGCACGCTTTCTGCACTTTGACTTTAGAAGAAGTCATGGCTAGGCATGATCATACTTACACTGCCTTGCTCTGTTAATCAAAGTGGCAGCAGAGCCTCTAGGTGTAACAGCAACGCCCCCGTTGCTCCTAGAGGCTCATTTGCATATATTAAAACTTAATTTTTCTCAGCAATGCGGGCACATATGGACATGGGACCAAGACAGATATATTCTGCTGCCATGCGCACTGAAACAATGGCCATCGGGTTAATAAATGTGGTGCATTTTATTATGTCTTTTAGCCATATGCCTTTTATTATGAAAATACATAGTCTAAAAAGCATTAAAAAAATTGGCGCATTGCATGTACTACAGTTTGCAGGCGGTGGTAATTTAACAATAATACTAATGTATATATTGTGAGCTGTACTGGTTCCGACGCCGGCAGTATACCTGCACTGATGCGGCCTACTTCTCTCCCTCCATACTCCTACTGCCTTTTCCCATCTCCCTACTTCTATTTTCCTACATGTCACCATCTTCTAGTAAAACACCCATTAAATATTGAAAGCTGCGATCTCACGTGGGCTGTGCGATTTATGTCTGTGATTAGACGTGCACGAAGGATGGACAGCTGCTAGATGGCGGTGTTCCTGCAAACTCCAGAGAATGCGCCAATGTTTTCTCCCTTCAGATGGAACCGTAACACTGCACATGCTGCAAGCACACAAGCCCTGAGAGTAATCTATAATGCTAACCCATTACTAATAGAAACAGGACCCGACGACAATGAATAATGATTTTATTTCAGCCGCTAGTGATTACATTCCTTCATCCGGTCGCTTGACATGTACGAGCAGGTAGCAGCTTGTACAGTAAATGTGAGGAAGAAATGAAATATATATATAAACATCTCCAAGACATCAAATGCCTTATTGGTTCTCAACCGTTTCTTCTCCTGCAGCCTGCATGTATTCTTTCGCTCTGGGAACTGAGGAGCCCCATTCTTTGGATGGGTGATTAGATACCTATCCCCTATTCTGTGACTATGGACACGTTTGGGGCATTTTTTAATGACTGCATTTTACTCCTTTCAGGCTAAAAATAATTTTTTTAATTGGTCTTTATTAAAAATGTGGAGCTGTTTTTGACATACAAGGGTTAAAAAAAAATAGTCTATTTGCAGACTATCGCTCCCGAGTTCCGTCAGCTGACAGCTCATGTGACGCCTTATCTATGAGCTCCTGACCTTATAAACACTCATTATTTCTAAACTCTGATGATACTGATAAACTCTTATCCTACTAGCCCTGAAATTTCTGCTCAGTCAGGGGGTGGCGACTCTTTACTTGACTGATGGCACAGGTAGCACTTTGATGTAATCGCCCCCGCCGCTTGCCTGTGCATACGCACTCCCGAGGCTACAGTTGAATGATTTTCATTAGCAGCCTCGGTGCTCCGGATCTTTTCCTGATCGTGGCAACCAGCTAGTTATGGTAAGTGTGGTTGCCACAATCCCCCCCCCCCCTTCCTTTTCAGCTTCATTTACTCGCAGACATTGTGACATGGTATATATATAGGTATACAGTGATTGTAGGTCTATACTCTGACATGGTACATGTATACTCTGCAGTGTATATATCAAATATAATGTACTACAGAGTATATATGTACCATGTCAGAGTGTTGATCTGCAGTCACTGTATACCTCATATATATTGTACTGTATGTATTTATGTCACGTCCCAAAGTGGAAATAGCGAATATTGCACAATGCTGTCTTCTAACCCTCCTCCCACTTTTCAACTGCCAAAGTCAAATAAAAGTTTGCACCAAACTCTATATACTATAACTTAAGCATCGCTGTATTGAACAGCTCCTGGGCTACTGCGCGTGTCTGGGGGCTCTTCAGTTGGTTTTAGTGGAGCTGCAGAGAGGGTGCCGGAATGGGAGAGGCTGCGCATGCGCCAATATGAGTGCCCCCGAGCAAGGAGACAAAAACACTATGCAAGCGCGGCCTCTGCTGCCAGTATCGCGCAGAAAGGGAAAGAAGAATTAGAAATAGGGAGAAAAGGAAACCGTACCTGAACATGCAGAAAAGGAACACGATGAAAGCAAACTTGCAAAATGGGACAACCTCCCCTCTTCTGACATGTCTGTTGTAGTAACTCCTTGCACGCCCCATGCAATGACAATTCGGGAGAATCTATTCTTATCATTCTATATTGTGCCATTCCATTTGTTATTTCAACTAGAAGTTTATGAATTAATTGCTGGCAGCTTGCCATAAAGGTGCAGATGGGTGTTACCAGTTGGGGGTGGGGGGGGGGGGGTGTCCCTGCACAGTCTGACACCAGCAGCACTGGTCAGACACACCTGCTACTGGTAACACCCAGCAGTACCTTTACTGCAGACTGCTGGCAATTTATTTCTAAACTTCTAGCCGGAATAATAAAATGCTCCCCCCAGAGTTGATATTACATGGGGAATGCAAGTAGTTACTAAACCTGACATGTCAGGAGAGGGGACAGGTCCTCTTTAAGTATGCTCAGCACTGCTAGGCCCAGTATGATTCCGGGCAGTACTAGATCAGTAACAGGCATCTGCCAGTAAGAGCCCAGCGACCTGTAAACCTCAGTCCAGGAGTAAAGCACGTGTACAGATTTTTTCACTCTCTCAAATGAGTCTTTGAGTCTTATGTTGACACTGCCACCTCTTCCATTAAAATTCACAGGGCTTGATGTAAAAATTATTTTCACTTGAAATATTAGTGATGGCTTTCATCAGGTATGCCTAGAATGTAAATTCCCAAGTGAAAGGTGTCTAGCATTTCTAACCAAGCTCGTAATTTCATGTGTATTTGCTCAGAAGCCACATGCATAATAATGAGGAAAACCTGTTACATAGAGGATAACACAGACTGTAAGAAATGAGCAGATGTTCAAAATACCAAAATGCCTCATTCCCAGGCTAAACATATTCAGCGCATGCGCAGATACAGGATATTCTGGAAATTTGACTGGGAAAAGTTCAACCCCTCCCCAAGTAACTACTTGCATTCCCCATGTAATAGCCATCCTGGAGCATCTATTCCTATGACTCTATGTTCTGCCTTTCCTTTATTATTCATTCTAGAAGTTACAAATGAATTACTGGCATTCTGCAACGAGGGTCCAGCTGGGTGTTACCAGTTAGGACTGTGTCCCTGCACAGTCTGACACTGGCAACACTGATAATATCAGACTGTGCAGTGACACGCCTCCAACTGGTAACACCCATCTGGACCTTCGTTGCAAACTGCTAGTAATTCATTTATAATGTCTAGCAGGAATAATAAAGGAATGGCACAACACAGATTCATAAGAATAGATGCTCCAGAATTGTTATTATATGGGGAATACAAGTAGTTACTAAAACAGACATGTCAGGAGATGGGACATGGCCTCTTTAAGTAAGTCCAACACACTTAAAGGGGTATTCCCATCACAGACAATGGGGGTATATTGCTAGGATATGCCCCCATTGAGCCGTCCTCCATTCATTTCTATGGGGCCGCCAAAAATAGCCGAGCCATTTCCGTTTTCCCCTATAGAAATTATAGGGAGCAGGGGCTTGCGTGTGCGCTCCCTTTCACTTGTATAGGAGCAGCGCTTGGAGGTGGACGGACCCCATGGAAATCTGGGGTCCCCCAGCCACAGCTGGGGGACCCACACCTATCAGACAATGGAGGCATATCCTAGCGATATGCCCCCATTGTCTGTGATGGGAATACCCCTTTAAAGTGTCACTGTAGTTTCACACAATTTCATTTAATTTAATAGAGAATGATTTAACTAGTAAATTCCTAAGTCACTTAATTTTTTTAAAGAAAATGTGTCTGCATCCTCCTGAAAAGAAGCTGTAAAGCCATGGCCCTGAGGAGTCTCACTTCCAACTAATTTTCCGCTGCAGAGATGAAAACCAACACAGTGGGTAGTAAGGAAAGGACGTCACAGCAGTACAGTGCTGGCAGATTCCACAGAAGGGAGACGCCCCAGCTTGTGAGAGAAATGAATCTAGCTGTGCAGCTGAAGCTGGGAATAATATAACTAAAAAAGGCCAGTCCCTTTACAGTTATGATTAAAGAAAGTTTTTTTGGTTTTTTTTTTAACTCAGGTACATTTTAAATCAAATTTAGGGTACTTTCACACTGGCGTTTTTCTTTTCCTGTATTGAGTTCCGCCACAGGGGCTCAATACCAGAAAAAAAGCTGATCAGTTTTATCCTAATGCATTCTGAATGGAGAGCAATCCGTTCAGTATGCATCAGTTCAGTCCCTCTTACGTTTTTTGGCTGGAGAACATACCGCAGCATGCTGTATTTTTCTCTCTGGACAAAAATCCAGAACACTTGCCGGAATGCCGGATCCGGCATTAATTTCCATTGAAATGTATTGGTGCCGGATCCGGCATTAAAATTGCAGCATTGATGGATCCGTTCTTCCGGTCCGCTCATGCGCAGACTTTTAAATCTGTGAAAAAAATAAATACCGGATCCGTTTTTCCGGATGACACCGGAGAGACGGATCCGGTATTTCAATGCATTTGTCAGACAGATCCGCATCCAGATCCGTCTGACAAATGCCATCCGTTTGCGTCCTGATTGCCGGATCCGTCAGGCAGTTCCGGCGACGGAATTGCCTGCTGGAATCTTCTGCCGCAAGTGTGAAAGGCCCCATACACACAATCGTATTTTTGCTCTGCATCCGATCTGCATTTTTGTGGAACATATGGAGCTATTCATTTCTATGGGTCGGCAAAAATCGATGTGCTGTCCGCATCCGTATGTCCATTCCGCATCTCCACCAAAAAGATATTACATGTCCTATTCTTGACTGTTTTGCAGAAAGGAATAGGCATTGTTATAACGGATCTGAAAAAAAAAAAAAATGATTCAACACGGACGCCATTCGTATTTTGTGCAGATCCGCATTGTGCGGACCGCAAAATACATACAGTTGTATGAATGCACCCTAAAACGTATCAGTCATCCACAAAATCAATGCTATTTTAATGGTGTTGATGTTTTTGCCATTTTACGAAATTGAGTAAAAATATGAAAAAAGGCAACTGCTGCTTAAAAATACTTTTGTACTTGCATGTAATTAAAAATTTAGCATAGCCACTGAGTAAGGATACTTTCACACTTGCGTTGTTTGATTCCGGCAGGCAGTTCTGTTGCCTGAACTGCCTGCCTGATCAAGCAAACTATATGCAAACGCATGTCATTTTTTCTTTTTTCTGACTGATCAGGCATTTTTCAGACTAATCAGGATACTGATCAGTCAGAAAAATGCCTGATCAGGCAGAAAAATGCATTGCTATACCGGATCCGTTTTTCCGGTGTCATCAGGCAAAACGGATCCGGTATTTATTTTTTTCACGTTTTTAAAGGTCTGCGCATGCGCAGACCGGAAGGACGGATCCGGCATTCCGGTATTTTGAATGCCGGATCCGGCACGAATGCATTCCTATGGGGAAACATGCCATTCAGGCAAGTCTTCAGTTTTTTTCGCCGGAGATAAAACCGTAGCATGCTACGGTTTTCTCTTTTGCCTAATCAGTCAAAATGACTGAACTGAAGACATCCTGATGCATCCTGAACGGATTACTCTTCATTCAGAATGCATGGGGATATGCCTGATCAGTTATTTTCCGGTATAGAGTCCCTGTGACGGAACTCTATGCCGGAAAAGAAAAAACCTAATTCAATAAAATGTATCTGTATAGCGCCACCTGATGATAGTTTTTTTTATTTCTTTGACCTGCTCACTGAGATGGCCGCACATGCTCAGTTTCATCTGCCCCCTGAGCTGTGATAGGGAAAGCTGAGACACGCCCCCTGAGCTGTGATAGGGAGACACGCCCCCTGAGCTGCAGCAGTAAAGACACTCCCCTTGAGCTGTCCGCTTGATATAAATCCAGCAGAGCAATGAATGTGGAGATCTCTGGATCCATGTGAGGTACAGGGCTGATTCTAGCTTTGTTAGAAAGAGATTATCATGTACTATATGATGTTTGATTGTCATTTTTATAGTATTCATGGGATAACCCCTTTAATAAGAATGACACAGTGAAAACTTCACTGAATACCATGGAAACAACACATTAACTTCAGTAAAGAACAGTAAAGTACAGCTCACAGTTGCCATGATATAAAATAAATAACAGATTTTTGAGTACATATAGTACTATAGTCATGGACAGGAAAAATATCCGCGATAAGGAGCTTATGTTCAGGAGCTTAATACCTGCGTAGCCATTACAGTGTTTAATTCTTCTTAAAGGGATTGTATAGAGACAGCACTATTCTTGTCCACAGGCTGTGTCTGGTATTGCAGCTCTAGCCATTCAAATCTAGACAAAACCCATGGAGAAAAGTGAGGAAAAAAAGCTGACTTTTTTTTATTTTTCTACAACTGCTTCAAATTATACAATTGCTGATATATTTTTTCTAGAATAATAAGGTCTGGTGAATTTTTTATATGAATTTCTAGGAATGAACCATAGCAAATACATGACAAAACATTAAAGGGGTTTTCCAGGCTCCGAGTATTGATGACCTATCCTCAGGATAGGTCATCAATATCCAATCAGTGGGGGCCACACAACCTGCTCTCCAACAATCAGGCGTACCTACAGCCTTCGGCCCTGGAATTAGCACTTTGAACGGCGCTGTGCTTCCTGTTCCATTCAAAGTGTAATGGCCGTGCTTACTGCAGCTCAGCTCCCATCCACTTCAGTGGGTAATGAGCTGCAGTAACCAGACATGGCCACTACACTTTAAATGGCGCTGTGCTTCCTGTTCCATTCAAAGTGCTAATTCCAGCCCCAGAGGAACGGCACTACCTAGTCATAAGAATAGATGCTCCAAATATTGTTAGTACATGGGGAATGCAAGTAGTTACTAAAACTATCATGTCAGGAGAGGGAACGGGTCCTCTTTTAATATATTTAGCATTAGGCAGTGAGTGTTTGTAGCAGAAATGAAGTTCTATTTTCCTGACTGGAGATCACAAGTCATATAAGCCCCACGGGACCTTCAGACATTCAATATGGTCCTGTTTCGATAGTTACTAAAATATTTTGGAAGGTCCTTCATTTTGTATGTTTTTTTTCATGGCATGTAGGATAAAATTCAATGAGATAGTGATTGATCGTGAGGAGACTTATAGGCCATACATGCTCCTCTGGAATTATGGGAAGAAAGGTATGCAAATGAGCTCTTAAGTTCTGCCTCTTATGCCACCAGATGTAAGGCAGCATGTATGGCCTATAAGTCTCCTCACGCCGACTAAGGTGCTTTAGACCCCCCCCCCCCCTCCAAAGCATATATCAGACACAATTCTGATATTCCACAGAGTTTGCTTTTCCCAAATGGCTGTGTATAGGCAGCGGCAATGATGGCAGCAGTAGTCCCTCTCTCCAAACACTTTGCAATCTTTCCACATCAACCACAGATGTGAAAAACTCTCACAATCAGTACTGCAGTTCCCACAGCGGGGTGAAGATCCTCAAATGGATGGCAGTTATATAAGTGTGGTGGGCGCCGAAGCAATATACCCTCTCCACAAGCAGCAAAGTCCATAGCCATAAACCAGCGTTACTTTTGCTAACACACACAGTCCCATGTGATCCTAGACAGTCTGTAGATTCTTTGCTTCCTTTTGTCAGAGGTCCGGCACTTGTCCTCGGAAAGTAGGGCTGGAGAACCTCTTGTAGTTGGCTTCATGCTGCACAGACCCATGCAGATCATCACACTTCATCCACTTAGGCCAGACTCCCTGGATGATGCCTTAAGACCACACAGCTCCTCCCTTAGAGGGCGAAGGTCCATAAAAAGTCTTGTTGTAATCGATGTAGTCATTTTACACAATGTTATAGCTTGTTGTATGAACTTTTCATTCAGCAGCATGTCAAATCAGCAAGATGTATGAAGACTACGGTAGGAAGGATGTATGGAGTTTCCTACAATTATTACCCAGTTTTCTCGTTGGCTCTCACAGAGATCTATGGACCCCTCTGGATAAGACTTCGGTTGACAGGAGGAGGTTAATGACTGACAATACACTAATGACATTTTGATTGCTACATTGGTCTTTTATTGATTTTTTTGTAGTTGATGATTCTTTCCAAAAACACTTTCCAGTGAAAGGTTTTACTATTAGCAAACTTGGCTCTCCCGGCGCATACAGTAAACGGTTCCTCAACGCAAACCTCCACACAGACCCATTTAATGAATTAGTATCAGTGAGATTTTTATTTTATTTTTGCTGTTTAAAGGGCATCTGTCAGTAGGATCAACCCCATTACACCTGGCATACTTCCTGGTAGGGTTAGTCATGCTGATTAAAATGATATCTGTCTTGTGAAAATTGGTTATGGTGTCCCCGAGAAAAAAAGATTTTATTTTTATGTTTAAATAATGGCTTCTCTGCTTGAGGGGTGTGACCAGCACTGAAAATCAAAGGTGACCTGTGGGTCTAGGCTCCGCCCCTCAGTGAACTAAAGCCCCGGCCGGTGGCTAGCGTTCACGTGGGGAAGCCAACAGGTGTCTGCTGAGGAAACCTTTTGTGTGATGTCACCAGGGGCGTTGCTAGGGTCTCAGAAGATCCGGGGCCCAAGTACCAATGCATATAGCCCAATTCTCTAAGTTGAACAACCCCACCCCCAGCAAACATGAGCATTGAAGACATTTTGCTGTACTGGCTATACAGCTATACCTCTCACATCCAGGGCCTCTCAGGTGACGTCACCTCTGATATAGATCTTCTCTGTCATCATCTTCTCCATTCGGTCCGGACAACTTCTCTCAGCCGCCTCGTCTCTGCAGAGTGTGACACACGGACATCTTAGTTTCCTTACTTTTCTGTACCTCCAAATACTATCCTGAAGAAAAATGAGTGCCATACAGATAATATTCCCACCACTTGTAATTTCCTTCTAGAATGCTCTCATTAATAATACTGCCCCCTACTGGACCCAACAGTGATAATGCTCCACAAGAATTCCCCCATTAGTGACATTGTATCTGTATTACTTTTTCATTGACAAAAATTAATAAAATAAACAATTAAAAAAAATAAAGAATTCCCCCATTAGTAACACTACCCCCTACAGTGCCCCCAACCGTGATAACGCTCCCCAAGAGTGCCTCCATTAGCAGAAGAGCCCTCCATTATTAATAATGCCCTCACAGAGCCCCCAGTAGAAATAAGGCCCCCCTATTGTCCCCCCAGTGGTAATAAAGCTCTCTACAGACCTTCAGTAGTAATAAGACCCCCATAGTGCTCAATAATGCAGATCTATAAGTCCCTCCTATAGAGCCCCCAGTATTAATAAGAATGCCTAGTGTCCCCTGGATTTAAAATGCCTCCACAGTGCCCCCAGTATTTATATTGCCCCCTACTGTTATAATGCTCGCCCTGAAGCTCCCTGCCGCCTGTAGTGCCCCCTGTAGTTATATTCCTCCGTTTAGTGTCCTCAGAAATTATAAATCCTCAGCACCTCCTCTATACAGTCCTATGCAAATAACATTATTTCCCTCCCTCCGCCATAGAGTCCCATATAAATACCATCATACCATCTCTCCAGCCCTCTCCAATATACAGTCCCATGTAAATAACATCCCTCTCTATCTACAGCCCCCTCCAAAATACAGTCCTATGTAAATAACAACACACCA
The DNA here is from genome assembly GCF_014858855.1 of Bufo gargarizans. Classification (NCBI taxonomy): domain Eukaryota; kingdom Metazoa; phylum Chordata; class Amphibia; order Anura; family Bufonidae; genus Bufo; species Bufo gargarizans. The sequence goes on along the minus strand of NC_058090.1, from coordinate 38,094,292 downwards.
TCTCTCCTTCCCCTTCCAATATACAGTCCCATGTACAGTCATGTGAAAAAATTAGGACACCCTTTGAAAGCATGTGGTTTTTTGTAACATTTTTAATAAAAGGTTATTTCATCTCCGTTTCAACAATACAGAGAGATTAAAGTAATCCAACTAAACAAAGAAAACTGAAGAAAAGTCTTTTCAAGATCTTCTGTAAATGTCATTCTACAAAAATGCCTATTCTAACTGAGGAAAAAGATAGGACACCCTCACATGTATTCCCTCTTAAATTGGCTCAGATCTCACACAGGTATATCACACCAGGTGCACATAATTAGTAGATCGTTACTCTGCATGTTGAATGAGGCTTGCCCTATTTAAACCTCAGACATTTAGTTTGGTGTGCTCCTGACTGTTGAAGTGAGAGTGAGCACCATGGTGAGAGCAAAAGAGCTGTCAGAGGACTTCAGAAAAAAGATTGTAGCAGCCTATGAGTCTGGGAAGGGATTTAAAAAGATCTCAAAAGATTTTGAAATCAGCCATTCCACTGTCCGGAAGATAGTCTACAAGTGGAGGGCTTTCAAAACAACTGCCAACATGCCCAGGACTGGTCGCCCCAGCAAGTTCACCCCAAGAGCAGACCGCAAGATGCTAAAAGAGGTCTCCAAAAACCCTAAAGTGTCATCTCGAGAACTACAGCAGGCTCTGGCTACTGTTGATGTAGAAGTACATGCCTCTACAATCAGAAAGAGACTGTACAAGTTTAACTTGCATGGGAGGTGTGCAAGGAGGAAACCTTTGCTTTCCAAGAGAAACATCGAGGCCAGACTGACATTTGCCAGAGATAAAGTTGACAAAGACCAGGACTTCTGGAATAATGTTCTTTGGACAGATAAGTCCAAAATTGAATTATTTGGACACAACAGCAGAGGACATGTTTGGCGTAAACCAAACACAGCATTCCAAGAAAAGAACCTCATACCAACTGTGAAGCATGGAGGTGGAAGTGTCATGGTTTGGGGCTGCTTTGCTGCAGCAGGACCTGGTCAGCTCACCATCATAGAATCCACGATGAATTCTACTGTGTATCAGAAGGTGCTTGAAGAACATGTGAGACCATCAGTTAGAAAATTAAAGCTGAAGCGGAACTGGACCATGCAACATGACAATGACCCAAAACATACTAGTAAATCAACCAAAGATTGGCTGAAAAAGAAGAAATGGAGAGTCCTGGAATGGCCAAGTCAAAGTCCAGATTTGAATCCCATTGAGATGCTGTGGGGTGACTTGAAAAGGGCTGTACGTGCAAGAAACCCCTCAAACATCTCACAGCTGAAAAAGTTCTGCATTGAGGAGTGGGGTAAAATTTCCTCAGACCGATGTCGAAGACTGGTAGATGGCTACAAGAACCGTCTCACTGCAGTTATTTCAGCCAAAGGAGGTAACACTCGCTATTAGGGGCAAGGGTGTCCTATCTTTTTCCTCAGTTAGAATAGGCATTTTTGTAGAATGACATTTACAGAAGATCTTGAAAAGACTTTTCTTCAGTTTTCTTTGTTTAGTCGGATTACTTTAATCTCTCTGTATTGTTGAAACGGAGATGAAATAACCTTTTATTAAAAATGTTACAAAAAACCACATGCTTTCAAAGGGTGTCCTAATTTTTTCACATGACTGTAAATAACATCACCTCCTCCCCAGCCGCCTTTAACATACAGTCCCATGTAAATAACATCACTGCCTCAATATTCAGTCCCATATAAATAACATCACTCCCTCCCCCAGACACCTTCAACATACAGTCCCATGTAAATAAAATCACCCCCTCCCCAGCCACCTCCAACATGCAGTCCCATGTAAATACCATTACCCCTTAACATTCAATCCCATGTAAATAATATCACTCCCTCCCACAGCTGCCTTCAACATGCAGTCCCATGTAAATAACATCACCCTTCCCCAGCCACTTCCAAATTTCAGTCCCATGTAATTAACATCACTCCACCTCACTGTCCCATGTAAATAACTTACCTCCCTTCAGCCCTAACATACAGTCCCAGTTATATAACTGCAACTCCCAGCATTGCTCTGCCTTTCACATTGAGTTATGTTCACTTACCTCTCCTCATGCAGTAGATCTCACCTCAGCCTCTTCCCAGGGCTTCTCTTCACTGCTGAGCCATCCCCTCCTGCACTGGTCACATGATGGTGACATCATCCCAGGTCCTTTTCAGCTACTGCATTTAGAACTGATCACATGACCTGTGATGTCACCACAGGTCCTTTAACTCTTGCAGGGCATTAGATTCAATTGTATTGGTGTCCTGAGAATGGCAATACAGTTATATCTAACAGGCAGGCAGGACATTCAGGTCCTGGCACAAAACATCAGGGGCCCAGGCCCTGAATGTTTTGACCTAGCAACGCCCCTGGATGTCACACTTAATTACGGGTGCTTGCAGAGGCTAATAAACTTACTAACGCGTTTCAGAATCTCCGTATTCCTTGGTCAGGGAAACCGCCTATATAGGAGTTAGCGCATGTCCCTATTTGTATATATATAGTTAACATTTAAAAAAAGGGGGATTATAGGCAGGTACCCCCATCCAGGAACCCAGCAGCGGCAATAAACTATTGGGCTTATAAAAGGTAGCGAGGGTGCTCACTACAAGTTTTATATTGTGACTCTATCTATCTCTATCGGGCATGTTGTAACTCAGGATACCTGATCCTTTTTTTTCCCCCCTAAGTGAACACTGGCCAAACATATAATACACCTTGTTTCCACTGAAATCAGTTACCTTAAAGGCTATGTACACCTTTGGGGTCATTTTTTTTTCTATTATTGCATTGTAGAGGCGCCGGCCTCTCCATAACTTCGGCGTATCGAGCGCCAGTTCTACGTGTGGAAAATGATGAATGAGATGGGCCTTCCGACCCGTCCCCTTCCCATGCCACACCTACTTTTTTACACATGGCGTGACCGGGGAAGGAGTCGCAGATTCTGCCTTACCATGGCATGCAAAAGAATCTGCGCCAGCTATACACCACAAAAGTGGCGTATATCTGGTCATAAATGACCCTCAAAGTTTTTTAAAAGACTGCGTGGACAACAAGGAACAAAACCGACGCGGAATGAGTCAGAGATTCTTACGTTTAGCTTAAAGAACAATCCTGAACAAATATAAATTACCTCTGACCTGCATCATACTTTTCACCATGGAGACCAGAAAATGTAAGAAACCTTGACGAGTGAGCTCCTCGTCCAACGGGCTAAAACTAATAGATCAAAGGAATATGGCAGTGTTTTTCATGCAAGGATGTAGGCGTCATACGGTGTAAGTGACAAATACTCAGGGTGCGGCAGCATTAATGACTCATGCAATGGGGAAAAATGTATATAAAAAACAAAATGAAGTTGATTTTTGGTATGCTTCTGTTCTTCGGTTACCACTGTGATGTCGTCATACTAATTGTTGGATCCCAAATTGTAGAAAATGTTAAGCTCCCCTTCCACTCCATCCCTCAAATCAGACAAGAAATCCTTCTTCATGGAAATTTGCACAGACCCGTCCCATCAAAGGGGTTGTCCAGGTTCAGAGCCTCTTCCCCCACTCAGTCCATCTGACATGAGCATCGGAGCTTTTTCTGCAGATCCGGTGACGTACCGGGTCTCTGCTAGGCGGAGGCTTCAGCCTAGCAGTGAGCCCGGTGATGTCGCCGGCACTAATAGGCGGGCTTTAGCGCTGCCCTAGCAGTTTTACAGGCCCGCCCATTAGTGCCCATGACGTAACCGGGAACACTGCTAGGCGAAAGCCTCCGCCTAGCAGTGTAAAACTGTTTAAAAACAGCCCTTGTCCTGAGCGATCCAGCGCAGGGCAAGGGAGAGCATGGGAGCATGAAATGCTACGATGCTCATGTCAGGGGGGCTGACTGGGGAAAGAAGGGGGTCCGGGTTCAGCTCTGACATCCCCTTTAAGGTTCCATTTGCGGGAGAGTCCACTTTGCCGATGGACTGTAGGGTTAATGTTTGAGTATACAGAAAATGCAAGCTGATGGAGAAGGGAAATGTGAGACCAATAATGAAAGCTTATCTTGGACTCCAAGGGTCAGCCACCTCACGCTCTCCGGCTGTTGTGACTGACAACAACTCCCAGCATTTTCCGTTCACTTCTATGGGATTTCCATGAACAGACGAGCATACTGGGAGTTGTAGCTTTACAACTGCTGGAGGGTCAGAAGTTGTCCCTGGTCCACAGCTTCTGTTGTGTGTGACGTTACATGTGTATACTGTATAGGTTACACCCACATAGGCCTTATCTTGCTTTTTGATCCACGTCAAAAATCTAATTAGATCTGCTTCAAAATCCAAAGGGGCTGTCGGCTCCAAGGTCGGACAACCCCTTTAACACCATTTTGAGTTTTTGTTTCTTTAGCTCCATATCATTTACATAGACATAGGAAGAAATTACGAAATTCTGTCTGCCTAGTTATCACTAGGGGGAGCGTAAGAGCTTACTGCTTATACATTGAACTCTATGATAAAATAGTATGCAATAAGTTCCTAAAGCTCCCCCTAGTGGTGACTGCAGACAACCAGTATTTTATGTAGAGGGTTTGGAGTTGCTGCCAGCACAGAATATATTGTGAAAAGGTGGATATTTACTTCAAGGTCAATATCTCTTTTGGTAAGGTATAATATATCATGTCACATAGCCCCTGGGATCGAGACGACATTTACAATGTCCCTTAAAGTGACTGGTATGAAGCTGCCGTTATTGAGCAATCTTCCACTAATTTAAATGCGAATAGTAATGAGGCAGTCTTCCAGTGCTTCACTATGATAGTAATGGCTTCATCCACAAACCTCAGCTGTTCAAAGGCACCTTGTAGCCAGGGCAATTTTCTACAAGAATGAGTCAGCCGCCGGAAAAGAATGCAAGAAACGGTACACAAAGGCGTCTGCTTTTCTCTAATTATTTCACAGATCTTATTGCTTGATGGTAACGCGACCCCCAGCGCTTCCCGATCTCGGAGCAAGCAATCACTTCAGGTGTCCTGAAAGGCAAACTCAGATGTCATCCTAAGAAATGGAAGATTGTGAGACGGGCTGTAGTGATCCTAACGTGTGGCTTATCAGCCTGATTAACAGGGGAATACACAGTGACTTCAGATGATTCAAGAAGATGGAATTATTTAGATAATGGATGGAAAGTTAAAATAAACAAAGGATATTTGTATGGAAGAAAAAAAGAATAATTTTATTATATAGTTCCAGGGTTTTACAGAGCTGGATAATGTACTTATATAGAAAAACATCAAAAAATAAAATAAAAATTTAACATGCAGAGAGGCTGCTGTGCCTACTCCAGCAGAAGGCACCAAAGGGGCGGACTGGGAGCTTTAAGTGGTCTCATGTCATAGGCGGCACCAACACAAGTGGGCAGGGACAACTCCAGTGGGCAGGGTCATCAGTACCACAGTGCAGCGCACAATACCACCCCTGCAGAACCAAATACCACACTGCAGCACAAAATACTGCTTCAGCAGGACTAAATACCACACTGCAGCACAAAATACTGCCCCAGCATAACCAAATACCACAGTGTAGCACAAAATACTGCCCCAGCATAACCAAATACCACAGTACAGCACAAAATACCGCTCCAGCAGAACCAAATATCACACTGCAGCACAAAATACCGCCCCAGCAGAACCAAATACCTTACTAGAAGCAGCCCCTTTATTCACATTTTTCTTAATAGGTCAAATATTCTGTGCTGAATCTTTTTTTCAGTATATCTTATAGGATTTGGAGCTGGTATTTCTTATACAGGACTAAAGTTGTGGGTGTTTTCTTGCACAGTCTGCCACTATCCACTGCCAATCAGTGCTGCCAGTGTCAGACTGTGCAGGGACAGCCCCCCCCACCACATCTGGTAACACCCATCTGGATCTTCATTGCAGACTGCTAGCAACTCATTCATTACTTCTAGCAGGAATAATATAGGAATAGCATAACATAGAGTCATAAGACTCGGGAATAGAAGTAATTACTAAACCAGACAACAGACATGCCTGGAGAGATGACAGACACTCATTAACTACTACATGTTAATTTTATTGTAAAAAAACAGACAACTGAACGATGTATACTTAAAGGCGTTGTCTTATCACAGATGATGGGGGATATGCCCCCATTGTCTTATAGGTGCGGGTCCCACCGCAGGGACCCACACCTATATCGAGAACGGAACCCCGCGCACTGTACATGCGCAGTTGCTTTCCATTCATTTTGGGGGGCCGCTGAAAATAACTAAGTGCTGGCTTGGCTATTTCCGTCGGGCCCATAGAAGTGGTGCGGTCCTAATCATTTCTATGGAGAGAGAGCTTGGTGGTGGCCAGACCGGAGTCCTCCAGCCACCACTTTGCGGGGCTCTGTTCCTGATATAGGTGCGGGTCACAGCGGTGGGACCTGCACCTATAAGACAATGGAGGCATAGCCCTGCGATATGCCCCCATTGTCTCAGATGATACAACCCCTTTAAAATGCAGAGTTCATTTTCTCAGGCATTAATGAATGATTGCAAGCAAAAAAACGATCCAGACTTTAAATATATTTGTCTACGTGGTTAAACCGCCCCCCCCCCCACCCCTACACACTTTCTTCCGGGGACAGACTTTAAATTGTCTCCCTTATTTAAGTCACTGCCCTGTCTGGTATATCACTGACGGGAGCTCATCATTCAGTATAAATCTGTCAATATCCTATTAAAAGACAACCAGAGGCTTCTCGAGGCTGGCATCCGGGAAGTGTTTAGTCCTCTGCAGATAAAGGAGCTGTCTACGGTTAAAGAAGCGAGACGATATATTGCAGGGGGGTGGCTGTCACTCATTGGATTTCACCTATTTGTAATGTAGGGAATGCTGCAGGAAAAATACCGCGGTCTGTATATCACAGGGTGCCAATTACAGCTTCATTCTGGACTGAGACTTTTCTAGGGCATTTATCACTAGAATGTAATGTTGCCTTCCATATCAAAATATCAAGGTACCTATAGATCAAGCCTGCTATCTGTTCCACAATTGTATATATATATTTGTGGTCGTGGCTAAAATACGAACTCGGGCATGCGTGCCCGCCTTGACCCTAAACCGGCTGAGGCGTGCCTGGAGCCGGGTACGAGAGCAGCCTATAAGGGGGCTGCCCTAAAGGAGGAGCCTTGAAATAAGGGGAATGGGTGGGTCCAAGACCGGAACGCCTACCAGGTGAGGGAGAGAGGGGGCTTATAAAGGCTCAAGCCCCTCCCACAAATGCAGGCTGAGCTTCAGCCTTACAAACATATATATATACAGTATCCCACAAAAGTGAGCCCATCCCTCAATTTTTTTTAAATATCTTATTTTATCTTTTTATGGGACAACACAGAATATCTGACACTTTTATACAATGTAAAGTAGTCCGTGCACGGCTTGTATAACAGTGTAAATTTAGAGTGCCCTCAAAATAACTCAACACACAGCCATTAATGTCTAAACTGCCGGCAACAAAAGTGAGTACACCCCTAAGTGAAAATGACCAAATTATGCCCAATTAGCTATTTTCCCTCCCTGGTTTCATGTGACTTGTTAGTGTTACAAGGTCTGAAGTGTGAATGGGGAGCAGGTGTGTTAAATTTGCTGTCATCGCTGTCACGCTCTCTCATACTGGTCACTGAAGGTTCAACATGGCACCTCATGGCAAAGAACTCTTTGAGGATCTGAAAAAAAGAATTGTTGCTCCTACATAAAGATGGCCGAGGCTATAAGAAGATTGGCAACACCCTGAAACTGAGCTGCAGCATGGTGGCCAAGACCATACAGCAGTTTAAGAAGACAGGTTCCACTCAGAACAGGCCTCGCCATGGTCGACCAAAGAAGTTGAGTTCTTAACCCAATTGTAGTAGTTTCTGCAATCTCCTTAGATGTTTTCTCTGCTTGATGCATGCCAATGATTTGACCCTTCTCAAACAGACTAACATCTTTTCCACGACCACGAGATGTGTCTTTCGACATGGTTGTTTAAGAAATGAGAAGCAACTCATTGCACCAGTTGGGGTTAAATAACTTGTTGCCAGCTGAAAGATAATCGCCCAGGCAGTTATTATCCAATAGGAGGCTCATAACTATTTGCTTAGTTAAATCCAGGTGGTGACTTTTTTTTGGGACAGGCAGTGTATTTGGTCTGTAAATTTAGAAACATTGGACTCATAGATAAAATATTGTTATTAAAGGAGGTTTCCATCAGGAAAATATTGATCAGTATCTGATTGGCAGGGATTATGAGAATGGAGGCCGGTGTTCCCCATTTGAATGCTGACTCACATGCTGCATCCAACTCTATGGGACTGCCGGAGATAGCTGGTTACAAGCGCTTGAATGGAGCGGCAGCACACATGGGCAGTACCCTAGACTTGGAGGTATCTGCAAAGTTTGGTTTTCTATGTTATGTTTGCACAGTACATCGGCAGGTGAGGTAGAGTTGTCAGTAGGCATGGCAGAAGTTGGCTGGTCCTAATTCCTTTCAAGAAAGGGCAGAGCTAGAATAGCAAGTGAGGAGTGAGGAAGCATGCCCTATTGCTCCTGCTCTAAGGGCCTCAGGGACCAAAGACCCAGCTTATCTGTGAGACCACTACTCCACACCGACTTCAAGAATACAGAACTACAGATATACTGTATTCAAAGCTACAGCGTTTACAGTCAGCAGAGATACCAGCTACTACAGCTATTCAGGCCCTGCTGCAGGTGAGGGACTACTTCTCAGACACCCATCGCCTAGATCATATCCAGGCCAGTCCAACTCATACCAAGTGGACACTTACAGCTATTAGCCAGAGGTTCGGAAGAGAGACATCAGCAAGATAGCATACCAGAGGTGCCATTATTAGCTACTTTGCCAGCCACCATACCTCATCATCTGGGGAGAGAAATTGCACTGTGTACACAACTACTGCTGGATGTACTATAACTCCTATTTTGCACTTAGTAAAGAGGGACTTTTATTTTTCTACTTCTGTCCTGATTACTTTTATCTCCTTTTGACTGCACTGATCTCCAAGGAGCAACAGCTTGAGAGAGTACACCGTGACACGTCATTTCTTTAAGGCCACTGCCACTCCCATCGCTGCACATACATGCATGACTGTTGCTCCATTTAAACGGAGGGAGCATGGGCTCCCATTATTTTCATCGGCAGGGGCCTCAGCATTCAGAAGCCACTGATCAGACACCTGTGGAGATAGAATAAGTTGTCTAAATGGGACAACCCCTTTAAGTCCCCTTTATGTACTGAACCCTTCTGCAGCTGCACAGGTTACACATATGGCACGTCCTCCCCTGGATCTTCCATTAATTATAATCCATTGCACCATTTCTGTAATAAAATCACTGATTAAAGGAATAAATTATAGAGCTGCTTGTCGTCTCCAGTGCCGTTATGTGCTGCGGAAAGTGACTGCATGAGAAATTCTGGGAGCTGCAGAGACTGAACATCAACATTTATTTCTGATATTGATGATTTCTTAAAACCGTGCACCACAGAGGCTCAGGTTATTTGTCAAAGCAGCAGGAAATTACTTTGCATTTTCCACAGTTATAAGAAGCACTCATTGTTACATTTTGCTTCCAAATAAACCTAAAAGTGATTCAGCCGCTCAATGTTCAATGTTCTCACATCCCACACAAGTAAGGTCGTTTCATGGATCCCATTGTACATCAATATGCTGTAATGTAACTGATTATTTCTCCTGGAATTATTCTTCAGTCACTCTCCGCATCCCTACATCAGCCTGGAATCACTTATGTTTTTCTTGATGTTTCATGCAGCTTTCTTACATGTTGTGTACTAGGTTTTCTTATGTTAGATGATAAAGCTGCAGCAAGCCCCTGAGAAGCTGGTGCAGAGGATGGTAGTGGCCCTCATGAGATGTTGTTTTGTCATGGTGTCCTACCTCAGGCCGTCGCTCCCTGGGGTTAGGTGCAGTAAAAAGGTGATGGTGAAAGGAACCAGGCAGAGATGTGCAAAAACAGATAGCAGCAGTTCATACAATTTCTCTCCTCCCAGATGATGGGGTGTGGTGGTGCCAGAAGATGATGCTCAGACGTTTTCTAGCTGAGGCTGAGGCTGTTTCTATCTGGATCTCCTTCCATATGGCTTTACTCTGGCACCTGTGACTGTAGGTGTCCACTGTATGATGCAAGCTTCTAGCTAAGCCTGTAATGAACTGCAGTGATGTCTCTCTGGAGCAATGATGTCCTCCTTGATGGTCTGGATTGTCCACATGGCCTGGAGGATCGGGAGATGGATCACATGTTCCCTCACTTTCCTCTCTTGGACTAAATTTCCCTAGCTCAGCCCCACCCTTGGCAGGAAGTCGGACCAGTCCACTCCTTACCAATGGAACAGGAAGTTCTATTCCTCTGTCACGCCCTGCCCTGTGGGTGTTCTGAGGAGATCTGTCAGAGTTGCTGCACGTGAGGCTATTTATTTCTCCCTCTCCTTATAGCCTTTGCGGGTTATATTTCTGCCTTGTGTGAGTTCTGGAAGTTTGGTGGATCGTCTGCTCCAACACATCTCTAGATAAGTCCTTTTTCCTTTTTCCTTCTGTGTCTGTTTTTACTAGGCCTCTAGGGTGACGCTAGCTCCTTTGGTTGTTGAAGGAGCTGGGTGTCTCTTTCCCTACAGCTGAGGGTTTGGTTCAGTGTGTTATAGTCTTAGGTATGTGGGCATGTGCATATCTACCATCGAGATATGCACTTGGGCATAGCAGCTTAGGGAAAGTGTTTTAGGGATTGCTAGGAGGTGACCCCTTTGTTCCCTAGCATTTGGGGCCTAGTCAGTTGTTTTGTTTGCCTTGTCCGTGTTCTGTTTCCTTCCCTTATCTTACCTACCGTGACATCCTCTTACCAATCATAGCCAACCTTACTCCATCTGCTGGTGAACAAGGTGTATTAAAAGTTATTACATTCACATTGCATACAAAACAATTGTAGATACCATAGTGCTACCCCCAGGTCTGGAGTCCTACGCAGTGTCCAAATTACTCTCCTATATTCCAGTGATGGGTTCACTTCACTTCTTCTGCTCCTCTTTGAGCAGTAGGGTACATAGAATAAAAGGTTCCCCATAGCATTAAAAAAATTGAATGGGCCTCTCAGATTTTACCACCCTTGTGTCTGTTTCCCCCTTGTCTCTCTTTCTATGGAAATTTGGTCCAGTTTTCCCTTGATTGCTAATCAGTGGAGGTCCTCTAATGAGAAGAGAGTCCTGCACTAGGTTCTTACCATCCAGTAGCGAAGAGGCGACCAGAGCTGGGCACCCTTTCTCTGAAGGCTCCATAGCAGTCAGATGGTTTGCCTCTATGTCCTGTAGGACCTTGGTTATTTATCAGTTGTGCCTAATAGGTCAGCTTTGATTAGGAGGCCCTATTTTTAAGATAAACTCTCCTGAGGAATGGTTCCTTTAAAGGGATTGTCTAGTATTTTACTGAAGATAGGCCATCAACAGAAAGGACACAACCCACTGAGTTTCTGGTTGAAGATAATCTAGCAGAACCATTGGAGCAATCAATGTGGAGATATCTGGATCGATGTGAGGTAGCTTTGTTAGAAAGGTATTGTCGTGGACTATATGGTGTCTGATTTTAATTTTTTTACAGCAATCATTGCAGATGATTGCAGATTACTGTATATGACACACGGATTCTAAATATGGTGCCCAGTTATGTTCCTCAGATTTTGTGCTCCATCATGATATTCTCCCCTGGAAGCATTGCTTGCTCTGGCAGTGTTAGTAGTGCTAGATTTGTATATTTGGCAAGTGCTATGTAGGCATTTTGCTCAGACACAAACATCAGTTAAGCCCCGATGAAAATCTGATTGCAAATGTATTTTGTATTCTTACGATGAGGGAGTACGAGCTGTAGTACAATTTGTAATACGTGGGAGAGGTAATCGGACTGTGAAGACGCCTACGATACAGCAAATCTAGAAATTACATTACTTGCTGATTTTATATTGCCGCGGCGCTGCTGAATGCAGAATCTGACTAACAGTCTCATTGTAGATGAATGCTGGGCTCACCCAAGCACGCTAATCTGCTCTTCATGTGTTCTGGGCGGAGGCCCTCAGCACCAAATATCACAAAACACTGGAATAAAAACTTTAAAAGGCATCCTGCTGACAGGTACTCTTTAAAGGGCATCTTTCAGCAGATTTGTGCCTGTGAAACTGGTTGCCCTGTTGGCAGCTGAAGGCATCTGTGTGGGTCCCATGTTCATATGTGTCCGCATTGCTGACAGGTGACCTTTAAAGAGTACATGTCAGCAGGATCAACCCCATGAAAACAGACTGCGTGAAACGACTCCTCTCGTTGAAATCTGTGAGAAATCTGCAGTTTATTTAATATACTAATGAGGCGTTGAGTGCTTCACCGCCGCCTTGCTCCCTTAACCACATCTCCTACCCCTCTAGTGACAGGGTCAGGCACTTTTCCTGCCTGGCCCTATAATTCTGAGCATGCATCAGTGAATGTTCAGTCGGCGCATGCGCAGTACTACTTAGTCTGCTTTCCCCATTGCTGAGATCCCAAATGCACATGTGCCAATGCCGTTCGGTTCTCTGCACTACAATAGTCTCTCCCTTACTAGGGAAGGGTTCTTCACTACTGGGGGTGGGCACTGGGGACCATAATGTTTTTTTGGAAGCAGCAGCCAGGCCGCACCGCAAACAGTTAAAATAATATGACCAGACATGCATACATTAAGCATTCACAGAAGATGTTACAAATGACTCGATTTACATACTATACTGGAATCCAGCGCTTTTATAGAATTAATAATGGTTTCTTCAAACTCTACTGGAAAATGGGCGTTTAAAAAAAAAATCGAAGTGACATTTTTGATGTAAGGTAAACATTGCCGCAGAACATTAGCAGCTGGCATGTTGCTAGCGCTGCCAGCTTCCTGGGGACTGGCACTTCTCCTGACTTCTGCGATGTGCCAGCCGTGCTCTCCTTGTTCATGTAAGGCAGCAGGTCGCTGATGGACATCGCAACGTTCTTAATGTGAGGCTGAATCAGTAACGTTAAAACAGTTTCTCCAAGCTGGGTTTCGTAAATGCATACGAGCAAGAATAGTCATTTTAGTTTTGTGGGAATTAATTGCATATTTATAAGGGAACCAGTCACCATGAAAATGCTAAATAATCTGAAAGCAGCAGGTCATAGAGCAGGAGGAGCTGAGCAGACTATAGTGTAGTGGGAAAGAATTCAGTAAAACTTGTATTTCATTCATTTATATTCCTGCTCATTCTGGGCTTTGAAGTCCAGGAGGCGGACCTATCAGTGATTGACAGCTCTCTGTATACACAGTCATAGAGGGAAGGTTGTCAATCACTGATAGGACCTCCTCCTCATAGAGGGAAGGCTGTCAGTCACTGATAGGACCTCCTCCTCATAGAGGGAAGGCTGTCAGTCACTGATAGGACCTCCTCCTCATAGAGGGAAGGCTGTCATCACTGATAGGACCTCCTCCTCATAGAGGGAAGGCTGTCAGTCACTGATAGGACCTCCTTCTCATAGAGGGAAGGCTGTCAATCACTGATAGGACCTCCGCCTCATAGAGGGAAGGCTGTCAGTCACTGATAGGGCCTCTTCCTCATAGAGGGAAGGCTGTCAGTCACTGATAGGACCTCCTCCTCATAGAGGGAAGGCTGTCATCACTGATAGGACCTCCTCCTCATAGAGGGAAGGCTGTCAGTCACTGATAGGACCTCCTTCTCATAGAGGGAAGGCTGTCAGTCACTGATAGGACCTCCTTCTCATAGAGGGAAGGCTGTCAATCACTGATAGGACCTCCGCCTCATAGAGGGAAGGCTGTCAGTCACTGATAGGGCCTCTTCCTCATAGAGGGAAGGCTGTCAATCACTGATAGGACCACCTCCTTATACAGGGACGGCTGTCAATCACTGATAGGAGCTCCTTCTCATAGAGGAAAGGCTGGCTGTCAATCACTGATAGGACCACCTCCTTATACAGGGAAGGCTGTCAATCACTGATAGGACCTCCTTCTTATAGCGGGAAGGCTGTCAATCACTGATAGGACCACCTCCTTATACAGGGACGGCTGTCAATCACTGATAGGAGCTCCTTCTCATAGAGGAAAGGCTGGCTGTCAATCACTGATAGGACCACCTCCTTATTCACGGAAGGCTGTCAATCACTGATAGGACCTCCTTCTTATAGCGGGAAGGCTGTCAATCACTGATAGGACCACCTCCTTATACAGGGACGGCTGTCAATCACTGATAGGACCTCCTTCTCATAGAGGAAAGGCTGGCTGTCAATCACTGATAGGACCACCTCCTTATACAGGGAAGGCTGCCAATCACTGATAGGACCTCCTTCTCATAGAGGGAAGGCTGTCAATCACTGATAGGACTTCCGCCTCATAGATGAAAGGCGTCAATCACTGATAGGACCTCCTTCTCATAGAGGAAAGGCTGGCTGTCAATCACTGATAGGACCAATTCCTTATACAGGGAAGGCTGTCAATCACTGATAGGACCTCTATCTGAAGTTCAAAGCCCAGAATGAGTGTGGCTTTTATCTATCCAATGGCATAACTAGAGTTCTCAGGGCCCCAGGGCAAACTTTGGATCGCCAAGCCCCCCCCCCCTTCCCCCGCCGGGCCCGGTCGCACCCTCTGCGACCGCAATCGTTACACCTCTAGTCTCTGGTAATAATAATATTACCCCATTAATGTACCTATAGCGCCCTCAGTAATATCCCTATAGTGCCCCCTCACTGCCCCCAGTAATGTCCCCCACTGACACCAGTCTTCAATCACATGTAATAGGGCTGGTGCTGTCACTGTACTTCATGCTGGGCCCAGTCAGAGTGTTCATCTCAGCTGCATCACATGTGGTCTTTCCAGGATCTATCAGACACCAGTGCTGCCCTACTAGTAGTATTCACAAATGAAGCCGTTCGGCAGAGCCTGACCGAAGTTAGTCAGGCTCCACCCACCTGTGGCTCGGTCTTCCGTTCATTACTCCCCTGTATCTATGTATCTATCTATCACAATCGTCCATAGAGTGCCAACCCCAGGGCTTAGTAACCCCTAGGCCCCCTGCACACGATCAGGATTGCGTGCGGATTTTCCGCGCGGATTTGCGTGCGGAAAATCCGCACCGTAGGTCATGTACATTGTATTCTATGAGAATTTCAAATTCTCAATGCACACGATGCGGATTTTTTCAGCGCGGATTTTGACCTGCGGTGCGGATTTTTAAATCCGCGACATGTCAATTAATAATTTTTTTCCTGACCGGATTTTCTTAATTCACTTAGTGAAATCCGCATGCGGAAAATCCGCACCGAATCCGCACCAAATCCGCACGCAAATCCGCACGCAAATCCGCACCAATTAATGCGGATTGACCGCACGGATTTGCCTGAGAACACCTGCGGATTTCAGTGCGGATTCTCCGCACATGAATCCTGAACGTGTGCATGTAGCCCAACAGTCACAACCCTCCATAAAGGGACAACCACAGGGCTCAACCCTCCATAGAGAGACAACCAGAGGGCTCAGTAATCACGACAGTCACAACCCTCCATAGAGTGACAACAGGGCTCAGTAACCCTGACAGTCACAGCCCTCCATAGAGTTACAACCACAAGGTAGGGCTCAGTAACCCTGGCAGTCACAATCATCTATAGAGTGACAACCACAGGGCATAGTAACCCTGACAGTCATGACCCTCCATAGAGTGAAAACATGGCTCAGTAACCCTGACAGTCACAACCCTCCATAGATTGACAACCACAGGGTAGGGCTCAGTAACCCTGACGGTAACAACCCTCCATAGAGTGACAACCAGAGGGCTTAGTAACCCTGACAGTCACAATTGTCCATAGAGTGACAACCACAGGGCTCAGTAACCCAGTCAGGACCCTCCAAAGAGTGACAACCACATGGCTTAATAACATGGACATTCAGAGGGACCCCATAAAGTAACAGCTGCCAAGACGCAGGATGCTGATTGTAAGTCCCTGCCACTGGTGCTGCCACCTGCTGGCTACAATAGCAGTGTCTCCTCTCTATCACAATCTGCAGGAGCTACTGTGATAAATAAGAAGAGAGGGAGACTGGGTGTCATTTTATATGCCATTAGGATCTGTGTAAAGGTGGATAATAAACTCTATAACTTTTTGTGCTCAGCTTTATAGGACATCTCAGAATGTCTGGATAGTCTATTAAAGGGGTTGTCTTCTTTCATAAACCCCATTTCTAAATATCACAATAAGGAATCCTGCATTGACAAAGGGACCTTGATCATCTGGCCAATGCGGACCAACAGCTACAAAGAGCGTCTCTCCTGGAGGACCTAGCCCGTCCATGCATTTCATGGACAGCCTATTGATTAGACTGAAAGGGTGTAATGCTTCATTTCCCCTGCAGTGGTGCTGCAGAGAAGAGGAACACTTGCTGTCACATCCTCAGCTGATTCCTGGGGTAATGAGACACCAGGTGATCATCGTATTTTCAGGCAACCCTTAGAACAAAAAGAGATTGTCCAAAGAGGACAACCCCTTCAAAGACTTCTCACAAGAGGGCAACTCTGTAGCTCACATCCTCTGGGTATTGTTCTTTATTTTATGGAGCTCTTTAATATGTTGTTTCAGTGCTTTGATTTCCAAAAGTAGTTGACGTTGTAGTCTTTATTGATCGCAGCACAGAAACATTTTTGACATTACCAGCGTGTCGCAGTTTACGCACGGCAGATGTATGCAGGCAGAATTGTCTGGGTCATTGAAAATAAATTGGGCCCCAGTGTTAATGATGGATTTCTCCTTCATTTTGTATTCTGCTAGTAAGATGAATGGACAGGAAATGCTGCAGGAGAATGTATTTGTATGCGTCTATGGGATGTTGGAGATAACAAGGTTCGTTAGTATTCCGCACCAGCGTGCCTCTCAGTACAGGGAGCAGAGCTTGCAGCTGTAGACACAGGCCTCGCCTGACACACAGCTTCATAGGATGCCGTGATTAATTTTTGGATTATTTTCCAGATAAGCAATCATCATCTTTGCCACCCGGTAAACATTAACCCTTTATACAGTCAACACATAAAGAAGTCTTGCAGGAATGAACCTAGTTTGCTCCACTTTTATTCCTGTATTCCATGGAATAAAGGGAACTATCTTTTTTTCATTCCATCGTATAATGGATTTTGACCTTGGTACTATTTTTTGGGCATCTTTTCCTTTAAAAGTTGGAAAAATCCTCAACTTGGTGGATTTCTTTCTGCGTTTTGTGGTCCAAGTAAACCGAAAGACATTCCATGGTGTTGAGATCTGGGCTTTGGGGTGGTCAGACCATGAGGACTCCAGTTGATTTTGCTTTTGAGAAGTAGGTCTTCTCAAGCTTTTGGGTCTTAACTTGTTATAGAGGGTCTTTTCTAGAAGGTTTTTAATGGTGTATTAAACATTTTCTTCTATTTATCAGTAGTCATGAAGCCTTCAAAAGAATGAAAATTCCTCATATTTGCCATGATCTTCGACCATGGTTGACTGCAGAAGCAATGGAAGCCCTTCCAACCAGTCACTGCTTGACATCGTTGGAAAAGTCCTCAATTGCTTTGTCAATGTAACTTCTTCCCAAGAGCTAAAATTTTGTCCTCATGAACATGAGCTTATCATAGCTCTGTACCATCTCACTGGCATCAGTTAGCCTACTTGGTGTGAACAGGGACATATTGTGGGTCCAACCAGCAGCGTAATACAGTACCAGCAACATGAAAGAGATTTCATAAATCTCATGTACACTTTTTTTCTTTCGTACGTTTTTTTCTTCCGTGTGGAAATTGACCTGCGGTGTGGTAAAATGTGCTGCATGTAATTTTTTTCACATTGGTTTTCCCCGTAGACTTCAATAAAGTTGTTAAAGGGGTTCTCCGGGATTTTAAGAGGATAGGTCATCAGTTTCAGATGGGTAGGGGTCCGACACCGATCAGCTGTGTGAAGAGAAGGCACGTGCCGCTGCTATATCGTCAGCGAGCAGGAAGAGAGACAGGAGACGGCGCGTGCCGTCTCTTCCTACAGCTGATCGGTGGGAGTGTCGGACTGCCCTGCCAATCTGATATTGATGACCTATCCTATTAAAACCCTGGAAAACCCCTTTAATGTAAAAAGAAAATCCACACCAAAAACCACACAAAAAATGCACCAAAAGCCAATAAATAGTGCTGATTTATGTGTGCTTTGTATGTAGTTTTGGTATGGATTTCATGCAGATTTTCTGCATATCAATCTGGACTGTGTGCTGGTACCCTAATATTTGAATAGGACTTGTAGAAATCCATCCAGATGAACGGGACAGAAAACATCTGCAACAAATCTGCTGTGTGTGCATATACCCTGCAGGCAACACACTGAAACTGAGGATGTTATTGATTTTAATCAGTACCTGTGGTTCTTTCTGGAGTGACTGTGATACCTAGTATGACAAGGAATTATACTTTTATTATACTGTACCTTGTGTTTCTTAGAATTTCAATATATAGGTGAGATAGTCTGCAAGGTAATCACATGCAAGCGTTGGAAGCAGCCCCTGCAGAGAGCGATGCACCATCCATGAGTCAAGTTGAGTCATTTGCCTGTCTGTAGGGGGCAGTCTTATGTACATTTTCAAGGACGAGAAGAGGGCCATTTTGCCTTTTGCATTAGCTAGAGGTCCACATGCCTGCAGGATCTTGTTGCAGTGCTCTTGGTATCCAGGATTTGCCGCTCTTGTGATTGCCTGGTCCTATCAGCATTTAAAGGGGTTATCCAACGAATAATGAAAAAAGAAGAAATTCAGACATCACATAGTATAGGGATGGCCAACCTGCGGTTCTCCAGCTGTTGCAAAACTACAACTCCCAGCATGCCCAGACTGCCTACAGCTATCAGCCTACAGCAGGGCATGGTGGGAGTTGTAGTTTTGCAACAGCTGGAGAGCTGCAGGTTGGCCATACCTGATATAGCCCGTGTACCTCACATGGATCCAGAGATCTCCCCATTCATTGCTCCAGTTTCTCTGCTGGATTTATATCAAGCTGGCAGCTCAGGGTGTGTGTCCTTTGTGCTACAGTTTAGAGGGCACGTCCCTTCTGCTGCAGGTTTCTCCCTATCACAGCTCAGGAGGTATTTGAAGGATGGGACTGAACATTGGCTTCCACCTCAGTGAGGGGGACAGAAAAATAAGCAAATTAACAAACAGCAGGTGGCGCTATACAGATATATTTTATAAAATATTATACTAAATTTTTAATTACATGCAATTACAAAAGTATTTAGTTTCAGGGGCTGAGTATTTTTTTCATGGAACAACCCCTTTAATAGAAAATATGAAGATAGGATGCGATGAGCTGATAGAACGGGGAAGACGTGCTGCATTTTCTATTTGTTGTTTTTTTCCATAAGGACTGCAAAGTCATGTGAAACCAGAGCGGGGAGCAGCGAGTACATCCAGGGATATTTAATCCAACCAGAGATCTATACATGCTGCCTAATGTAATCTAAAGCAGGAAAGGCATCTTTTATTTATAGCCCAAAACATTTATTTGTGCACTCAGTAATAGCGGCTTCCAAGAAGGCTGCTGTGCTCAAGTCTACCATAACGTCCTTCACTGCTATGCTTAAGATAGAAACATCCAGGTGTAATGTTAGATCTGATTACTACTCTAAACCCACTGGCATCCATTTATTCATTTTCTTCGTTGCTTATGTAGAGCCGACATATTCCATAGCCATGTCTTAAGATTGTTGGGCCATACCCATTAGATAGCTCTCAGCTGAACTCCAGATCCTCCAGACACATGGATGCACGGTGGAGCATGAATGGGTTTTCAGTGGGAAGAAGAGAGTAACCAACTGTCACCTCTGCCAGCGGGTTATCTCCCTTCAAAATACAAGGATTGGACATGTTGAATCCAACTGCCCAAGCCTTTTCTCCCCTGTTGGGGAGAGTTGGAGGCTCCATACACATTAGATGGTTGGCTGGTCCCGCTGAAATGGCTGGTTCAGCCCTACATTAAAGGGGTTGTGCAAGAATGTAGGGGGGGGGGGCAGTTGTTAACCCCCTTCACTTGGCCGGACCTGTAAAGGGAAGATGACTTACCTGCTTCCCGTCGCTGGCTCCTGCTCCGTCTCCTGTGGCCTGCAATGCTCCGCTCGGCTTCATCACTGAAATCATTAAGTTTGACGCCACCTGCGTCCTATCACTGGCCTTTGCGCCATGTGACCATTTGTTGTGACATCACCGCTGCAGCCATAATTGGCTGCAGACGGCGCCAGACCGGATGTTTTCATCAAGGGAGTCCAACGCAGGCCGGGAGGAGAAGAAGAGCGGGGAGCAGGTAAGTAAGCTTCGATTTACAGGTCCATCCAAGTGGGAAAAAAGAGTTGGCCGAACCATCCCCCTCCCCCATTCTTGTACAACCTTTTAAATCTTCCATGGGGCTCAAAGTCTAATTTTCGTATCTCAGACACACACAAGGAAGCCAATTTATAATAAGCGGATATGTTGAATAACTTTTATACATTGGAATATGGAAAGAAACTGGAGGAGAAGTTTGGGGAAAGAATACATACTACATGACATGTTGCCCTTGGTTGGAACCGAACCCAGGACCCTAGTGCGGCATGGCAATGGGACCAAGCTACCTTGCTACCCATGGAAAAGAAGGAAGGACCGCAAAGATCAAAATGAGTCCTCCGAAGAGCACGTTTCCCCCACCCAGTAGCAAAGCAGATGTGACTAAACAGGGCTAGGCCCCCTAGCTCCAAGGGTACCCTACCACCCACCCTTGATTAAACCTTTTTGTACCAGGCATGAAATGCCTTTGCCACCTTTTAGGGGGATAAAGAGTTAAATTAACCAAAGAACTACTGCTTTACCTCAAGCTCTGCTCCCCCTTTCTAAACAGCCCCAGAATTTAAATTTTCCAGTTCAGTGATCAGTGGGCATTAGGAGCATTTATTTGATACTAGTAAGGAATCAAACAGCAAAGCTTCTCTTTTTCTTTTGTCGAGAAACAGTCAGTTTTTATTACAAGGAAGGGCTGGAGCTCTGAAAAGGTGAAAGTGTTAGAAAGAAAATGTATGAATCTCGATTTACACCGCGCTGTAAAAGAGATGGTGTTACTAAAGCATCCCACAAAGAATTTAGCTTTTCATGAAATATTACTGCAGCAGTCATGTTCTCTAATGCTCGGGAGAACTAATGACCTAAATGTACTAGAAAAGGTACTTTATTTCATATTAGCTAAATTATTTTAGCAATTTCGATTTTTTTTCAAATCTCTCTTTGTGGGGACTTTAGAAAAATGGCTTGCACTGTGTGCAAATTAGAGAGATGCTAAACATGGCCATAGCTGTCTCTCCAACAGGGGTGACACAAGCTGGGCACCTGGGATTTCATGGTTCTGCTGAAGGATCTGTGGTCAGACTGTGCAGGTCCTGAAGTCATCAAAACTTACTTTGTGGGGCTTGTGGGAAAATAGCTTGTATTGTGCACAAATGAGAGTGATGCTAAACATGGCTGTAGCATGGTTGTCTCCAACTGCTGCCTCTCTAATACGGGTAAAACAAGTTGGGCACCTGGGATTTCATGGTTCTGCTGAAGGACCTGTGGTAAGACTGTGCAGGCCTAGGATTTTATGGTTCTGCTGAAGGACCTGTGGTTAGGCTATGCAGGTCCTCAAGTCAGAGGAACAGAGCAGAACAGTTCCTGCGGGCATTCGAGCATGTGGTGTGTGGTACAGCAGCCTGGTCTGTTTTGCAGAGATGGAGACAGCCCGCTACAAGAGCTGATTTGTAGAGAGGGAGACAGCCTACCAAAAAAGCAGCTTTTCAGGGAGTGAAGCGGCTTGTCACAGAAGCTGCATCAAAGAGGGAGAGGCAACCTGATACCAGAGGCTCTAGCCCATCCACCTGCACCTTACGGTCCTAGATCACAATTTATGCTATAGTGAAGCAAGTTCAGTTCAGTAGGTCTATGGTGGTTAGGGCCATGTGGTCCTAAGACCAATGCTAAAATGTAGCCATATTATGCCTGCGTGAAACTGACCTTGCTGATAAACAGGCCATAGAAACCTTCATCTGCATCTGTCCTTTGGAAGCCACAATGTTCTACTGGATCCCAATGGCATCCAACAGACCTCACTGACTTTTAATGGGGTCTGTTGAGGTCCTTTTGTGGCTTCTGTCTTTTTGGAGGCAAGACTTCATGTTGCCAGAACTGCAGATAGAGACTTTAAACTGAAGTGTAAATGGATCCTTACCTGGCAAGCACCTCTATATAGCCAATCTGTCTAATATTTTCTAGTCCACATCTCAACTGCCGATATAGTAGATTGCAAGTACTGATGATCTCCGAACATGTATTCCACTCATCTGTTCTGCCTTTTTACCGTATTGTATAGCGAGTGAAATAAGAAGCAAATTTGAGTCTTATACACAGGTCATGTGAAGCCTGTATTACATGCATCCATCTGACAGAGGTCTATCCTCTCCTTAGTCCAACCTGTTCTCCAGGCTGAAAAGAGACCACTGAACCCCCTATGGTTTGGTCATGGTTCAGTAAACATCCCTTTCTGTTGATTTTTATATTTTCATACAAGGTCTGCTAAGCCAAAACATGAGCTATCCCCCAAGGCACTTCTCAATGTCAGACATCCTACACAAACTCATAAGTCACTGAATGCAAATTTGTTCTGAACAGAGAAGTTACAATCTGTTGTAAAACTTCAAAAAATCTCATAAATTCCTTGGCAGCTCTTCAGCTATTTTTCTTTTTCGACACAGTGTCCAGTTTTCTGACAAAATAGGCTGAAGTTAATATGGGCAAGTGGTTTACAGAAACTGGACATTCGTCTAACATGAGTCCATGGACTGACAATCAGTAAACCTTTAGTACATTTCGAAGGGATTTTCCGGGAGTACAATATTGATGACCTGTCCTCAGGATAGGTCATCAATATCTGATTGGCGAGGGTATGACTCCTGGCATGCCTGTCAATCAGCCGGTAAAGAGGCCACTGCACTCCGGTGAGCACGGCGTTCTCTTCCTAGGCCTCTCTCTGGCACATGCGCAGACTTTTGAATCCACCTCATCTGCGCATGCGCCAGGAAGAGTAATAGTTCTGGTCATGTCCACAACAGAAGTGAGGACCTCTCCATAGCCAAGACTGGAAACCTAGTAATAGACACAATGCCAGTGGCAGCAGGATTTTCGAACAGGATCGTTACATGACCGGGTTCCCAGTTGATTGATCGACGCAATTTCATAATTGTAAGTATAATACAGACTTTCTCCTAAAGGTGTGTCCTGCTGGGTCCCAGAAACACCCTTTAAAAGGGATTGTCCGCTTTATTTATATTGATGACCTATCCTGAGCATAGGTCTTCAATATCAGATTGGTGGGGTCCAACCTGATCAGCTGGTTGAAGAGAAGGCGCAAGTCATTGCTGCTTCCCTTCATTGTTTACCTGCTCGCCGTCTCAACCGCTTCGGTCAGCAGTGTAATGACACCTAGGCCGTCCCATTCACTTCTATGGGACAGCTCCTTCCTATCCCATTAAAGTGAATGGGTCAGCT
This sequence comes from Bufo gargarizans, assembly GCF_014858855.1. Lineage (NCBI taxonomy): Eukaryota > Metazoa > Chordata > Amphibia > Anura > Bufonidae > Bufo > Bufo gargarizans. Next base: position 38,070,629 of record NC_058090.1, on the reverse strand, counting down.
TCTTGTAATTACACCTGTTGGCCACTGCCATTGCGATGGCGAGGAGGTCAAAAATGAAGAGAATGCAGCGCTCACACGGATGGCGGCCTTCTCTTCAAACGGCTGAGCGGCGGGGGTGCCAGGAGTCCGACCCTCAAGGATCTGATATTGATGACCTATCCTGATAAATAAAGTGGACAGTCCCTTTAAATAAATGTGATTTTCTGCGATGTTCCATCCAGGATTGAAGGAATTTTCGTATAGTTTAGAGCAAAGCATACAGCGCAACCACAATCTCAGTACCATTGTGGACCATGCCATCTTTATTCACATAAATAAATCTATAGAATATGATATATAGCAGGTAATGTGTCTGCATTACACACACCGGAGGGCCGTGACACATAACATATTTAGAAATAATAACTGATATCTTCTGCTAAAATCCATTTCACCAAGAAGCCATCGTCTCTGACAGAGGAGAGATGGCAATGAGAATTACAGAAAATCTGATTAGCGCTATGTTAAAAATCCAGGGATTGAGATAAATTGCTTATTAATAGATCACGTCAATTGTCTCCGAAGTGAACGTAAGAAAACATAACGTGGCTCCGGGAATCAATGTAAACAAATGAAGTGGTTGCTGCTAATTTTATAGCGGGAGAAGACAGAGAAATATCGATTGCTCAGTCAATTCAAAGTCATTGGTCATTACCAAATGGGCCATGTTAAAAAACTGCAGAATTAAAAACTTGCACTAATGATTCCATTTAGGCTGCTTTCACACTAGCGTTCGCTGGTCCGCTCGTGAGCTCCGTTTGAAGGAGCTCACGAGCGGACCCGAACGCAGCCGTCCAGCCCTGATGCAGTCTGAATGGAGGCGGATCCGCTCAGACTGCATCAGTCTGGCGGCGTTCAGCTTCCGCTCCGCTCGCCTCCGCACGGACAGGCGGACAGCTGAACGCTGCTTGCAGCGTTCGGGTGTCCGCCTGGCCGTTCGGAGGCGTGCGGATCCGTGCGGATCCGTCCAGACTTTCAATGTAAGTCAATGGGGACGGATCCGTTTGAAGATGCCACAATGTGGCTCAATCTTCAAGCGGATCCGTCCCCCATTGACTTTACATTGAAAGTCTGGACGGATCCGTACGAGGCTATTTTCACACTTAGCTGTTCTATGCTAAAAATAATGCAGACGGATCCGTTCTGAACGGAGCCTCCGTCTGCATTATTATGAGCGGATCCGTTCAGAACGGATCCGCCCGAACGCTAGTGTGAAAGTAGCCTTACTCTGTACTTTCTACTTAGAAACCTCCATAATATTAAAAGGGGCACATTATAGGGGGTCACAGTGAATTCTAGAGTTAAAAAATGGGAGCCCTCACCTCTTGGCTGAATATGTTTTGCTCTGGAGTGCACATTGATTTGAATGGACATTGGGTAATGCTTAAAGGCTATGTACACTTTCGGAGCCAGTTTTTTTTATTGATTGTATTTTACTCATTTGGGGCAAAAAATATTTTTTTCAATTGGTCTTTATTAAAAATATTGAGCCACTCTGTCACAAAGGGTTCGCTGTTTTTCTGCTTTGTGCATCCTACAGTACTTTCCCCTATCACTTTGTGCTGGCCATCTAATAACCCTTATCTCTAAATTACTAAGAGGTCATGAACACTTATTTTAGCCACAGTCTTAGTTTAGAAGGTCAGAGAGCAGAGATAAGGAGCCGTCAACTAGCTGTCTGATGGAGCAGAGAGAAAATTCAGAACCTGCTAGTAGAGCATCTCAGCCCTGTACAGAAAAAAGGGCTCCATATTTTTAATAAGGACCAATTGAAAAAATGATTTTGGCTTATAATAAGTACAATGCACTAATAAAAAAATTGCCCCCAAAGGTATACATAGCCTTTAATTTCCCCATGGTGGCACCGCAGGGAAATTGAACACTAACTGCCAGGTTTCTCTAGTTTACAGTTGATTGCTGGGGGTAGCAGCAGAGGGGACACTTTGTGTTCAGACTATTGCTAAGAAAACTTGTAATACAATGGTTAAAGAGGACCTTTCACTAGTGTACAAACTAAAAACTAACTATATCAGTGGGCAGAGCGGTGCCCAGGGGTCCCCCTGCACTTACTAGTATTTGTGGGCGCCGTTCCGTTCGCCCGGTATAGGCTCCGGTGTCTGCAGCTCCGTCTGTTGTAGTGGACTGACGGGCGCCGCTCTGCCCACTGATATAGTTCGTTTTTAGTTTGTACACTAAAATAGTTGACTGGCAGTTCTTGTGATATTTGCTGGGTAGAGGGCTGGACCCATTTTTCCCTGGTTAGTGATTCTGCTAGTAATCGAGACAGAGATACCTGTGTGTGCTGCTGGAAAGAAGGCCAAGAGAGAATCCCTCTCCAGGAAGACACCAATTCCCGTGAGTGAAAGCAACCAGAAAAGCTACTTTACTGAGAACTAACCTCTGAGGAAAGAAACACTGAATTATTGCATAAGGTTGAGGGCCATTTAAAGGCTGTGCTTGGACCTGCTTTAGACTTTACTGCCCATGGTTTGGGTTATATTGCTTTAGGTACCTGCCCCACTTCTGAGATGGACTGCCCATTTGATCTAGGACTGCGCCCTGCAGTAGTGCATTGCAGAGGAATATTGAGGACTTGAGTACGTCTTTGGTTGATTAGGAAGATTATTGCTATCTATGGAGAGAGACTCATGGTGGAAAACCATTATAATAGCCACCTCCTATAACACAGCCTCTGGGAAAAGTCTACTCAGGGAAGTACTTGAGAGCTGCGCCTACTGCTTGTGTCTGTACTGTAACCACCATTATTCATACAGTAAAGGAGAGATTTAATTTGTTATAATCAAGGTGGCCTGGTCATTGGTCTCTATACCCGATCTTGGGTTCCTTTCCCTGTTCTCCTACCTTGCACCCTGCTGCTCATCTAACATCAAGGGCATCCAACCACCAGGCAGGATACACTGAAAGTCCATGGTGTGTCCCAATGGAAAGACGGGTTGAGCCCCTTCATTCTCTGCACATGCAGCTCAGGGAGTGCTGGGGCAGGAAATAGCCACCATGAGAACTACGATCACCCTCATTATCTCAGTTACCACTGGCATCCTCTCCAACCACCACCCCACGGTACCAGAAAAAATTGGTTGCCAATTTTCACAGCAAATTCTGCAAGAAATGCGAGGCAAAATCTTTTTGTCTTATATGTGGATTTTGGTTCAGATTCACTGAGGATTTCACCTCGCTGAACAAAGTTAAAGGGATCCGGTCACCCAGTTTGGGGCCACTAAACCAACAGCATGCCCTTAAGCAGTTGGGGTATATGGTCCAAAATCTGCCCTGAAATTCAAACTTAACAGGAGAAGAGTCTGGGACTCATTTCCAGAGGCATATGGCACATGGTAATGACTCTGGAGACTATAGTATGACGCCTTTCTTCACTGCACATTGAGTACATTGCAGTCACGCCCTTAGCTTCATCAGCACAGTGCATATAGACATGACTCCTGGACTCCTCTCCCAGTAAGGGCTCATGAACACGACTGTATGTATTTTGCATTCCGCAAAACACAGAGCCACAAAAATACGGATGATGTCCGTGTGCATTCCGCATTTTGCAGAACGGAACAGTTTGGCCATAATAGAACAGTCATGTCCTTGTCCGTTATGCGGACAATAATAGGACATATCTGTAAAGAATAAAGCAAGGCAACTGGACGTACTGTAGATTTCTTGAAAACGTTTCACTTGTTCTTCCAACGAGCTTTCTCAATTCTGAGTGACTGTACAAGAATTCTCTGGGAACAAATATGTAACTGAATCAACATCTGGTAATTATACCCAGCATGGGGTCAGAGGTCATTATACCCAAGGTTGTGGGTATCCATTTTGGGCCTTTGTCAAAACAGAAGGAAGGAGAAGAAAGAGCACCAAGACTACCAGTGAGGGCGAGAAGCATGACAGACGCAAGAATATGGTTATCCCATATGTAGCTGGGGTGTCTGAGAAACTCAAAAGGATTTTTAATAAACATCACATCCCTGTCTGCTTTAAACCCAGCAACACACCGAGGCAACAACTGGTTCACCCAAAAGACCCAACGCCTAAACAGAAGATGGACAACATTGTGTACGCAGTCCAGTGCAATGAGGAATGCTCCGAACTGTATATCGGCGAAACAAAACAACAACTACATCAGCGTATGGCTCAGCATAGAAGAGCCAAAACCTCTGGTCAAGATTCACCCGTGTACTTACATCTAAAAGAAACAGGTCACACCTTTGAAGACAGTCAAGTACGTGTTTTGGATAAGGAGGCCGATTGGTACAAACAAGGTGTGAAGGAGGCCATCTACGTAAAAATGGAGAAGCCAAGCTTGAATAGAGGCGTGGGGGGGGGGGGGGGTTAGACATCTATTGTCTGCCACATACAATGCTGTCTTGACACCTTTTTCTGGGAAGTCTTTATCACCTACTGACTCCAATTAGAATAATGGAATCAACACCTTTGACCCCATGCTGGGTATAATTACCAGATGTTGATTCAGTTACATATTTATTCCCAGAGAATTCTTGTCACTCAGAATTGAGAAAGCTTGTTGGAAGAATGAGTGAAACGTTTTCAAGTCCAGTTGCCTTGATTTATTCTTTACAGATATACCATGACCTGGATAAATGAGAACCTTCACAGACAATAATAGGACATGACTCAATTTTTTTGTGGAACGGACATGTGGACATACGGAAACAGAATGCATACGGAGTAACTTATGTTTGTTTGTTTTTGCAGACCCATTGAAATGAATGGTACGGCATATGGTCCGCAAAAAAAAAAAACTGAACGGACACAAAAAGAAAATATGTTCGTATGCATGAGCCCTAAGTTTGAATTTAATTTGCTTTCTTTTGCGGCAATGGATGGGTTTGCTATGGGCAGGTTTGGGACCATACACCCCAGCTGCCTAATGGCATGCTTGCATTTTAGTGGGCCCATACCAGGGACAGGTTCCCTTTAAAACCGTAGTGAAGGTCTGCAGAAAGAATAGACATTTTGCTATTTAAAATCTTCAACACAGGTCAGATTTTATTTTATTTCTTTTGCAGCGTATGGATCAAATTTTTTAAAAGTTTATTCATAACTGCATATTTTCTTCATGCAAATCCGCCTGGAAAATCCCCACGGCATGCACTATGCGTGAAGATGGATAACCTAAAAGAAGATCCTATTTGGATGAAGATCAGAGGGTTGTACTTTGACCCGTTCTTCAGAATGACGACCAAGTTTTGGTATAGAAAAAAAGTGCACAGTTATAATTTTTGTTAAGGTAAAACAGCAATTGTGATATGGCACGTAGAAATGTGGCTGTGTTCGCCTTCGCACAGCACAGGTCGCCCATCGACAAACACAGTCTAAGCTTATGATGCAGGCAGAATGCAGGGCGCTATGTACAACTTATTAAATTCAACTGTTACATCCATTTCTGCCTGCAGCGGTTGATAGGACAAGTAGAGCAGTTGCATCCATTACGAGTAGTAGCTACTGGAGCTTTTCCTTCCATCTTGCCCTGTATGAAGCATGCTCCATGCTGTGCCGCTGTAAAAGATTTTATAAGGGAAAAGTGATGCCCCTTTAATTTGGCGCCTGCTGCTGTATAATTGCTAGATGCAGAAGCAAAAGACATTAGTGGTTGTTTGTGACAGAGAATAAATTATAAGATCAGCAGGTGAATCTAAATTTATACGGAATACTATCCGAGTACTCTTGGCAAAATGCTTACCTTTTTCCATTATGTAATTGGTTTGTCTCACGTGTGGGGTCATTGAAGGTCAACAGGAGGAAGTACAATGGAAGGACAGTCTCTTATCCACCTTATGAGGACACGGTGTTACTCCTTGCAGCCTAAAACATTATTTTGTCTTGAGTTGGAAGACTGAAAGCTAAGCTGCCTGTAATTCAATGCCATTTGGGAAATACATCCTTTACAGTAGCCAGGCCGTACCCCCATTGACCTTCTAGTCAAGTCAATAATGCTATTGGTGAAGGAAAGGGAGGGGGATAGTACAGGGATCTGTAACCAAAGTATACTATGGGACTGAGCTCTCCTGAAATCGGTTTTAGTAAATGTTTGTGCAGTGACCCAGTAGATCACTGCCGAAGGTCAACTGTTTTCCAAGAGTTAATGTTAAAAGCACTCATTTCTTTATGCACTGTGTATCCCAAATGGTTGTGTATGGACAACAAACCGTTAACTCTGGGAGTCTTTAGCCTAGTTTCCAGGATAATGGGCTAGTCTTGCCCCCTGGCTAGTGTGAGTCTTAGTTGAGCATAGCTAAAGACAAGACCTGTATATGTTAGCTCCTCCCAAGTAGTTCCAAAGAGAAGCCTCATCCAGTAAACACCATTCCTGAGACTGAAAAGCTGCCAGAGAAGAACTTAACTGAGATAATACCATGAGAGAAAGAGACATTTACAGAAGGTTTAGAACCATCGAGGTTGTGCAGAATTCTGACAGTTTATGGCAGTAAGACTTTACTGCTGTGAGAAGGATATATTGTTTCTGTGCCCGCAACACTATGATACGGACTGGACATCTGCGTCCGAGATCTGTACCCCACACCCTGGGAACTGCAAGGGAGTTAACGAGAACAGAACTGCACACGTGTGGTTATTTGGGAAGATTGCAATGTAAACGTAGAGTGAGACTCTGCCTATACACAACTATTTAGATAAGCCTACTCTGTAACATACTCCTGAACTATGCCTGTTGTTGCTGTATGAACTTCTACTCCCATTATCAATTCAGTAAAGATAGACTTTATTTGTTGCAACCACATGGGCCTGGTCGTTAACTCCACAGTCCATCTGCTGGCCTCTACATCTGACCTCAAGGGCACCCACCTAACACCAAGCAGGAGCCCCAATATCAGGGTGTGCCCCAAGGGAAGAAAAGGTGCCCCCTCCATTCACTGCATGGCCCCGGGGAGCATTGGAGGGAGGAGAGCCACCGTGAATCAAGTACTACTCTTGTCAGGACCACGACTACCACTCCCCTCCTCCCAACTCTCCCCTTACTGGTCACTGCACTTAAATTCCCTCTGTCCTGTGTCATTCGTCTGCTACTCCTCCTAGAAATGTATGAACAAATTGACAACAGGTGGTTACCATTTTCCTCGTCAATAGGGTACCCATACTTGGACAGAATGTGTCGCGATAAACCCTGTTGACAAGGAGAAGGGTAAAATCCAGATGTCAGTTTTGGTTGTACATTTCCAGTAGGAATAACAGAGGAACAACACAATGTACAATTCTAGGACAGTGTGCTCCATAATTGTTTTTTTTTATCACTGGAATTACACATACTTAGGCCATGTATGCAATAAACCATATAATCATAAGTAGATTGGTGTGTATTTTTGGGGAGTTTTCCAAATGGACAATTGCTGACTTTCTATATCAAGTAGTAGGATACTTGGATCTACTTGAGGATAACTACGTAAGACCATTTTTAAGATCTCTTTCATATCTGCAGTTTCTGTAAAAAATGCACAGCTTAGTGCATTATTTTATCCAGCAAAATGATGGACGCCATGATGGAAACCAGGCAGACCCCATTATAGTACATTGGGTGTCATTGATATATGTCGTATGACAGAGCAGAACAACTTGATGATAATGTCTGTAAAGCGCCGCGGAATATAGTAGCGCTATAACCGCTATATAAGCGCGCAAAATAAATAAATAAATATATTGTTACTTAAAGGGGTTTTCCAGGCTGGGACTGGACACACCATAGAGCGTCTCATATAGCCACGAATGGCCTTAGGGGTGTGTATGATCTGTGCAGTCACACAAGAGGCACCTGCTATCTCTCCGCTGAATTGGAAGCAACTAATAGCCTGGACCTCAGGGATTATGAAAACCACAAATCTTGATATTCATAGATTACTTCAAGGGGTTGTGTCGCCATTACATGTATTTTACTATAACTCAACATGAAAAAGTAGTTACTTTTGTAATTTGCTAAATTTTACAAAAATGCTCCAGTTGCGAGGTATTCTCTTTATTATAATGGCACCCCCTGGTGTTTAATCTGTATAGTAATGTGCATGTCCACCTACTGAGGTGGTCACACATGCTCGGGTCCATCCTAAAAATGCCACCAGCCATATCTATTGTTCGGGCCCATTCACATGGTGGGTTTTGACACTGAAAAAATCTGCCATGGTTTCTGCTGCGGTTGTTCACTTTGGATACTGCAGACGACATTGCGGGTCTCCTGGTGGCAGCCGTCCACACACCACGCCGTCCACACCATCAAGCCCTCCACACACCACGCCGTCCATTCTTGGCGCAGTCTCATTTTTAAACCGCTGGCCCGCAAACTGCAGACACCTTGGGGCCGCCAGAAAAGGGGACCTTAGACACTGTGGTAGTTACATGGAGGGAACTGCAGCAGAAAGGACTGCTGATAAACCTGCACGGAGTATAATATTTCCGTTCATATAAGCGGATGATAATTCCGCAGTGAGCGCTATATTCACGGTTGTATTTAAGGTCTTTGGCGGCCTCAGGGAATTATTAACAAAGGGAACATCTCTGCAATATTAAATATTAACAGAACTCTAATATCTCCTTCAAAAGAGGGACGGCGTGCCTCGTGGCTGCCGCAGACGCTGCTTCTGTATCACAATAAGAGATTTTCAAGCTAATAATGTTTTTGCATTTAGTGAAATGATAGAGCGCGTCCCAGTGGGAAGCACACAAGTCCCCGCACCCCCGAGGCTTTTATGACATTGATTCTGAATAAATGTACACCGAGTGTGTGTGTTTTCTTTTCTCCACATGCCTTTCCTGCTTGTCTAGATTTGTATGCACCACAGTTGGGATTAGAAGTGACAGCACAAGGGACATCAAGAGTTAATTTACTCTGAGACCGAAATCAGACCCCTTAGGCTTTATGTACACAGCTCCATGCAAGCGCCTAGTTGTAATATACCGACCTATAAGACGTCTGCAGGACTTTACTGCACCTCCGGGTGCCTCGGATAGAGTCTCTGCATAGTCTGACACTATTCAATCAGTGTTGCCTATGTTAAGGCTGTACTGTACATTTATTCCTTCTAGAAGTTATGAATAAATTGCTAGCATTTTGCAATGAAGGTCCAGATGGGTGTTACCAGTTAAGGGTGTGTCCCTGCACAGTCTGACATTAACCAATCAGTACTGCCAGTGTCAGACTCTGCAGGGACATACCTGTTGGGGGTAACACCCAGCTGGTCCTTCATTGCAGACTGCTAGTAATTCATTCATAACTTCTAGCAGGAATAAAAAAGGAATGACACAACATATCAGAGTCATAAGAATAGATGCTTCAGAATTGTTAGTACGACAAACATGTCGGGAGAGTTTGCAGGTCCTCTTAAATATGAGTCCAACTAAAACATATTTGCCATATTTTGGAGATATTCTCCCCTAGAACCAGTCTAGATAAGTTAAATAGTTGCTAAGGTTGGAAAAAGACAAAAGTCGATCAAGTCCAACCTGTAATCCTGCTATATTGATGCATGGAACATATTCCTGGATCAATATCGATCTTCCTTTTAAAAAGGGGTTGGGCCAAAGGGAAAGGATGCATAGAACAAGATTTCTATACATTGCCATGAGAATCAATATTATCAATATTATTTTAAATTAAAAAATCATCTAAACCTTATTTGAGGCCATCTCCTGTATTTGCCCTGACCAGCTCCTGCGGCTATTCCAGAGATTCACAGCCGTTACTGTAAAGAAGCCAATTTTCAATCCAATTACAAATTACATTTTCCAAACCAATAGACCTCAATTTACCCATTAGTCGTCCGTGTGGGACAGTATCAAACGCCTTTGCAAAGTCTAAAAACACAATGTCGACAGCCTTCCCTCTGTCCAGGCTTCTACTCACCTCCTCATAAAACAAATCAGGTTAGTCTGACAGCTTCTGTTCTTAGTAAAACCATGTTGGCTATCACTTATATTATTGTCAGTTACATAATCCTGTATGTAGTCCCGTAGAAGGCCCTCAAACATTTTTTCCACTATGGATGTTAAGCTTACTGGGCTATAATTTCCTGGTGAAGACCTAGCACCCTTTTTGAAAACGGGCACCACATTCGCCTTGCGCCAGTCTCTTGGTACAATGCCTGTCATTAAAGAATCGGTAAATATTATGAACAGAGGCAAAGCAATGCCTGAACTAAGCTCCTTTAGAACTCTAGGGTGTAATCCATCTGGACCTGGGGCCTTGTTCACTTAAAAAAAATGTTACCATATTAAGGACCATATCTACAGTCAGCCAAGTAAGTATGTTATTTGAGGTATTTACACCCTCATGAGATGCCCTCTCTTCTTTTCTATATACAGAGCTAAAAAAAAAAACATTTAGGAGCTCGGTCTTCTCTTGATCCCCAGTGAGTGACCAACACCCCGTTACCGTCAGTTAGGGGCCCTACATGTTCTGACCTTGTTTTTTTTTGCATTTATGTATTTGAAGAATGTTTTGAGGTTGGTCTTACTTCCTTTGGCCACCTGTATTTCATTGTATATTTCCGCTGATTTTATTACCCCCTTACATAATGTATTTAGTTCTTTATACTTTTTAAAGGCTACATTTGACCCCTCCGATTTGTATTTCTTAAAGGCCCTCTTTTTCTCATTTCATCCTGCAAAATGATCAACATCACTGTTCTTATCGACATTCCTTTTTCTCCCTTGATGCTTTAAGGCTCTGTTCACATCTAGTTGTTTGGTTTATGTTCAGCATATGCGCCAGGAAAATCTTCTGGTCTCATGGAGATGTACATACCCGACATACAGTATGTCATAGTATAACCGCACAGATAAAAAACTATGTATATCCTCCTTTGTATCTCCTTGGCTGTTCAGTTGGCTCCTTATGTTTCTAATTGTTCTTTACATTTTCTTTTTTTTAGTAAGAAGTTGGATGGAGAAGCTTAAAGATAAGGTAAATCCCATATCTAAACTGTATATCCTAATTCATTCTAAGTGTTAAAGGGATACACCTTATACAAGAGCCTTCCTGTGATTCGGCATCTAATAATCCAGAGGTTCTTATAGTCTAGCACGTGTTTGCTGCACACACCCCACATAATAATTTGGTATCACAGAAGATCAGGATTTAACCAATGATTCATTATGATACCCCTCTGGTTAATAAATGTTATGTAAGCCTATGGGGGAAACTGGTATAAAGGAAAACTGGCTTGGTTGCCCCTAGCGACCAATCAGATTCCACCTTTCATTTCTCAGAGCTCCTTTGGAAAATGAAACGTGGACTCTGATTGGTTGCTAGGGACAACTAAGCCAGTTCTACTGTACACCAGTTTTGATAAATCTCCCCTTATGTCTTTTATGTAAGTATAAATCCCGCCACATATGAGGGTCTGTTCTCAGAATAGTCCCACAAAAATAAGAACTGCTGGCAAGTATTAAATGGTGCACCCACTACAGATGCTTTTTAAAGGGGTTGCCCAAGATTTTGATATATTGATGGCCTGTCCTCAGGATAGGTCATGCACATCAGATCAGCGAGGGTCTGACTCCCACCACCCCCATCAATCAGCTGTTTGAAGAATTAGCGGCGCTCATGTCAGTTCTGCTTCAGAGTTACCTGTGCGCTGTCTCGTTGGCAGCGGATGCGCAGCGTTAATACAACTGCTTGACCCATTCACTTCAGTGGGACAAGCAGTTGTAATTTCACTGCGCTCCCTCTACAGGTACTTTTGCGCTGCCACCCACAGGTGATTTTGAAACAGAAGCAGTACTCATCTGAGCGCCACTACTCCTTCAAACAGCTGATCGGCAGGGGTGTCGGGAGTCAGACCCCCGGTGATCTGATATTGATGACCCAACCTTAGGAGAGGTAATCAATGTCTTAGTACTGCACAGCCCCTTTTAATACCAGTATGGCTAGTTTTACTCCAGCGTTATTACTTCTGGCAGGCTGTACCGGCAGAGAACAGCCTGCTGGAACTTTCTAGATCTGGCACTGCTGGATGTTACCGCAATGCCCGCCAGCCCTATTGACTATAATTCATGGAGATCCGGCAGCTGAAGACAACTGTGTTGGTCCCATGCTCATAGGTGCCTGCATTACTGAGAAAAATAGTGTTTTAATATATGCAAATGAGCCTCTAGGACCAATGGGGGCATTGCCATTACAACTAAAGGCTCAGCTCTCTCTGCAACGGCCACGCCCTCTCCACTTTAAATCACAGGACCAGGCTTGATAATGTTTACACTGACTAGTCCTATTAATCAAAGTGCAGAGGGCACAGCAGTTGCAGAGAGAGCAAAGCCTCTAGGTGTAATGGCAACGCCTTGCATATAGTAAAACATCATTTTTCGTAGCAATGCGGGCACATACGAACATGGGACCAACACAGATGCCTTCAGCTGCCAAGCGCACATGTAACAGGTCAGCCAGTGTCATAGGTACAAATCTGCTGACAGATGCCCTTTAAATGCAATATAAAATACATGTTTTTATAGATAAGATTTGAGCGCATGATTCTGTATTCTTATTTATTGAGTAGCAGCGCTTTCAATGTTTTTATTTCATATTATGTTGTTAACTTGAGTCAGTGTTTAAAGCCAAGGACGAAAGGGAAATCCTCACTCAGAAATTCATGTGGAGGACACAGACATGCCTCTTGTGCACTGGGAGTGGGGCGAGGAGAGATGATGCGGATGCATCAAATGTGAGGAGCAGCATAAACCTAGAGAGACAAGAGAAGACATGCCAGTTTAAACTAAAAAGGCCCAAACTCAGTGATGATAAGTTCCTTAAAGGGCTTTTCTGCAAGTAAAATATTGATGACCTACCCTCAGGATCTGATTGGTGGAGGTCCGACTAACGGCACCCCTGCCGATCAGCTGTTTGAAGAGGCCATGGGGCTCCGGTGAGCGCTCTGGCCTTTTTGTAGGCCAATGATGTCCCGTTCATCAGTCACATGGCCTATGTGCAGCTCAATCCTATTCAAATGAGTGGGCCTGAGTTGTAATACCAAGCACAGCCACTATCCAGTGGATGGCACTGTGCTTGGTAGAGGCACAGCTCTAACCGGAGCATCACAGTTTCGGTGGTGGTGCCAAGTGTCGGACCACCACGGATAAGATATTGATGACCTATCTTGAAGATAGGCCATTGTTTTTTTTATTCCTGGAAAACCCCTTTGATAAAACTCTATAACGGTCAAGCCTTTTTCGGGTACTCTTAGCAATAGACTGAATTAAATGGGAAAATTAATGTAGTCACCACTAGAAGGAGCTTAAGAGCTTACTGTTGACATAAAACAGTGTACAGTACACTGATGAGCGCCCTCTAGTGGTGGTGGCAGGCACCCAGAAATGTATTATATATGTCCGTGTGGGGGATTCGGAGCACTGTATAAGGAGAAAGGAGATCCGATTGGAATAGATATAGTAAGAAATGAATCAAGAATTTCCTTCTTATAAGAGTCTGCAAAGAAAAGCTAAATCCTAAAGACATTGCGTTCTGTAATCTCTCCTTATGTTATACTCGTAGCAGCGTGCCTGTTGTTTTCCCGTACAATCTATCAATGCAAGGAGCTGACAGCCCCTGCTTTATAATTATACAATCAGCACCAGTTCATTTTGGTGCAGTGCAGATTAATTGACACTGATTTATGGAACTGGACACTGAGAAGAATCAGATCTCAGAGGCTGAAGATGAGAACGTTCCAGCATTTCCACCAGCAAGACACTGAACGTGACGGATCAAGTTCTACAAATAATCGTAATCCACTCATAGAGATATTAATATTTATAGCAGAAGATAAATATTTACTTCCTGACATATGTTGTTTGGTGCTTACAGGTTTACATTATTGCTACAGATGCCATTGTGGATTTACACTGCTGGAGACAAGATCTGACAGATATGAGAGATAGAGAGAGAGAGAAAGATAGATAGATATGAGATAAATAGATAGATAGATAGATAATAGATATGGGATAGTTAGATAGATAGATATGAGATAGATACGAGATAGATATGGGGTAGATAGATAATTAGATAGATAGATATGGGATAGATAGATAGATAGATATGGGATAGATAGATAGATAGATAGATAGATAGATAGATATGGGATAGATAGTGTGACACAGCGAGGGGTTTTGTCTGGGAAGGCAGGTATTTTCCTCCCAACATGTGCGGCTTTGTCACGAGACGCCGGGGCGCTCGCTCTCCTGAGCGCCGCCGGAGTCCTGTTTCTGTGCAGGAGCGAGGACAGCGTCCTCGTCTTCTTGGTGATAGGGGGCGGGACGGACCGGCCGCGCATGTCTCCTCCGCGCGGCCGGCGTCCCCAGTTCCCCCAGCAACCAGGCGAGGTCTGAGCACCGAGCTGGGCACTCGGTGCTCAGCTGTACTTCCTGGTGCGGGTCATGTGACGCTGGCCACATCACATGACCCCAGCTAACTAGTATTTAACAGGCAGCCTTCTGGCCACAGGTTGCCTGTTAATTTATGTTCCTGGCGATTTGTTGGATACCTGCATACTTACCTGATCCTGTTCCCTGACGATCCTTTGCCTGCTCCTCCTCTACTGCGCATCTCTCCTGGTATTTTGACCTCTGCTTCCACCTGACTATTCTTTGTGGACTCCTATTGTGCTTCTTTACTCTCCTGGTATTTGACCCCGGCTTCTTCTGACCATTCTTTGCTTATCCCTCTGTACTGCGTTGCTCTCTTGGTTTTGACCCGGTCTGTTCACTATCCGTTATTTTTCTTGTCCTTCCCGCACGTATCCTAAGTTAGGGACTGCCGTCCAGTTGTCCCCTGTCATCAGGACTCGTGAGGCAAGTAGGCAGGGCCAGGGGTGAGGGTGGAGCGCAGTGGTCACTATCCCCCCCCCCCCCCCTGTGTGTGTGTGGACGTGACCGTTACAGGCTTGGTTGGTTTCCAGCCAGGTGAGGTCAAATACCGGACCGGAGTTTAAGTGACAGTCCGGGTTTTGTTAGCACCTGGCTGTCATTAAATAGGCAGCTGGGCTCAGCAGCTGAGTCTCTGTGTTAGCATCTGAGGTTTTGTGCCGGACTGGAGGGCTGAGACCCATGTGCAGGTGGAACAGGCCCCCTAAAGCCTTCTGTGGACTACTGGAGGCAGAACTGCCAACATGGTGACTTGTGCAATATGGACTTTCCATTTGTGTGTGAATTAACACCAAAGACTGCAAAGTGACGTGTCGTTTTGAATAAACACTAAAGTTAAAAACTTGTATTTTGCCTCTGTACTGCGTCCGTTTACCCTACCAGAACGAAACCTCACAATTTGGTGGAGGATGGGGCCAAGCGTAGTGAGGCTAGCGTGAAGGACAAAATATCAAAATTTATTTTTTGTCTGGGCACGGTTGTATGTCTTACATCAAACCAGCGAGATTACAACTTGTGTCCCTCGACAAAATGGAAGCTGTCGTGAAAGCCCTCGTGGAGGCTAACCTGCAGCAGCGGGAGGCTAATAAGCAGCAGCAAGAAACAAACCAGCTGCTGCTTTACAGGCGGCAGGAGCATCCCAGAGCATCCACGATGCTCGGAAAGCGGTCTGTGCGGCGATCCCCAAGATGACCCCCTCAGATGACGTCGAAACCTATCTGGCGGTGTTCGAAAAGGTGGCCGTGAGGCAGAAGCTACCCCGAGATCAATGGACTGAGGTCGTCGCTCCGTTTCTGGCATCCAGACCCCAGCAGGTGTATTTCGACTTACTGGACGATCAAGCGGCAGATTACCCGACAGTAAAGGGTGAGATTCTGGCAAGACTGGGGGTGAATGTGTTGGTCCGGGCCCAGCGGGTGCATCAGTGGGAGTTTAACCCGGCTGAACCCGCGAGACCTCAGTATTATGATCTATTACACCTGTTGTAAAAATGGCTGCAGCCTGACGTGCTGAGTTTCACTGCTATGCTGAATCGTCTGTTGGCTGATGTATTCTGGAGGGCTTTGCCAATCTACAGGGGGGTTCTTTTGGGAGTGGGGCAGTCAAACTCCGCAAATCTCCACCCGAGGCCAGGCGACTTGTGCCAACAAAACCCCATACGGACCCGGCTCCGATAGTCTGCTGGCGGTGCCAGGAGCCTGGCCACGTAAGGGCTGACTTTCCCCATCGGGGTGAACCCGTGGACACTAACTATGGCTACCGCCACTCTGGCGGTGGTGTTGCTGGACTTAGGGAGTCTGGTGTCCCTGGTAAGGGCTACACTGGTACGGCCCGCTGAGTATACTGGCCGGAAAGTCGGGCTAATGTGTATTCATGGAGACTTAAAAGACTACCCCACGCTATGGTGTCTCTATCCACGGTTACCGGCAGGTGGACCCACCAGGTGGCCATAGCCACCAATCTACACTGTGAAGTAATAATAGGGAGAGACTTCCCAGGCTTCTCGACACTGTGGCCTGCTACGAGAATTACCGATACCAATGAGACAGGGGTAACCCTAGCAGAGTGGCCCGGCTCAGGGGGGAGACCAGAACCCTGGATACCCGAGACCGAAGGGCCGGCGGTAGGGGTGATCGCCACTTCGGTGAAAGAGGGGGAGAAGCCCTGCTAAGTGTGATGGTGGGAAACATGGAGGACTTGCCGCCGAGTCCTGAATTGGCAGACCTCAATGTTTCCAGGGATAAGTTTGGTTCCGCCCAACGTCGGGACCCAACCCTATCCCGAGCCTGGGAAAATGTGTTAATAGTAGATGGTGAACCACAACAACCTGGGACAAAGTCAGTGTTTCCCCGTTTTGTGGTTCATCAGGATATGTTGTATCGGGTAAACCAACTACGGGGTGAGCCTATTGAACAGTTGGTGGTCCCCAAGGCTTATCGCAAACTCGTGTTAGATCTAGCCCACCAACGCATTCTCGGGGGTCACCTGGGGCTGCAGAAACTCAGGATCGTATTCTACAGCGGTTTTACTGGCCCAGCATATTCAGAGAGGTGGTAGAGTTTTGTAAATCTTGCCCGACGTGCCAGATAACTAGCCCCCAGCCACATTTCCGTAGTCCCCTAGTACCTCTCCCAATTATCGAGGTACCGTTTACACGACTCTCACATGACCAAATAGCTATGGATCTTATAGGCCCAGTACCGAAGTCCGCTAGAGGGCATCAACACATCTTAGTCATCCTAGACTACGCCACTCGGTACCTGGAGGCGGTGCCACTGCGACATACCTCGGCCAAACTCAGAGCTAAGGAGTTAATAGAGATGTTTTCCCGAGTAGGACTACCTAAAGAGGTTCTGACCGACCAAGGGACCCCTTTTATGTCCAAGGTGATGAGGGAACTCTGTAAGTTGCTGCACAAAACTATGGACGTCAGTTTACCATCTGCAAACGGACGGTCTAGTAGAAAGGTTTAGCCAAACATTAAAAAATATGTTGAAAAGGGTAGTGTCTAAAGATGGGAAGGACTGGGACCTCCTTCTACCCGATCTCATGTTCGCAGTGCGAGAGGTACCCCAGGCCTCTACTGGGTTCTCGCCCTTCAAACTGCTATATGGCAGACACCCTCGCGGTCTCTTGGACGTGGCCAAAGAGGCGTGCGAACAACAACCCATTCCACATAAAAGTTTAATTGAGTACGTTACCCAGATGCAAGATCGGATAGAGACAGTGTTGCCCCTTAGGGAGCATATGCAGGCAGCTCGGGTCCAGATATTTAACCCGGGTGATCGGGTTTTGGTTCTGGTGCCGACTTTGAACAGTAAATTCCTGGCTAGGTGGCAGGGGCCCTACGAGGTACTCAAGAAAATTGGAGATGTAAACTACAGGGTACACCAGCCAGGGCGGCGAAAGCTGGAGCAGGTTTACCATGTGAATTTACTCAAACTGTGGAAAGATAGGAAAACCTGTACAGAAGACAGCCTGTGTCGGGTTTTCTAGGAGAAGAGGTTCCGGCCCCTCTGTGTGATTCAAGAGAAGCGTCTGCCACGGTAAAAATTGCTGACAGCCTCTCCTCTAAACAGACTCAGGAGGCCAGGAAGTGAGTTAGTCAGAACACTGATGTATTCTCGGACATCCCTGAACGCACTTCCATAATCCAGCATGACATTGTCACTAAGCCTCAGGCAAAAGTCCAGTTAAAACCATACCGGATAACCAAAGCTCGGCGATAAGCCATCTCAGAGGAGGTGCATCTAATGTTGAAGCTAGACCTCATTGAGGAGTCAAAAAGTGAGTGGGCCAGTCCTATAGTATTGATACCCGGACGGGACTTTGCGGTTTTGTAACGACTTTCGTAAACTTAACAATATTTCTAAGTTCGACGCGTATCCAGCGGCGGATCCAGAGCCTGGTCTCGTGAGGGGCACTTCCAGATTATTTTCTGTCTGCCGCCACAAAACAATGGTACTTATAGAACAGACTACACAGTGTAGAGGTATACTGTATATTGTGTGGCACAGTGTAGAGGTATACTGTATATTGTGTGGCACAGTGTATGCTATATGTGTATAACAAACATATTTCACATAAAAACTTACAATTACTTGGCTTGGACCTTGGGAATCTCGGACACCACTTCAAACTTTCGCTAGGGGGCTTGGTGGAGCTGATGTTGTGTTTTATCCTAATGAGAAAGATTTCATAATAAGAATTTGGAGAAGGGGCAGAGGAATAGCAGAGCAGGGAGAGGATGGTGCTGCTACTAGGGGGTCATACCATGGGGGAGTAATAAAGCCCACCATAATGCCCCCCCAGTAGAAATAATTCCCCTTATAATGTGACAGTGCAAAAATACCCCCTTGTAATGCCCTCAGGTGAGCTAATGTCCCTATAGTGCCCCCATCATGTGCCAGTATAAAATACCCCTATATAGTGCCCCCATAGTGCTCCTCTCCCCCCTTCCTTCTAGTGCCCCCCATAATGTACCAGTATAAAATGCGCCATATATAGTGCCCCAGTAGATGCCCTCAGTGTCCCCCATAATTTGAAAGTATAAAATACCCCTTCTTAGTGCCCCCCGTAGATGACCCCATAGTACTCCTTTCCCCCCTTCCCCATAGTACCCACCATAATGTGTCCCAGTATAAAATGCTACTGTACAGAGCCCCCCATATAAATACCCCTTCTTTGTGGCCTCAGTAGATGCCACTATAGTGCTCACCAATTATGTGCCAGTAATAAGTGCCCCCAATAATGTGCCCCCATAGATGCCTCCCAAACATGAGCCAGTAATAAGAAACCCCCCCATGATGTGCCAGTAATAAGAGCACCCCCATCATGTGCCAGTAATAAGCACCCCCCATCATGTGCCAGTAACAAGAACCTCCCCCAATGTGCCAGTAACAAGAGCCCCCCCAATGTGCGAGTAACAAGAGCCCCCCATGTGCCAGTAACAAGAGGCCCCTCCCAATGTGCCAGTAACAAGAGGCCCCCGACAATGTGCCAGTAACAAGAGGCCCCCCCCCCCCAATGTGCCAGTAAAACTATTGTACAAAATAAAATAAAAACACTTATACTTACCTCCATGTCAGCGATGCGATGCAGGCCTCTTCCGGCCTGTGTCCCGCGCTGTATGACTCCGGCGGCGCGATAACGTCATTGCGCCGCCTGCGCCCGCCTCTGATAGGCTGCCAGCCTAGTGCCAGCAGCCTATCAAAGTAAGGGGAAGGGACACAACTCTCCCACCCCTGCCCCACAGCACAGGCATCTGTATCACTGTCCTGAGGACTGTGATACAGATGACTAAGGAGATGAGCGCTTCTACAATGGAAGCGCTCATCTCCCTGTGCTCCGCCGTCGCCGCCCCCCCACTTCTGGATCTGCCAGTGTGCATATCACATGCCCCGGGTGGATGAGCTAGTCGAAAGGTTAGGAGAAGCCCGGTATTTTTCTGTTTTGGACCTCACGAAAGGGTACTGGCAGGTGCCCTTAATAGTGGCTGTTAAAGAGAAAACTGCCTTCGTCACACCTGAGGGGCTGTATCACTATAAGGTGCTACCCTTTGGTCTAAATGGCACCCCCGCCACTTTTCAGCGACTTATGGACATTGTGCTTCGTCCACATCATCGGTATGCTTCGGCTTACCTGGACGATATTGTCATCCACAGTACCGACTGGGAAAGTCACCTACCCAAAGTACAGGCTGCAGTGGACTCCCTTCGGAATGCTGGACTAACCGCTAACCCGAAAAAATGTGCGATAGGGTTAGAGGAGACTAAGTACCTGGGGTATGTCATTGGGTGCGGAGTCATCAAACCCCAAGTAAATAAAATAGAGGTGATAAGAAATTGGCCCTGACCTGTCACCACTAGGCAATTAAAGTCATTCCTGAGAATAGTGGGTTATTACATGGGGTTTGTTCCTCACTTTGCTACGGTGGCCGTGCCATTGACAGGGGTCTTGAAGGGACACAAGTCAGTGATGGTTCGCTGGGATGATCGGGCGGAAGAGGATTTCTCCGCTTTGAAGTCGGCCCTGTGTGGGTCCCCGGTTTTGGTGATGCACGACTTCAAAAGGGAGTTTATAGTACAGACCGATGCCTCCGAAGTAGGCCTCGGTTCTGTACTGTCTCAGGAAGTCAACGGGGAGGAGCATCCCGTGGTCTTCCTCAACCGTTAGCTCACTTCAGCCAAGACCAGGTATAGTATAGTGGAGAGAGAGTGCCTGGCCATTACGTGGGCACTCGAGTATCTCCTCTATTATTTGTTGGGGAGAAAGTTCCGCCTGATGACTGACCACTCCCCTCTCAAATGGATGAGCCAGGCCAAGGACAGAAATGTCCGGGTCACCCGATGGTTTCTCTCCCTATAAAACTTTACGTTTTCGGTGGAACACAGGGCAGGCCGGTTACAGTAAAACGCGGATGCCCTTTCCCGGGTACACTGTCTGGCGTGTGTTCACCCCCTCAGGGTTGAACAAAGGGGGTGGGTATGTGACACAGCAAGGGGTTTTGTCTGGGAAGGCAGGTATTTTCCTCCCAACATATGCGGCTTAGCTGAATTCCAGCCAGGTGAGGTCAAACACCAGACCGGAGTTTAAGTGCCGTTCCAGGTTTTGGCAGCAACTGGCTGTCCTTAAATAGGCAGCTAGGCTCAGCAGCTGAGTGTTGGGATCTGAGGTTTTGTGCCGGACTGGAGGGCTGAGACCCATGTGCAGGGGGAACAGGCCCCCTAAAGCCTGCTGTGGACTACTGGAGGCAGAACTGCCAACAAGGTGACTTGTGTAGGGATCAACCGATATTGATTTTTTAGGGCCGATACCGATAATTTGTGAACTTTCAGGCCGATAGCTGATAATTTATACCAATATTCTGGGAATTTTCATAAAAAAAAAAAAAAATCTGCACAAAATTAATATGTTTATTGTTACCGTGTAGTTTTTTTTTTTGTAAATCTTTCTTTTTCATTCATACTTTTTTTTTTTTTTATAACTTTTAGCCCCCTTAGGGACTAGAACCCTTGTCCTATTCCCCCTGATAGATCTCTTTACACTGTCCCTGCTGCTCTGTGCTTTGTGCACACAGCAGCATGGAACTAACTATGGCAGCCAGGGCTTCAATAGCGTCCTGGCTGCCATGGTAACCTATCGGAGCCCCAGGATTACACTGCTGGGACTCCGATCGGAGGAGCAGGGGAGAGGGGACCCTGTGGCCACTGCCACCAATGATTAATACTAGGGGGCTTGGGGGGGGGGCGCACTGCACCACCAATGAATAATACTGGGGGGCTTGGAGGGGGGGCGCACTGCGCCACCAATGAAGAGAAATCTCATTCATATACAAGAGGGGGGAGCTGGCTGCAGAATCACATAGCCGACTCCCGACCTCTATGAGCGGTAGCTGCAATCCACGGCACCTGAAGGGTTAACTATCGCATCTATTGCTCATAGAGGTCGGGAGCCGGCTAGATTCTGCAGCCAGCTCCCGCCTCCTGTATATGAATTAATGAGAGAGCTATCTTTATTGGTGGCGCAGTGGCCACAGCCCCTCCTTTCCTCTTGTCCTCCTTCCTGTCATTGGCGGCAGCGGCAGCACAGGGGAGGGGGACACTGCTTCCTTCTCCCCTGTGCTGCTGAGGGAACACTGAGAGCGCTGTCAGCAGCGCGATCTGTGTTCCCAATACGTTATCGGAATATCGGCAAAATAGATGCCGATACTAATAACGGTCAAAATACTGAATATCGGCCGATAATCGGTCGATCCCTAGACTTGTGCAATATGAACCTTCCATTGTGTGTGAATAATACCAAAGACTGCAAAGTGACGTGTTGTTTTGTGCAACTGCCGCAAGTGTGAATAAACACTGAAGTTTGAGTTAACGGGAACCTGTCACCAGTTTTATGGTGTCCTAACTAAGGGCAACATAAATAAGTGACTGATTCTCTTAGCAAAATGCTGGGTCACTTTCTTTAATTGACACAGGCAATCTACCAACATGATAAGTCATGAATATTTATGAGCTCCTGACTCTCCCCGCCTAGCAGGCTGCAGATTGACAGTTTTTTTCCATATGAATCAGCAGCAGGTGGGCAGGGACTCAATGACATCACGCTGGACTCCAATCAGCTCATTAGCATGCGGCATGCGGCATCTTTGTGTGTATATTATGAGGTAACCATCTGTCACACCAGTAAGTGAATACATCTAAGGTACTTTTTAGTAGTTAATGATTGTATATAATTAGTTAGATTATAATTAAATATCCACATGACAGGTTCCCTTTAAGAACTTGTATTTTGCCTCTGTACTGCGTCCGTTTACGCTGCCTACCAGAGCGAAACCCCACAATAGATAGATACAAAGATAGATAGATAGATAGATAGATAGATAGACAGATATCAGATAGAAATATAGATCTCAGAGTGTCATATACCAATTTTCTGACCAAATGGAGAACTTTTGATTCTGGTAGAATCGATTTAGACATGAATCTAATTTTTGGACCAACTTGTTATAAACATACTCTAAACTGGGCTGGGAAGGGGTTTAGGCTGTGTTCACAAGGGGTGTTTTTGCTTCCTTTATGTAATAAAATATTTGAGTATAAATTGTACATAAGATAAAACAGCCAGCATAGACAGAAACACAAGGTTAGTGAATGCAGAGGGCTGCAAACTGTTGTTTTGCAAGTATGTGTTATCCTGTACTTTCTACTAAAATGTTCACATTTATTGACAAATACAGGACATTCAGTATAGTGAATAGCACTGAGCTTTATGATTAACTCTCTCCAGACTGGTCTCATTGTACGTTCACTATAGATTATAAAGCAGACAATCAGCAGTAAAGTAAAATGCAATAGAAGATCCATTAAGTCACCTAATATCATGTACGTTACCAGTCATTTCACCCTTGTAATGCTTTTTTATGCTTCTTTGGTTTTCCCCTGATTGCCCCCGTTTGTGCTATTATCTTCCAATTCCTCTTCTCCATTTACTGTCACCACGGTCCGGTTTTCCATTTTTAAAGTGGAATTGCTACTCAGTATCGATCGGGCCAGAGCCCTCTTCACAACCGTGCGTCACCCCTCATTAATCTCCCAGCTTCATGTACCTGTGCATTGCTCTCCCCCACTCTCAGTCTGCATTAATGACATCTTCCATGTCTTACCAAGTCACGGGAAGAATTCTGCAGTTGCATTTTTCAGTTTTGATACATTTTAGAAAAATTGCTAAACTTTTTTTTTACTCCAATATTATTACTGGCCAAAAAATATGTATTTTATAGTCATTATTATTATTATTTTTAAGTCACTATTTGATTGTTGGCACTTTTAACTGAAGGGTTTGTCTTATCTGGACTTATAAATGTCCAGTGGATGCAAGTCCCATCTTTGGGACCTCCACTTATATGTGAAGAACTGGGCCCAGGGGCGGACTGGGAACTTAAAGTGGCCCTGGAAAAAATACTAAAAGTAGCCCCGTTTTGTAGTCGGGTCTAAATTGATGGAAGGCAGGGCCAGCAACACCATATTGCAGCACATTATACCACCCAACAGAGCCAAATACCACAGTCCATCACAAAATACTGCCAGCAGCACAAAATACATCCCCAAAAACTTTCACTGGCCGGCCTTGAGGAGAGCCCAGGTGGCCCCCTGGGCATCGACCCACTGGGAAATTTCCCTGTAAGGTCTGTGGCCAATCCGCCCCTGACTGGGCCCCATCTGGATGTGCCTATTGGGCTATTTTTTGGATATCAGTGAATGGTGAAAGCCACACAAGTGGCATCCTCTTCATTTATGATGGGATCTGCTTCTATTGGACACTAATGGGGGTTTCCGAGACTTTTTTTTTTTTTTTTTTACTGATGACCTATCCTTTGGACCCCCGGGACCTCCACAGAGCATCTCTTTGAAAAGGCACCGGCACTCGCTGTAGCCATGTGATGTCATGTTCAGTGGCATACTGCAAGTATAGGCAGACCACAAGCCCCCATGGAGCGCATGGAAGGCCCCGCCGCCTACGTCTTCTCCCGGCCTCTGGCAACAACTAACTTAATGGGTCCGAGCTGCAATACCAAGCACAGTCACTATCAAATGGATGGCACTGTGCTTGGTGAGCTGAGTGAAGGCCGTGGTGCTACTGCCATTGCCTGTGCCTTCTCAAACAGCTGATGCGCGGGGGTCCTCGGTGTCGGACCCCACTGATCAGATACTGAGAATAGGTCATTAGTATAAAAGTCTCGGAAAACTCCTTTAAATGGCATACCCTGTGGATATGTTATAAATCTCCAGATGGGACAACCTTTTTTTTTTCCCCTTCCAGGAACAGCACCACCCTTGTCCAAGGCTGTGTCTGGTGTTGCAGCTAAGCTTCATTCATGATGAGACTGGACAAAAGTAATCTTAGTTCTAGGAAAATGTCATATCAACCTTTGTAACCACTTGTATCACAGATGGTGAATAGCTAACCTTTCAGTAAGCATACTAACAACTTTAACAGTGAACCATTGGATTAACTTTAGCAGTGAATCACATAATTAACCCTTTAGCAGTGAACCAGCGGGTCACTGCATTTGCATTGGAGGATAATTGTCCTAATAATGAACTCTTTAGCAGTGAACCAGTGGGACACCATGACCGCTTTCTCCTTATCTGGATATTGTATTTTTAGAATGAAGGCCGCTATCTATTTGCAATCTCCAGCTTTTTTTTCCGTAAGCTAGTTCACAATGGCAGAATCCCTCACTGTCCCGAATCCTTAGGGAGGTGATTTTGTTTTGTCCTTAGAAGAGCAGGCTAAATATTCCTGTCTCACATTAGATCCCTGGAGCAAAGCACGAGGGTTCTTCTAGAAGCCCAGACCATGTGTTGTCTGCAAGAATCCTATCAGTGTCAGATATGACATCATGGTCTTCAAGGTTAACGAATTGCTTACCCTGGAGAGGACAAAAGCCTTTAACCCTTTCTCATCAACCTTTATCTATTCTCATAAGACTTCCCTGACCCCTTGATGGGAAAGAATATAAAAAAAGACATTTTTCTTTATAGAAAAATCCATCATGTTCAGGAGCCTATTCTCTTTCCTGTCACCCATTGTGACATCTGTCTGTAATATTTCTTGAACATTCCAAGAAAACTGGAAGTATAAAACAAGCAAAACTGTCTTTGATACCATGATTTATTATAGTAGCAGTTCAATCTAGTCTTAAACATTAAGTTGCATGTTAAATACTTAGAGGGTTTTGCTAGGCTGCCTACAAATCAGTTTGGACTGTTGCTTAGCAACAGGAATTGCAATCAGTGAGTGACTATGATGGCTCTCCATGGAGCTGTGAAGGACCAGTACAGTCAGCCCTACAGAACTGCTGGTGAAATGTGTTGACTTCACCAACATTGGTGATAGAAGGAGAACAATCATTGCACTTACCTTGTGAATGCTCAGAATACGAAATCCCTGGACGTTAATACTAAATTTAAGTTAGAACATGGAGAATTGAGTCTGACCCCTTACATGGCAGTCAGTTTGTATTTCTGGGTCATGCTTGGCACTGTAAAGGCCCTTTTGTAAGGGCCGACTGAGCAGACAATTATTGGGAATGAGCTGTTCATTGCCGATAATTTCCTGATTGCCAGTGGAGGTGAGAGCTACATTTATATGCAACAGTTGCCTCTACTGTATGGGAACAAAGGATCAGTATTGCGATCGCTCCTTCCCATAGAGGTTCATTGTTTCTAAACAGCAGATCTCTGTTTCTGCCGAGAAATTATGATTTTAGTGTCCATATCAATTATGCTTTCACAGCATGCCCCCAAGATGCAAAGGTATAGCTGGAGAATAAAACAAGCTAGAGTCTAAGCCAGGAGAGTCAGTAAAAACCAAAGCAGAAGAAAAGAGGTTAATCCAGAAACAGTCTGAGGCACTAAGCCCAGAAGAATCAGTAGAAGCCCAATCAGTAGACAAGGGGTAAATCCTGAAACAATCCAAGGTCAAAACACAGGAAGGTCCAACAGAAATGCAGCACTGTCCTGAGCTCACTGAACAAACAGAAGCCAGGAAAAATCACAGGCACAGACAAGCAGTAAGTGCTCACTTAAAGGGGTTATCCCATGATTATTCTAAAATAAAGTAGATACCATATGGTACATGACATATGTCTCTTTTTTGTACCTCACATGGATCCAGAGTTCTCCCCATTCATTGCACGGCCTGACTTATATCAAGCTGGCAGCTCAAGGGGAGTGTCTTTTCTACTGCAGCTAAGGGGGTGTGTCCGTGCTCTCCCTATCACAGCTCAGGGGGCGTGTCCATGCTTTCCCTATCACAGCTCAGGAGGACGCTGAAGGATAAAACTGAGCATGTGTGGCCATCTCAATGAGCAGGACAAAGAAATTAGAAAAACAAAAAACAGCAGGTGGTGCTACACAGATACATTTGATTGAATAACTCAGTGGATGTGCAAAAATTGTAATTACATGCAATGACAAAAGTATTGAGATCCAGGTGCTAGTTTGACAACTGTAGAATATTTTTCGTGGGACAACCCCTTTAAATTTCCCACCTAGCTCTGGGATTGGACACGGAGCCAGAAGCTTGATTGGTCTGGCATCCAGACTCACTGATAAGTCGATCAGCTGAGGGCTGGTTGGTATGGCACCCCTGGGTAATTTTCTGGCAGTTTATCTAATGTGAACAATACCTTTTTGTTAGACGCACCCCCCAGTGATAATTCAATGACATGGTGTCCAGCTGCTGTAAACCCTTGCTTGGACTCAAGCATTCCTTCCCTCTGCAGTGCCACTGCAGGTGAAATGAGGCATTACACAGTGCTCCTTGAAATCAGTGGGCTGTCTGTGTAGTCCATAGACCTGCAGGGTCCTCCAGAGCATGTGATTCTCCAAATTGGCTAATAGATTAGGGTCATGAATTCTCCCTCTGTCTCATTTATAACAAATTAATGTGTCTAAAATACAATATCAGTGTAAACTTAGCAGTGATTTATAATGAAAAAGACAAAGAATAGAAGGAAGTCAGTATGATTGTCAGACCTATGAGATAATACTTCGATTTATGGCACAAATCTCGTAAATCTAACATCTTTTTCACCAGAGTGTGTAATCTTGAAGATTTATTACATTGTTTCACCATTGTGTTGAGAAGCATAGATGACGGCGGCTGAAAAATGGGCACATTAACGCACATTACAGACATTTTATCTGGAATTAATATAATTTCATATGACGTAGCCGAAATATGAAGCGGAGGTGACCTTTAAGCTACAATAGCTTGAATATTCCTCCTTCTGATATCAAAAGACCACGCTTTTTGGGATAATAACATGCCCAATCCTTCTTTCCCTGACATCTGGTATCAAGGAGGAGTCTGGCCCCGATGCACATTCGATTTTAGGTTGGATTCCTAAAATCTATAGCGCTTTCATAGACTGCAGGCTGCTCAGGATACTAGAGATACTCGGATAACAATATCTAATGACAGGAGATGTTCAGGTCATGTAAGTATCAGACTGACCACTCAACATCTAGCCAGCAGATATGTCTGACCTCCAATAGACCTGTAGAATTAAACTGCTGTGGGATTTTTCTGGCCACGTCTTATCTCCTAAAAACAAAAAGATTGGGCAAGTTCATAACCATCAGTCCCTATTCTTCTCAAGAGGCCCACCTACACATTAGATGGTAAGCCTATCCCGATGAAATCTGCAGGTTTGGCCAACATACATCTAATGTCTATAGCCATCTTTAGAAAAATAATAAAGCTAAGAAAGCTGTAAAAAAAACTAAAAATCATTAAGAACAAAAAGAAAAGTTATAAAGCACATGCCTATAGATCCACCCATCAGAGCATCCAACTCAATAGATCTCCCCCTCCATGTTATACATATGCCTCAAGTGCTCAGTGGCCTTGGGCATTTTTGGATATGTAGTATATGTCACTACCAAGGGTGACATGTATGATGAGACCTGACTATCTCCTTGCAGGTGAAGTCCAAGAGTCCCGTCATGCATAGCCAGTGATAAAAATGCTGCACACAGCTCATCCAAGCCCTTGGCTCCCGTGAACCTCATCGAAAAATAGTTTTTATGGTCAATTACTTTTTGATATTCTTTCCAGCTGAGCCCGATGCTTTTCTTCTGATATTCTTATGACGATTTGATCGAAACATCCCAGTACAAGCACCATCCATAAAAGAGCCACTAATAGTATTCACAAATATAGGTATAAACCTCTTCTGAAGGTAGGCAAGAAAAGATATCTCAGGTCTCCAAGGGCTATACGCTCGGCAGAAATGCTGGCCTGTTCTCAGTTCTCATACATATATTATATACTTTGTATAGCAGTTTTAATTATGTGTTTTTATTGGAAGTTTTCCTGCAGATGTGGATTATTCCGGCCTTCTTCCTCTAGATCAGTGGTTGTCACCTGCTGTAGCTTTGCCTTGCTATATGGCATGACCCAGAGAAGCACCTGAAACATTCTCATCATCTTCATTGACTCTCTCTCTATATATATATATATATATATATATATATATATATATATGTGTGTGTGAAAGGGGTTTAAAAGATGAAAATCAGACATCATATAGTACATGACAAGCTCTTTCTAATGAACCACATAACCAGTCCTGTACCTCACATGGATCCAGAGATCTTCTCATTCATTTCTTCAATTGCTCTGCTAGATTTATTTCAGGCTGGCATCTCTGGGGTGTGTCCTTTCCGCTGCAGCTCTTCTCCTATCACAGCTCAGGAGGCATGTCCCTTTTCAGGGATATGTCCTTTCCACTGAAGCTCTCAGCTCAGGGGGCATATCATTCCTCTGGGGTGTGTCCTTTCCATTGCAGCTCTTCTCCTATCACAGCTCAGGAGGCATGTCCTTTTTCAGGGATATGTCCTTTCCACTGAAGCTCTCAGCTCAGGGGGCATATAATTCCTCAGGGGTGTGTCCTTTCCACGGAAGCTGTCTTCCTATGACAGCTCAGGGGGCATGTTCTTTCTCAGGGGTATGTCCTTTCCAGGGGTATGTGCTACCACCTCAGCAAGAAGGACAGAGAAATATAAAAAGAACAAACAGCAGGTGGCGCTATACAGATGCATTTATTGAATAACTCAGCGGGTATACAAAATGTTTAATTACATGCAATTACAAAAATATTCAGATTTAGGTGCTGGATTGAAAAAATATAGTATATTTTACATGGGACAAGCTGTTTAAGCAAAGTAGATTTTAATTTATGCAGTCGATGCCCCAGATCATGATAAAGCTCTAATGCAGATGATGAGGCTTTTCATACTTTAGAGGAAGCAGGCCAGCAGTAATAGCAAAATATGGAGAGATGGGAGATTTTTTTTTGCTTGACAGAACTAAAACGGAAAGAGACTAATCAGGACACCTATGTAAGTAAAGGTTGAAGGATGAAAATGTAATGTGAATCTGATGCTGGAATGTGTAAGGTATTGCTTTTAATCTTGTGATTTCATAGGGTTAATAGCACCAGAGAGACTAGAAACACTGAATATTTATGTGGCTGCTATTTCCCATGCAGGCAGGATACATGTCTGGTATGCTGGTACCTGTGGGAGTTGGTATAGCTGGAGCACTTTTCATCCTCGGAGTTCTGTACAGCATAAAGATTATGAACCGCCGCAGGAGAAACGGCTTCAAACGACATAAAAGAAAGGTAAGCAGCAGCCTGAGCATATCCATTCATCACGATAGTGCGCCCAAGTACATTATTAACCTTCAATAACCCCCCCACCACACACACACAAACTACTACCCCTATGCCTAAACATAAAGGAAACAAAGAGTCGCTGTAGCCCAAAGTTCAAAAATACAAAATACTTTATTGATAACATTTATTGATAAAAACCATTAAAATATGAATCTGAGAAAATGAGAAATATGCAGGGGTATAAATACGGTAAATGCATAGATGGGACACAATCATATAGATGGGTAGTATGGTAAGTACGGTGGGTTCTTTCCTCTCCTATTTTGTGCCTCTATTTATTGCTATAGATAGAGATGAGGGAAATATAGCAAAGTTCGATTTGGCTGCTTCATCGAACTTTACAAAAAATTTGCTTTGTGGCAAATTACTTTGTCACAAAGTGCATTTTTTGTAGGTAGTGGGTGCAATAACAGGTGCCCCCCCTTCTCCCTTTCCCGTCATTGTACCCCTCAGATGCTGCGTTCATAGCTGATAACGGCATCTGATAGCAACAACAGAGTGTGAAATAAAAAAACTAAATAAATGAAATGATACTTGCCTAATCTATCTGCTCACGACGGGCTGGCCGCCGCCATCTTGATTGAAGATCTCATGTCGGGCAGCATGGTGACGTCATAAGACACCGCGCACGGGATTTCGTGCAAGATCTTCAATCAACATGGCGGCCGACGGCCCGTTGCAAACAAATGGATTATGCAAGTATGATTTTTTTATTTCTATTTTTTACACTATTTCAGGAAAAATCAATTCGGTACCACGAAGCACAAGTAAATTCAGCTTCGTGGCAAATCGAATTTTCCCTGAAATTTGGATTGAAGTTCACTTCTTGGACTTCAATTCGTTCAACACTAGTTATAGATACTTGCACTTTGCTAAATTGATAGATATATATTTTTATCATTTCAATTTACTTATTTATTTTGGACATTGGCAGGCATTTAACCTACAACTTTTGTGGCGTATATCTGGGGCAGATTCTGTTGTTCGCCATGTTGCGGCAGAGTATGCGAATCCTTCCCCGCTCACGCCAGATCTAAAAAAGTGGGCGCGGCGGGGAAGGGCCAGCAGGCCCATCTCATCCATCATTTTCTACGCCTGGTTTAGGCGTAAAAAATGGTCTCAATGTAAGCCAGCAAGGAAGTCTTACAGCTGTCTCACATTTAGAAGCAGCGGTGGATACGCTAAAGTTATGTAGAGGCCAGCGCTGGATCGCCGGTCTTAATAAATGTGCTCCTAAGTATTTAATTACCTCTTAGAACCGCCAAATATTTCTCTTTGGTGAGAATCATTTTTTTATGTTTTTTAGTAATCAATGCTATCAATAAAACATTTTGTATTTTTGCACTTTAGGCGATAGCGGCTCTTTGTTTCGTTTATGTCTTACCAAGTAGACACAGGAGAGTCAGCTTGTAATTTGGGGAAATTTATTTGTGGGCACGCCGTTGAAGTATATTATTATTTTTTGTTCCCATATTTCATTGGTCAAGGATGAGGAACACAGGTTAACGACTGGTCTTCCTTGTTTCCCCAAGCAGAGAGAGTTTAACAGCATGCAAGACCGTGTCATGCTCTTGGCGGATAGTTCAGAAGATGAATTTTGATCGCAACGGCTTCAGACACCCTGGGATTTGATGACAGTTTTTCAAGAAAGAGAGGATACAGTTCCCGTCACTGCTATCAGCCAGCTGTATAACACCCTGTAGTGATTACCATGCGTTGAGGTCGGCAGCATGCTGTCTTGTACATGTTTGTTTTTATACTGCCGTGAAATGATACGTGTTCATATGCAAAGTCCTTCTAGTGCAAGTGTGATCCGTTTTATAGCCAGCTATTTTTTGTACATGGCAAGAATTTGCTATCAAACACGCAGACGATGCAAACCGTAGGTATGAACAAAGTACCGTAGGCTAGTGCCACATAGGCAACTTTGCAACCACAAGGCTTGCAAGTCCAGGATTAGAAAGGCATGGCAGCTATTCTTCCTGAAATAGCAGCATTCACATCTATGGATTGTGTAGTGCAGCTCATCCCCATTTAAAGGCATTTTTTTTTTTTTTTATGATTGCATTTGACTTATTTTGAGCTAAAAATAATTTTTTCAATAGGTCTTTATTAAATATTCAGCTGTTCTGTCACAAAGGAGTTAACAGTTTGTCTAGAAGTGTGAATCTTACTTTCACTTTCACTGTGCGCCGGTGTTCCGTTAAATTATGGTACCTGTTAAAATCTGGTACCATTGTCACTTCCGCTACGTATCTCGTCACTTTCGCTATGACGTACTGCTTAAAAAAGGAGGTGTGATTGTTGAAGTCGGCACTAGATTGGCTGAAAAGAAGGCGTGTTGGCGCCTGCGGACAAGCAACCTGGGTACCATAATTTTACATTCAGCACCCGTGAACGCGCAGAGGGAGGGAGGGGAGGAACAACCAACCTGGGTACCGTAATTTTACATTCAGCTCCTGTGAACGTGCAGCGGGAGGGACGCACGCAGGGACCGTAATTTTACTTTTAGCGCCTGTGAACGCGCGCGGAGGGAGGGTACTGTCGATTTACGGGCCACCGCGCATGCAAAAATGCATGTTCAAAATGCAATCTGGTTCGCGCATGCGCGGTGGCCCGTAAATCGACGGTACCCTCCGCGTGTTCACAGGCGCTGAAAGTAAAATTACGGTCCCTGCGTGCGTCCCTCCCTCTGCGCGTTCACAGGCGCTAAATGTAAAATTATGGTACCCAGGTTGGTTGTGCGCAGGCGCCAACACACCTTCTTTTCAGCCAATCTGGTGCCGACTTCAACGATCACACCTCCTTTTCAAGCGGTACGTCATAGCGGAAGTGACGAGGGTACCAGATTTTAACAGGTACCATAATCTAACCGAACACCAGTCATCTAATAAACCTTATCTCTAAATTTCTAAAAGGTCATAAAAACTTATTTAAGCCACATTCAGCCATATTCATTAAGCCATGTTCATCAGTAAGATAAGAATTGAGCCATAATGAGTGTTTATAAGGTCAGAGATAGGGAGCCGTCAGCTGAGCTGCCTGACCGGACAGTAAAAACACACAGCCTTCTGCTAGGGAATCTCAAGGCTGTACAGAGAAATGGGCTCAACATTTTTAATAAAGACCAATTGAGAAAATGATTTTTAGCTCAAAATGCGTACAATGCAATAATAAAGAAAAAAAAATCCCCCAAAGGTATAGCCTTTAAGTGAATGGTGGCCAAGTCAATGTACTAGGCTCAACCCATGTATGTGGGTGACCGTGTTTTAGGAAAAAAGGACATTTTTCTTCTAATCCTAGACAATCCCTTGAATGCCATAGGGGTGTTAGCATATGGTTTAAATCACCACGATGCAGGGCAGCAGTAAAGAAGCCCATGTTGCCCTAGCCATAAAACAAAAGAATGAAAACTTGTTGATGAATGTTTTAAACTAAATTAATTACAGATGACGAAGTGATGAATGCAATACGAGATGGATGAGCTAGGCCAGTGTCTCTCTTGTGTGTTTTTGTTCATCTTTATATCCCTACTGTCGATCTCGACAACATAAACCCTATTTTAAAGAAAGCCCTCCTGGTCCACCCCCTGAGACCCCCTGCAATCAGCAGATATTGATGGAGGATGTCTCGCCAAGCCACATTTTGAGGAGATGGGGCATTACATGTCTCTCATTGATGGCCGACCATGTGATCTAAAACTGAGCCAACTCTATTGGTGGCCATACACATTAGATCAATGTTGGATAAACTCACTGATTTCAGCAGGGCCTGCTGGCTGTCTAATGTGTATGGGATGTCCCAGTTTCCCTCCGATGGCAGAAGTCTTAAGTCCCTTTTACATGGATTGAGGATCAGGCCAGTTATCGGGGATGAGATCCATAGGAACGCTCACTCCCTATAATTGCGTGGGGTAAATGTGCCACTGATCACCCATCAAACGAGCAAAACACTCGTTCCTCAGGTTATCACACAAAAAATTATTGTTTGCTGACAGCACTTCGTCCTATTTACACAGGAATCTGCTGCCGGCAAACAATAAATCTGTATGGGGACGAATGATCACAGTAGCGATCATTCATCTCCCTAGAGAGGAGATGTTTGCCGCATGTAAATGTTACCATCGCCTCTGGCAGCGATGCCTGTGCATCGGTTCATGTACAAGGGCTTTATGGCTATGGATTTCAACATGCCTATCCGTTTCTTCTCAGGGTAGATAAGCCACCACCAGAGGTGTCTGGCAAAGGTGTACTCTACTTTCCCCTTTCAGAACACACACTGTAAATGCTTGACCGAATCAAGCGTATATGTGTAAGAGGGAAGGAGTGTCTGGTGGAATCTGAAGCATATAACCAGCTTATGGGAGGACGTTTTCTAAGTAGCTCTGGACAATAGCTGGAAGTCCTGAGTATGGGACCACTTGGCATGTACATGCCATAAGAAGGTATATGGACCGGGCCACATTTTTTTTGTGGACCTGTTGTCTTCAATGGGTCTGTGGTCCACATTTTGCAGACATATTTTATCTTTTTGCGAAACTGACTTATCATCCATATTTATGTTTGAGAAAAAGACAGAACATGTCCTGTACTTGGTCGCAAAACATGGAACACAGACCCATTGAAGTAAATGGATCCTCAAAAAATGCGGATGCAACATGGACAGTATCTGTATTTTGCAGATCCTTAAATTGCGGACCATAAAACACATACAGGGAGTGCAGAATTATTAGGCAAGTTGTATTTTTGAGGATTAATTTTATTATTGAACAACCATGTTCTCAATGAACCAAAAAAACTAATTAATATCAAAGCTGAATATTTTTGGAAGTAGTTTTTAGTTTGTTTTTAGTTTTAGCTATTTTAGGGGGATATCTGTGTGTGCAGGTGACTATTACTGTACATAATTATTAGGCAACTTAACAAAAAACAAATATATACCCATTTCAATTATTTATTTTTACCAGTGAAACCAATATAACATCTCAACATTCACAAATATACATTTCTGACATTCAAAAACAAAACAAAAACAAATCAGTGACCAATATAGCCACCTTTCTTTGCAAGGACACTCAAAAGCCTGCCATCCATGGATTCTGTCAGTGTTTTGATCTGTTCACCATCAACATTGCGTGCAGCAGCAACCACAGTCTCCCAGACACTGTTCAGAGAGGTGTACTGTTTTCCCTCCTTGTAAATCTCACATTTGATGATGGACCACAGGTTCTCAATGGGGTTCAGATCAGGTGAACAAGGAGGCCATGTCATTAGATTTTCTTCTTTTATACCCTTTCTTGCCAGCCACGCTGTGGAGTACTTGGACGCGTGTGATGGAGCATTGTCCTGCATGAAAATCATGTTTTTCTTGAAGGATGCAGACTTCTTCCTGTACCACTGCTTGAAGAAGGTGTCTTCCAGAAACTGGCAGTAGGACTGGGAGTTGAGCTTGACTCCATCCTCAACCCGAAAAGGCCCCACAAGCTCATCTTTGATGATACCAGCCCAAACCAGTACTCCACCTCCACCTTGCTGGCGTCTGAGTCGGACTGGAGCTCTCTGCCCTTTACCAATCCAGCCACGGGCCCATCCATCTGGCCCATCAAGACTCACTCTCATTTCATCAGTCCATAAAACCTTCGAAAAATCAGTCTTGAGATATTTCTTGGCCCAGTCTTGACGTTTCAGCTTGTGTGTCTTGTTCAGTGGTGGTCGTCTTTCAGCCTTTCTTACCTTGGCCATGTCTCTGAGTATTGCACACCTTGTGCTTTTGGGCACTCCAGTGATGTTGCAGCTCTGAAATATGGCCAAACTGGTGGCAAGTGGCATCTTGGCAGCTGCACGCTTGACTTTTCTCAGTTCATGGGCAGTTATTTTGCGCCTTGGTTTTTCCACACGCTTCTTGCGACCCTGTTGACTATTTTGAATGAAACGCTTGATTGTTCGATGATCACGCTTCAGAAGCTTTGCAATTTTAAGAGTGCTGCATCCCTCTGCAAGATATCTCACTATTTTTGACTTTTCTGAGCCTGTCAAGTCCTTCTTTTGACCCATTTTGCCAAAGGAAAGGAAGTTGCCTAATAATTATGCACACCTGATATAGGGTGTTGATGTCATTAGACCACACCCCTTCTCATTACAGAGATGCACATCACCTAATATGCTTAATTGGTAGTAGGCTTTCGAGCCTATACAGCTTGGAGTAAGACAACATGCATAAAGAGGATGATGTGATCAAAATACTCATTTGCCTAATAATTCTGCACTCCCTGTATGGTTGTGTGCATGGGGCCTAACTGATGTCAGAATATGTACATTTTCAATTTGCCACCCAAGCAAAAAACTAAATGATGCTCTCACTGTATGTGGTGAAAAGCTGATCAGGATAGAACTGATGAAGAAGCTGTAAATGGGTTCATGTTTGTATCACGTCCCATAAAAATAAATAGGATCCATCAGAAGAAAATAAATATGTGAATATAGTAAAATAGGGTTGTGATTAACTTCTTTAAATGCAATAGGTAGAAGTCTGCACGGTCCAAGTTAGAATAGGAGCTGGTATTACGTTTGGTGGGACTATTAGAAGATTGCCACGCGACGTCGGTTAGATATATGCAACACTTGAAAATATTGACTACCAAGGCAGATGTACTAAAAAGCGGAGGCAAAGGTAGACTGATGTTCCGGCCCAAGGTATGCTAAAGGAGACGCTAGGTGCACATGAAACATATATGTCAGGAGAATCTCTCAGCCTATGCCCCGAACTTTGACCATAACTGTGATAACCTTGGTGACTCTGGGGGTGCAAGGAACAGCAGTGCACAGTAAGGAACATGTCACCTGTACTATGCTGCCCTCACTAAGGGTGGAATAATAGTGACAGACCCACTCATTTCAGAAGCCTGTCACTTCTGGGCTGACAGACAGTCCTTTTATAGGACTAACAAGCCAAAACTCGCAGGAATACGAGGGAGATGAGTCTGATAAGGCTCCCTGCCCTCTCCCACCTCCTGACCATGACTGGTAGGTTTCTTTCCACTTACGCATTGGTCATGGTCAGCAGGCGGAGGAGGGTGGGGCTAACGAGTCTTATCGGACACATCGCCCAGTACTGCGAAGCTTGGTGCATCAGTACTGCAAACGTACTGACTGCCTGCCCAGAAGTCACAGGCTGCTGAAATCAGCGGGTTTGTGTAGCTCCTGCGCCAGGCCTACACAGCTCCATCCATTGTAGAGTGGACGAGACAGGTTATTGTATAGCTGCTTCCATTCACTTTAGTGGAAGCAGAGTTGCAGTAAGCAGTTTTGTTCACTACACAATGGAGGGAGCTTTGTAGGTCCAGTGCCGGAACGAACTGAAGAAGCGGTTGGCGGGGTGTGGGTGGCCAGAACCCCACCGATTAAGTGTTGATGGTCTATCTCATGAGGATAAGTCATCAATAACAAAATCCTATAACACCCCTTTAATCTATCCTATATGTAGGTTGGAATCAAATCTGGTATTTCTTTAGTTTCTGGTATTTCTTTAAAGAGGATCCTTTCACTAGTTTAAAAACTAAAAGCTAACTATATCAGTAGGCAGAGCGGTGCCCAGGGGTCCCCCTGCACTTACTAGTATGTCTGGGCGCCGCTCCGTTCGCCCGGTATAGGCTCCGGTGTCTGCAGCTCCCTCTGTTGTACTGGATGCATTTTTTGTATTAGGCGCCGCTCTGCCCACTGATATAGTTAGTTTTTCGTTTTTAAACTAGTGAAAGGTCCTCTTTAAGTTGAGGGACAAAGCTGTATTTTTCTGCTAACCGGACAAAGAATCTCTCCTGCTTAGAAGAAATTAAACTGCTCGAAGTTTATGCCTTGTCCGATTGAGACAACTTATCTCCTATCCGCAGGATGGGGATACGTGTTTGAGCATCGGAGGTCCAACCGCTGGGCCCCTGCTGATCGTGAGAACGGAGGTGGTGCTCCCCGTTTAAATGGAGCGTCAGACATTTATGTGCATCTACCACTTCATTCAACTCTATGGGACTTCTGGAGAAATCAGAGTACAAGCAAATGGCTATCTCCAAAAGTCCTACATAGCAGAATAGAGTGGGGGCGCACATGTGTAGCTGCTGCGCCATTCAAACAGTGACCATGGGCCCCCTTTCTTGTGATTGTCAGGGCCTCCAGCAGTCAGACCCTCGCCAATCATACACTTATCCCCTATCCTGGGGAAACTTTTTTTTTTATAATGCCTTAGAATAGTATAAAAAAAATAAAAATCAAAGAAGTGATACTTCACCAGTACCCCACCAGTCACATTTTTATACAGTTATATATTGACAATCTGTAAAAATCACCAAACCTGAAGACCAAAGTATTTTGGCTAAGCTGTTGGACAGATAAACTTCAGTACATGGCAACCATGAACAATGCAGGATATCAAGCAGGACATATCCAGACATATCCAGGGTTGGTATGTTGTTTCCGTAGAACTCTTGTGTTAACAGTAGATCACCATTTAGTGATAGACAGGAGAGACAAAACTGGCATTTCCTGCACCCGTCCTGCCAGTCCCTATACAAAGGAAGCCCTAGTGGCATTACAACAAAGATAAATTGCAATATTCTATTTCAGCGTGCAATAATTCGGGTGATATGTGGAGATATGGAAATGATAGTGAGTGTCTTTTTACGGCCAATGATACAAGAAGTACCAGGCGGTAAATGAATCATCAAACTGTGAACTGTTCTTCTCAGATGTTTTTTTGTAAATAGTGGTATTTAATGAGAATTACTAGCCTAGTGAACAAAGACGGAATCCCTCCTCACTACTTTTATATGTGATAGATTGGAGTGTCCTCTAAAGCTGGCCTCACATATATAATAATAGTTAATAGAACCTAATGATTTTGTCTGGCTCAACCAATAATCAAATGTGTGTGGTGGCCTCCTGATTTTCAGAACAATGGGTATGAGAGGAATATCTGACCAACGGCTACTGAAGGTATATGGCCACTGAAGGTATAAGCTCCCCTTTCCCACATTTAGCCTATATCAGTGGAGCATCGGAGCATTTATAGCTCTGATTCTACCCCTTGCCCTGCCCTGCATAGTGCAGGACAATGGCTTTTTCTTCACTACTAGGTGACATACCGGCTTCTCATGGGCATGCTAGGCGGAGGCTTAAGCCTAGCAGTGAGCCCAGTGATGTCATGCGCTGCCCTAGGCCACTTTACAGGTTAGGGCAGCACTAAAGACCGCCCATTAGTGCCAGTGACAGTCACCAGGATCGCTGCTAGGCAGAAGCATACTGAGAAAAAGCTGGGTAGGTCACCAGCAGTAAATGGACAGCCCTGTCCTGCTGCTTCTGCCTAGCAGCGATCCTGGTGACGTCACTGGCACTAATGGGCGGTCTTTAGTGCTGCCCTAACCTGTAAAGTGGCCTAGGGCAGCGCTAAAGACCGTCCATTTGTGCCAGTGACATCACTAGGCTCATTGCTAGGCTGAAGCCGGGCAAGGGGGAGCATCGGAGCAAAAAATGCTCCGATGCTCCACTGATACAGGCTAATTGTGTGAATGGGGAGCTTGTGTCCAGGTTCAGCTCTAAACCTGGACAACCCCTTTAAGACTTCTCTAGTTATATGCTAAATACATGCAGGGTTCAATGTGTTTTTTACTAGACATCAAATCTACACTAATTGTTAAAGATTCTTAAAAATAATAATAATAATATTAGGATCCTGGGCACGTTTTCGCAAAGATAGTTTAGATACAAGGGGACCCAAACTTTATTTCTTAGTAGAAGACAGGAAAAGCTCCAGCAGAGCAGTTAATGGTCAAGTCCACATCTGAGATACAGAAAATCAGGTGTTGGCTGGGTACCTGGTGGACATGTCATGCATTGTGGTATGTCCACCAGGAGTTTCCAACCCCAACATTTGGTGTCCAATCCAGCTTGTGAACATTTTCTTCTGGTGTGCCCAATGTTCTGTAGTCCAAAACTGGCCTTATGGCACAGAAAAGAGCATTTCAGGGGCCAGAAACCTACACTCTGCATGGTTGGCATAGGCAATAAGTCTACTTTTGGTATATGAGGTTCTCATTTGTACTTGCAGACACATAGGAACAAGTATTTGACAATGATAACATGCAAGATCTCAAGTCATTGACGTGACCCATGAAATAGATTACATGTATAAGGTAGCTAAATTCCAGCATTTTTCAATATATTGTGAACATGTGGCAATACTAATCTTTATGTAGAAATATTCCTGAATGCTATTACGTGCTTGTCGATTTTCTACTGTACCAATGATGTGGACGATGAGCCATGTCAGTAAATAAAAGGGGCAACTCTGAATTTTGACTTTGTAACCACTGGTCTGACAACAGAACTGAATAAATATCTTCTTAACATGTATTGCATGGAGTCACTGTAGAACTGTATGCTGCAAGTCAACATGAAGTAATGTCGAATTAAAAAGGGTTCCAAATTCCTGTTGCATTATTTGTGGTTAAACTGAGGTCCTCAAATCACACCTTGCATTATTGCAATTCTACACATATGTTGGTGCTGGTATCAAGTTGTAACTAGGAGATCCAAGTTCAGACCTTCTATCAAAACACTTGGCATGGCTTGGATGTCTTGGTCTTCGAAGTAAAGGTGGCTCCTGGGCCCTCCATCCCTCTAACTACCAGGGAATCCTCGTGACAACATATTGAAGGATGATAATCTTTATATTTACATAGTTTATAAGGCTGAAAAATGACATCTGTCAATCCAGTTCAGCCTGTTATCCTGAAAGTTGATCCAGAGAAAGGCCCAAAAAAACTGTGAGGTAGAAAAATTTTGAATTTGTATATATTATATATAGTACTTTATAATTAGGTAACCTGTATAGCATTCAATCTTTGTACAATTACATATTGGGCTTGTTCAGCTCTAGCCTTGCATGGGTCTGTTTGTGATGCAAACCCTTAGAGGGGTTGTCTGGGATTTTGATATTTTTGGCCTATACTCAGGATAGGTCATCAATATCTGATCAGTGGGGGGTCTGACACCCCCACGATCAGCTATTTGAAGAGGCCATGATGCTCCCATGAACGCTATGGCCTCCTCACAGCACCAAGCACAGTGCTGTACATTATATAGCGGCGGTGCTTGGTATTGCAGCCCAGCCCTATTCACTTGAATAGGACTGAGCAGAACCTAGGCCATATGAACAATGAACATGACAGCACTGGCCTAGGAAGACGCCACGTCATATACCAGGGTGCTGCGGCCTCCTCAAACAGCTGATCGTGGAGGTGTTGGGAGGTGATGTGATATTGATGACCTGTCCTAAGGATAGGCTATCAATATCAAAATCTCTGACAAGCCCTTTAATATACTCCACTAAAGGTCCTACAAACTGGGAAGGATTGGTGGATCTTGTTTGAGGCTGGCTTTAAAGAGGATGTGATCCGTGCAGCCACACTCTTGTCACTACTGAAAGTATGGCTGCTGGCTGTGATTGCCTGCGCACTCTGAGTTTTCACCATCTAAACGTGTTACTTAAACCTATGGAAGGTTGCATTTTCTTTTGTATGGTGGACCATAAAGGGTAGAGAATTGGTCAACCTAAGGCCTGACTTGTTTCTTCATATAGTGTATAGTCATGTGAGGGATTCCATGGCAATATATAAGTGACAGAAAACTAAATTTGGATGCAGAATGTTGATCTGTGGGATTACATGAACCTGTCCAATGGGATTTCTGTAAATATGGCAGATATCCTTATTCCCTAAGATTAGCTCTTGAGGGTCTGCATGTAAGAAAGCTTTGGAAACTATTTAGTAGTGCTAGACCTATGTGACAGATGCATTACTGCCCCCAGGAGTTTGAGAACTCTAAAAGGGCATGGATTCCCATTTTATGATTTATTATGGATATTCTCTTTAGATTTAGGACCCATTTATATGTGCCAATACAAAGGGCAATGACCAGAAACGTACCATTCTTTCCAGATGATTGCCCACTCGTGTAGATTTGACACACAGCAATAATCCCCTGTGAATGAGTCCATATTTACATGGGGCAAGAATTGTTGGCCTGATAGTATGTCCATGTAAAAGGACCATCAGGGTGGTCGTATGCATCAGATAGAAAAAGGTTGCTGGTTGAGCAGAAATTGAGCAAACATTAATCTGGCGAAGACTCGTTTCGACACAGCCATACACATTTTAGTCCATATTAGGCGTTGTTCAAACGGGCCATACATGTTTAATTAAACCGGGCGATGAAAGATCTTGATGAGAACGTTCTTTCAAAGATACAAATGACCTTTCTTCGAACTAAAGATCCTTTGTCTAACTTTGATGATAATGGTCTGTCCTCGGTCCACTTTCACCCGACAGATGCTCATTTTTATTGAAATTGTCCTTTTGATCAACTTTAGACTAATGCGTATGGGTTCCTTTAGGCAGATCTGGTAGACAGGTATAATGCTTGTGTGTACACTTCCCACATTTTCTTTCTCCTAGTTTTGTTGGAGCTGGAAAGTCTCTTCAATCTCTGGACTCTAAAAGCCCCTATTATCACAGTGAAGGTAAGATTACTCAATTGAAGTGACTAGAAATATTTTAGATAAAGCAACAGGGTTTTTCTGGTGGCTCTAGAGATTACCGTTTTGCTGATAGAAATGGAGGACGATTTGAGACTCGGCAACGAAAAGTGAAGAGCAACAACAAGGGAAATTGCTTTTGTGCAGCCCTGTAGAGTCTAATTCATAGTGATGAGTTATTTTTATTGCATTATATATGCTCATGTTTTAGCAATTGTTACTTTATCTAAAGTTTGCTGACAACCAAATTTTGCTTATACAATACACACTGATGATTGTTGGCAAGGCTGGTAGATCTGTATACTTGTATCATGTTATACATGAGATATAACCCATCAGTGCTCAGGACTTTAGCTCCTCCATGGGACACTGAAGAATTTTAGAGTTAGGTCAATCACATTTACAGTGGATATAAAAAGTCTACACACCCCTGTTAAACATGTCAGGTTTCTGTGCTGTAAAAAAAAATAAGATTATAAATTTCAGAACTTTTTCCACCTTTAATGTGACCTATAAACTGTACAACTCAATTGAAAAACAAACTGAAATCTTCTAGGTGGAGGGAAGAAAACAAAAAAAACTAAAATAATGTGGTTGCATAAGTGGGCACACCCTTATAACTGGGGATGTAGCTGTGTTCAGAATTAAGCAATCACATTCAAAATCATGTTAAATAGGAGTCAGCATACACCTGCCATCATTTAAAGTGCCTCTGATTAACCCCAAATAAAGTTCAGCTGCTCTAGTTGGTCTTTCCTGAAATTTTCTCGCATCCCACAGCAAAATCCATGGTCCACAGAGAGCTTCCACAGCATCAGAGGGATCTCATTGTTAAAGGGTATCAGTCAGGAGAAGGGTACAAAAGAATTTCCAAGGCATTAGATATACCATGGAACACAGTGAAGACAGTCATCATCAAGTGGAGAAAATATGGCACAACAGTGACATTACCAAGAACTGACGTCCCTCCAAATTTGATGAAAAGACGAGAAGAAAACTGGTCTGGGAGGCTACCAAGAGGCCTACAGCAACATTAAAGGAGCTGCAGGAATATCTGGCAAGTACTGGCTATGTGGTACATGTGACAACAATCTCCCGTATTCTTCATATGTCTGGGCTATGGGGTAGAGTGGCAATACGAAAGCCTTTTCTTGCGAAGAGAAACATCCAAG
This sequence comes from Bufo gargarizans, assembly GCF_014858855.1. Classification (NCBI taxonomy): domain Eukaryota; kingdom Metazoa; phylum Chordata; class Amphibia; order Anura; family Bufonidae; genus Bufo; species Bufo gargarizans. The sequence continues at coordinate 38,026,685 of NC_058090.1, read as the reverse complement.
CCAGGCTACATTTTGCAAAAACACATCTGAAGTCTCCCTAAAGCATGTGGGAAAAGGTGTTATGGTCTGATGAAACCAAGGTTGAACTTTTTGGCCATAATTCCAAAAGATATGTTTGGCGCAAAAACAACACTGCACATCACCAAAAGAACACCATCCCCACAGTGAAGCATGGTGGTGGCAGCATCATGCCAAGGGGCTGTTTGTCTTCAGCTGGAACTGGGGCCTTAGTTAAGCTAGAGAGAATTATGAACAGTTCCAAATACCAGTCAATATTGGCACAAAACCTTCAGGCTTCTGCTAGAAAGCTGAACATGAAGAGGAACTTTATCTTTCAGCATGACAATGACCCAAAGCATACATCCAAATCAACAAAGGAATGGCTTCACCAGAAGAAGATTAAAGTTTTGGAATGGCCCAGCCAGAGCCCAGACCTGAATCTGATTGGAAATCTGTGGGGTGATCTGAAGAGGGCTGTGCCCAGGAGATGCCCTCGCAATATGACAGATTTGGAGTGTTTTTGCAAAGAAGAGTGGGCAAATCTTGCCAAGTCAAAATGTGCCATGCTGATAGACTCATACCCAAAAAGACTAAGTGTTGTAATAAAATAAAAAGGTGCTTTAACAAAGTATTAGTTTAAGGGTGTGCACACTTCATTTCTATGGGAGCAGTGAAAATAGTCGGGGGACATGCTCAGCTTTTTTCGTCAGTTTCATTGTAATGAATGGCAAGTGCGGCCACTGCTCAATTTACTTCTATGGGGACTGAGGAAAATAGCTGGCTTGGCTATTTTCGATGCGAATAAATGGAGGGTGGCCGTGCACCGTCAATCACTTTCGCAGGCTCCTTTATAAAGATAGATAAGGGTCCCAGACAATGCTAGAAATATGCCCCTAAAGTCTGAAGTGAGACAACCCCTTTAAAGACAGTCTGTCAGCTCTCCTGACATGTCTATTTTAGTAACTACATGCATTCCCCATGTGATAATAATTCTGGAGCATCTATTCTTATGACTCCATGTTGTGCCATTCCTCTATTATTGCTGCTAGATATTATGAATGAATTACTAGCAATTTGCAATGAAGGTCCAGTTGGGTGTTACCATTTTGGGGGGTGTCCCAGCACAGTCTGACACTGACAGCACTGATTAGATAATGTTGACTGTGCAGGGATAAACCCCCAACTGGTAACACCCATCTGGACTTTTATTGCAAATTTTAAGCATTGCGTAACTTCTAGCAGGAATAAAAAAGGAATGGCACAATACAGACTCATAAGATTAGAATCCAGAATCGTTATCATATGGAGAATGCAAGTAGTTACTAACAGACATGTCAGGAGGGGGGGCAGGTCCTGTTTTATTGTAACATGACCTCAACACTATAAGTTCTATTATACTCTGCATCTGCATAGGCGATAGTCCTAAACAAGACCCCTGAATGGATCACTATTGGGCAAGTATAGAATGGAGAAGAGAGTGTCATTTTTGATAAATTAAATTATAGCTTGCAATGCCAGTCTGCAGCATCAAAAGCCAACAAGATTTGCCTTTTATTAGGAAAGGCGTGGCTTTTAGATAAGAAATATTATTTTACCACTTTGCAAAGCTGGCTGTATGCAGTTTTGGGCACCAATCAATAAAAAAAGAAGCCAGAGAGCTAAAGAGAGAGCGCAGAAGGGACAACTAAATTAGTATAAAGACAGGTTATCACAACCCCTACGGAAGAGAAAGGCGAAATCAAATTCTATTCAAATATGAAAATGCAATAAAAAAACAATGCCATAAATAATTATTTTTATGGACCCAACAGGGAACACGGGATCATTGATTACACCTAAAGGAAGTACTTTTTTCAAGGATTTTGCAAAGATTACCGTACTTTACTGTCCAAGCTGTAAAGCTATGGCACATGCTCCCACAGGATTTGGTAATGGCTGTAAGAGTGGATAGATTTAAAAGGGCATCTGTCAGCAGATTTGTACCTATGACACTGGCTGACCTGTTACATGTGCACTTGGCAGCTGAAGGCATCTGTGTTGGTCCCCTGTTCATATGTGCCCAGATTATTGAGAAAAATTATGTTTTAATATATGCAAATGAGCCTCTAGGTGTAATGGCAACACCCCTATCACTCCACGAGATTTAATTTTTCTCAGCAATGCGGGCACATATGAACATGGGACCAACACAGATGCCTTCAGCTGCCAAGCGCACATGTAACGGGTCAGCCGGTGTCATAGGTACAAAACTGCTGACAGATGCCCTTTAGGGAAGGGTTAGATATCTTCCTGGTTAAACACAATATTCAAGGCTACTTGGATTAATGTGAAATGTTGATTCAAATGTCCACAGGTCAAGAAGGAATTTTCTTCACTTTATGGAGACTTAGCTATTTAAACATTGGGGTTTGTCCTTCCTTTGGACCTTGGGTTTGTAAGTGTAAAAGCTTTAATTCCCATAGAAGTGAATAGAGAGCAGCCACAGTGGGCCTGTTCTAGGGATAGGTGGGAACGGCACCTATATGACATTGGTGGCATATCTTAGTCATATGCCACCAACGTCTGAGATAACCCAACCGTTTTAAAGAGAATAGGTTAGAGCTGCAAGGCTACTCTTAACAAGTGGACAGGTGTGGCACTGTTTTGGTAAGAAAGCAGCCATGTTTTTCAAATCCTGGACAATCCCTTTAAGTCACTGATTTAAACAGTGCCGAAAGAAAAGCAACTTTTTAAAAATTCAATAAGGAATACCAAAGGCTGAGAATTACATTCTGTGCCCAGACATAAAATTATACTGTACTGGCTGGTGAGAAATGAATTACATGAGGTTTTGACAACGGCAAAGAAATAATTGAAAATCACAGATACCAGATGTATAAACATAGGCACCATATTCAATCCACCTTTTATTTGACTTGTCTACATTACAACCCTCTCTCCTCCCAAGGGGTCAGACCAGCGCTAATTAGTGTTCCTGACAATACGACGGCCGATTCTTTGCAATGTTGGGGGTTGTGACAGTGCATTAACAAGCGGTGCCAAAAGCAATCCACCCTTTAAAGTCTTCGGAACTGAAGAGTTACTTAGTAGGAAGGAAAAACAATTGAGATTCAGCATTTGTGACGTTCTATTTGGAATTATCAAGATAAAATTGTAAAGGTTGATTTCCAGTTGCTTCCATGCCAGATGTTCCCCCTGTTTACATGTAATGCACTGCTTTCACGAAGTGCTTCCAGCAATCCCTTGTGTTTTCTCCATCCACCTGAATGACTTCACCAGCGGTGAGAGGTCTGTTTCCTTATAACAGTTAGACATAGAGGGAAAAGAGCTGAAGTATAAATGGAAGCATATTCATGTAGACTTGCGTCAAGGTTAGTGTGGACCTGCTGTACCAACTAACCGTTTTCGCTTTGGGCTATCTCTAAGGGTGTTATCCTGGCAGTTCCCTGGTTTTCAACCTTTAACCCCTATACAGGGATCTGGCCTTTACTGCAGGGGATCCACAAGGCTGCTGACTCTTGGTATAGTTCTGGTGAAGTTAGTGGTTGACCCATGGGAGTCAGAGACACCGGTGAAGTACAGAGGCATCAGGAGCTATTCATAGTCAGAAGACAGGCCGAGGTTAGGGCTGGCAGAGTTCAAACATATTCGAGAAACAAGTCCGAGGTCAGGTGGCAGTGAGTCAATACATCAAACAGAGTAAGGCCAGGGCAGATAGCAGATATTTTGAGTTGGTTATAAGGCAGAAGTTCTGTACACGGGCAGTCAGGTTAATTACGAACTAGGGATGTAAAGCTCAGGCACCCTGCCACTAGGGAAGTTCCCCTATATACCCAAAGACAGCCAGGCATAGGCTGGAAAGAATTTGGTAATTTGCGTGCCGGCCCATTAATAGACTGAAGAGTGTGCATGCCCTAAGAAACAAGCCAGAAGACGTGCAGGCCGGCCGCTGAAGACGCTGGCGGTTGGGACCATCACCGGCCAGGGAATGATGGAGCAAGGATGCGGCCGGTATCTGAGTGAATAGCACAGCACCTGTGCCTGCAAGACGGAGCAGGTTACTGGCAGGCACTTTTTCATTCATTTTCAGATCCCCTGATATTTAGTTTGCAATCTGCTCCTATATTCAGATTTTCCTCATGTGGATGTGACCCTCTCAGTAATACATGGTGACTTTGAGGTCTGTGTTTCCAGGAAACTACTGTCTTCACTAGCTCTCATGTATCAGCACAGCTGCATTCTGGGACTGAGTTTTCTTTCTACAGCCCATGAGTTATCTTCTCCCATATACTGACAGTTGCTGAATGTAATTTATCTCTCCCTACAGTCTGCCATGCTTTACTGCCAATATTCTGATACTGTACAGTCTGTGTGATTTGCAAAATGTGACTTGGATGCCTTCCCACCAGTCTTACTCTCTGATCTGCTGTGTAAAATCTCTTTACTTCCCTGCTGATATGTGTAACACTGCCAGAAAGGATGGGGAGAACAGAGAAAGCCATCAGAAAGAGGAGCAGTGTGCTGTAGGATCTGTGTCAGAAGCAGCAAGGCAGACAGCTATGTGAAGAAGTTACACAGGCCTTACATCAGCAAAATGGGAGGTCATTTTAAGCAAGACTAGTTTTAGTTTTGCTTCAGCTGGATAAATGTGACCAGCAAAGAAGCTTGGAATTCCTGAGATTTACTGTACTGGAAACAGAACTATGCATTTTCAGACCTGACATATACATGTTACATACTATATAGGTTACTAAGTGGTGGGAAAAAAAGGTCCAATGTTCATTGGTTGGTCATGACAAGTGTTGAGCGAATCGAAGTTCACAAAGTTGACTTTGATCTGAATTTCAGGAAAAATGTGATTTGCCACAATGCCGAATTTCCTCGTGCTCAGTGGTAACAAATCTATTTTCCCTGAAATGGTGGTAAATTTAAAAAAAAAAAAAATCATACTTACCATTTGAGCGCAAATAGGCTGCTACGGCCATCTTGCTTAAAGATCCCACGCAAAATCTCATGTGCAGTGATATGACGTCATCATGCCGGCCGACGTGATGACATCATCACACGTCACGTGACATTTTGCGCTGGATTTCCAATCAAGATGGCCATGGTGGCCTCTTCACAATCAAATGGATGAGGCAAGTATGATTTAATTATTATTTTTTATTTGCAAACAGTAAAATGCTTTAATATGGATCTCAGATGCCACAATCAGCATCACCACAGCCTCTGAGGGGTTCCCTGTCATTGCACCCATTATTTACAAAGAAATGCGCTTTGTGACGAAGTAATTAGTCTTGAAGCGAATTGAAAATCATGGCCTATGTAACCATGAAGACACATGAGTCTGCATAGCAGCTGCCAGGGGCGTAACGATCGCGGTCGCAGGGAGTGCGACTGCGACCGGGCCCGGCGGGGGGAGGGGCCCGCTGTACTAACATGTAATGAAGCGCTGTGACGGGGCCCAGCATGAAGTACAGTGACAATGCCGGGCCCCCATCAGGGCGCTCCATTACATGTTTAATATGAAGCAAGGTGGGGGAGGTTTGCGCAGAGGGGGGGAGGAGGAAGAGGGGGGACGCGCGCACTCACTCACTCACTCACATACAGTCCGCCCGGCATTTCTTGTCACTGCCAGGCTGTATCCAGATCATCAGTGAAGCAGGAGCTCTAGAGCTCCCTCTGCTGGCCGCACATCGCGCTGCTGGCTGTGGGAGGAGCTCTGAAGGCCCGGGAAACTGCCTTCAGCACAGCCAGCAGTGCCATGTGAGTGTGGCAGCGCAACACCAGGGAAGAGGGTAAGTATGTGTTTTTTTATTTTCTTTTCCTAACACTGCAGACTGGGGGCAAAGGGGAAGGGGGTTGATGGGCACAACTAGAGTGAGGGGGCACAAAAGTGGGCATCTCTACTGAGGGGGCACCTAATATGTCATAACTACTGTGAGGGGGGCACATATAAAGGCATAACTATGAGGGGGCACATATATCAACTACTGTGAGGGGGGCACATAATCTAGCATAACCACTGTGAGGGGCACATATGTGGGCATATTTAATGTGAGGGGCACATAATCTGGCATAACCACTGTAGGGGGGCACATATCTGGTCATAACTACTGTGAGGGGCACATAATCTGGCATAACTACTGTGAGGGGTAACATATCTGGCCATATCCACTGTGAGGGGCACATATCTGGGCATAACCACTGTGAGCGGGCACATATCTGGGCAAACCCCTGTGAGCGGGCACATATCTGGGCATATCCACTGTGAGGGGGAACTTATCTGGGCATAACTACTTTGAGGGGGCACATATCTGGCATAAATACCGTGAGGGGGCACATATTTGGCATAACTACTGTTAGGGGGCACATATTTGGCATAACTACTGTGAGGGACACATATCTGGGCATAACTACTGTGACAGGAACAAAGGTAGGCATAACTGCTGTGAGGGGCCACAAGAAGGACATAACTTTTGTGAAGGGACCACAAGGTGGGCTTAATTACTGTGAAAGGCCACAAGGTGGGCATTAGTACTGTGAGGGGCCACAATGTAGACATTAGTACTGTGTGGTTGCACTTAGGGGAAATGTCCTAAATTACCCTGCTATACATTGGCATAGCTCAGTCTACCAGGCCAGCACAGCGCCCCCTGCTGGTAGTTTCATAGGGGCAGTCACCATCCCTTCCTTATGTGATTATTCTTTTTTTCTCTATCACCACAGGAACCTTGTTCTGGATCCAGCGGACATCACGCCGACGCCAGAGACACCCTGGATGAGGTAGGACCAGATTTTATTAGGACTGGGTGAGTGTAGCCATGCATTGGGCTTAGGGCTCTTTAACACGAGCGGATCCCGTGTGGCTAAACTGCTGTGTGAAAGAAAGCCAAGCCCCGCTCCGGACAGCAGAGACACTGAGTAGTAACATGATTGATAATGCTCTTTGCCTCTCTGTGATCGTTTTGCTACAAAATCACGGTGACAACTTTATCTCATTGTGATTTTGTAGTAAAAAGGTCACAGAGAGGCACGGAGCTGTCTCTGCTGTCCGGAATGGGGCTTGGCTCTCATTCACGCAGCGGACTAGCCGCACGGGAAAGAGCCCTTAGTAAGAAATTCTGCCGCTTCTTTGTATAAATGGGGGGGGGGGGCCCCGATCCAAAGTTTGCACTGGGGCCCATAACACTCTAGTTACGCCACTGGCAGCTGCGTACATAAATAAAAAGGATATTTTATTTTTCTATCCAATGGAGCAATGAAAAATGTGTTTTAGAAGTGTATGCAACCTTTACGTGACTTGGAAAGCAGCAGTGAGGATGTGGACAGAGTGGAAAGACCGTTGGACCCGCACAATGTCCCTATGGCAACTCTGAACCTCCACGACATGTCAAGAAAGCCGTCCGCTGAGGTGGTCTGTACTGTAACAGAAAATTTATATTGAAACACATTATATGGGATTTTATAGAGCAATTTTGGAGATCTCTTTATATTGGAAGCCTCCATGATATCAGAGATTGGGTTCTTTCTATTGCTATTATTAATGCATTGCCTCACATATAAATCATTGTGTCGCTTTTCAGCCCGTGCCATTATTTTCTCTGTCCAAATCTATTTCTCAGGAGCAGCCTTTTACTGTTTAACTCTCTTCCCACTCATCAATCACCGTAGCTTTGGCACAATGGACAGAACGCAGATATGCAAAATTAATTTTGCTGTAGGACTTCTCGGTTGCGTATTTTTGGGTCACACCCCATTATCAATTCTCAAAGACAATAAGCCTTCTCCCATACTGTGGGAAATAAATCACTCTCTATCAGCTACCATAACTGTCTAAATGAGCCATTTACAACCTATAGTTTTCACGAGGTGCCAATCTAGAGAAACGCTGTCAAGCGGTGGGTGTTGTATAAAGACTTTGCTTTGTAACAAAAAGTACGAAATCAAAGAAAAAGTGGGCAATGCACCAACATGACAATGGAACACCTGCTGGGAAAAGTGTATGGGGATTGTGCATTGTTCGCTCAAGAATGGGTTATTCAGTCTTCTGTAAAATTGAGATTACCATGACAACTGCCAACACAAAGGTTTACGCCGTGGTCAGTGGAAGCGTTACCTATCAAAATTTGTGTGTTAACTCCTTGGATGTTGCCGATGACCCACTGTAAAGAAGGCGGGATAAGACCTCAAGGTAAAGGACCAAGATGATGCCCTACCCATTCTAGTGGCAAGAATCACCTCCAAAACTAAAGCGTTTCAGGGTCTGTGTGCTCCTTCTTCAGATCAGGACAGGACAAGCACAGTGGGCAATAAATACAAGAAAAAAAAAAATAGCATTTTTGGCAATAAATATTGACAAAGTTACAAAATTCAATCATGGCCTCATGAATAAAAATAAGATCATCCCAGCAATTATAATCATAAGCAAAAGGGCAGCAAAAATATACAAACATGACACAATTACGGTATATATCTAGTAGAAGCATTTATTGTTGTTGTACCATATGTCTATCCTGATCTGAAAGGGTACATACACCTCGAAATGCGTTGTGTCTGTTTTACAGGCTGCGGACGCCTTTGGGGGCATTTTTTTTAATTCTTACATTTATATATAGGGCTAAAAATATTTTTTTTATTGGTCTTTACTAAACTTTTTCTACAGTTTTTTTTACGTCTACAGCTTTCACTTTTAGTGCCTCTGCAGACTACTGCTTGCTCCTTCTCTGTAAATCCGTCAGAGAGCTGCTCTGTTGGCTGGATCTGTATACCTCATCTCAGAACTCCTGACAGCTCATAAATGCTCATCTAAACTAAATTATTATCAAGTAAATAAGAATTTAGCAATTAAGCAAAAATTTGTGTTTATGAGTTTTTAGGAAAGTACAGATAAGGACTATAGATAGGGCCGTTAGAGCAGTCCTTATCTGTACTTTCCTAAAAACTCATAAACACAAATTTTTGCTTAATTGCTAAATTCTTATTTACTTGATAATAATTTTGTTTAGATTTATGAGCTGTCAGGAGTTCTGAGATGAGGTATACAGATCCAGCCAACAGAGCAGCTCTCTGACGTATTTACAGAGAATGAGCAAGCAGTAGTCTGCAGAGGCACTAAAAGTGAAAGCTGTAGACGTAAAAAAAAAACTGTAGAAAAAGTTTAGTAAAGACCAATAAAAAAAAGATTTTTAGCCCTATATATAAATGTAAGAATTAAAAAAATGCCCCCAAAGGCGTCCGCAGCCTGTAAAACAGACACAACTCATTTCGAGGTGTATGTACCCTTTCAGATCAGGATAGACATATGGTACAACAACAATAAATGCTTCTACTAGATATATACCGTAATTGTGTCATGTTTGTATATTTTTGCTCCCCTTTTGCTTATGATTATAATTGCTGGGATGATCTTATTTTTATTCATGAGGCCATGATTGAATTTTGTAACTTTGTCAATGATATTTATTGCCAAAAATTCTACGACTAAGGAGTGATCTGCGGATACACTGAAAGTGAAAGCTGTAGAGGAGAAACTGTTAAAAATGTTTAATAAAGAAATGCCCTAAGAAATGCCTGTATTTTTTTATATTGTGGGATGTATCCTTTTGTGACACTGTAATGGCATATTCATTCAGCTGCCACTAGGGGGTAACACAGATGACAGCATACGGATTTATGGATTGCATTAAGTTCTTGCAGCATAAATCCATATACAGTTAGCACCCCCTAGTGGTAGTAATTTACAGCCAGAATTATGTTTGACCATCTGGACGACACCAATCTCGAAAATGAGTGCACTGTGTCCTCATTTCAATACAGCCATACTCGTGCATACGTACTACTGCTCCATTCAAAGTCTGTGGGGCTGTCGAAGATAGCCGAGCACCAGGGGTGCACCACCAATAAGGCGAGGTGAGGTGATTTAAAACAAAGGGTGCGGGAACCGCGCTCTAAATCAACAGTTTATGTCAGTTCATTTGAATTGAATCCTATACAGATGGGAAACTGAAATCTTATCCAGCTATCAGAGGCAATAATCGCATTGTTCATACGAAAAAGTTGTAATCCACCTCCTGCTGGTCCGCAGATCTCGTCATGAATCACCAACCACTGATTGGTGAGGTGATTGCCTCAGGCAGCACCAGGTAGGGGCAAGAGGGGACAGCAGAAGGAGGATTATCTGTTTCTGCAGTATAGTATTGGGAAGCACAGTGGGCACAGTATGTGGCGCTGTATTACCCTGTATGTTTTGTAGTGCTGTATGTAATGTTTTCCAAGTATGTTTTTAACAGTAGGTCTGGAGGAAAGCAGTTAGGTTAAGAAATTGCCATTGGGGGTTGGGGCACCATTTTAGTTTTTGCCTCAGGCAGCAGAAAGGCTAGGTGCACCCCTGCCGAGCACCATGCATGCATGCCCACCAATTTGTTCAAACTAGGAATACAGGACCCCTGTGATCAGTGATCAGATACCCACAGGTCATACATTTATGTATACATAAATGTTTTTTTGTGGACTTATCCTGTAAATAAGAAAAAGCTCTTCTGTACTATATATGCAAATATACAGTCATGTGAAAAAATTAGGACACCCTTTGAAAGCATGTGGTTTTTTGTAACATTTTTAATAAAAGGTTATTTCATCTCCGTTTCAACAATACAGAGAGATTAAAGTAATCCAACTAAACAAAGAAAACTGAAGAAAAGTCTTTTCAAGATCTTCTGTAAATGTCATTCTACAAAAATGCCTATTCTAACTGAGGAAAAAGATAGGACACCCTCACATGTATTCCCTCTTAAATTGGCTCAGATCTCACACAGGTATATCACACCAGGTGCACATAATTAGTAGATCGTTACTCTGCATGTTGAATGAGGCTTGCCCTATTTAAACCTCAGACATTTAGTTTGGTGTGCTCCTGACTGTTGAAGTGAGAGTGAGCACCATGGTGAGAGCAAAAGAGCTGTCAGAGGACTTCAGAAAAAAGATTGTAGCAGCCTATGAGTCTGGGAAGGGATTTAAAAAGATCTCAAAAGATTTTGAAATCAGCCATTCCACTGTCCGGAAGATAGTCTACAAGTGGAGGGCTTTCAAAACAACTGCCAACATGCCCAGGACTGGTCGCCCCAGCAAGTTCACCCCAAGAGCAGACCGCAAGATGCTAAAAGAGGTCTCCAAAAACCCTAAAGTGTCATCTCGAGAACTACAGCAGGCTCTGGCTACTGTTGATGTAGAAGTACATGCCTCTACAATCAGAAAGAGACTGTACAAGTTTAACTTGCATGGGAGGTGTGCAAGGAGGAAACCTTTGCTTTCCAAGAGAAACATCGAGGCCAGACTGACATTTGCCAAAGATAAAGTTGACAAAGACCAGGACTTCTGGAATAATGTTCTTTGGACAGATGAGTCCAAAATTGAATTATTTGGACACAACAGCAGAGGACATGTTTGGCGTAAACCAAACACAGCATTCCAAGAAAAGAACCTCATACCAACTGTGAAGCATGGAGGTGGAAGTGTCATGGTTTGGGGCTGCTTTGCTGCAGCAGGACCTGGTCAGCTCACCATCATAGAATCCACGATGAATTCTACTGTGTATCAGAAGGTGCTTGAAGAACATGTGAGACCATCAGTTAGAAAATTAAAGCTGAAGCGGAACTGGACCATGCAACATGACAATGACCCAAAACATACTAGTAAATCAACCAAAGATTGGCTGAAAAAGAAGAAATGGAGAGTCCTGGAATGGCCAAGTCAAAGTCCAGATTTGAATCCCATTGAGATGCTGTGGGGTGACTTGAAAAGGGCTGTACGTGCAAGAAACCCCTCAAACATCTCACAGCTGAAAAAGTTCTGCATTGAAGAGTGGGGTAAAATTTCCTCAGACCGATGTCGAAGACTGGTAGATGGCTACAAGAACCGTCTCACTGCAGTTATTTCAGCCAAAGGAGGTAACACTCGCTATTAGGGGCAAGGGTGTCCTATCTTTTTCCTCAGTTAGAATAGGCATTTTTGTAGAATGACATTTACAGAAGATCTTGAAAAGACTTTTCTTCAGTTTTCTTTGTTTAGTCGGATTACTTTAATCTCTCTGTATTGTTGAAACGGAGATGAAATAACCTTTTATTAAAAATGTTACAAAAAACCACATGCTTTCAAAGGGTGTCCTAATTTTTTCACATGACTGTATATGAATGTACAAATTCTTGTATTGTTATGTTACAGTATGTATTTTATGTTTTTGGTCGCAAGTACCAGCCAGAAAAGGTATGGATGGCAAATGGTTGGCAGGAGTAGCGCTAACCACCCTGTTCCTCCCCTCCTGGTAGCACATGCCAGAGCTCCTGCTCTTTCGAAAGCTTCTCCAGAGAGACCAACTCAATTCAGCCTCAAGAAAACACTCAAGGGACAAAACAGCACAGTGAACAGCAAAATACAGCTTTACAGACACTGCTGCAAGGTGAGGGACTATGGCTCAGACACCCATCACCCAGACCACCATAAAATTAAAGTCTTAACCAAGCAGTGGATACTTTTTAGCAATGAGCGGCAGGGGCTATATTTGAATTCGCAATATTTCACAAATATTTGGGTGAATATTCATCATATATTTGCGAATTCGAGATTATTTTCTTGATTGCAAAAAATTGTCAATGTAATATTCGCGTAATGCGTGCGAAATACAGGTGTGGGTCACTTTTGCTACATTTTCCAAGGTGCTAGAAGTTTCCTGAGACTGGAGAAAATGGTTGGCACAGCAGAACATAAAAAATGGCTTTATATGCAGTTAGAGTGCTCCCATATATTGTAGAAAATGGCTGCTGGGGAGTTTCTTATATAGTAAGGGGTCGGCAACTTTCCTATTGGTTGCTAGGGATGTTGTTAAGCTCAGACAAAGACATTGCAGCCTTCTCATTGGCCCACAAGCAAGAAGGGAGGTTACTGATGAAAAAAAAAAAATCTAGAATATTCAAAATTACGAATATATTTCACTATATTCTAAATATTTGAGAATTCTCGAAGTGCCGATATTCGAATATCCGCGCCCAACACTAATACTTATACCCACAAGTGCTCATCTGCAGTCATCCAACCTGCCACAATACCTCCTTAACTGTTGTCAGAAACTGCACTTTAAATTTGCTGCTATTGGATGTTCCACACAATATATTTTGCACTTAGTAAAAAAAAGACTGTTATACTTTCACTTCTGGCCTCATGGGATTATAGATGAAATTGAAACCCATATTCTTAATTTAAACCTACTAATGTTTCAAATAAGACACATGGACACAATTATGGATAAATTAGACCACGGCCAACTTTATTAAAGAACAGCTCAAACATTAGATAAATTTAAGATTAATAACAACCACTGAATTAGACCAGTCATAAGCCTGGCCTAAATACCTGTATCAACTCGTCCGCTCGCCACTTATTGACGAGCAACTTTACCCCACCTTCTAATAAAGTGGCCATGACAGAACAAAAAAGGGAAGGGCGGGAAGGGGCAGCTGAACCAAAGATGCGGCTTGGCAAACAGCCTAATGCTGGCAACCACCGCATTATATACAGGTTTTCCAGCACCACCCCAAACCTATCCACTAATGCCCTAACTGTTGCTGGGTACCATAAACTTCCCAGCCTCAGCAACAATCCCACCATAGAACATCCCAATTAGCCAATCCCCTGTAATCTGCCCCAACCCAGCAACCATGCCAAAATTAGCCAACTTGACACTGATTTTGGCAGGAAAACTCCCGCCAAAGTGCTCTAAACAACCTATGGGATAATCATAATCCCATGTAGATCCTTCCAAATGGGATTCTCGGGATCTCAACATTCTTCAAACTACCTTTCTACTGCATGGATCCCCAGGGAGCAACGGCCTGAGGGAGTATACCTCATCAGGGCCACTACCACTCCCATCCTCTGCACCAGCTGCTCAGGGGCTAGCTGCATATACAAAACGAATCATTCAGCACAGAATTTAGAATAAAAAACACAATGGTGGGCATTAAGGCCTCTTTCACACATCAGTGAATTATGGGCATTTGCCCATTGATTTTATTGTGTTTATTTACACATCCATGATTCTCCACTGACCGTGGAATGGAGACATCCACTACTTTGGTCTGTGACGCAGATCAAACACACCCATTGAAGTCTACGGGTCGGTGTCCTGTCAGTTATTCTCATAGATATTTGCTAGAAGATGACATGGAAACTAATTTTCAGCCTTACGGATGACACGTGGTGCAAACATAGATCCTTCATGGACATATTCATGAATGAACCACTGACCATCTTGTCATGGATCTCATCAGGTACATGGACATGTGAAAGAGGCCTAGCTTTGATTGTGATTTTTAATTTTTTTTAGTACCAATGGGTGTCCTTTAAGCAAGTCTTATTATATAGCAAAGACCCTAGTGTACAAATATACACTATGGATACAAGCAGCCACCCCACACTGTACCATTATCTAGTCAGATGTCATGTGGAGGATTTGCAGATATCTCCATCTTAGTCAAGGCAGCTGTCTATGGTGATTCACCCCCTGCTCGGTGTCACCACAGCTTGGGGAAACCTGATCCGCACACTTGCCACATATTTATGTCTTACTTTAGGTACCTGCTTGAAAGTTCAAAGTAGGCTACTTGGCATCATGTGATTGGCACATTTTTACATTCTCATAATTGCTAAAAATAAAACTGGGACGCGGGAACCCTCAAGCAAACAATTCTCTTTTCTTTGTTACCAAATGCTGGGAGCCAAAATACTGTCAGTGGATTAAGTCTTTTTAGACATTTTTAATGAAATACTCTGAGTGTAGACCACGCATCTTGTGAAGCTCCTTTGTGTGCACATCTAGAGACGCTGGATGTAAAATACGATTGGCGCTGAGCTAGCAACCCTCCAATGAATATTATCACAGTCACGTCCACCTGCAACTCCGCCAATTACTTTTAAGGAGTTTTCCAGGATTGGGACATTTTTAAGAAGCCTCCGTAATGTCTTAACAAAATAATCATACTCACCTGCTCCCTGCTTCTTCGGTCCTGCACCCAGGCTCTGTTTGGCAATCTTCAGGTCCTTGGCTGGGGTATGAATGGAGTTATGTGTTCTGATGAAGCAAATAGCTGGCCCCAGTGGAGATGTATACCCTGTTGGGGCCAGTCATTGTCTGCAGTGGCTGATGCGACCCCCGCCCAGAAGTATACAGGCTGGAAACCAGAAAATCGCAGAACAGAGCCGGAATGCCAGGACCAAAGCGGCTGGGAGCAGGTGAGTATGATGCTTTAATGTCTCAGTAGTATGGCAGGGTGCCTGAAGCTTCTCCCCAGCCAAATGCAGTGAAGTCCACTGCATTACCGTCACTAACTAGTCTATGCAGTGTCCCTTGTAATGGCACTCGACCTTCAGAAAAGTTCAATGCTTCTTTCCCTTTAGAGGCTGGCTCTGGTTTCCAGTCACTATTCTGGTCTGACCAGGGACACGGAGGGACCTCTTTCACTGCACCGTGTGTACGTTTTGAATATCCAATAAAGAACATGCAAAGATTTTATCTCCTTCGTGCTGGAAATCTTTTTATCTGAATTTACTTTTCTAGTTACTTTCAGCTTGCAAGACTGACATATTCCTGTCTGCAGCTTCTCTCTGGCACCAACTTGCCATTTTAGCTGCTTACATGTTGGCTGCTAGCTGCACACTGTCCTATCTGCAATGTCCCACTTAGTGTGGTCTTGGGCACTTTAAACTTTTATATGCTTATCAAATGTCTTTCTGTATTTACCTGTAATTCCTATTAACAGGCTTAGGTTGTTATTACATTTATTCGCCCCTAGGTGGTGCTGGCATCATATATATATATATATATATATAATAAACGAAAAAAGTAGCAGCACACCACTATATGCACCAAGACTGGACAAACAAATACATGTATGAACAGGGTCCATGTATTCGCATGTATTCAACCCCCTTCTGAATACATGCGCAGTAAGGAGTAGTGGACGCGGATGAGTGGCGTGCTCCGATACAAGTAGAGGCGCCTTCTCCACAAGCTATTTCGGTTCTCCATCAGGCCTGCGGCAAGGTAACATAGTCAAGGACTTTTTAATATTGCACGGTTCACTTTATTCTATACACTTATGTACACATATGATGATGGATTATTATTGAATGTATCACTGATATACTCCTATTGATGTTGGTATGTATGGTAACAGATGGAGTTAATCATATGAATTGTAGCCCACCCCTGAATGGGAGTGCACCAGTACTCTATTGGCTGATAATGGATTGTGTCATGCTGTAGAGCTGTATTTATTTTTGCACTATGCACTTTTGTGTTCACTTGACTTGAAAAAGGTCCTGTGAGAGGACCGAAACGTTGTCTGACATGTGTGAATAAACTACACTTTTTTACTTAAAGGAGTGCTGCGGACTTTTCCTTTTCTATTGAATTTGTCCCATATCGAGGGACCACCGCGGGCACCTGCACAGCTATATTTGCACTGAAGGGAGTGCTGCCTGAAAATCTTTCCATGGATCTATATATATATATATATATATACATACTGGGGTATGCTAATTGAGTAGTAGTAGTAGTAGTAGTAGTAGTAGTAGTAGTGGTAGAGAAGGGTTGGAAGTGGAGAGAGTGAGTGTGTGTGAAGCAGAGGAGGAGGAGGAGAACAGGCCTAGTCCACTATTTAGCTGCTATTTTACCCCCTTGGCTCTAACCAGGCCAAGGGAGATCCAGAACAGCATTACAGCAGCGCAGCATAGCACAGACCAGACCAGTGAGTCTACGTCTGGTATAAGGAATGTCTAGTGGAGATCAGAGCTAAAGTAGCCTGTGGACTTCACAAGCAACAGTGACCAGGAGGAACCTAAAAGTACATGGACACAGCCGGATGATTAATGCGCAAAGTCGTCCTTTACCACATGCCTCTATGGACATTGTGGATCAGAGTTTTTCTGAAGGCATCCTGTACAAGGAATGGAGCAGAGTTTTTGCCTGCCCTTAGGAAGACCACCCTGTAGATTGCTAAATACAAGTAAAAAGTTTATTATATCCAGTACCTGAGTGCTAGAGGTAGGACCTAGTATAGGCAGCTATAAGAAAGAAAGGAAAACTCCTCAACTTACAAATACCAAGCCTGTTATAAGGAATACAGCTGAACCAATATTTACATCATTGCTTTACAATATAAATAAACTGTACTGACTACCTGAAGATAAAGAATTGCTCAAGTGAAGTTCAACTGTGTTACTATAACTGACTCCTCATCCTTTACACCACCAATCTTTGCACCTTACAGTGCTGGCGTCACGAACAACCTGGGGCCCAGCCGCCAAAGCACCTTAAACACTTATACCATCAAGAGCACCTCAACTACCATCTGGCTGGTGATCCCTGTATTAGAGAGTGCCCTGGAGGATTTAGTGATGTTTTCCCCATCACTGTACGCCGGCCCAGGGAGCTACAAAAATCATGAGTACGAATACTACCCCCATCAGCCCACCGTGCGCTCACAGGTTGCCCCTGCAGTCCGGTTCGCTGCATATCCTACAGCTTACAGCTCAAAGGGTTGGGCCCAGCCCACATCTAGTAACTGAGTCCAGGGCCAGAAATGATCTATTTCTCCCATATACATAATATACACAGTAAAGTCATAGAGCCCCATTTAGCAGTTAACCACGGGGTCACTGCAGAGGCATAGGTAAGAACCCCATTTAGCAGTTAATAACTGAGTCACTGCAGAGGCATAGGTAAAAACCTCTTAGGCCCCAATGCAAAGTCTGTAACAGGATCCGCCCTCCACCATGTGCTATTTATAATACTGGCTTCTTCTTATGTGATGGCTTTGGGTTCCGAGGTCTACCTCTGCAAACCTTATAGCTACACTCCTCAATCTTTACTTTATGAAGCAAGTAGGTTCATAAAGTAGGATATGCCCCCATTGTCTGATAGGTGTGGGTCCCAGTCAGAGGTGGGACCCGTGCCTATCTCATAAACACAGCCGAAAACAAATCTGGCAAAGTGGTGGCCGAAGTGCTGTCTCCAGCCACTATTAAGTGTTCCTATTGGCCTGCTGAAAATAGCCCAGCTGCGCGCTTGACTATTTTCAAAATCCCCATAGAAACGAATGGGAGAGCACCCGACTTGTGCGGCCACCGCTTCTATTCATTACTATGGGGCCGATGGTTGTTGCTCGGTTATTTTCAGCAGTTCCAAAAAAAAATTATGGTGTATGGCCTCTGAGCGGTGCACCCTCCTATGCTGTGCCGGTTGCGTTTACTAGATACGTTCAAGTCCTACAGTTGGGACCCGCACCTATCAGACAATGGGGGCATATCATAGCGATATGCCTCCATTGTCTAAGATGGGTAAACCCATTTAAACTTGAATTTGGAGACTGAAGTGAACTTTTCCTTTAAATGTTTATGGATTATGTTACTAAAGATATGAATGCCACCAATAGTCACTGAACGTAACTATAGATGTCTTCTCAAGATCGATTTAGAGGCTTCCTGTGATGTTCATCACACTGCATAAAAATGAAGGCATCTAAAATGAGCAGTAATAAAATCTATTATTAAAAGAGTACGTCATCTGGTTTTCTCCTATGTACAGATTTAAGTAAGGGAGCGAGCGCTTATTTGGTTACTGCTGACGCCACTTTGCATTTTATTTGATTACCAGTATATGAATTGGCATTAACATTTCCCAGCTGCCTCTAATTGTCTAATTCTCGGTTCTCTGTGTGCCAATTTTCCCAGTATATCATCAATGAATGATTAAAGTGGGGAACCCATTTATAGGGTGCAAAAGTTAAAATGTCTCACACGTCAAAGGTGATGTGTGCAGGCATGGCATGTGACCGCTGCCACTGCTAAGGTAATTGGTTGGAAGTGGTCACATACATGTAGATGGCACATTATAATTCCAATGCATCAGGGACCTGATGTGAATGAGAAGGGAGATTGGTGATAGGCCAAGAGCAGGTGTGAGGGGGTGATGTCTTTTGCACTCTGCATGTAAGTGGCTCCGTTAAGGGGGTTCTCAGGACAGCCAAGCAATCTAGCAAATAATAGAATGTTTTTATGGTGGCGGTGGGCAGCTTTGTCTAAAGCAGAGGCCCAACTTGAAGCTTCTGGGCTCTAAGGCAAAAATGGTTACAGCCCCCTCCCCACCTACTGTGTACCATTTATAATACTGGTATCTTTTTCTACAGCCCTACATATAGCTGCTTTGCCACATATACAGTAGCTGCTCATATATGCTACTTAGGTGGCATCCAGAGTTTTTTTATGCTGAATCTTGACTAAAATCCGCCAGACGGCTTCCCAGAAATTGCCTTCAAGACCATGCTCTTTTACGGTGCGGTCAAGACAATAAACTGCTGCCCCACGAGCCGCAGTGTGGTGGCCCATTTAAAACAACGGGAGGTTGTTTTCGCTTGACTGGGCTGTATTTTTTTGGCATAGAGTCAATACCAAAGTTGGCTGTCAAAAAACTCAGTGTGAATGGCTTTTAAGGACCTTTATCTACTAGTTACAGGTCTTAGGCTCTGTTCACACTGTCGTTGTGTTGTAGTCTATTGGCATTATGGTGTTTTCGAAGACAAGAATACCATATTCAGAATTATTAAACTCTGCCTTCATAGATCTGTAATAATGACATGCTGATGAGAACATTCTAGATAAGTGTTTGACATGATTCAAGGAATATCAACAACACCTAGGGCAATGTGGATGTGGCCAATAATACATGCTGAATGTAAGGTATGTGTGTCCAGGATGTTACTGCCTTTACTACTAGTGATCGACAAAAATTAGGCATTCACCTGACATAAAAGAAATTCTGATTATGTGGTTCGAGGTGCATTAAGCAGTCAATGGATAAAAACTTTACTGTAGGCCACTGGACTACGGGCCCCAAACATTAGGCATTCACCGGACAGAAAAGATCAAGTGATTATGTGGCTGGAGGTATATTACACAGTTAATGGATATCAATTTTACTGCAGGCCAGTACAAATACAGGTCAAATACATATGTTTAAAAGAACTAAAAATATAAAATTGGATTAAAAACATGGCTAACGAAATCCCCCTCTTAAAAAAACCCTAATGATAATAGTTAAAATTCGATAACTGGTGTTGAATTCCTCCGAGGCCCCAACAGATATTCATTCACCATACAGAAAAGAACAAGTAAGTATATGGCTGGAGGTAGATTACACGGTCATTGGATATCAATTTTACAGCAGGCCAGTGGACTACAAGCCCCAAAAATTATGCATTCAGCGTACAGAAAAGAACAAGTAAGTAAGTAAGTATGTGGCTGGAGGTAGATTACACGGTTATTGGATATCAATTTTACAGCAGGCCAATGGACTAAAGGCCGCAAAAATTATGCATTCAGCGTACAGAAAAGAACAAGTAAGTAAGTATGTGGCTGGAGGTAGATTACACGGTTATTGGATATCAATTTTACAGCAGGCCAGTGGACTACAAGCCCCAAAAATTATGCATTCAGCGTACAGAAAAGAACAAGTAAGTAAGTATGTGGCTTGAGGTGGATTACACGGTCATTGGATATCAATTTTACAGCAGGCCAGTGGACTACAGGGCCCAAAAATGATGCATTCAGCGGAGAGAAAAGAACAAGTAAGTATGTGGCTGGAGGTTGATTACACGGTCATTGGATATAAATTTTACAGCAGGTCAGTACAAATACAGGTCAAATACATATGTTTAAAAGAACTAAAAATATAAAATTGAATAAAAAACATGGCTAACGAAATCCCCCCTCTTGAAAAAAAAACAAACCCTAATGATAATAGTTGAAACACATGGTCGTCACAGGTGTTGAATTGCTCTGAGGCCCAAAACATTAGGCATTCACCGGACAGAAAAGGCCTTTTATGCCGCTGTATTTACCTAAGACAGGGACCATTATTTGTTCTGGGTGGTGGCGGATGTTTGTGGGCTGACATGAGGAAATTCAATTAAATGTGGTCGTCACATGTGTTGAATTCCTCCGAGATCCATGCCTCATTCATTTTTAGAATTGTGAGGTAGTCCACACTGTCGTGAGCTAGGCGAATGCGCTTATCGGTCACAATCCACCCTGCTGCGCTGAACGTTCTTTCAGACAGGACACTGGACAAGGGGCAAGCCAAGAGTTCCATGGCAAATTGTGCCAGCTCTAGCCACAGGTCAAGCCTGCACACCCAGTAGTCCAGGGGTTCCTCGCTTTTTAGAGCATCCACATCGGCGGTTAACCCGATGTAGTCGGACACCTGTCGGTCTAGGCCTTCCCTGAGCCTGGATCCGGAGGGCGGCTGTCGATGGGTTGGCTGCAAGAATGATCTCATATCCAAAGTGACCAACGCATATTCAAACCGCCCTCTTCATGCATGCACTGTTGGATTGGTACCCGCAACTGTGAGTGGAAATTCCTCTGCCAGCACCCGCAAAAGCAGAATGCAGCATTTCTCAAAGCAAGGCTTGGAAGTGCTGCATTCTGACAGCCCTATGTGATGCTGGTAACATGTCCGCCATTTTGTGTTTGTACTGGGTTCTAAGTACGTTGCCACCCAGTACTGGTCCTTGCCCTTTATGCTTTTTATACGCGGGTCCCTCTTCAAACACTGGAGCATGAAGGCCCCCATTTGGACTAAACTGGAAGCGGTGGAGTGGCCTGGTTCCTGCTCATTGTTCAGGATAATTTTGTCCTCGGTCTCCTTCCCCCAGCCACGGACAACACCAGGGATCCCAGAAAAGTTTAAAGCATGCTCTTCTTGCTCCTCCTCCACCCAGTCACCATCCTCCTCTTACTCCTCTTCAGACGCCTGTTGACTTGTCTCAGATTGAGTAGCCCCCCCCTGGGAATTCATCTAGCATTGCGAGTTCCCAAATGCACTATATAGAAAGTATATTATTGGTATATAACACACCTGCCTCAAATCACTTTTTTGGGGGGGCAACTGGTATATCACACCAGTAGAAATTATTTGTTACAAGAGCGTTTGCCCCGCTGTATAGCTGCAGTATCGCAGCAGAAAAAGCACACAACTGCTGCACAATACAAATGCACTATAATATACTTTCTATGTTAGATAGTATATTATAAGTATATCACACCCCTCAGTATGTCACACCTATTGATAGCACACCTATACCAGTCCTTAAAAGGACTTTTGTGGCCCTATTAGCTAGCGTTTGGTGTCTCTAACAGCCTGTCCCTGCTCCACACAGCAACCTCTCTCTACACTAGCAAAAGACTGAATATAAAATGGCGGCCAGATCGGTTTATAAGATATGTCCATGTGCTGAAATGTCTCAACTGGCTTTCCTGTACCACCGGATGGATGTGTCATGGGTCAAAGTTCTTCATAATGTAAAAGAATATGGCGCCGGCGGACATCGCCATATGTTCGCCGTTAGGCGAACCGCAAACGAGCAAAGTTCGCCGTGAAACGATCGTCGGGCGAATTGCAAGGCCATCTCTATTCACTGCCTCTCATGTACCAGCACATATTTATTCCTGGACTGGTGACCCTTTCCACAGCTCATGAGGGATCTCCTCTCTCTTGTACTGACAGTCACTGATGCCAAGGAGTGTGTCATCCCCCGCCTCCTGCAGAGGGTGCTTTACTTTCTCTGTACGCTTGAACACAGTCTGTGTGGCCTGTGTGAGATGTCTCCTGTGAATTATTTTTCCCCTCTACACACCCTAATCCGACATGTAAAACCTCCTCTACCTCCCTTCTGTTATCTTAGAGAGAGCAGTCAGAAACAAGAGCAGTGACTGATTTACAGTATGTCACATTCCGCAGCATCAGCAACTAGGTGAAGGATTTACACGCACTCTGCAGAAGCAAAATGGTGAGCAAATTCAAGTTGCTTAATTTTCTATTCAGGAAGCAAATAAACAACAACAAAAAAATTCAGTACAAAGGTGTCGACTGTTAGAACCCCCACCATTTCACAAAAGCTGGTTTAGCGCTGTCTCCCCTTCAAAGATTTTCCAGCCCAGTGGGGCCCCTGGGCAACTGGCTGTGTAGGGAACTTGAATGGCGCTGTGCTGCAGCCCTTTCCCCCCACCATATCTCTTTTTTAATTGTAAAAATGTGTCGTGTTGCTATATGGCAATTCCAGTTTGGACACTAAGCTGGACATTAATAACGGCAAGGTCTGTGCTCATTTCCATTTTTTATTGGCACATAATTCCTGCACTCCAAGCTGAAAATGATTTATTATTGCTGACAGTGGAAATCTGAACAGTCATAACATTTATTAGCCTTTTTTTCATTCCAGCGCATTGGAAAGCACCATTAATAAATAAAGTGCAGGTAGGTGGCTTTCTACTGTCTTCTGGTATCAATAACACGTACTATAAGAAATAATCTATGAGCACAAAAACCAGGGCCCGACTGGGACTAAAAAGCAGTCCTGGCTCAAAACCCCAACCAGCCCACGTATAATAAGTTTAAAAAATACTGGTGCACACTGCTTCCTTACATATGTAAACCACACCATCAACACAAGAGATGAAAGAAAAGTGGAAAACAAACACCTAATCACATAGTCAGGGACAGGTGTACTCTACCAGAATAGGAGACCACTATAACAAGTCATACCGCAATACAGTGACTTTATAGTGGTCAGATACCAGGTCAAGAGAGGTGATCAGGCTGCAGAATTTACAAGAGAATCAGACACAGTCAATGGCAAGAGTACCGAAGGGTGGTTTCGCACTTGTTTTTATTTTTCCAAAAACACTACTTCTTTGCCAGTGGCAACTTGGCCAGATGTTACAGACTGGGAAATAAGAAATTATAAGGGTACCTTCGCACGTAGCAGATTTTGTTACAGAGACTTTAGGCTTGCTTGAATCGCTCACCGGCAGTAACTGAGTCTCGCAGAGATGGCACGGGTAAAGATATCTAACAGGCAGAGCTACAGTACGTTAGATCCTGATGGTTGGACCTCCACCAATCAAATAATGTTAGAGACAATCCCTTGTAATGTTTCTTAGGGGTGTAGCTAAGGGGAATCTGGTGGAAAGAAGGTACCAACCAGCCACTCTGCCTTGGCCAGGGTGTTTACATATAGGGCTAGGGAGGACATTTTTGGTTTCAGAAGATGATACTTGTGATTGAAGTGACCAGGGGTGCACCACCAATGAGGCCAGGTGAGGCAATTGCCTCAAGCGGGAAGGCCTAGAAACAAGTGGGGGCAGTGGCAGGGCTTTGGGAATATTTTTCTATAGTCAACTATATCACAGTATGTCTTAAACAGTAGGGCTGGAGGGGTTAAGTGCCGTTTTAATCTTCATCTCAGACAGCAGTAAGGCTAGGTGCACCCCTAGAAGTGACTTACTATATGAAACTAATTTTGCTTTAGTTCTGATCTTGTGGCATTTACATCCAAGTAAATCGCCAAACTGGCCATGAAGTCAACTTCATGACCAATATACTGTATTTTCTTTTGACCGGTAATACAGGTCTCACTTGTGGGGAACTACTAGGACAAATGTGGAAGAAATGCTGATACAAAGTTTAATTTGCTGACTTTAGATGTCAATAAAAAAATTCCATTAAATATTCATAAAATAATATAATAGAGTGTAACAGATAGAGTTTTACATACTGTAGAGCAGCGTTTTTTCTGGTATATTATATTATGGCTCCTGACAGATTAGGTTCTCACTCACTGCAGCAAGAGGTCTCATTCATATTAAAGGATAACTGTCATATTTTCATCACAAAAATCAATTTTAGCATATGTTACTGCTGCAGCAGCACTATGCATAAAGCAATCTTTAGCTTCTTCACTTATCACTGTTTTCCTTGAGCTTCCCCCTTAGTTACGGCTGTTTTGAATCCTACATTATGAGGATCTTCTCAAGATGGCTCCTCTGCCAGTGCTGAGGCCAAAACTGCATTCCCTCAGGTCACATACACACATGCTGTAGCCAGCAGTATCCTGTCAGCCAATAAGATTGGATTACTCAGAGACACGCCTCCTCACTCTGAAGCCTAATGCAGGCATGCAGTGTGAAGGACCGCCCCTCTGTCTTCTGTTTATACTAAAGGGAAGACAGACAAGCTATGGCAACAGTCTTTTAAGGGAGCAGTGGAAAGGGACAGGGGACATTAACGAAAGCTGTTATTATAAAGGTAATTACAGATCTTTTGGCAATCATTGACAGACTAACTCAGGTATACATGCCTAGCTCTAATAAACTACCAAATAAAAAATATAAATATGACAGTTATCCTTTAATAGTTTGCAGGCATTTCCCAGTCAAGTTTTACAATAAACTGATAAAATTATCTTTTGACAATTTCTTACTTTTTCTCAGTCTGCAGCTCATATCAGTATAGCCTGCACTTCACATAGGCCTGTACAGTTATGAGATTAGTAAGGCTAGTTTCACACTAGTGGCAGCCTTCTTTCGGCAAGCTGTCCCGGCGGGTAAACAGCCTGCTGGATCCGTGCTGCCGCTAGTGCACGCGTGCTGCCGAGGTCCGCTCCGGCCCCATTGACTATATTTGGGGCAGACCGGAGTTCTGGCGGCAGCACGGCAAACATGCCGAGAGACGTCCGGGATAAAACTATGGGAAATAACCCTTGCAGTACTGCAGGGTTAGGTTCAATAAATAGGTACTAATAGGTACTAATACACACAGAAAGAGAGCTAGCAGCTAGGTTGTAGTTTGCATCATGGAACACGGGAATCTGGGGGCCATACCCGGGCATAAGCTAGATGAGTGATGCGGTGCCTATGCCTGCCCCAGATAGTGGTGTTGCGGCGGGCACAGAGCATTGCCAATGACAGCTTGCACCTACAGATAACTGTCAATCACTGATAGTACCACCCACCAGACTCCTAAGCTCAGAATGAACAGAGATTTAGATGAATAAATTACAAGTTACTTTGACTCTTTACCCACAAAACTATATATCAATCAGCTCAGCTCCTCCTGCTCTATAACATGCTGCCGGCAGATTGCACTGTATTTTCATGGCGACAGGTTCCCTTTAAATATATTAACTTAGGTGCAGTCCAGCATTCCACTCAGTATTATGAATCGTCTGACAATTATTTTTCAAGCCCTGTTTACTGTCCCCACAAAGGTTCTTCTCAGACATACCGTGACCTATGACTAATATAAAGAGCTGGAAAAACCAGAGAGACGTTGAGGGTCTCATATAAAGTGCTAGTTCTTTTAGGTTATTGTTATATGTGCTTTTATCCTCTGGCTGTGGAAATGTTGAATGTACACAGTAACCACATTGAAGTTCTTATTTCTACTCAGTCTCATCTGTATCTCTACTCAAGAGAGTCATCCGTCCCATGGCAAGAAGATCTTGAAAGTCCCTAAGGGTGGGGAGTGACGCAGTATGTCCCTGCCATGGGAATGGCATCATTCATGACTCTTGAATTGTACTTTCTTGCTCTTTCCATCTGCAGACAATATTATAAGGTGAAATTGAGTTTGCTGATAGTTTTTCAAGTGCTGTGTATGTCAGCTGTAGTATGAATGAGTTTGGGCCTGCACGTAGACACCCCTGGTTGTCCTTTCTTCTCTGGAGATGGGATACATACATTGATATACTGTAAGATATGTCTCAGTACTCGCCAGCCATAAGACAGGACCCTATGGCTAGGAAAAATGGTCGCTGGCTTTCATAATTGGAAACTGAATTTACAGGGGTTTTCTTCCAGGAGTCATACATTGATGGCTTAGTCTCAGGATAGGCCATCAATATCTACTTGGTGGTGTTCCGACTCCCCGCACCCCTGCTAATCTACGGTTTCCAAGTAGCTCCGGTGCTGGAGCTGGTTACTTCACTGCTGCTCCCATTTACTGGAATAGACAAAAAGAACGGCGCGTCCAGGCGCTTACTAGTGAGGTGCTGTATAGGTATAAAAGCAGAGTGGATAGAGAGCGACATATTTTGCAGGCAGACCACCTCCTTCCTCAGGCTAAGGCCTCATGCACACGACCGTTGTGTGCATCCTGTGGCCGTTGTGCCGTTTTCCGTTTATTTTCGCGGACCCGATTGACTCTCA
Organism: Bufo gargarizans; assembly: GCF_014858855.1. NCBI lineage: Eukaryota > Metazoa > Chordata > Amphibia > Anura > Bufonidae > Bufo > Bufo gargarizans. Next base: position 37,999,586 of record NC_058090.1, on the reverse strand, counting down.
ATGGGTCAGTGGAAAAATCGGAAAATAAACCGTTTTGCAGCCGAGACCGTGATCCGTGTATCCTGTCCGTCAAAAAAATATGACCTGTCCTATTTTTTTGACGGACAACGGTTCACGGACCCATTCAAGTCAATGGGTCCGTGAAAGAACACGGATGCACACAAGATTGGCATCCGTGTCCGTGATCCGTGTCCGTAGGTTACTTTCATACAGACGGATCCGAAGATCTGTCTGCATAAAAGCTTTTTCAGAGCTGAGTTTTCACTTCGTGAAAACTCAGATCCGACAGTATATTCTAACACAGAGGCGTTCCCATAGTGATGGGGACGCTTCTAGTTAGAATATACAACGAACTGTGTACATGACTGCCCCCTGCTCTTACAGGGGGCTGTGATCCATACAATTAACCCCTCAGGTGCTGCACCTGAAGGGGTTAATTGTGCGTATCATAGCCCCCTGTAAGAGATCAGGGGCTGCCAGGCAGCAGGGGGCAGACCCCCCCCCTCCCCAGTTTGAATATCATTGGTGGCCAGTGTGCGGCATCCCCCGGCCCCCCTCCCTCCCTCTATTGCATTATTAACATTGGTGGCAGTGTGCGGCCTCCCACGGCCCCCCTCCCTCCCTCTATTGCATTATTAACATTGGTGGCAGTGTGCGGAATCCCCCGGCCCCCCTCCCTCCCTCTATTGCATTATTAACATTGGTGGCAGTGTGCGGCCTCCCCCGGCCCCCCTCCCTCTATTGCATCAATAACATTGGTGGCAGTGTGCCGCCTCCCCTCTCCCCCCCCCCGATCATTGGTGGCAGCGGAGTTCCGATTGGAGCCCCAGTTTAATCGCTGGGGCTCCGATCAGTAACCATGGCAACCAGGACGCCACTGCAGTCCTGGTTGCCATGGTTACTTAGCAATAGTGGAAGCATCATACTTACCTGCTGGCTGCTGCGATGTCTGGGTCCGGCCGGGAGCTCCTCCTACTGGTAAGTGACAGCAATGCGCCACACAGACCTGTCACTTACCAGTAGGAGGAGCTACCGGCCGGACCCAGACATCGCAGCAGCCAGCAGGTAAGTATGATGCTTCTACTATTGCTAAGTAACCATGGCAACCAGGACTGCAGTAGCGTCCTGGTTGCCATGGTTACCGATCGGAGCCCCAGCGATTAAACTGCCACCAATGTTATTGATGCAATAGAGGGAGGGAGGGGGCCGGGGGAGGCCGCACACTGCCGCCAATGTTATTGATGCAATAGAGGGAGGGAGGGGGGCCGGGGGAGGCCGCACACTGCCACCAATGTTAATAATGCAATAGAGGGAGGGAGGGGGGCCGGGGGAGGCCTGCACACTGGCCACCAATGATATTCAAACTGGGGAGGGGGGGGGGTCTAGCCCCCTGCTGCCTGGCAGCCCCTGATCTCTTACAGGGGGCTATGATACGCACAATTAACCCCTTCAGGTGCAGGCACCTGAGGGGTTAATTGTGCTGATCACGGCCCCTTGTAAGAGATCGGGTGCTGACAGGCAGCAGGGGGCAGTCATGTACACAGTTTGTAGTATATTCTAACTAGAAGCGTCCCCATCACCATGGGAACGCCTCTGTGTTAGAATATACTGTCGGATATGAGTTTTCACGATGTAACTCATATCCGACAGTATATTCTAACATAGAGGCGTTCCCATGGTGATGGGGACGCTTCAAGTTAAAATATACTATCGGATTGGAGAAAACTCCGATCTGATGGTATAAAAGAGACTCCAGACTTTACATTGAAAGTCAATGGGGACGGATCCGTTTGCAATTGCACCATATTGTGTCAACGTCAAACGGATCCGTCCCCATTGACTTGCATTGTAATTCAGGACGGATCCATTTGGCTCCGCACGGCCAGGCGGACACCAAAACGACTTTTTTTTCATGTCCGTGGATCCTCCAAAAATCAAGGAAGACCCACGGACGAAAAAACGGTCACGAATCATGGACCTACGGACCCTGTTTTTGCGGACCGTAAAAAAAAACGGTTGTGTGCATGAGGCCTTACAGACAATGGTATCATCATGCCATTATATAGGCAACTACCTGGAGACTTTGCATCCCTTGGCCAAAAAAAGGCTTTGATTTACTGGAAAGAAACTCTAGAGAGGTACCTATTGTATGGCCTATACCCTTAGGCCCCTTGCAGACGAGCGTGTGCGGATTAGGTCCGGATGCGTAGAGTGAAAAATTAGCGATTTCGCAAACAAAGTCATTCCGTTTTTTCTGCGATTGCGTTCAGTTGTTATCGCGATTTAATGCATTTTGCACGCGCGTGATAAAAAACTGAAGGTATACAAACAACATCTTTTAGCAACCATCTGATTTTTACGCAGCTCCATTCACTTCTACGGGGCCAGCGTTGCGTGAAAATCGCAGAATATAGAACATGCTGCGATTTTTACGCAACGCACCGACCTATTGAAATAAATGGGTCCGGATTCCGTGCGGGCGCAATGCGTTAGCATCACGCATTGCACCCGTGCGGAATACTTGCTCGTGTGAAAGGGGCCTTATAGAGAGCCTTGGCAAAACTGTTTATACAACCTGTATACACCAGGTTTTGCAAACGGTGTGTATGCCATCTGCTGAGGGGCCTCAGTAAAGTACTGTGGACTTGTTACCCCAAAGCCTCATTATTGTCTGGCATTACCATCCTGCACTGCTACAATATTGCCTCTCCCTGGTACCTCCTTGAGGGAGCCCTGCCTTGCACCCCAAAAGCAGCAACACCAAAATGTGCCCCACCTACCACCAGGAAGGAGGTCCCAAACCAACTGTGCCCCGAGGGGAACAAAGGTTTGCTCCTCCCATTTATTTCTCCGTGAGGACTGCTACCACCATCAGACCTCTGCTATCACTCCTGCCCTCTCGTCTCCCACCCGAAGGCAGCTGCATGTCACACAGACACATACAATTAAGGACAAATCAGTAAATCATGGACATGTGCTGTCTGTGTTCTCCACGTACCAATTGACTTTATTGTCCACCATGGGTCAATGGAAAAACAACAGAAGCATGCACTGGTCAAACACACCCACTAAAATATATAGTGGTTATTTACTTACACCAGTTTTTGCATAAAAAAACTCAAAGACCCCGTTTTATGGCTTTTGAAATGCCAGTACGACAATATTTGGAGGATAGGGATAGGTCATCAATATGTAAATCACGGAAAACACCTTTAACATTAGCAAATCAGGAAGACACCAACCTCTTTTTAGAAGCAAACATTTTTGGCTCATGATTAACTTTTTTTTTTTTTTTAAGTATGACAGAAAGCAGTTGTAATTGCACAGTAAAGGCTTCATTCACACTTCAGTAAATCACGGATGTGTGTTGTCAGTATTCTCCATGGACAACACACGTACCTATTGATTTTAATGAGTTTGTTCATAAATCAATGGAAAAATCGTGGGAGCATTCACTACTTTGGTCTGTCATACGGACCAACGCGTCCATTGAAATCTATGGGTCCGTGAAAAACCACTGACACAACATGGATGGTATCCGTGTTCGTTCAGTGAGGCCGGACTAGGACGGAGTTAAGGTGAGGCCGTCATGATAGGTTTTGGGTAGGAAGGGCTGGGTTGGAAAGAGTTAATGGCAGGCAGGTGGGTAGGGGTTATAGAAAAGGGGTGGGTTAGGGTTAATAAGTGAGGGGCGGCGTAGGAGCGGGTGCCATTTTGCGGGTGAAGAAGGGACTCCCGCCCTCCCTCCCTTAAGGTTGGGTTATATATAAAAAAAAAATAATAATTTAAAATGTTTGTGTTGATGGGTTAGAATACTGAATCATCAACAGGGGTTGGATTGAATGATGGTATTGTGGTTCTGGGTACGGTCGTGAGTTTGTAAGGTTTGAGTGCCTGTCGCGGCAGTTGAGGCGGTGGGAGATCCTAGAAGCTGGTGGTATACGACGGTATTGAAAATGGCAGGGCCTCAATGGTGGGGCTGGACTCTCATAGTTGAGGCACTTGGTATGTTCGGAGAGGCGTCTATCAGTTGGTGTCTCCGAGCTGGTGTTTTACGGCTGTAGGCAAGATGGAAGTGCCGTGTTGGGTTTTTATGGATGGTAAATTTTGGGGTTAATGTTATTTTATTTATGTTATGTATTTAATTTATTAATAAAATGGCTGCTGTGGCAGATTTAATCCGAACAGTGGCTGTGTGTGTTTATTTGGAAGGCTGGGGTTGGAGGAAAATCTGGAGTTTTAAAGGTAAGGCCCTGAGTAAATGACCCAATAACCTAATCAAGTGTTTCACGGACCATTGGTAGGAGATGCTCTGGAAATGAGTTTTCACCTGAGCAGTGTCCATGGGACACAGATGACACACGGAGGGCAATAAATGGACACACGGACCAAACAAGGATAGAACACGGACGGATATTCTATAGATGTCAAATGGACCTGAAAATGTGAACGAGGCCTCAAAGGGATTTTCCCATCTCAAGATTTGTGGTACATCTCTAGGATATGCTACAGATGGAAGGTAGGACATCTGGGAGCCACAACTATCTACACAATGGGGCACATTTACTAAGACTAGCTTTTTGCGCCGGTCTTAGTATACCCCTCTTTGCATTAGTTAGATTTGCCTAATTTATGATGAGGCGTGCACCTTGTCATAAATTAAGTGCATCTGTGGCAGTCCATAAGCCTGGATTAAAAATTATGCCAATTTTTAGCTGACATTTGCACAAATGTAAGTAGATATGCTGGGGCTGGAGTCCCAGCCTCAGCACCGCACGCGGCACATCCCTGTCACTCTCCACTTGGCAGACACGGAGCAAAATCAGCACGGCTGGACATAAAGGGGACTTGAAACACTATTTACGTCTCTAAGTAAATGTGCTCTAATGGGGCTTCTGGCGAAGAGAGAGCAGCTGCACAAGCGCGGTCACCGACCACCACTGTGGGGGTTCTGAAAATAACCAAGCACTGGCTCGGCTATTTCTGTCAGTCTAAGGCCTCATGCACACGGCCGTTGTTTTGGTCCGCATCCGAGCCGCAGTTTTTCACTTCAACTGGGCCACAAAAGATGCAGACAGCACTCCGTGTGCTGTCCACATCCGTTGCTCCGTTCCGTGGCCCAGCAAAAAAAATATAACCTGTCCTATTCTTGTCCGTTTTGCGAACAAGAATAGGCAGTTATATCAATGGCTGTCGGTGCCGTTCCGCAAATTGCGCCATCCGTGTTTTTCAGATCCGCAAAACACACAACAGTCGTGTGCATGTAGCCTAAAAGTGACGAATGAAGAGATGGCCACTCTTGCGCAGCTGGCTCTCCGCTCACTACTATGGGACTTCCAAAGATGGCAGATCACGCTTGTGGGGATAACTTCGGGAGTCTAATAGCAGTGAATGCAGGGTAGCTATGCATGCGTAATAGCTCTACCTTTATTTGCAGAGATGGGACGCGCACCTATCTGACTATCGAGATGTCCCCTTTAAATCTATTACAGGATGGAATCAGACATGCAGGTTTTGATGCAGTTTTCTGAGCCAAAGCCAGAAGTGGATCCAACAGGGGGTCGAAATCCTTTCTTTAGGCCCCTTTCACACGAGCAAGTTTTTCGCACGGTTGCGATGCGTGATGTGAATGCATAGCACCCGCACTGAATCCTGACATATTCATTTCAATGGGTCTGTGTACATTTTTTTACGCATCATTTCTGCGTTGTGTGAGGATCACAGCATGTTCTATAGGCTTCATGCACACGACCGTTGTGTGTTTTGCGGTCCGCAAATTGCGGATCTGCAAAACACGGATGGCGTCTGTGTGCGTTACACAAGTTGCGTAACAGCGCGGACAGCCATTTATTTAACTGCCTATTCTTGTCCACAAAACGGACAAGAATAGGACAGGTTATATTTTTTTTGACGGACCACGGAACGGAGCAACGGATGCGGAAAGCACACAGAAGTGCTGTCCGCATCTTTTGCGGCCCCATTGAAGTGAATGGGTACCGCATCCAAGCTGCAAATACTGCGGCTCGGATGCAGACTAAAACAACTGGTCGTGGGCATGAGGCCATATTCAGCATTTTTCACGCAGCCCTGGCCCCATAAAAGTGAATGAGGCTTCAGTGAAAAACGTCGCGTCCGGATAGAATCGCGTCCGGATAGAACCTGGATGCAGTCCTGGGTGCAATGCGTTTTTCACTGATGGTTGCTACTTGCTAGGAGATGTTGTTTGTAAGCCTTCCGTTTTTTTTCACGCGCGTGAAAAACGCATTGCATCCGCACGGAAAAAACTGAACGCAATCACAGACAAAACTGACGGAACTTGCTTCCACTCCGTATCGTTAGGTGTGAAAAAGGCCTTATAGTTCCCATTACTTTTGAATCCATTTCTTTCACTCATAAAAACCTGCACGTGTGATTTCAGCCATATGGCGACTTGTAAGAAAGTGCAATGAGACACACAGGGGATCATTTACAAGCAGTTTTACGCCTCTTTTTAGCGTTACATTGTTGCATGACCTTTTATTTGCAGCTATTTAAATACCTATGCGATATTTGTCGCACAGATTTTTTTCACGCCGCGTTCGACACAAAGAAGTGTCAAGGGTGTGGTGGGGGCTTGTCGGGGACTGATGTAGATTTTCCAGCTGGAGCATGGACTACCACAGATGCGCCTAAATTATGATGAGACACCCCCCCCCGTGATAAATTAGGCGCATCTTCTGGCAGCAACACTGGTGCAAAATAAACTAAAAAGACTATCAAAAAATAAAAGTCTTAATAAATGACCCCCACAATTTTGTTTGATGGGTGCAGAACGAGAAATCCTGGGACATCATATCTTACAGCCATTATCCAGAGTCCTGTACAGCTTGTGTCTGTCATCTTACGTCTTGCAGTATGACAACTACACGCAAAAGAAAATAAGATGTCAGCCCAAGCCAAGGTGTAAACTGATCCTCTAATCCTCTTGGCTTTGTCCAAATCATGGCAATTCTCTGCCCCACATAAAATGCTCACTGAAGGTATGCAAGCCAGGTGTGATTGACTGGGTTTGGATTTACACTATGCAGGCACCTGTAGTTCCATAGGATCTGCAGAACTGAGATTGCACCTGATAACGAATGCGACCAAACAGAAATCCAGACGGTTGGATTTCTCTCAACCATCACGATGCAGTTGCAGCAAACCTATGGGTCACAAAGCAACCACAATCCCCATCATTAGGTAGAATGTAGTCATATGCAATTGTTGTCTTGTTTTGTTTGATTACAACTCACCGTGTAGGCCTAGCCTAAATGTCAAATACAAGTATTTAAAAAAAATTATGTTTTTTTTCCTACCTTACTTCTGATTTGAATTTGGAACAAATCTCAATCAATGGTCCGCCCCACGTCTTGTTAGAGTTTGGAGGTAGTTAAATGCTATGTTGAGTAATCTCTGACCCAAGTTCAGGCTGATTTTGACATTGACCTAAAAAGTCAACCAGGTTTATTCTGAGCAGCTCCATTCTGGCATTAGTATGGTGAACCGCTGCCCTTTCTTTTTTCTCCTGCTCTTGTTCAGTTATGTCTTGTACTTAGTTATTGGGGCCTTTGTGTTCTCCATCTTGGAACAACCCTATGAGGATCAGCTGAGGGAGCAGGTGGAGGACTTGTGGAATGAGTTCCTGGAGAATCACCCATGTCTATCTGAGGAGCTCCTGGATGACTTTCTCCGGAAACTGTTGTTGGTCAAGAGCTTTGGTGTGTCGGTTCTGAGGAATATATCTGGTTTGGAATCCAAGTGGGATTTTGTATCTTCTCTGTTCTTCACTGGTACTACACTTACCACCATAGGTAAGTAACTAGACCACCACATATATAGTATTGGTTAATTTTTTTTTTTATTACAAGAAACCTTCCTTGCAATGTTTGGTCGCATGTTGGGTTTTTGTGTAATTTTGTAAAAGTGAGAGGAAAACATTTTTGCTGCACAAAATTCCACATGTACTGAATACCGTTACTCTATCTCCAAACAGCCTAAGGCCTCATGCGCACGTCCGTATCTGGTTTTTGTGGTCCGCAAATCACAGATCTACAAAACATTGATACTGTCCGTGTGCATCCCACACTTTCGCAGGCCCAAAACTATGTTACAAATGTCTACTCTTGTCCATAAAACACATGGTTGTGTGAACGGGGCCTTAGTCCTGAGGCCGAATTCTACATCTGTGTACAAATTCAATCCACATTTTTTGCAGATAGCACATGGACCTATTCATTTCTATGAAAACTGAACTGATGCCCGTGTGCTGCCCTCATCCATAGGTCCGTGATCCTCCGTTCTGGACACTGCTAGTCTCGCAGGAGGGCACGGCTTTAGGGCTCATACACTCAAACGTATTTTCTTTCCGTGTCCATTCTGTTGTTTTTGTGGACCATATACGGAACCATTCACTTCAATGGGTCTGCAAAAAAAAAAAAAATGGAAGTTACTTTGTGTGCATTCTGTTTCCGTATGTCCGTTCCACAGAAAATAGAACATATCCTATTATTGTCGGCATTACGGACAAGGATAGGACTGTTCTATTAGGGGCCAGCTGTTCCTTTCCACAAAATACGGAATGCACACGGACATCTACCGTATTTTTTTGCTGATCCGTTTTTTGCGGACTGCAAAATGCATATGGTCGTGTGCATGAGCCCTTATACTGATTTATAACGCTGTATGACCATCCTTGTACAGGATCATACTGAAATAAAGCTGTCACTATGATTCTGTAACTGTAATACGGTAAAGCAGAGGCGCACAGCATTATAAATCAGTATAAGGGCTAATGCACACGACCGTATATATTTTACAGTCTGCAAAAAACGGACAGATGACGTCCATGTGCATTCAATATTTTGCGGGACAGAACAGCTGGCCCCTAACAGAACAGTCCTATCCTTGTCCGTAATGCGGACAATAATAGGACATGTTCTATTCTTTAGCGGAACAGACATACGGAAACAGAATGCACATGGAGTAACTTCCGTTTTTTTTTTTTGATGACTTATTGAAATAAATGGTTCTATATATGGTCCACAAAAGAAAATGAACAAACACGAAAAGAAAATACGTTTGTGTGCATGAGCCCTAAAGCCGTGCACTCCTGCAAGACGAGCAGTGTCCAGAACAGAGGATCACGCAATGGACTTGAGCTTGTGTGAAACAGTCCTAAGGCTACATTCAAGTGACATAAAAAAAAAAAAAAATATATATATATATATACGTTTTTTCACTGAAACCTTTCTGACATACGCCCATTTAAAAACAGTCCCTTACAATTGTAAGAGAGCTGTTGGTCCGTCGTGAAACGCCAGCCATTGTAAATGACCCCCAATGTTTGTTTTTTTTTTTTTTTTTTTTTTTTTTTTTCCTCTCATGAAAGATAGCTCTGTGTGCATGAGCCCTCACTGTGATTTTACGGCATGTGTGTTTTACCACCTATTTTAATTACCATCATTAACCAGATCGTCCTGGCTAGCTGTAGATGGCTTTTAATGAATTAAATGCCTCCTTTTTAATTAACCTAGTGGATGGCTGAGTATCAGCGACACAGAACACATGCACATCAGTTCTTAGGCTATAGTAACCCCTTCACATCCACCATCTGTACTGAATGTAGATGTCCTAATTATCAACACCATGCAGAGAGGACAAATTTATATACTTCTTTCACTTTACATGGTTTTATGTTTATTCTCCTATTTGTATTTTATGTTTTCTTCATATATTTGCCATTAAAAGACATTTATCCTTTTTTTTTTTTTTTTTTTTTTTTTTTTTTTTATTAAATTTTTCATTTTGTAATTTTCAACTAACTGAGGTATCCATGAGAGCCCCAATGGGAAAACAACCTTCTTGTGGGGGCAGAGCTGATTAGGGCATGCTAAGACCCAGCAGCTCTGTGCTGCCCAAGAAACCTGACAATCGCGTGATCTCCAGGTCAAACAGTGGCATTAAACGCTATAAGGAAAAGGCAAAAACAAAATAAACAGCATTCATCTTCTACTCAAGGTTTCTGACTGTCACTGACTCAACCTACTCCTAGTAGATTGCAGGAGCTTTGGCCTCTTTCACACAAACAATGCGGATTGGCTCAGGGTGCGTTCAGTGAAATTCTCACCATTTTGCAAGCAAGTTCAGTTTTGTCTGTGATTGCATTCAGTGCTTCAGTTTTTTTTTTTTTTTTTTTCTACTTGGGTGCAATCAGTTTTGATGCGCGTGAAAAAAATCCCAGAAGAAATGACTGGGTCTGCATCAGAAATGCTAAAAATCGGCGGAACGGACGCCGAAACAAACAACGGTCGTGTGTATGAGGCTTAAGGCTTTGCGGACGAAGAATAGGCAGTTATATTGATGCTGGGTTCACACCTGCCATTCCACAAATTGCGTAATGAGCACGGAGGCCATCCGTGTTTTGCAGATCCACGATTTGCGGACCGCAAAGCGCACCACGGTCGTGTGCATGTAGCCTAATAAACACCCAGTATCTCCTGGCAACCATCAGTCAAAAACGGACTGACCATCAGTGTCCTTCAACTTTTCTTTCCCACAACCTACTGACCAGTCCTGTGAGGGGAAAAAATGACGACAGAGCATGCTACATGTTCTAAACATACCCAGACAGAAAAAAGTGAAAGCAGCCTTTAGGCCTCATGCACACAACCGTATGTTGTCCGCAAAACACAGATCCGCAAAAAAAAGATGATGTCCGTGTTGCATCTGTTTTTTTGCGGGTCCATTGTAACAATGCCTGTCCTTGTCTACAAAACGGGCAAGAATAAGATATGCCCCATTGAAGTGAATGGTTTTGTGTACAGATCTGTAAAAAAAAAAAAAATACATTGGTGTGCATGAGCCCTTAGGCCTAGTTCACACTTCAGGGATTTCCATCAGTGATTGAGAGCCCAAACTAGGGGTTAAGCCTCCAAAGCGATAAGGTATAAGGGAAAGATTTGTACCTGTTCTGTGTTTTTGACCCGTACCTGGTTTTGACTCACAATATAGGGTCCATTCACACGTCCGTAAGTGTTTTGCGGATCCGCAAAACACGGACACCTGCAATGTGCGATCCGCACATCAGACACTATAATAGAAAATGCCTTTTCTGGTCCGCAATTGCGGACAAGAATAGGACATGTTCTATTTTTTTTCAGGAACGGAATTGCGGATTCCGAAAAAAAAAAACTGATGTGGATCCTGAAAATGCGGATGCAGATCCCGAAAATGTGGATTTGCATCCGTCCCAGCCCCATTGAAAGTGAATTGGTCCGCAAATTGCGGAACGAATCCGGACCAAACATGTGAATGGACCTTAAGATCTTGTTTACACGGCTCTTGTGCAGCCGTTCCGTGCATTGGGGACCGTAATTTGCAGCCCCCAATGCACGGGCAACGTCCGTGCGGCGGCCGGGACGGATCCAGTCCCATTCAACTTGAATGGGTCTGTGATCCGTCCGCACCGCAAAAAAATAGAGCATGTTCTATTTTTTTGGGGTGCAGAGGCACGGCCAGAAACACCATGGAAGCACTCTGTAGTGCTTCCGTTCAGCATCTCCGTGATTGCGGACCCATTCAAGTGAATAGGTCCGCATCCGTGATGCGGAGAGCATACGGGCACACAACGGCCATGTGAACAAGCACTTACTGATGGAAATCGCAGACCAAATCAATAAAGTGAACTAGTCCTTAGTAATGTAACTAACCAGTAGCAGAGGGTCTGTATATTGACATTAAAAAGGGGCAGATTTACCGAAACTGTCTAAAGGGAAAAGCGTCATTCTTCCTAATTGCAGCCAATCACAGCACAGCTTTCATTTTTCAAGAGCAGAATGAAAGATGATTTCTAATTGGCTGCTATGGGCAACAAAGACCCTTTTTTATTTTAGACAATTTTCATGAATGGGGCCCAATTCTTTTCTAAATGTATATAAAGGAAATATACCACAGTAAAATAACAGATGATGAGTGGCGTCTAAGGGATAATCAAATGGGGAAAAAGTCAATCAAATGAGAAATGGGAGAATAAACATGGAAGAGAATGATAGCAAAACATGTATGTATCATCATGCAGGCCATGTGGCTGCAATTGGGGCCCCTAGAGGGTGAGGGCCCTGCCTGATTGCATTTCTTTGGCTATTTGATGGTAAGAATCTGTGCAGGGCTCAACTCAAGAGTGGATAGGGAACTGGCCCAAGGGTGATGAAAAGGCAATGCTCGGGCAGAAAACACCAGGCCCGTCTATCCTTGGTAGCACAATAATGGGGTGAGACCATTGCTTTGAACAACCCATTCAGTAGGGCACACTGACTGACCAGCTGTTTTTTATCTATTGTGTATGGCCAGCTCTCCTTCGAAGTCACACAATGTGGGCATTCAAGTAACCCGATCCGAGGAACCCCAAGATCTTCAAATCATAGGATCCCAGGAAACTAAACTGGTTGTCCACTTCTTTACCATTGATACATTTTTGATTGGCAGGGGCCAGGCACCCTTCACCCCTGCCGATCAATGGTTTCAGTGCATCTGATGTGCCAGAAATTGGCACCAAAACTGCATAGCCCTGTCTGGTGTTTAGTGGACGGGGCTGGTTGGAAGGAACGGTAGCAGCTCTGCAATTACGAGGACGGATCTGTTCTGATACAGACTGTGAATGCCGGAGCATTCATTTCAATGGTTCCGCAAAAAAACGGAATGTACTCCGTATGCATTCTGTTTCCGTATTTCCGTTTATCCGTTCCGTTAAAAGATAGAACATGTCCTATTATTGCCCACAAATCACGTTTTGTGGCTCCATTCAAGTTAATGGGTCCGCCCAAAAAACGGAACACATACGGAAATGCATCCGTATGTTTTCCGTATCCGTTCCGTTTTTGCGGAACCATCTATTGAAAATATGAAACGGAGAAGGTAAAGCAGCTCTCACCCACCGTCCACCTGCCTTGAGCACGGATGCAACCTCCGGACTTCATTGCTGTGAATATGCAAGATCAAGAAAAATCCAGCTTCCAAGATGCAAAAGGTGGAATCTTTATTGTGCGTTTAAAATCCAATGCAAGACATCACAGGTTACAGTAACGCGTTTCAGAACGCAAGTAAATCAGGGTCCATCATGACAAAAAGATGATGATGAAGATGTCATGATGAAGGACCCTAATTTACTTGCGGTCTGAAACGCGTTACTGTGACCTGTGATGTCTTGCATTGGATTTTAAACGTCTTGAACATCTATTGAAAATGTTATGGCCAGCCCAATTTTTTCTATGTAATTACTGTATATGCTATACGAAAAAAACGGAACGAAAAAAAACGGAACAACGGGTCAGTGGAAAACGGACCGCAAAACACTGAAATACGGTAGTGTGAAAGAGGCCTTAAAGAGCTGATCTGTAGGGGATCCTTGCCAATTGGATATTAATGGCCTACTCTGAGAATGGGCAATAACACAGTAAGGGCTCATGCACACGACCGTTGTTTGGGTCCGCATCCGAGCTGCTGTTTTGGTGGCTTGGACCCATTCATTTCAATAGGGCCGCAAAAGATGCGGACAGCGCTCCGCGTGCTGTCCGCATCCGAGGCTCCGTTCCGCGGCCCCGCAAAAAAAAAAAATAACAAGAATAGGCATTTATATTGCCGGCGCCTGTTCCGTTCCGCAAATTGCGGAAGACAACACGGGCGCCTTCCATTTTTTGCGGATCTGCGGTTTGCGGACCGCAAAATACGGCATGGTCGTGTGCATGAGGCCTTAAGGAGTGGACAACCTAACTTTTTAGCCTTGCTTGCCTTTTTATTTTTTTTGTAAAATATTGGTGACTGTGCTGCTTAAAGAGGTTTTCATTTCCGAAATTGGTGGCATATTGCTAGGATTTGCCCCCAATGTTCGATAGATGCAGGTCTCAACTCTGGAACCCACTCCTATCACCAGAACATGCCACCCAAAAGGGAAAAAGGGCGCATGATGCACATTTCACATCTTTGTTTCATTCGCTTCTAGGGGAGTTTTGAAAATAGCCGAGTAAGCCCGCTTGGCAATTTTTGGAAGTACCATAGACGTGAATGGAAATCGCACTGCGCGTGTATGGCCACCTTTCTATATTCAGACTATGAGACTATTGGGAATAGAAGTGAATGGTAGGTGGCCACACACTCTTTCCCTTTCGGGGGCCCATTCTGGACATAGGAGCGATAGGCCACCAATGTCTGAGATGAGACACCCCCTTTTAAAATGTATATATCATTATACCCCCTGATATAAGAACCCTATATTTTTCACTTGCAGGTTATGGTCATCCTGTCCCCATCTCACTGGGTGGAAAGATATTTTGCCTGTTCTACTCTATCATTGGAATCCCATTCACTTTATCCTTATTGTCTATTGTTGCCCAGAACCTTCTCTTCCTACTTCGTGACAAGCTCATCCATATTCTTCACCTACGGTGTCCCTTTCCCTGGAAGAAACTAGAGTTGATCCATGCCTGTGTCTTGATCTCCCTCCTCTTGTTACTCTTCTTTTTCATTCCTGCAATTGTTTTTAATGCTGTTGAAGAAAACTGGGGCTACGTGGATGCGCTGTATTTTTGTTTTATCTCTTTAAGTACTGTTGGCCTTGGAGATTATGTTCCCGGTGAGCAAAGTGGTCAGCGTATGCCAGCTCTCTACAAGATTCTGGTTATCTGTAAGTATACCTTTAAGATTAATACCAGATTCGTTTTTGTTTTTTTTGCCGTGTTTTAAAACAATTGTTTATGGAGGGGATTTGGAGAGTTGAAGACTTAAAGGGGTTTCCAGAACTTGGATACTAATGGACTATCCTCATTGATCTCAGATTGTTGGGAGTCTGACAACCAACACGTCCACTGACCAGCTGTTTTGGCCAGCTGCTGTTGCCGGAAACTGCTTATACAGTGGATGAAGCTGGAAACAAAAGGCTTTGTCCATTGTGTGGTCAAGTGAATGTTAACTGAGCTGCAGTATGCCGTTGCCAGAGCTTTCCACCCACTGTATAGTTTCTGATGACTGACTGAAACACCTGATCAATGAGAATGTCGGACTCCCGCCTATGTGATTGGTTTTCCATGGACCATGGTGACGCCACGGAAGCTTGTGCTACCTATTTTCCATGATGACCCATCCCTCTCACAAAATGTTATTGTCTATGGGTCTGTGAAAGCTATGGACAGGACAGAGATGCCATCACTGTTCTGTAAGTGATTTTCACAGACCATTGGTAGGAGATCTGCTGGGAACAAATTTTTAGCCTAGCATTGTAACGTGGGATACGGATGAAACACGTAAGGCAAAGATGGACACGAGGAGCAAACTTGGATCCTTCACGGATGGACCACCTTGTCACAATGTCATCACGGACAAGGATTTGTGAAAGGGGCTTTAGTTCAAAAATTAAAATGTTGGAAGATGGAAACATAGAATGTGTCGGCAGATGAGAACCATTTGGCCCATCTAGTCCGCCGAATATACTAAATACATAGTCAACACATTGATTCCCTGAATTTATAAACTCTTGTAGTGCACTGGATGCCAGGTATTTTATTATTAGCAGAGGTCGGAGAGAAGGGCACAATGTAAGATTTTACCCTGCCTTCCTGGACCATGCAGATGGGAATTTATAATGGAAGGTTTTAGGGGCTCCTGCGGTGCCATCAATATTCAAGACTTTACAGGAAGGTCATGAAATGATTACAGTCCTCACAATCCTGCATCCAGATTTATACAGTGATCATTTTATGCCTGTGTGCTCGCATCTAGATTTTTCTTTAAGGCTTATTGTAAAAACATGCTAGTATTACAATGCCATGTAATAACAGTTCTGCGTACTAGCTGTCTAGTGGAAGGGGCACACACAATGATGAATGATTAGGCGTTAAATGGCAAGTGCTCTACAATTACAGCTAAAATACACCTTTATGTTCTCTCAGACCAGGAACGGCTCTTAAAGGGAACTCTAGACACATGTTTGTGAGAAAATATGATGCGGATAACATTAGATGATCGGCCAAGAATAATACATTTTTATGGACCCCTTTGGGACAATTTATTTTATGCGTGCATCTTACTTATTTTGGGATAAAAACCTTTTTCTATTAGTTTTTTACAAAAAAAATGTATGCAGTTTTTGTGATGCATGGGGTTAAAAATCAGTCTATTTGTAGACCCTACCTCCTTAGGTTCGGCAGCTGACAGCTCGTGTGAAGGGATGAGCGAACCCAATGTTTTCAGGTTCGGCGTTCAGGCGGTGGAGGAATTCCATTGGTACGGAATTCTATGACGGAGTGCAAAACGGAAGCCTTTAAGAGGCATTCCGTCATAATAGAAGTCTATGGGGAGCATAACGGATCCATCTGGTTTCCGTTATGCAGGACAGGACTTTATTTTCAGTCCTGCATAATGGAAACTAGACTTATCCGTTATGCTCCCCATAGACTTCTATTATGACAGAATGCCTCAAACGCTTCCATTTTAGCGTCCATCATAGAATTCCATGCTGACGGAATCCATAACAGAATTCCTCGAACCGGAACCTGAATACGTCAGGTTCGCTCATCCCCACTTATTTCTTGACTGCTGACCTTAGAAATACTCGTAGCTAAATTCTTATCAAACTGATAAGAATATGGCTTACATGAGTGTTTGAGTTCAGGAGATCAGAGACAAGGCTTCACATGAGCGGTCAGCTGACTAAACTCAGGAGGGACAGTCTCCAGATAGACTTTTTTTTTGGGGGGGGGGGGGTTTGTGTATCACAAAAACTGTTGAACATTTTAAGAAAAACAAATAATCTAAAATATTTCTAGCCCAAAATGAGTAAAATGCTAAAATTTTAAAAAATTTGACTCTGTAGGTGTCCATAGCCTTTAACTTGATTTATATCATAATTGTCTGAAAAAAAATGCAAATGTCAGGTATAGTAAATAATACAGGAATAATATTACCTCCACATTGTCGCATATAATGAAAGGGGGATTTACTAAAAGGCTTGTACCTACAGAATTCCAAGCAGGTCCATTGTCATACAGTAATCTCCATAGACTTCATGTTCTGTTCTAGATTTGATGTGCAGTCGATATGGAGATGTGGTTTTAGGCAGAGTTTTTATATCGTGAATATACCGTAGAACTAGCCTAAAAATCAGCTCCATAATCTGAGACTACTCGATGTCCTTCACGTGGATTATAATTTTTTTGCGCAGATATTTGTGGATTTCACCCATTACACTGATGACTTACAGATATGTATCAAAACATATATAGCAGAATATTGACATAAATGTGGAGCTCAGAGCAGAGTATATTATTCAGCGTTTAATTTGAAAATGAGATTTCAAGATCAAAGTCAATGGAGTCTGTGTTATAAGATACCTTCTACAGTATGCTTTGTCATCTTGTAGCATTTTTCTCTAGTGATCATTTAATGATGAGTGGCAGTAACTGGGACAACTGCTACTTAAAGGGGTTGTCCACTTTTTTTTTTTTTTTTATTATTTCAGAAAATTCTTTGGAGCCTGAGAAAATAATAAAAGCACTTACACTCCCTTTCTCAGGCCTCTCCGATCCAGCACTGCTGCTCCGCCCTCTCCCAGTCTGCAGGCAGTGAAGCATTGCCGTGTGAATGAGTTCTTAGTTAATAGGGGACAATATTCTGAGCCCTATTATCAAGAACAACTGATGTGTGTGAATTAGGGATAGTCTAGGTTTAGAAAAACCTGACTGCTTTCTTCCAGAAACAGAAATTTGCAATGAACGGGATGAGCTGCAAACTCCTCCCAATTCAAATGTTGCTTCAAGAACCCCCTTTCTTGTGACTGGTCAGGATCCCAGAGGTCAGCCCCATCGATCAGAAACGTATCGGTAACATAAGAATTGAGTTATAATGAGTGTTTTAGGTTAGAGATCAGAGATACGAAGCCGTCAGCTGAGCTACCTGATGGGAAACCGTAAAAACACAGCCTGCTACTAGAGAATCTCAAGGCTGTACAGAGAAAGAGGCTCGTAATTGTTCATAAATGACGATTGAAAAAAAGATTTTTAGCTCGAAGAGTATAATGTAATTATTAAAAAAAATGCTCCCATAGTTGTACATAGTAAGTCTTAACAAAAATAAGTTCTGAGCGTGTAATTGTTCTTATTGAAGAGATCCCGTAGTGTATGGAAAGGATTCATGGGAAACATGCAAATGAGCTCTCCTCCAGAGGGCAGAAAACGACCTCATACCCGCGAACTAGAGATTCCATCAAAATAAGGGCCCTATATAAGCAAATGGAATGTGAATATTAAGCTACTCGCCACCAAATGTAATGCTTTTATTTTTTTAAAGAAGAAGTCTTTAAAGGGGCTGTGTGAGTCTTTATAATGGTTATCCTGGAAAAGATAATGATGAAAAATCCTCAGGATAGGTCATCATAATCACAACAGCAGTGGGTCCAAGTCCCTGCATCCCCGCAATCGGCTGTTTCAGGGAGCAGCTGTGCTCACCAGAGCTCTGGGGAACGATGCAGGCTCCTGGCGGCTTACCAAGGACAGCGCCGCACATCGTATAGTGGCAGTGATTGGTATTGCAGCTGAGCCCCATTGACTTGAATAGGGCTGAGCTGCAACTAGACCACATGACCAATATACAGTGATGTCACTGGTCTAGGAAGAGGCTGCAGTGCTCAAAGCCTCTACTAACAGCTTATCTGCGGGGGCCCTGGGTGTTACACCCCCATAGATTTGATACTGATGGCCTATCCTGAAGAGAAGTCATAAATATATTTTCCTGAATAACCCCTTTAATACTGATGCCCTATACTCAGGATAGGTTCAGTATGTGATCGGTGGGGGTACGACTCCCGAGACCCCTGCCGACCAGCTGTTTGAAGTGCTACAGCCTCTTTCTAGGACTGTGACGTTACATTCCATGGTCTCATTGCCTAGGTGCAGCTCAGTCCCATTCTAGTGAATGGGTCTGAGTTGCAATACCAAGCACAGCCACTATCCAATGGGCGGCGCTGTGCTTGGTAAACTGCGAGGAGGCCACAGTGTTCACCGGAGAACCGCAGCCTTTTTACACAGCTGATCGGCTAAGGTGTCGGGAATCGGGCCCCCACCGATAAAATACTGATGACCTATGCTGAGGATAGGTTATCAGTATTAAACACTCGGACAACTCCTTTAATAGAAGGGTTTGTCTCTATTGCTGCCATACTCCAGGTTAGAGTACATGCGGTATACTCATTAATTTAAAAAATTTGAAACTTTAATAAAAAAAATAATGCATAAATGATCTTTATGCAACCACAACTTTAAAATCGAATTAGTATAAAGAACGCAGTGCATTAGCCAGCACAAAATACTAAATGGTAATAAAAAAATAAATAAGATAAAAAGATAAAGTAGAGAAAAAGCCATTTTGCATTTAAGCTGACAGATTGTAACAGTAGCAGCGACATCACGGAGGTCATACTGCTGGATCCATTTGGTATTATATGAAATTAGTATCTCTACTGTATACAATTTCTATAATTCTCTTTCAGAAAGAATTGTAAAAAGAAGAACTTGGGTATACTGGGTAATTTAAAATAATTATTTTTAATGGGTCCTCATTTCTCTTCTCCTCCTGCATAGTGTATGAAAAGGGATTAGTAATGGATTAAAAAAAAGGGAGGGGATGGGTTGCTTTTTCCAGCACAGAGCCACTCTCGTCTTTGGGATCTGTCTGGTATTGCAGCCATGCATGTGTTTTGATCAAAATATGAGAATCAGGGCTTAGTCCATATATAATGCTTGCATCTAGTTTGTTATTATTATTTATTTAAAAAATGTTTCCTGTGGTATTGCAGCTAACTTATATAAGGCTGAGCAGTCGGTGCTTACACACTCAGACTATGTGGGGACACACCCCTTTGGCAAGGAGAATGGTAACGCCCAGTTGTCAATTTATTCATAATTTTCAAGGTGTAGAGGAGTGACACAATGAAGAGGTCTAAGGGTACTTTCACACTAGCGGAATGCCGGATTAATTTACATTGAAATGTATTAGTGCCGGATCCGGCATTAAAAATACCGCAATGCTGGATCTGTCCTTCCATGCGCAGATCGGTAAAAATGTGAAAAAAAAAAAAAAAAAGATCCGTATGTCTTCTGTATCAGTTCTGTTTTTGCGGAACCATCTAATTAAAATGTTATGTCTGGCCCAATTTTTCTATGTAATTACTGTATATGCCATGCTTCCGTTTGCGATCCACAAAAAACAGAAACCAAACGGAACAGCAAAACTGAACGGAAGCGGAACAGAAACGGAAACACTACTGAAACAGAAAAACGGATTCGTTTAAAACAGAGTGCAAAACGCTGAAAAAGCCATACAGTCATGTGCAAGAAGCCTAAGTCTGAGATTTTAGGCATATAGCTCTACAGTCTCCATGCATCTCTTTGGGCGGACTATTAATGCTCCTTACAAAATGGCCAAAATACAGTCAAGTGCCTGAGCCCTAACAGCAGCTTCATAGAAGCCAACAAACCAGTTATTGTTTTGTAGCATGTGGGAAGTAACCAGAGTACCTGGAGAAATCCTATTTACATATTACCCCTAGGACCGTGCACACCGCTTTACCATAAGGTTTCCTTGAGCTACTATAGAAGCTTCATCGGGGGATGTACATATCCATAGTGATAAGCAGTACAGGCAATATTCGTTTTCGCAATATTTCACAAATTTTTTGCATAATATTTGCAATAAATTCGCGAATTATAGAATTCGTGATCTCCAGTCCTTATTTTCGTGATTGTGCAAATCGGCACTAATGATGCGCATATTTTTTGCGCAATACATGCAACTTCGCATTTTATCAGGTCTGAGTAGATATTACTGATTGCACTATATTCTACATCTTTGCGAATTCTCGAAGTGCCAATATTCGCAATAAAAATTGTGATCAACACTACATATGGAGCTATTCTTCCCTAGTAGTAGGGGATGTGTGTATGGAGCTGTTCTTCCCTAGTAGTAGGGGATGTGTGTGTATGGAGCTGTTCTTCCCTAGTAGTAGGGGAAGTGTGCGTGTGGAGCTGTTCTCCCCCTAGTAGTAGGGGATGTGTGCGTGTGGAGCTGTTCTCCCCCTAGTAGTAGGGGATGTGTGCGTGTGGAGCTGTTCTCCCCCTAGTAGTAGGGGATGTGTGCGTGTGGAGCTGTTCTCCCCTAGTAGTAGGGGATGTGTGCGTGTGGAGCTGTTCTCCCCCTAGTAGTAGTTGGGATGTGGCTGTTGTGGAGGTTTCTTCCCTAGTAGTAGGGATGTGTGTGCGTGTGGAGCTGTTCTCCCCCTAGTAGTAGGGGATGTATGTGTGCGTGTGGAGCTGTTCTCCCCCTAGTAGTAGGGGATGTGTGTGCGTGTGGAGCTGTTCTCCCCCTAGTAGTAGGGGATGTATGTGTGCGTGTGGAGCTGTTCTCCCCCTAGTAGTAGGGGATGTGTGCGTGTGGAGCTGTTCTCCCCCTAGTAGTAGGGGATGTGTGCGTGTGGAGCTGTTCTCCCCCTAGTAGTAGGGGATGTGTGCGTGTGGAGCTGTTCTCCCCCTAGTAGTAGGGGATGTGTGCGTGTGGAGCTGTTCTCCCCCTAGTAGTAGGGGATGTGTGCGTGTGGAGCTGTTCTCCCCCTAGTAGTAGGGGATGTGTGCGTGTGGAGCTGTTCTCCCCCTAGTAGTAGGGGATGTGTGCGTGTGGAGCTGTTCTCCCCCTAGTAGTAGGGGATGTGTGCGTGTGGAGCTGTTCTCCCCCTAGTAGTAGGGGATGTGTGCGTGTGGAGCTGTTCTCCCCCTAGTAGTAGGGGATGTGTGCGTGTGGAGCTGTTCTCCCCCTAGTAGTAGGGGATGTGTGCGTGTGGAGCTGTTCTTCACTAGCTGTAGAATATGAGAAAAATATGTTAAAAGGAAAAAATACTTATTAAAGGGTGAGATCTTTGTGAGAGCTGACGACCCCAATTTTTTTGCCAAATAAAAATTAGCTCTCTGCAGTCCTACCTTTTCAAGCACCAATGTTTCCTTCCCAGCCGCTACTGGTCCCTGTTGGACTGGAGTGGCTTCATTGTGTGATTGCTGCCAACAAGTCACCGGATTCAGCAGTTACATATGCTATAACGGCCCGTCATTATCACGTCCCTAGCAGTGATGTGCCATTCTACACATGCGCACATATGACCACTGAGCCCAGTGACTGGTTGCCAGTCTTGATCTAGGGACTGAAAGCATCTGGGAACGGAACAGTGGTGTGGAACAGTGAGATTCAAACAATTTGGAGATGTCGGCTCCTGTGCTGGACCGCCAGCTTAAGGATACGTTTACATCGGCTCTCACTCCGTTTTAGGAAAAAAACCTGCAGCAACAGATCCACTCTATGACGAAAAAAAAAAAACACTGCCTGATGGACTCCATCGGCTATAAAGAGGTCCAATGGGTTCCCTTCAGGGAGCTTGTCATTTTTTTTCCAGAATGGCGCAACTTGCAGTGCTATTGTGTCCTGCCTTTTTAATGAAATCTGCCTCATAGGCTCCATTAGGAACTGAAACCAAGACTAAGGCCTCTTTCACACGGGCTTTGCGTGTGAGGGCCGGACAAGATGCGGGTGCGTTGCAGGGAAAAGCGCAATTTTTTTCCATGCGAGTGCAAAGTGATTTAATGCGTTTTGCACGTGCGTGAGAAAAATCGGCATGTTTGGTACCCAAACCCGAACCTGGACTTCTTCACAGAAGTTCAGGGTTTGGGATCTGTGTTGTGTAGATTTTATTATTTTCCCTTATAACATGGTTATAAGGGAAAATAATGGCATTCTTAATACAGAATGCTTAGTAAAATGTCCATTGAGGGGTTACAAATAATAAACATATTTAACTCACCCCATCCACTTGATCGCGTAGCGGATCTCCTCTTCTTTCTACTTTCTTCAGTACCTGGCTAAAGGACCTTTTGATGACCTCACTGCGCTCATCACATGGTCCATCACCATGGTGATGGACCATGTGATGAGCGCAGTGACGTCAACAAAGGTCTTTTTCCTCCTGGACAGCAAAGAACAAGATAGAAGAGAAGCCGGGCTGTGCGAACAAGTGGATGAGGTGAGTTAATTTAAAAAAAAAAAAATTTACTCCTCCATCTCTATTTTACTAAGCATTCTGTATTAAGAATTCTATTATTTTCCCTTAGAACCATGTTATAAGGGAAAATAATAATGATCGGGTCCCCATCCCGATCGTCACCTAGCAACCATGTGTGAAAATCGCACCGCATCTGCACTTGCTTGTGGATGCTTGCGATTTTCACGCAGCCCCATTCACTTCCATGGGGCCTGTGTTGCGTGAAAAATGCACAATATAGAGTTTGCTGCGATTTCCACGCAACGCACAAGTGATGCATGAAAATCACCGCTCATGTACACAGCCCCATTGAAGTAAATGGGTCCGGATTCAGTGCGGGTGCAATGCGTTCACCTCACGCATTGCACCCGTGCGGAATTCTAGCCAGTGTGAAAGGGGCCTAAGTAAACACTGCTCCTTGTAAAAACCATCCATGTTAGTAATAGTCCTGACAAAACTGTCATCATTTGGAAATGTTAAATATCAAAATTAATGTTTGCTAGCAAGCACTCAGCCTATTTTTGTGTTAATGCTATGCGATAAACTAATAAGCAACAATTTACAAAGTAAAATGGCAAACATTGCCTAGAAAAATCCCAAAACTCTGTAAAAAATAAAGGGCAAAAAAATGCAAAAACTATATAAAAATATTGTTAAATAAAACTTAAATCCGCTAATAAAAAAGACATTCTAATGAAACTAAAAACTGCTAAACAGCGCCTGGGTCATGGGGAAATAAAATGTTTTCTTTTACCTGTCCTGTTCCTAATCCAGGAAAACCCATTAGTGTTTGCTTAATCCCCCCCCCCCCCCCCCCCCCCCATATCTCAAAGTCAAGGTTAAGAAAAAAACTAATTGGTTTTATTTAGACATTGTAAGTGTACTCTAAAATATATGTTCCTGCTATCATTAGCAAAGTGCCTGGAGGTAAATCTATATAAATGTTTGTGTCTGGAGAACGCTAAGCTTGCTGGTGGCTAGCGGCCATAACAATTGTTCAATAGCAAAAGTCATTTAATTACCTAGCGCATTTTATTTTTGGACGTTTTAAAGGCCTTTATGTGTTTTTTAGGTAATTTTTTATTTTTTTTAGGTTATTTATTATTTGGGCTAATTGCCGTGTTTCTTGTGGTTGAAATATTGAAGAATCTTCTGAACTGCAGCCAGTTCTTCAATCGGTTCTTATTTGGGTGTGACGGTAGCCAGAGAGCTGAAGAGATTCAACGTTGGGAGCCATATGACTCGGAGCTTCCTTTTGCGCCTAAACATGATGAAACGACGAGAAGGAGGCTTCCACACTCGGCGTCTCCCACTGAGAAGTCGTATGGGACCATCAACCTGTCTTTTAGCTGATGATTGTTTGTAATGTCTCCACTTATTAGTTTTACCATGAAGAGCATTTTCCACTGGGAGGACCACAATTAATTGCTATAACCACTTCCTCCTCTGAGAGGCTGATATGGCCGTGAACATTATAACACGTAGTGCATTATTAAATGCACATTGGATGGTATATGATTTTCAATGGTCACTTGCACTGGGTAGGTTTTCCCAATTTTCAGGGGTTTATTGACTGATCGCTTCTTATTCGCATGATGGGCCGCCATCAAAGATACCTTTTTATATGTAAACTTATTTGAAAAGAAGCATGAAGAAATAGTAGGGTATGGTATAAAAACCATGTTTAGAGTATACTGCACGCCCTCACATAGAAGTAGAAGAAGGAAACAAGCACATTTGTTAGTAGTGAGTCCAAGCACTAAATCATTAAAGGGGTTCTTCAGGCTCCTGATATTAATGACCTAACCTCAGGATAGGTCATTAATACACGATCAGTGAGGGTCCGTAACCCTGTACCCCCATCAAATCAGCTCTTCCCTGCACCCTCAGGTGCTTGAACTAGATCTTTGAATGGAACAGGAAGCACAGCTCCGTTCAAAGTGTAGTGGCAGTGCTGGGTATTACATCTCCTATCCCATTCACTTCAATGGGAGGTGAGCTGCAGTACCCAGAATGTCCACTACACTTTGAACAGAGCTGTGCTTCCTGTTCCATTCACATAGCTAGTTCCAGCATCAGAGGGAACAGCTGATAAGCAGGGGAGCGGAGTGTTTGATAATCAACAATCTGATAATATTGACCTATCCTGAGCCTGGAAAACTCCTTTAAAGAGGTTGCTGGGATTAGATAGGTGGTGGTGTTTTTTTTTATTTTTTTTAATTTATTATATCTCCAGAAACAGCGCCACTCATGTCTATGCACTGCGGGTCATCTCCCTTCCTGTCAATGGGGCTGAGATGCAATGACAGGCACCATGGTCAAGAGCAGTTCTGTTCTTAGGGGAAAAAGGAAGACTTGCTGTATTTTCAACCCCCTTATAACGTGATAGCCTATCAGTAGGATTTGCCGTCACTTTATTTTCAATGGCGGGCCATCCTGTGGACCCCATGGTAACGGCACTGATATGGCTCTGGGCTTCCTGCTAAGCTTTCTGTAGACTGTGGTGCTCCAAGCTACCTGGTAGTGCAGAGAGCCTAGCTCCATTCACCTGCATGCTATGGTACCCTGCACAGTGGGGTGGCTGGGGTATAGAGGTAAATTAGTGCTGCTACCCTCTGTTCTTAGGTCTGTAGAGCGCTATCACTTTATAAGATGTGAATGTAGGTTTGTAGCTCCTAGCGGTGGTCTTCTGGCAAGCTCAGAAAATAACTGCTTGTAGGGCAAGGGCGATAGGTCTGATGTAACACTACAAATGTAACTTGCAATTTATATGAGACATTAAAATATTATTTTGATTGTCATTATTTGCCTTGTAAGTTGGCTTTGTGCTGCTATATAAAGGTCTGGTGTGTGGACTGGGGTGGTCTTGTCCTTTAGAGTTCGGACAAGGGGAATTTTGGCTCTAAGGCCTCATCTGGATCACACAGCTCCCAAAAACAGTGCATTTCAATGGAGCCTGGCATACTGGAATATAAAACCCACAAAGATTTAGGGGGTCATTTATCAAACTGGTGTAAAGAACTGGCTTAGTTGCCCATAGCAACCAGATTCTACCTTTCATTTTTGACAGTTTCTTTCGAAAATGAAAGATGGAATCTGGTTGCTATGGGCAACTAGGCCAGTTCAACTTTAGGCAAGTTTGATAAATGACCCCCTTAGGTTCTTTATGCTGAGTGTGCATATACTCATTTGCTTGTCATACAGAGAACTAAGTTCTCCCTTAGATGCATTGATATGATGCCTCACATTGCGCTGTGCCAGCATGGGTGCACATCTCAACTCAAAAGGTGCAGTGGTGAAATGTATGTAAGGTCTTCCCATTCTAAATTTTATATAAATTTGCAGGGTGTCCATTATTCCTGTACTTTAACATCATAGTGGGAGATTTATTAAAACTGATGTAAAGGAAATCTGGCTTAGTTGCCCATAGCAACCAATCAGATTGTGCCTTTCATTTTTCACAGCTCCTTTGGAAAGTGAAAGGTGGGATCTGATTGGTTGCTATGGGCAACTAAGCCAGTTCTACTTTACACCAGTTTTGATAAATCTCTCCCAATGTGTTCATTTATTTCTGCACTGTGACTGTTTATTACCCTTATCCTGCGACATGACCGCGTGCGCTGCCCCTGTCCTGCGTCATGACCGTGTGAGCTGCCCCTGTCCTGCGTCATGACCGCGTGCGCTGCCCCTGTCCTGCGACATGACCGCGTGTGTTAGCCTTGTGCATTAGGGAGACCAGTCAAACTTTTTAGAAGTCGCTACTAAATGTGCTCATGGTGCAGTGGGGCCACATTCCAAGTTTTGCTATGGGGCCCTATGGTTATTTGTTACACCCCTGCATGACCTATAAATTAGAGACACCCTATTGAGGGTATTATTAAAGGGTTACTCCAGGCAAAAACTCATCCTTTGGCCAAAGACACAGAGCTAAACATGCTCCCACAGTTTCATTTGCCCGACTGGCGCCATTACAGAGATCCCCTGTTGTTCCCTGCTAGGCCACAGCCTATGCCGCCATAACTACAGAACGGTGCTGTTCTGGCCTGCTTCAGAGTCGGTATAAGAAAAGTACACAGAAAGCATCACCTAATGTGACAATGATGACTACTACCCTGGCGGATACTACCAGAATACCAGTGATGATGGGGTTTGCATACAATAAAGAGGAAAAATTACCTCAGGTTTATGTCTCTCAGGGTCCATGACGCATAACTTCTAATTCTAGTTTCAAACTTTCACCTCTGTGGAAGGGGCTTAGTTGTGTGCACCGCCCGCTGACATGTAGATGCTTAGTCAGGGGCTTAGCTGTAGTGGAAGCAGCTGCTTCGGGGCCCACCCAGGAGAAGTACTAAAAGATTTTGTCATGGCCCCCTGAAAAGTATTTATACAATACATTATGTTCAGGGCGCCGCTCCGTTCTCCCGCTATCTTCCTATGTTAGGCTCCACCCAGGGGAACCTGCTGGTGTCTCATTCTCTCATACTGTAGCGCTGGCCAATCGCAGCGCTCAGCTCATAGCCTGAGAGAAAAAAAAGCCTCTGAGGCTATGAGCTGAGCGCTGTGATTGGCCAGCGCTACAGCATGGGAGAATGAGACGCCGGCAGGTTCCCCTGGGTGGAGCCTAACTATGAAGATACCGGAGGCTATACCGGGTAAACGGAGCGGCGCCCAGGGATAACAGTAAGTGCAGGGGGATCCCTGGACGCCGCTCTCCATGTCTGTATAGTTAGTTTAGATGTTTTATTCTAGTGAAAGGTCCTCTTTAATTAGCAGCAGGAGTAAGGCCTCTTTCACACGAGTGTGATGGATTGGCTCCGGATGCGTTCAGTGAAACTCGCACCATTTTGCAAGCAAGTTCAGTCAGTTTTGTCTGCGATTGCGTTCAGTTGTTCCGTTTTTTCAGCGCGGGTGCAATGAGTTTTTCACGCGTGTGATAAAAAACGGAAGGTTTACAAACAGCATCTCTTAGCAACCATCAGTGAAAAATGCATCGCACCCGCACTTGCTTGCGGATGCAATGCGTTTTTAACGCAGCCCCATTCACTTCTATAGGGCCAGGGCTGCGTGAAAAACAGAATATAGAACATGCTGCAATTTTTACGCAACGCAGAACTGATGCGTGAAAAACAACGCTCCTGTACACAGCCCCATTGAAATGAATGGGTCAGGATTCAGTGCGGGTGCTATGCGTTCACGTCACGCATTGCACCCGCGCGGAAAACTCGCCCGTGTGAAAGAGACCTAAAGGTTGCACAGGAGGAGGGGTTTCTGGGGTGGGGAAGTTCAAAAAAATGTAACTACTATGCAGCTGGCTTTGGAGTTGTGGAGACACTGTGATGTGGAAAATATGTGCAGTGTAGTAATCGGAAAAAAAGGGGGCAGAAAGCCTGGGCAATGTAAAAGTAGGGAACACATAGAAATACTAAGTGATGACTGATGTCCGGAGAGGTCTTTTAATGCCCTCAGCCCCTCATGGTGAGGATATCATTACCATAAATTGTATAGCAGCACAATGCACAGGAATGTAAAATGACAATTCTTTGGACACAATTGAAGGCTCATTCCTTTATCACCAGTGGTCCGCTACCTTCTGGACTGGTCACAGAGCCACCATGTTCTTAAGTATTTATTGTTGTCTATGACCTGGTGGGGACACAGGATACATTTATTGGCTCCATCACAGACAGATGCAATAGGCAGGATGCGAGCAAGGGTTTAATAGCAGCCCCATCTGTCCGCACAGTCCTATGAAACTGCTGGCGGCTACCGGTCTGCAGCTATTATTCATGATCCAGGTTGCCATCTATTGCGTTATATACAACTCCATTTGTGTTATTCAGATTTTTTGCCTTTATTAATCAAATGCTGTATAATGTGGACATCATACGGCCTATTTATATGACCCATTATTTATATAGTGTGGACATCATACGGCCTATTTATATGACCCATTATTTATATAGTGTGGACATCATACAGCCTATTTATATGACCCATTAATTATATAGTGTGGACATCATACAGCCTATTTATATGACCCATTAATTATATAGTGTGGACATCATACAGCCTATTTATATGACCCATTAATTATATAGTGTGGACATCATACAGCCTATTTATATGACCCATTATTTCTATAGTGTGGACATCATACAGCCTATTTATATGACCCATTATTTCTATAGTGTGGACATCATACAGCCTATTTATATGACCCATTATTTCTATAGTGTGGACATCATACGGCCTATTTATATGACCCATTATTTCTATAGTGTGGACATCATACAGCCTATTTATATGACCCATTATTTCTATAGTGTGGACATCATACGGCCTATTTATATGACCCATTAATTATATAGTGTGGACATCATACAGCCTATTTATATGACCTATTATTTCTATAGTGTGGACATCATACAGCCTATTTATATGACCTATTATTTCTATAGTGTAGACATCATACAGCCTATTTATATGACCTATTATTTACCGGTGTGTGTATATAGTGTGGGCATCATACATCCTATTTATATGACATACCCTATATCCACTATAAAATTATATATATATTCCTTGACATCAAGTTTTCTGTAAAACTGCAAAATCTAGCTTCAAGCTCGTTGTGTGTACCTAGTCCTAGATCACTTCATCCCTGCAGTAGAATGGATCGTCTTTCCCTTTAGGGCACCGGAGTGTAAATGGAAGCTATTCAGCTCCTGTGTTATTCAGAGCCCCTTATGTGGACATTTATAGCGCCTCTCCTTACCCGGGGCTTATGTCGCTTTTACCAGTTTACTAAAACGGACCCATGTGACGTGTCTGTAGACCAAGAATGGCCACCGGTTCAGCGAAGAATAAGTAATGTCATTGGTCAAGTTTCCCATTACCCGTTTTACCTGGTAGGAGGCGTCAGGATATAATGTATTTCATGTTTAGAGATTTATTCTTCTCCGTCTAAAAGTAATGGGAAGTAATATTTACATTCCTACGGTGTCACTTGGTAATGATAGCATAATGCCACCGCCTTTCTGTATTTTGGACTTTATTCAATGCCTATGCCATCGATCACGCTGGCAGTTTAATAAAATTGTGCTGTTGGCAGATGGCGCTGGGATGTCCTTTTCCCGTTAAAAACTGCATTACCCTTTTTCTTTGACATCTTGCCCAAATCAACATTGCAACCACATAAGCCGTGCATCCAATTTAATGTAGGGTCTGGGTAATTGCAAGGAAATAGTCTATATTACATCTAATTGAAGTCCTGTGATTTAGTTTAAATTCTTGAAACTGACCTAAAAAGCATAAAATAAACATTAAAAGGTCAGGCTCTACAACTCCCAAAGGCCGTGAAGCAGATTCAATAGTCGTCAACGCTGAAGATTTGCAAACCCAAAAGATTTATAAAAATTGGCGCAAACAAAAAGGGGGCCAGAAACTTAAAGGATTTGCCCCATGAAAAATATTCAACATTTTACAAACCAACAGCTGGATCTGAATACTTTTGTAATTGCACGTAGGACTTCTTTTCCATCTAAAATAACGGATCTCGGACAGAAATGGCTACAACGGATGCCAAATGTGCACCACTGATGCTTCAGATTAGTTTTTTTGCAGGATCCGTTTTTTCTTTTCTCTTTATTTTTTTGTGCTTCTGATGGATCAAAGGTGAATATTTTTTTCTGTATGAAATGTTTTGGGTGTGAACTAACACCAGTACTGAAAATGGACCGTCATACTGTGAACCTGCAACTAGTGTGAATAAACACTGCAGTTTTTGAGTTACAAACTGGTCTTTGCCTCTATACCGCACCCGCTTGTCCTGTCTACCAGAGCGAATCCCCACAACCATAACAATAAATATTTGTCAAACCCTGTGCAAAAAGGACTGGGGACTGAGCTGCACCTAGACCATTGATGGCTAACCTCTGACACTCCAGCTGTGGTGTAACTACGACTCCCAGCATGCTCCATTCATTTCTATGGAGTTCTGAGAACAGCCAAGCCAGTGTGCATTTTGGGAAATGTAGTTTTACCACAGCTGGAGTGCCGGAGGTTAGCCATCACAGGCCTAGACCATTAACGTCACTGACGTAGGAAGAGGTTGCAGCCTTTTCGAACAGGTGATCGGTGGGCATGCTGGGAATTGGACCCCCAATGATCAGATACTGATGATCTATCCTAAGGATAGGCCATCAATAAGAGCAAAATTCTTTAAAAAACAAAAACAAACTGTTACAGTCCTATGGCTTGATTAGTATTTCACTATTTTCCCAAAGGGCTTTGTGTCATAGACAAGGGATGGGGATGGGTGGTGAAGGTACCGTTGCCCCCCAACTGGAACTAAATAAAATAAAAAACTTAGTGTGTAATAGTAGCATGCACCCCTTTTTTCATATAGTTTTGAGGTGCTTGTCCTAACTTTGTTTGTTGCATTGTACATTTGGGGCAGCGGCTGCCCCCTTTTGTGCGCTCCCACCTATCTGCCCAGGGTGTGATAAAGCTAGATTCTACGTTGAGACGATTAGTGTAGGTCCCACTTGTTAGAAGCAGGGGTGAACGGAGAACTTAAAGTGGCCCTAGAAAAAATAATAAAATAAAATAAAAGTGGCCCCATGTTGTAGGGGGATCCAAATTGACAAAAGGCAGGCGGGGCCAGCGATAGCACAGTGCAGCACAAAATACCGCCACTCTTGTAGCAGTATTCAACGGTGTCATTCTCCGGAGGACGGCAATGCACTGGAATTCAGGAGGGGGCCTGTGGCCACTAGCCAGGTGCGTACAGTAAGTACCTGATGCTTCTAGCATAAATTACTGCAGAGAGCATTTGTGATGTACCCGGCTGGTGGCCATAATGAAGACTTGCATCACCCCACTGGGAAATTCCCCTGTAGAGTCTATGGCTGGTCATCTGCCCCTGGTTAGAAGCCACCTTGTCGCTGGGAAATGGGCCTGACACAATTTTACTAAAATAAAATGTGCGCAAAGTGCTCCATATAATACGTATAGCGGGAAAACACTTTTACATTTGTTTGCATGCGTTTTTGTGCATGGCACCCTGCTGATACTTGTAGTCCTTGTTCCCTTAAGGCAGGTATGCTCAACCTGTGGCCCTCCAGCTGTTGTTAAACTACAACTCCCACAATGCCCTGCTGTAGGCTGATAGCTGTAGGCTGTTCGGGCATGCTGGGAGTTGTAGTTTTGCAACAGCTGGAGGGCCGCGAGTTGAGCATGCCTGCCTCATGGCCTCGTGCACACTACTGCGCCGTATTTTGTGGTCTGCAAATTGCGCATCCGCAAAACACGGAAGCCGCCCCCACACGTGCATTACACAATTTGCGGAACAGAATGGGTGGCCCATAATAGAAATGCCTATTCTATATTTTGTTTGCGGCCCCGCGGAACAGAGCAATGGATTCGGACAGCGCACGGAATGCTGTCTGCAAAAAAACGCGGCACAGAAGCGGAGCCAAACCACCTTTGTGTGCATGAGCCCTAATAAATATACACATCCCTTATTTGGGCAGCCTGCTCCTGTCTAGTAAATTTTATAGTAAAATCTTTTAAAAAGAAATAAGGTTCTATTTTCTATTTTCCATAATTGCAACAACAATCAGCCCATATTTCACCTATTGCATTTTATGTGAAACAATTTTCCTATGTCATGAAATCCCCAGTGTTCCTGGAGGAATAGGAGCTGGAATAGCCCATTCCCAGCAGTACAATCCAATGACTTCACAGCAGCGCCCCCTAGTCGCCCGATTAAAACCCTGCAGGCAGAAGTTGTGCGCTCGTGAATGACACAGAGGCCGGCGTGTACGGGGCTAATGCGGTGATGTGAAGCCTCCTACACCGACAGCAGCAAGGACCGTATTCACACCAGCGGGGCGAGCTCAGAGCGGATCCTGCTGGCGGCCGCAGTCATCAGTCCAGACCAGGAGAGAGCCGTCAGCTACCCGGGGATGTCAGAGGAGCCGGTGCAGCACCGCCAGCACTAGCGGAGGCCGGGACTCAGCACCTGGGAGAGCGGCTCAGCAAGCGCCTCAGACAGCAGGGCACCCTGGGATATTAGAGGGGTGCAGAAACTGCTCGGCAGCACCCTGGGACAGTAGAGGGGTGCAGCACCCTTGAAAGCAGCACTCTGGGACAGTAGAGGGGAGCAGCACCCTTGAAAGCAGCACCCTGGGACAGTAGAGGGGTGCAGCACCTTA
This sequence comes from Bufo gargarizans, assembly GCF_014858855.1. NCBI lineage: Eukaryota > Metazoa > Chordata > Amphibia > Anura > Bufonidae > Bufo > Bufo gargarizans. The sequence continues at coordinate 37,966,229 of NC_058090.1, read as the reverse complement.
ACAGCAGCACCCTGGGACAGTAGAGTTGTGCAGCACCTGGGACAGTAGAGGGGTGCAGCACCCTTGACAGCAGCACCCTGGGACAGTAGAGTTGTGCAGCACCCTGGGACAGTAGAGGGGTGCAGCACCTGGACAGCAGCACACTGGGACAGTAGAGTTGTGCAGCACCCTGGGACAGTAGAGGGGTGCAGCACCCTTGACAGTAGCACCCTGGGACAGTAGAAGGGTGCAGCACCTGAACAGCAGCACCCTGGGACAGTAGAGGGGTGCAGCACCTGGGACAATAGAGGGGTGCAGCACCTGAACAGCAGCACCCTGGGACAGTAGAGGGGTGCAGCACCTGGACAGCAGCACCTGGGACAGTAGAGGGGTGCAGCACCTGGACAGCATGGCAGTGGCACTAATGTGATCCAGCACCTGGGACAGCAGCTCTAGTGTCAGTAGAACTCTAGATCAGCACCTGGGACAGCAGCTCTAGTGTCCCCATAAGTGTGGATCAGCACCTGGGACAGCAGCTCTAGTGTCACCATAACTTTAGATCAGCACCTGGGACAGCAGCTCTAGTGTCACCATAACTTTAGATCAGCACCTGGGACAGCAGCTCTAGTGTCAGTATTAGTTTGGATTAGAACCTGGGACATCAAGACTATTGTCACCATAAGTGTGGATCAGCACATAGGACAGCAGCTCTTGTGTCACCATAGTTGTGGACCAGCTGCTGTGACTAAAGTGCAGTTGTGCACCTTCACCAGTAGCCCTAGTGTCACTCACCAGTTTGAGCAGGACTGGTTCGGCAGTGTGTGCTGCTCGCCATACAGTGACGTTCAGTGCCCTGCAGCACAAGTATTAGTCAGGACGCTGGGCAGCACTTGTGACCAAAGCAGATTGAGCTCTGAACATTTCAACTGAACCAAGAGGACAATACCTTCAATCTTTATGGATGTCAAAGCAGCCCCCAACGGTGTGGCGACCATAGAAGACCGGATCTTAAGGATCACTGGATATTATGGGTATTACCCAGGTTACTCCAGCCAGAAACGTAAGATGAACCAAATTCCTTAATATGTGACTGCTCAGCAATGCAACACTTGCTCTGTACGTATTAGTGATGTGTTATTAGTGCTATTTGAGGGTTTTCTTGGTTTTATCAGATGATTAATTAATGGGGGCAGAATCTAATTGTGTATGTCTGTGAGAAGAATTGTTAAACCTCCTAATGTGCATGGTTACTGCATGACGTGCCAGTCGCAGCACAGCAGCATGTAGGTAGGTGAAGGATTGCAGCGTACAGTACCTCTTAGTGGTTGGTCTTTATCTGGCAGGACTGTGGGCAAATGTTCTGTATGCCTACTGCGCAGGGTGGGTTTATTCACACCTAAGGCTATAACATGGGTATAATTCAACTTGTAGTTCCCCAGCGGAGGGCAGATCCAGAAGATCCAAGCCTCATATATTATTATACAGTAGGTTTTATTTACTACAGATTGCAGGATCACATGGCAGCACATAGCCATCTTATGCTGACCTACTCCCTAGAGATTTATATTGCATCTTTATTGCTTTTGGTTTTACAGTTTTATATTAGCATGCTTAAAGGGCATCTGTCAGCAGTTTTGTACCGATGACACTGGCTGATCTGTTACATGTGCGCTTGGCAGCTGAAGGCATCTGTGTTGGTCCCGCATTCCTGAGAAAATGATGTGTTGTTATATGCAAATGAGCCTCTAGGAGCAACGGGGGCGCTCTGCACTTTGACAGGATCGGGGGTGATGATGTTTTCATTGCTTGGTCCTGTCAAAGTGGAGAGGACGCGGCAGTTGCAGAGAGAGCAGAGCCTCTAGGTGTAATGGTAACGCCCCCATTGCTCCTAGAGACTAATTTGCATATATTAAAATATTATTTTTCTCAGCAGTGCGGGCACATATGAACATGGGACCAACACAGATGCCTTCAGCTGCCAAGCGGAGTTTCAGAGGTACAGATCTGCTGACAAATGCCCATTAATATAAAAATCTTGACATCAACTATCCTTTGCAAGCTGTTCTATATCAGGCTATCCTTATACATCCAGGGAAGGACCCCCCCATCTCTTTATTCTCAGGGTGGATAATGTGACTCCACTTCATTGTTAGCTAACATCTTACATGGTTTGTCTCTACGGCATCTACATTGTGTAATGATTAATTGTGCAAGTTTCCAGTTTACTGTGTGTGCCAATCCTTCAGCACTTTCAATATATCTGCTTGCTGTCAGTGCATTGTAATAGTCTTGTTTATATCCTGAGACTTAAAGGGAACCTGTCACCGGGAATTTTTGTATAGAGCTGAGGACATGGGCTGCTAGATGGCCGCTAGCACATCCGCAATACCCAGTCCCCATAGCTCTGTGTGCTTTTATTGTGTATAAAAACCGATTTGATACATATGCAAATTAACCCGAGATGAGTCAGAGCTTGAAAATATGACTCTTCTCTGGTCACACAAGTAAGATATGACTCTTATGTTAATTTGCATATGTATCAAATCGTTTTTTTTACACAATAAAAGCACACAGAGCTATGGGGACTGGGTATTGCGGATGTGCTAGCGGCCATCTAGCAGCCCATGTCCTCAGCTTTATGCACAAAATCCCGGCGACAGGTTCCCTTTAAAGGGTTTTTTCCAAGATCCTGATATTGATACCCTATCCTTATAGGATAGGTCATTAATATCAGACACCTGCACCCCCCATGGATCCGTTGTTCCCTCCAGCTCTAGAACTCGCACTGTGAATGGAGCAGGAAGCACAGTTTCATTCAATGTGCAGTGGTCATAGAAGGTTACTGCCCCTTAGGTACCATTCACTTGATTGGGTGCTAGGCTGCAGTACACAGCACGGCCACTAGACTTTGAACAGAGCTGTTCTTCCTGTTCCATTCACTGTACAAGAAGCAGATGGGACCTCTGCTGCCTGCACTTTACACCAGAAATATACTGTACTTTATTTTCTGTCTGGAGTTGATTTGAGTGCTGGCGTGTGGTTGGCCCAACATGTGCGACAGTTATTAACTATTACAATCTTACATGTAGATTGTAAGCCCTCACGGGCAGGGCCCTCTGTACCAGTTTGTAACCCGTCTTATGTATGTATACCCCTTTTCATATGTACAGCGCTATGGAATGAATGACGCTTTAATAATAATCAATAATAATCTTATGCCGATGATGGACACAATGCCAGTCTTAACCCCTTAATGACCACCTACTGTCCTTTGTCATCGCTATTTTAGGGGGAGCTGAGTGCTACTGTGAGCACTGTAACTAACAGCTCTGGTTCTTAGAGTAGCCTTTTGCTCTACAGCCAGGCTTGAAGGTAGCTTAATTCCCAACTGTTGAAGCATCACTAACTTTTCACACAACTTTGCATAGATCAATAGTTCAAGTGACCTCAAGAAACTTTATAATATGTCTTATCAGTAAGAAATATGTAGTTCTTATGTTATTAACTGTTTACCTCCCCCTGCTGATTACTTTTTAATTTAAAGTAAGCTTAAAATCCGTCTCGAGATGTGCCAGCTCTGCTGAAGTAGCATATTACACGTCGATACAAGTCTATGGAGAGGAGAAGGTGGAGGAGTGAGCAGCAGCAGGAGTTAGATGGAGGAAACAGGCACAGACAAAGACCCTACTATAGATGAAGGCACCAGTCCATTTTTTACAATCATACAGGTCATTACCCCTCTGTAATGTTCTCTATGATCCTGGGGCTGCTTCTGGCTGTGTAAGAGAAGGTTAGGAAGCAGGTTCTCCTCTACTTTCTGTGTGCATTGGATGTAAGCTAGTCTCCACCTACCATATCTGAGAGAACTGTGAACTGGCCATTCAGCATGCACAACGGAAAACTGCTAAAAAAAAAGCGCCAGATACAAGTGATATAATGGCCAGAAATAGCTGTGTTATTCCTCATGTACGCACAGTGTACTACTGATTAATGCAAAGTTTGTTAAAAGGTTAGTGATGCTTTAAATAAAAAAACTCACAAAATAATAATAAAAAAAGTGATTATTTTACATCTTCACATTTTATTGCCCATACATTACATAGAAAACCTCCCAAAACATTAGCATCCACAATACCGAACTAACCTGAACAGCTCATTTAACAGGTTATACAAAGTGAAATATGTGCAATGTAAACCATAAAGTAAAAAAAATTGGGACTTCCACAGATCATAAGATTGGGGGCCCCCTACACCGTGGTGCCGCCCGAAATGAAGATGCTGGCCAGTCAGCATGTACACGGCTGCTCCATTCATTTCAATGGGAGTTCCAAAGATGCTCATCTATTTCCGGAACGCCCATAGAAATCAATGGAGCAGCTGCACGCATGCCTGACCACCCTCTCTGTTTATTTTGGGGAGGGGGGATTCCGCGGGTTATGGGGCCCCCATTCTCATGACCAGTAGGACCCCAAATCATCTAATATTTGTCACGTATCCACAACCAGAATACCCTTATAAACACAGAGAGGCAAAAATTGAAAAAAAAAAAAAAAGCTGGTCATTAAGGGGTTAATAAATGTTCCCCTATGGAAGGTATAGATGCAGCAGATGGACCCAGTATTGATCTGTTAAAGCTTGAAGTGGTATATAGTAATCACAATCATTGCATACTAAGGCTACTTTCCCACTTGCGTTGTTTTCCGTTATTGAGATCCGGCAGAGGATCTCGATACCGAAAAAAAACCAAAAACATTTCCGTTTAGTCCTAATGCATTCTGAATGGAAAGAGATCCGTTCAGGAGGCATCAGGATGTCTTCCGTTCCGTCAGCATTCCGTTTTGTGACCGGACACAAAACCGCACTGAAAACAATGTAAGTCAGTGGTGACGGATCCGTTTTTTTAGGAGCCTAAAAAAACTGGATCAGTCACTATGTACATTGAAAGTTAATGGATGACTGATCTGTTTTTTTTTTCCCTTTTGATTTCACACAGCCGCATCCTAACAGAACGGATCCGTTTAATTCTGGTATTGAGATCCTCTGCCGGATCTCTATACTGGAATTAGAAAAGCAAGTGTGAAGGTAGCCTAAAAAGTGTAAACTGTTACAAAGTACAATACAAGCAGCTTAGTATGTAAATGTTTGTATAATTGTAACCATCTCACTAATTTATATTCAAGAAAGTAAACCCTGAAATGGCATTTTTGACTTTCCCTAAGGCCACAGCACACAAGTCCTATGTACCCAGACTGTACGGAGGCAATCTGAGGATGACGGAGTTTCTGTACCGTTATACCTGTGTTCCTGCGAGCCGTATTCGCTAAATGTGCCATTGTATGGGGCTCTAGGTTGTCGTATTGCCAAGATATTCTATTATTCAAAGGAGCATGCCACTTCGCCCTGTTCTATGGAATCTACCAGACAAGGCCTCTGTGCGAAATTGTAGGCCTACAGCGGTACAGCATGGCCCAGTGGATGTTTATGGCTATCATAATAAGGCACCATACAAACATGGAAGTTAAATGCAGCCATAATGTGCACATGAGGCTTTTAACAGATATATTAGGGTTGTTGGCAGCCCAAACTGATTGGTTGACAAGGTGGTTCCATATAAGTACTGAACGAAGCAAACAGTCCAACCCTTTACAAGTGATGGGCTATTGTTAGAATTGACCATGACTATCTGACTGTGGGGGTCCAAAACCCTGCACCCCCAAAGAGCAGCCGTTCTACAGTAGATCCTGGATCGGAACTACCTGTTGTAGACTGGACCTTGCTGGTACCTGCAGAACTGTCTCTAATAAAGTGAATGGAAGCGGTGGTGTAGTAACTGGCGCTGTCTACTGCACAATGGATGGAGCTAAGTAGTTCCAGTGTTGGAGCTACTGCAGAACCGTGCACATTCTCGGGGGTGCGAGATATGGGATCAAACAGTGATGGCCTATCCTGAGGATAGGCCATCACTTGTAAAGGGTTAGAAAACCCCTTTAAAGGTTCCAGTTAAAGCTACTTTCTTTAGAAAATTGTCGAATTAATAATCACCATAGTTAAAAACCTTGACTTAAAGGGGTTGGCCCATCTTGGACATTGGGGGCATATTGCTGGGATATGCCCCCAAATGTCTGATAAGTGCGGCTCCCAGAGCGCCTATCCTTAGCCAGCAAAGTGCCAGAGGGTGCACTGCGCATGCGCGGCTGCCCTAAATTTATTTCTATGGGACTGCTGAAAATAACCAAGCCATATAGAGCAGTGCGCAGTGTGCTTCCCATTCATTTCAATGGGACTTTCGAAAATAGCCGAGCATGCCTCTTGGCTATTTTCGGTAGGACGCGCATGTCCGGTGCACCCTCCTACACTTTTCAAGCTCCATTCAAAGGATAGGTGCAGGTCCCAGAGGTGGGACCTGACCCTATTAGACATTAGGGCATATGATAGCGAGACAAAGAATCAAAGAACACCAAAGACAGTGTATTCACTTTATTTTAATTTTTTTCTTGGATTGTTCCTTTAAAGGTTTTGTCTAGTTTTAGGAGGAACCTGGACAGCACAGGAGATCCACCTGAAATAAAGTAGTGATCATTACTTACCTGGCAGATCCTGTGTCACTGCTCCAGTTCTCTTGGGTGGGATCTGTTTACTCCTTGAAAGCAGTGGCGTCACATTGACAATAAGCGACTGCTGAAGCCAATCACTGGATTCTTTGGAGCACCACTGAGGCCAGTGATTGGCTGCTGCAGTCAGGTGTTGCTGATGTAACATCACCACTGATGCCAGGTAAACGGATCCCGGCCAGTAAAACGAGAGTGGCGACGTGGGATCTGCCAGGTGATGATCAGTACTTTATTTATTACAGGTGGATCCCCTGTATTGTCTGTATTGCTCCTGACTAGAGATGAGAGAATTTCCGGTTAAGAAATTCGCTCACGCTTCGTATACTGGTAAAAGGTGAATTGCGTTATGGATTCCGTTACCACGGACCATAATGCCTTTAGAGACATTCCGTTATTCATTCCGTCATAATAGAAGTCTATGGCCTGCATAACGGATCCGTCCGGAGAGGACTCTCCTGCATAACGGAAACGGGACGGATCCGTTTTGCAGCCCATAGACTTCTATTATGATGGAATGAACAACTGAATGCCTCTAAAGGTATTCCGTCATAGAATTGCGTTATGGTCCGCGGTAACGGAATCCATAACGCAATTCACCTTTTACCAGTATACGAAGCGTGAACGAATTTCTACTCCTGACAACCGGACAACTCTTTCAACATTCAGACATTGGCATTCTCAGTCGGGGAGTCAATGTCCGGAGTTCCTAGTTTAGGTAATGACAGATCCCAAATATTTCTCATGTAGCCTTTCTTGCGCTTCCTAATGGGGATGGAGATTGTACGCCCAACTGAGCAGACTGCCTTGGTGCATTTGAATTATATTGTAATTAATTGTGGTTTCTAGATAATTGGCAAGTCGTATCATTAAGCATTCAGTGCAGGTGTTAATTACTTATCTGTGTGCAGAGAGAAGGATTCTCATAGTGAAGGTCTAGAAGATTCACACTTTGATAATTGAATAAGGAGACCATTTTCTAAAATATAATTAGTGTATTAGTTGATTGGAAACCAAAGGTAAAGTTTGCATGTAAATATTATAACAAAGCCAATCATGATATACTGCAATATCACAATTCATCCACCACCATGAAGCTGTAAAGGGCATCTGTCAGCAGCTTTGTCCCTATGACACTGGATGACCCGTTACATGTGCACTTGGCAGCTGAAGGCATCTGTGTTGGTCCCATGTTAATATGTGCCCGCATTGCTGAGAAAAATTATGTTTTAACATATGCAAATGAGCCTCTAGGAGCAACGGGGGCGTTACCATTACACCTAGAGGCTCTGCTCTCTCTGCAACTGCCGAACCCTCTGCATTTTGACTGACATGACCAGGTGTGATCACTTTTACGCTGCCTGGTCCTAGCAATCAAAGTGCGTGGCAGCTGCAGAGAGAGCAGAGCCTCTAGGTGTAATGGTAACACCCCCGTTGCTCCTAGAGGCTCATTTGCATATATTAAGACATCATCTTTCTCAGCAATGCGGGCACATATGAACATGGGACCAACACAGATGCCTTCAGCTGCCGAGTGCACATGTAACAGGTCAGCCAGTATTAGCCAGTACAAAACTACTGACAGATGCCCTTTTAAGGGGGATGTAATATTGTTGACCTATTGTTAGGATAGGTGATCCATATTAGATTGGTGGGGATCCAACTTCCGACAACCCACCCATCAGCTGCTTGAACATTCTGCTGTCTGTGACTTCTATTATCAAGTAGAAAATGGGTATCTTGAGCCGGCGTATCTATCCTTTATTTCCAGAGACTCATTGGAGGGGATTTAAGTGTTGTCTTTTGCGCCAGAATATTTTGCCGCCGTCATTTTTCTTTTGTGCTGTTTTTATGAACAGCGTGCTCCTTGTTTATTCAATGTGTGGTAGATTGTGATTGATGCTTTCCTTTTATTTTTAGAAGTTTATCTATAGGGCCTATGATCTGTTCAGCTGCGTTTCTGTAGGTGCAAGGAACATAAATGGAGGAGTAATAGAAAATTAAAAGAAAACTTTCAAGAGACATCAGATACAGTATGATGCAGTTATAAGGATATAAGGTCAGAGCGGGACCTCACACTGACGCACGCTGCGAGTTTCCTGCATTGAACTTGCTCTTGTGAGTCTGGCCTTATTAAAAATGGGGCAACAACAAGCACCCCCCCCCCCCCCCACACACACTACAGCTGTAATAATTTCAGCCTATATATTAACACAATACTGCCATCAGGTAGCAGAAAAGTACAACCTGCATAATAACACTCTAGAGTGCCCATATAATAGACGGAATCCAATAAATATGTGGTTAAAGAGCATACAAAATATTGCCCAAAAAGTCCTATATAATAAAACATAAGGTCTTTACATTCTAGAGCTGGTGGTAATACATTTATTCTCCTTCCCTTAAAGGGGTTCTCCAAGACTATAAAATGCCCCCCCCCCATATGCCGGGCCCCTCACAATAAATACTTAGCTGGCTCCCGCTCCCTGCGCCGCTCCGGGTCCCGCACCGCCACTGCTGCTTCTCCCCGTGCACGGATGAAAACATCCGGTGTTGGGGTGGGGAGCAGCCAATGGCAGGTGGGGACGGGGACGAGCCTCTCTAGTGTCACCCACGATTGGCTGCTCCCCCCCCCCCCCCCGACAGTGGATGTTTTCATCCGTGCACAGGGAGAAGCAGCGGGGACCAGGAGCGGCGCAGGGAGCCAGGTAAGTATATTCATTGTGAGGGGCCCAGCATATGGGGGGGGGGGGGATTTTATAGCCTTGGATAGCCCCTTTAAGCGGGTATCCCATGATTAATGTAAAAAATAAAAATCTGCCATCACATAGGACATGACAATCTCTTACTAACAAACTTAGAACCAGCCCTTGTACGGGACACGGATTCGGAGATCTCCCCATTCATTGCTCCAATTGATTTGCTAGATTTATTTAAAGCTGGCAACTCAGGGGGTGTGTACTTTCTGCTGCACCTGGTGGCAGTTGAAGGATGGAACTGAGCACGTGCGTCAATCTCAGTGATCTGGACAGAGAATTTAGAAAAAGAGCAGGTGGCGCTATACAGATGGATTCCAGTGAATAACTCCGTAGCTGTCATTCGGGGATGTTTGTTAACAGATATACCGTACGCCAGAATAGTGGTGTATTAGAGTTGCAGATTTCGTCGCACACAATTTTGCAGCAAAATACATGGGTAGGGCCAAATGTGATGCACGGCAACGGCCATGGGTCCCTTAAAGCAAATGTTTTTCGTGACGCCACTTGCAGTGAAGCAACAAGGGCACAGGGCCCCTTTTAGTGAAGTAATAGATGGTACCCAGGTGTAGGAATGCCAGAGTGGTGTAGGGTGGCCTAAATGTTCCGTAATGTTGGTGCACGTGTCACGGTGCTGCTACCTGGATACACTGGGCCCCAGACGTTGTCTCCTGAAGCAGAACAATTAGGGGTTGTTGATGAAGGGGATGGAGAAATTAATTGAGTCCAGACTTTGTGATGAGGTTCAATAAGAGCTTTACTTAAATAAACGTTTCTCCAACTGTTTCAGACTTTGTCTTGGTTCCCAGCAGGCTTTAGCATTAACTGTGGCAGGCAAACTCCTCTCTGCTACATCTGTTGCTCTCTGGCTCTGCTGAACTGACAGGCTCAAATTGAATTTTGGCTTTAGCTGTGGCAACTTCTCTCTGTGTGATGGTCCTACAATAAATACACCGAATGACATTAGGTTAACCATAGGAGATAGTAGAGGGGTGCAGAAATGGTAATGCCACTCTGGGGCGTTACAGAAGCAGGCCAGCCGGCAGGCCTGGCTCATTTATTATTTTCCATGCCGTTTTTTGGTGTGTATCTGATTGATGGGGGTCAGACACCCGTGAACACCGCCGATCAGCTGTTTTGAGTAGGCAGCGGCACTCCTGTGGCCAGCACTAGAAAGCTGAGGTGCACTGAGGGTCGAGGCCACACCTCTCTGTGCACTGAAGGCCTCATTTGCATAAAGAATAAAAGTAGTTTTCTCAGGAACGCTACGTCCGAAGACAGGTATCATTTTGATGAGCAGCATCCACCCTACCAGGCAGGGTGCCTGCTTTATTGGGGTTGATCCTGCTGATAGGCGCGCCAAAGGGTAGATCAAATATTACACAATTCCCATTGAAATCAGTGGGTGGTACCTCCACTGTGACTACTGGATGGGGATCATGACGTGAAATGAGTTCTCTAAACCAGACCTTCATGTGGTGAGCTGCTATTTTGTTAGAAAATCGATACTGATCACCTCCCGTTTGAGGACCCTGTCAAACAGTTCCACTTATCTCGGCTTCCTTTTAGCCTATTCTCTCTGGCAAAAAGAAAAAAGAAAAAACTAGAAAAAGGCTCAAATGGAGTCCAAAATTTTGTTGCTATACACAACTTCAGGATCTTCTCCGTTTACGATCACTAGTATTGGGTAACATATTGTGGGGTCATTTGTGGTTGACACTTATTAGAAGTAAATCAATACTATTAGGAATTATATCCTGGACGCTTGCTGATGTTAGAAGGTCAGTGTTGATTTATGGGTTGCGTTAATAGGAGTGAACCAATGCTTAAAGGGGTATTCCCATCTCAGTTGTTGATAGCATATTGCTAGGACATGCCATCAATGTCAAAAAGATGTGGGCCCCACCTCTGAGATTCGCTTCTATGTCCAGAACAGGCCAACCCCCAAAGTGCGGACACCCTCTATTTACCAAACAACGCCACCTAATGACTAAAACTCCAGCTAATGCGTTTCATATTTGCCATAGACCTTAAGCTAACATCTGGAGCTGGCGTTTTTACGCAACAAAATGCACCAAAAAATGCAGGTGCAAAAAAGACTACTAAAAAAGCAAAAGTGCAGACAAAAGCCACTAAAAAAACTACATGTGAAAAGAAGATGTAAAGAAGTCCATCAAATGGAAATCACAGCCTTTGCAATGGTAATTCTTTAACACAGATATTTAAGTGCCTGCCTTTATAAATGACACTGCATATCATCCAGATGTCTACCTCCAGGCATAGCCAGCCTAAGGCCCGAGTCGTGCCTCTCATGGGGGCTGTATATTAACTGAAAGAGATGTTATTTATACATAGCACTTGGATGTTCTTTAACAGCTCAATATCTGGATGTGCTATCATTGCTGATTTGTCCTTGCCAAGTTATATTAAGTATGCACTCAAGGGGATAGATGAATAGTTGTTTGCCATTGATACCTCCCAACTTTTGAAAAGAAGGAAGAGGGACACCATGTGCGGCGCTCGCAATTTTTTCCGCACTAGGCCACGCCTCTAATTCCACCAAAAACATAACTAAACACCTAATCCCACCCAGTCCCCTAAATGCCCCCACATAGTAATTATTCCCCCTTTATGCCACCACACAGTAGTTATGCTAGCATTGTGCCCCCTTCACAGTAGTTATGACCAGATATGTGCCCCCTTACAGTAGCGATGCCCAGATATGTGCCCCTCACAGTAGCAATGCCCAGATATGTGCCCCCTTACAGTAGCGATGCCCAGATATGTGCCCCTCACAGTAGCGATGGCCAGATATGTGCCCCTCACAGGGATGGCCAGATATGTGACCCTCACAGTAGCGATGCCCAGATATGTGCCCCCTTACAGTAGCGATGCCCAGATATGTGCCCCCTTACAGTAGCGATGCCCAGATATGTGCCCCTCACAGTAGTGATGGGCAGATGTGCCCCCTCACAGTAGTTATGCCTAGATATGTGCCCCTTCACGGTAGTTATGCCTAGATATGGGCCCCCTCACAGTAATTATGGCCAGATAGGTGCCCCCTCTCAGTAGTCATGGCCAGATAGGTGCCCTATCTCAGTATTTATGGCCAGATAGGTGTCCCCTCTCAGTAGTTATGGCCAGATAGGTGCCACCCCTCAGTACTTATGGCCAGATAGGTGCCACCCCTCGGTAGTTATGGCCACATAGGTGCCGCCGCTCAGTAGTTATGGCCACATAGGTGCCGCCGCTCAGTAGTTATGGCCAGATAGGCGCCGCCGCTCAGTAGTTATGGCCAGATAGGCGCCGCCTCTCAGTAGTTATGGCCAGATAGGTGCCACCCCTCAGTAGTTATGGCCACATAGATGCCACCCCTCAGTAGTTATGGCCACATAGGTGCCCCCCCTCAGTAGTTATGGCCACATAGGTGCCCCCCCTCAGTAGTTATGGCCACATAGGCGCCCCCCCTCAGTAGTTATGGCCAGATAGGCGCCCCCTCTTAGTAGTTATGGCCAGATAGGCGCCCCCTCTCAGTAGTTATGGCCAGATAGGTGCCCCCTTGTCATGGTCTTACCTTCTCACTGTTCTCCTTCGTTTGACATGTGCTGGCGGCCATCTTGGTTTCTGGGTTTCTTGTAGCCTCCCACCCTGCGGCTTCTCCTTCCCACTGGGAGGAGCTGGATGCCTAGCTCATATATATAGGAGGTCTGTGGCTTCAGTTCCTTGCTTGGTCCTCCTGTGTTCACATGCTTCTAAGACTGCTGCTGCTTCTGGTTCCTGATCCTGGCCTCGTCTGACTACCCCGTTGGTTCCTGATCCTGGCTTCGTCTGACTACCCCGTTGGTTCCTGATCCTGGCTTCGTCTGACTACCCTGCTGGTTCCTGATCCAGGCTTCGTCTGACTACCCTTCTAGTTCCTGACCCCTGTCTACGCAAGACCCTGCTTCGGTTTAGCCATCCGCTTGGACTTTTGCTTACAGCTTGATTTGCAATAAAGCCTTCTTATTTCCACTTATCTCTTGTTGTACGTCTGGTTCATGGTTCCATGACATTAGGACCAAGCCATGAATTTTGACGGTACAGGGCCATCCTCGCTACCTACGCTGGTTGCCAGACTTGATCAGCAGGATCACCTGTTGGGTCGGTTCGCTGTGGCGTTGCAAACCCTGCTTGAACGCACGGCTCATTTCGCTTCCGTTGCCGATGGGTCGGTTGTCGCTCCTGGGCCCGCTCCTACTGCCGCTCCGGTTGTTGCGCAAGAGTCTACCCCGACACCTGTTGCTGCACCTGCGGTGTCTCGGGGTATGACCGGTTCTGCTCCCCTTCCACAGCGCTTTGGGGGAGAGCCAACTCAGTGCCGAGGTTTCCTTAACCAGGTGGGCATTTATTTCGAGTTGCTGCCACATGCCTTTCCTACTGAGAGATCAAAGGTGGGCTTCTTGATCTCGCTGCTCTCGGACAAGGCCTTGGCCTGGGCCAGCCCTTTATGGGAGAACAACAATCCGGTGGTTGCCGAGTTTTCCGGTTTTGTTGCTTCTCTTCGGAAGGTATTCGATGTGCCGGCTCGTGCTGCCTCTGCTGCGAAGCTCCTTATGTCCATCAGACAGGGTTCACGATCCGTAGCTGAATACGCCATTGAGTTTCGTACCCTGGCAGCAGAGGTGGGCTGGAATAATGAGGCTCTGGTCGCTGCTTTCTCTCATGGTCTCTCGGATGCCTTGAAGGATGAGGTTGCAGCTAAGGACCTACCAGTGGAGCTCGAGTCTCTTATTTCTTTCCTGATTTTGATTGACACCAGACTCAGGGAGAGGCCTTCCTTTAAGGAGAGCCTGCGGAGGTCTTCTAACAGATTGGCGCCTACGTTTGCTGTCCCACCCGTGCCTCCCTCTCCTCCCACGCCTCCTGGGGATGACTTGTCTGGGGGTGAACCCATGCAGCTGGGGTTTGCTCGCCTGTCCGAGGGGGAGAGGGTACTCCGGAGACGCGAGGGCCGATGCATGTACTGTGGTCTCGGTGGGCATTTTCGGTTGGCATGTCCGAACCGTCCGGGAAACGCTCGCACCTGAGATCCTGTCGGGGGCAGATCTTGGGTGGAGTCTCCTCGTCCCCGGTTTCCCGTGTTGACAAACCACTGATCAATGTTGTCCTCTCCTGGGTCGGGGGCTCGGTGACGACCCAGGCGTTGGTGGACTCTGGTGCTGGTGGTTTGTTCATTGATAGTGTGTTCGCTGCCGCCAATTCCATTCCTCTGCAGCCTCGAGGTTCCCCACTGGCTCTTGAGGCGATAGACGGCAGACCCCTTCTGCCGCCACACGTGACTCATGAGACCCTTCCAGTGGGGATAGCCATTGGTGCCGTTCACAGAGAGTCGGTCTGTCTCCAGGTGATTTCGTCTCCACACTACCCGGTGGTCTTGGGGTACCCCTGGCTCCAGAAGCATAATCCGACTTTCGATTGGAGATCGGCCGAGATCCTCTCGTGGTCACCGCAGTGTGGGGCTAGTTGCATCCATGGGCCTGTCAAGTTGCTGTGTACTTCCTCGGACTCTCTGTTGCCTCCTGAATACGAAGAGTACCGGGATGTATTCGATAAGGTGCGCGCGGTTGCCCTACCTCCGCACCGCCCATACGATTGTGCCATAGTGTTACAATCTGGTGCCGTTCCTCCTCGTGGCAAAATCTATCCACTGTCGGTAGCGGAGAATGAGGCCATGGAGGAGTACGTGAGGGAGGCGCTTTCACGCGGACACATTCGCAAATCCTCGTCCCCGGCAGGGGCTGGATTTTTCTTTGTGAAAAAGAAGGGCGGTGAGTTGAGGCCTTGCATCGATTACAGGGGTCTCAATCGCATCACGATCAAGAACGCTTACCCGATACCCTTGATTTCCGAGCTGTTCGATCGCCTCAAAGGGGCCACGGTCTTTACCAAACTCGACCTGAGGGCGGCATATAACCTGGTAAGGATCAAGGCGGGCGATGAGTGGAAGACCGCGTTTAACACCAGGACCGGTCATTATGAATCCTTGGTTATGCCCTTTGGGTTGTGCAATGCGCCCGCAGTCTTCCAGGAATTCATCAACGATGTTTTCCGTGACCTGTTGCAGCAGTGTGTGGTGGTCTATTTGGATGACATCTTGGTATATTCTGAATCCATGGAGGCCCACATTATGGATGTCAGACGAGTGTTGCAACGGTTACGAGAGAACAGGCTGTTCGGTAAGCTTGAGAAATGCGAATTTCACCGATCCCAGGTAACCTTCTTAGGTTACATCATTTCCGCTGAGGGGTTCTCCATGGATCCTGAGAGGGTTTCGGCTGTCTTACAGTGGCCCCAGCCCAGTGGTCTCCGTGCCCTGCAGCGCTTTTTGGGCTTTGCCAATTATTATCGGAAGTTCATCAGGGACTTTTCTATGCTAGCCAAGCCTCTCACGGATCTGACCAGGAAGGGCAGTAATTTCCAGGTCTGGCCGCTCGAGGCCATCCGAGCTTTTGAGGCTCTAAAGTCCGCCTTTGTGTCGGCTCCGATTCTGTCGCATCCCAACCCTGGGTTGCCCTTTGTCCTCGAGGTGGACGCGTCTGAGACGGGAGTAGGCGCCCTTCTGTCTCAGCGTAGAACACCAGAGGGTCCTCTGCTTCCCTGTGGGTTTTACTCCCGGAAACTGTCTTCCGCGGAGTGCAACTATCAGATTGGTGACAGGGAGTTATTGGCCATCGTGCAGGCCCTTAAAGAATGGAGGCACTTGCTCGAGGGTTCGGTGGTTCCGGTTCTCATCCTGACGGACCACAAGAATCTGACCTACCTTTCTGAGGCCAAGAGATTGACACCACGTCAGGCCAGATGGGCTCTGTTCTTGTCACGTTTTAATTACGTGGTCTCCTACCTACCCGGTTCCAAGAACATCAGAGCGGATGCCTTATCACGGCAGTACTCCGAGCTGTCCGGGGAGGAGTCGATTCCGACTTCGGTCATACCTCCGAATCAGATCCTGGCCGCCATTCGCACCAGCCTGACCTCTCCCCTGGGTGAGCAGATTTTGGCGGCTCAATCTGGTGCTCCCTCTGGGAGACCCAACGGCAAGTGTTTTGTGCCTGAGGAGTTGCGCACTCGGTTGTTGCGAACCTACCATAACTCCAAGGCCGCGGGGCATCCTGGTAAGAATCAGCTGTCCTGGGCTATTTCACGTCTGTTCTGGTGGCCTTCTCTACGTTCCGACATCGCCGCATATGTAGCGGCATGCTCCGTTTGTGCCCAGAGTAAGTCCCCTCGGCACCTTCCGTTGGGCCTTTTGCAACCCATAGCCACCGGGGAGCGCCCATGGTCACACCTGGGGATGGATTTCATTGTGGACCTCCCTGCATCCCGAGGCCATACGGTCATTCTCATGATTGTGGATCGGTTTTCCAAAATGTGCCACTGTGTTCCTCTCAAGAAGTTACCCTCTGCACAAGAGTTGGCCACGATTTTCGCCAGGGAGGTCTTCCGGTTGCACGGTTTGCCCAAGGAGATTGTGTCGGATCGGGGGAGTCAGTTTGTGTCCAGGTTCTGGCGCGCCTTTTGCTCCCAGTTGGGGATTCATCTCTCTTTCTCCTCGGCCTACCACCCTCAGTCCAATGGGGCCGCAGAACGATCCAATCAGGCCTTGGAGCAATTCCTTCGTTGCTATGTCTCCGATCACCAAGACAATTGGGTTGACCTCCTGCCTTGGGCTGAGTTTGCCAGGAACACGGCGGTGAACTCTTCCTCTGGGACGTCTCCCTTCATGGCCAATTATGGGTTCCAACCTGCCGTGTTACCGGAGGTATTCTCTCCCCAGGATATTCCGGCTGTGGAGGATCACCTTTCAGTCCTACGTGCTTCTTGGGTACAGATCCAGGGGTCCCTTGAGGTCTCTGCGCAGCGCCAGAGACTCCAGGCTGATCGCAGACGAGCGCCCGCTCCTTCCTACCAGGTCGGAGACCGTGTATGGTTGTCCACCCGCAACCTCAACCTTCGAGTGCCCACTCCCAAGCTGGCGCCTCGCTTTGTTGGTCCCTTCCGAGTGCTTCGCAGGGTAAACCCGGTAGCCTATGCCCTTGCGCTTCCTCCTGGCATGCGGATCTCCAACGTGTTTCATGTCTCCCTGTTGAAGCCATTGGTGTGTAATCGTTTCACTTCCTCGGTTCCTCGGCCCCGTCCGGTCCAAGTGGGCAATCGTGAGGAATATGAGGTGAGCAATATCCTGGACTCACGCCTGGTCCGCGGTCGGTTGCAGTTGTTGGTCCATTGGCGTGGTTATGGTCCAGAGGAGCGTTCCTGGGTTCCCTCCGCAGATGTCCATGCTCCTGCTTTGCTCCGAGCCTTCCACGCACGCTTCCCTCAGAAACCGTTCCTTACTCCGCGGAGGAGGGGCCCTTGAGGGGGAGGTACTGTCATGGTCGTACCTTCTCACTGTTCTCCTTCGTTTGACATGTGCTGGCGGCCATCTTGGTTTCTGGGTTTCTTGTAGCCTCCCACCCTGCGGCTTCTCCTTCCCACTGGGAGGAGCTGGATGCCTAGCTCATATATATATGAGCCTGTATTGTAGCAAATGGAAATACCACCCAGTGCTAATGTGACCCTGCGTGATTCGTGAACATCTACCCTGCTGCAGAACCCAAAACAAAAGGAGCACCACCATGCTTGTGTGATCGCTAACAAAGCGCCACTTGCAGTTTATATTTTGTCAGTCTCGGCCCGATTGCATTAAGTTTTCCAGGTGTTCTTTTTTTCATTTTCCGGTACATTATGGTAGCCTAGTCATATGTTCTTATATGATCATTATGCAGTCATCTACTGTAGTCAGACTGATCACATACAGTATTGGGTTCAATTGAGTGACTAACTTATAAAAACCCTGCAATCTAAAGCTGGGCTACCACAATGAGAGCATGTTCTTGCTAGTAATGAGCGGGAGGTGCCATATTCAATTTCTCGAATATTCGTCTTATATTCGTCGAAATCGAAGATTCGTCATTATTCTATTTATCGCGAATAATATGCGATTTAATTATTCGCGTATTGCGATTTTAACTGTATAAGGCAACTTTCCTATTGGTTGGCTTTGGCTAATATGTGTATTTTACGAATATTCAATATATTGCTATATATTCTTGTTTTAGAGTATTACGAATATTCTAAAAAACTAAGTTATAGCAATATAGCAAATATTTGTAAAATGCACATATAGACTGCAATTTAGCTAATATAGTGCTATAATAATTTTTTTTTATAGTCAATATTTTTTTTTGTCTCTTCTGAAGTTCAGATTTGGAAAAAATGTACATCTATAAAAAAAAACTAATAGCACTATATTAGCTAAATTGCAGTCTATACGTGCATTTTACGAATATTTGCTATATTGCTATATATTTTTGTTTGAGTATTACGCATATTCTAAAAAACAAAGTTATAGCAATATAGCGAATATTCGTACTGTTTTTCAATCTGTACTGTTATTCCACTTTGGCATACTCCTCCCTGACAAGCGTCCCCTTCACCATGGGAACACCTGTGGGTTAAAATATACCATCGGATCTGAGTTTTCACGATCTCAGGGAAAACTCTGATCCGATGGTATTTTCTAACCCACAGGCGTTCCCATGGTGACGGGGACACTTGTCGGGGAGGAGTATGCGAACAACTGTACAGATTGGAAGAAAAAAAGGCGAATATTCTAAATAACGAATATATTCCCTATATTCGTAATTTTTTTTCGATATGAAAACAAGTTGCTTGTGGGCCAATGACTCATTGACCCACAAGAAAGAAGCAGAGAGGAATCATGTTTTCAGATGTAAAAAAATGACGAATATTCGATATAGCGAATATATAGCACTATATTAGAAATATTCGCGAATTAGCGAAGTTGCGATATTCGCGATTAATATTCGCTATTCGAATATTCGCGCTTAACACTAGTTCTTGCCTGCAATGACCCAGAATGTAAGTTCATTTAATTCAGTAGGTATGTACAGCAAGCAAAATTACCTTACTCCAGATTGAAGCTCCCAGTAATGGATAGTAGCAATTATTAATATATTCATAGGATGATATTTCTTAAATAAATTCTCTGTACATGTAATGATTTCAGGGTGCAAACAGCCCCTTATTCAGACCAAATCACAGATGACAATAAAATCCATATCCATGCAATTACAAAACTAGGTGTCGGCTTGAAAAATGTAGAACAGTTATAGTGGTACAACCCTTTGAAGTTATATATTGTTTTATTGTGAGATTACAGTATATCATTTTAATTGGCTCTTCCAACTTTTTAAAATGTGGAGCCATTTTTTAGCTACTTTATTGTATGGATTCCTTATGATCTCTGACTTTGTCAGAAGATATTGCTTTTTGTACAGGCTCTGTGATGTTCATTAGGTGTGTATGCCTGGAAAGCTCACGATGTACACACTAAGGCTACCTGCACATGTTATGGATTACCGATACTTGTGCGGAAAAAAATGCAGCGTAATGCAGTACTAGTAAAATTGATAAGATTTCACAAATCTCATGTACACTTTGCTTTTTCGTTCTGTTCGGAAATGGACCTTCCGTGAGGATTTTGAAATCCACAGCTTGTCAATTTTTTTGTGTGAAGTTCACCCTTTTCCATGCAAGGGTGAGATCAAATCTGCAAATAACACATACAGATTTTGGTGTGGATTTAGGGTTACACGGCCCACACCCGTGTGCAGGTAGCCTAAGTGTGGTCTCGCGTTAGGCCGATGGAGACTAAACGCGCTTCTGGGTTTGTGCGGCCACGGAGCAGGAGATAGGACATGTCCTATCTTTGGCTGCAACATTCGAATCATGGATTCATTGAAGTCAATGGGTCTTCACAGAGAAGCGGGATGCACACGGACGGTAAACATGCTTTGCGGATCTGCAAAATTGACACAGCTGTGTGAATACACCATGAGAGAGAGACATTCTCTAATAGATTTGAAAATGATTTTCTGAATCAGACACTCTGTTTGAAGGTAACTAGAAATGAGTGAAGTTTCAAAAATTCAATTAGGGCGTTTCGCAGAATTTTTTATTTTTTTATTTGCTCCATTCCAAATTAATTTGTCACGAAGCACGTTAAATCAACTATATTCCGGCCTGCAGGGAGATTGTATCTTGGTGTAAATAACTGTGCATTGCAGCAACATGCATAGCTAGTCCTTTCTGGTACTGAAACAGTTACTGTGACTCCAAATACAATAGAACTAGACAACGTATTTACTCCAATTTGAGAATCGCGGTGTAATATAATTGCTTATCTATTAAACAAGGAGAACACTGTTCAATTCGATAGCTCTGTGCCCTACATAGGGAGTGCAAACTGCTCGGTCTCCTATGAATCCCTTCAGCTTCAGATTACGGTCCCTGCAGTCTCCCTATGCTCTCCCTACACTGTCCCTACTCACTCTCGTCCAATATTCCACAATTAAAAGCTTTTAGCTTAGGCGCACTTAAAAGCTTAGGCGCACTCGGTCTCCCATCAGCCGCAGACCTGCTGCTTAGCTTCGGGAGCGAGGATCTGTGTTTGGCCTCGTTCCCAGGGCGGCTTTGCTAGCTGGGAGGCTCCCTGCTCCTAGGTCTGCCTTGAGCGCCGAGCTGATCACTCGGTGCTCGACTTGTCTGTCTGTCGGTCATGTGACGCTGGCCACGTCACATGACCCTCAGACCCCACTATAAATACAGGCAGCCTGCTGGCCACAGGTTGCCTGTTAATTCTAGGTTCCTGGCTATTTGTTGGACTACTGAATACTCACCTGATCCTGTTCCCTGACGATCCTTTACCTGCTCCTATTGTACTGCGCATCCTTCCTGGTATTGTGACCGCGGCTCCTACCTGACTACTCTTTGCGGACTCCTCTGGTACTTCTCTACTCTCCTGGTATTTGACCCCGGCTTCTCCTGACAATTCTTTGCTTAACCCTTTGTACTGCGTAGCTCTCTTGGTTCTGACCCGGTCCGTTCACGTTCTGTATTTTGTCTTGTCTGTCTTCCCTGCACATATCCTAAGTAAGGGACTGTCGTCCAGTTGTCCGCTGTCATCAGGACTCGTGAGGCAAGTAGGCAGGGCCAGGGGTGAGGGCGAAGCGCAGTGGTCACTATCCTTCCCCCTGTGTGTGTGTGGATGTGACCGTTACACTGTCCCTAGCGCTTATCATGTCTCCTCCTATGTTCAGCTCACAGTGAAATGGCAGAGACCGCGTAGGATGAGGCTTTTAAAGGGCTGTGACATCACAGGGGCTGGCTAGCTGCTGATTAGCTTTCTGCATAGCATTATAGGGGATCTTTCGTTCCTGGGCTTCTTACTTTCACTTTGTTACACGTGTAGCCACTATTTTAGGAAAAAAAAAAACTATTAGTTACCGGGAAGTGTGAAGAAATTCAGATTCATTGCGAATCAAATTTTTCCTAAACTTCAGATTGAATTCCACTTCGTCTGCTTTGATTTGCTCATCACTAATAGTAATATTCAAAATCTAAATTTATGGAGTGGATTATTAAAAGTGGGGACCATAGATATTGGTGATGAATAATTGGCGTGGTCAGGTCTAACGGTGGAATCTTTTTTCCCCAATATCGGCAATATTAGTAATTCCCCCCCCCCCTCGGTAATTTACAGCCACAGACTTCTCTCCTAATTGCGACAAAAACCAGTCTGCCCGCTTTCACATATTACTGATTTTCAAGTTGTGGCCCGCAAATGAATGGCTTAAATGGAATGCCATAGTCGCTCCTAACCTCATTACGTCTTCTAAAATCTGAGCTTTATGCGCAAGCAAATTTAAGCAATGCTAATTTGTAGCTGAAGCGGCGCCTGCTTTTTGCTCCTTTGTTACCGCTACGTAAGATCGTAATTGATTTTTGCCTTGTTCGGTAATTGCTTCAGTGGATTCTCATTTGTAAATTATACATGAAACCAGTCAAGAGAATCTATTAGATGACTAATATGGTCAAGTGGTATTTTGGTTAGCAGCTCTCAAGTGAATTCTAGAAAACCAATCAAGTATGAGACCTGATTAGAGAAGAGCGCGATAGGTAGGCTCTGTGTAGAAACGGCTAGGCTGGATCCAGCTCATGAGCTGTAGTACAGGTTGGGAATTTCCTCCTTAATAAATCACCAGAAATGGTAAATCCTTTAAATTGTCGTCTTCAGTCAGGTTGTAAAAAAATTCGATTCTGCAGATTCTTAGTTCCAGGGTTTCCTGGGAAATTTAGGTAACGGTCAATATGTCCTCTATTAAAGCTCCCGCAGGGGTTGTCATTCAATCCTTCCCGACCTGAGAATGTTAAAGGGGTTTTTCTCTGGATAGGTCATCATTATCTGATCGGTGGGGGGGGGGTCCAACAACCGGGACCCCCGTTGACCCGCTGTTTATGAATGTCCTGCGCACCAAGCACACAGGGGTGCACCTCCAATGAGGCCAGGTGAGGCGCTTGCTTCAGGCAGCGAGACCTAGCGACAAGAGGGGACAGTGGCAGGGCCATGAGCGTGCCTATCTCTCTATATTCATGTGTATCACAGTATTGTATCATCAGTAGGGCTGGAGGGGGGATGCGGCACCATTTCACTTCTTGCCTCAGGCAGCAGAAAGGCTAGTTGCAGCCCTGCAAGCACAGCGCCGTACATTGTATAGTGGCTGCGCTTGGTATTGCAGCTCAGCCCTATTCACTTTGGGGCTGAGCTGTGCCTAGGGCGTGTGACCAATCAATGTGATGTCACAAGGCCTACGGAAAGCTGGAGAAGGCAGCGGAGCTACTGCGAGCGTCGGTGCCTTCTCAAACGGCTGATCGGCAGGGGTCCCAGGTGTTGGACCCCCACTAATAAGATATTCATAACCTATGGCCATCAGTAAAAACCACTTGGGAAAACGCCTTTAAATCTGCGATGCCAATCCAATAGAAAGACCTACAGCCGGCACTATTGCTTGCCGACTCGGGTCTCCTGAGACTTGTGGTTCCACGATGTCCAGCGGGGGACAGTGCACAACAGAAGGTATTCCAAACAATCCAAACATAGAAGAGACAGCACGGCACTCACCCTTGGACAAATCTTGTATTACAGCAGGTACATTGCACGGGTATAGCGATATACACACTGGATGGACTACGGCCGTTTCACATTCTCAAGGCCTAACGGCAGGAGGCGGCGACCCACCTTATATCCACCCTCCTCTTATCCAAACAGACTACAGGTGTCTATCACACAATACAATGCAAAAAAATATATCAAACCATAATATTTAAATTATTACTTATATAAAACATTAAAACATCCTAAAAAGGAGGATAGGCAATTTCTGTCATTTAAAGGTGTTATCCCATGATTAACATAAAAATGAAAAAAATACATGACAATCTCTTTCTAACAAAGCTAGAACCAGCCCTGTACCTCACATGGATCCAGAGATCTCCCCATTCATTGCTCTGCTAGATATCAAGCTGGCAACCCAGGAAGCGTGTCCTTTCTGCTGGAGCCCTATCACTGCTCAGGAGTTAAAAGGTGAAACTGAGCATGTGCGGCCATCTCAGTGAACCGGACAATGACATAAGAGAAAAACAAACAGCAGGTGGCGCTATACAGATACATTTTATTGAATAACTCACTGGCTATACTAAATTGTTAATTGCATGCAATTACAAAAGAATTCGGAGCCAGGTGCCTGTCGAATATTTTTGACCTCGTAATCCACAGTGCTTCTTGTCGGAGCAGTTTGGTGCGACGATCCATTCCGTTGTTTGGGGAAAACACCCCATACAAAAACACCAGAAACATCTATGGTTTGATTGTTTGTATTATATTGTGTGATACAGACTTGTAGTCCATTTGGGTAAGAGGAGGGAGGATAGAAGGTGGCTTGCTGCCTTCTTCCATTAGTCCTTGAGAAAAGGTCTATGGATGTGAAGCACCATCCAGTGTGTATCTCGCTATACCCACTGCAAGTTTGTCCATGGATGAATGCTGTGCTGTCTTTTCTATATTTGGACTGCCAAGTGATGCGTCAACCTCTCCGGCTCTGCTACATAGCTGGCAGGATTTTGCCGTTCAGGGCTCCAGGATAGCTCAGTGATGTCTCATATCGGAGTTTTAATTGTAGCCATGGTGTTAGGGAAATGCTTTGTAAGGGCTCATGCACATGGCCGTTGCCCCGCCGTGCCCGTATTGCGGCCTGCAAACAGCAGGTCGCAATATACGGGCCCCAGCCGTTTGTGCACTGCATCACGGATGCACACCCATTAACTTGAATGGATCCGGGAAGTGTGGAACAGAGGCACAGAACCTCCGCACCGCAAAACAATGGATCACGGACCCAGCTGAATGGGTCTGCATCCATCTGCGGAATCCGCACAGATGTTGCCCGTGCATTGGGAACCGTAAATTGCGATTTCCCCAATGCACGGAATGGCCAAGCAACGATGATATTGATGTTAAAGGAGTTGTCCAGGACTAGAAAAAGATGGCTGTTTGAGATGACACAACCCCTTTAATATAAAGGTTGAACGGCTTTACTTTATACATTTTCGATGACGCTGACTGTGCGTCCGTAAGACTGCTGGAGTCTGTGTCTAGTATGACAGTATGTTAAAAAAATATATAAAAATAGCACAAAAGAATTAATGTGACTCGACCTCTAAAAAGAAATGTATTAAATGAAAGCAGACGTAATGCTTCATTTAACATTTTAATATGAAAGGTGGATATGACGTCTGTGATAATGAATGGCTTCTGTATATCCCAGAGATCTCTCCAGTCATTGTTTCTGTAGGTGTGCAAGGTCAGAAGTGACTTTGTGGGGTAGGACACAATGACCAGATTTCTTTATGCTTGGGATGAATCATCATGAAATGTTCCTCTATGAGAAAGCTGATTTTATAGCATTTATTAACATTGTGCAGTCATTGGGTGTTTAAACCTTCACAGTGATTATGTGCTGGTGTTTAGGCCTTTGATCCTATAGCTCATATGCAAAGAGATATCCCCCAAGAGATTACTTTCCCATGAAGCATTGCCAATAAGTCTCCATACCCTGGAGTACTTCCAGTAAGTCTCCATACCCTGGAGTACTTCCGCTAAGTCTCCATACCCTGGAGTACTTCCGCTAAGTCTCCATACCCTGGAGTACTTCCACTAAGTCTCCATACCCTGGAGTACTTCCACTAAGTCTCCATACCCTGGAGTACTTCCACTAAGTCTCCATACCCTGGAGTACTTCCACTAAGTCTCCATACCCTGGAGTACTTCCACTAAGTCTCCATACCCTGGAGTACTTCCACTAAGTCTCCATACCCTGGAGTACTTCCACTAAGTCTCCATACCCTGGAGTACTTCCACTAAGTCTCCATACCCTGGAGTACTTCCACTAAGTCTCCATACCCTGGAGTACTTCCACTAAGTCTCCATACCCTGGAGTACTTCCAGTAAGTCTCCATGCCCTGGAGTACTTCCAGTAAGTCTCCATGCCCTGGAGTACTTCCAGTAAGTCTCCATGCCCTGGAGTACTTCCAGTAAGTCTCCATGCCCTGGAGTACTTCCAGTAAGTCTCCATGCCCTGGAGTACTTCCAGTAAGTCTCCATGCCCTGGAGTACTTCCAGTAAGTCTCCATGCCCTGGAGTACTTCCACTAAGTCTCCATACAGGATCCTTCTGCTATAGCTCAGCGATGGGACGTCTGTATACAGTACCAGTGGCCATTCTTTCTGTAAGTATGCACATGATCGCTGATGACCATTGCAGAAGGCTGACTGTAAATGGCAGATGTTACACCTTACTATCTGAAGACCCCAAATTGGAGATGTTCCAATTTTACAGTCTATAAGAAAAAAAGAAGATCGCCTTAAGAAATGTCAAAGATCACCGTGTGGGATATAGGTGACCTGACCATTGCATGAGGGAAAAACCACCTTCTACAAATCTACAACCAAAGCAAAAAATGTCTGGAGAGATTTGTTAAGACTGGTTTAATGCCAGGCTTAATCTATTCCCTGCTAGAATTATTAAGTAGTACACATCTCCCGGGGCAGACTGGGAGCTTAAAGTGGCCCTGTAAAATTGGTGGGCCCAAATTGACAGAAGGCAGGGCAACACAAGTAGGCAGAGCTAGCGATACCATAGTGCAGAACACTATACCGCCCCAGCAGAAGCAAATACCGCAGTGCAGGACATAATACTGCCACCTGCGCCACACTATTTAACTGAGGATGGCGCTACAGTTGAGTTCAGGAGGGCATCGGTGCATAAGAGAGAATCAGATCGTTATGTACCCAGCTGATGGCCGTGAGGAAGGCTTGGGTGGCCCCTCAAGGCATCAGTCCACTGGGAAAAAATTTCCCTGTAGGGTCTATGGCCTGTCCGCCCCTGCACGTCTCTCTTAATAATTGTGGAGCATCTGTACAAATCCATGTGGCAAAACAGAAATCTACACCAGCAAGGGAGTTAGTGTGAATTTCCGCTGTATCCTACACCTGTTTCCTGGCTTAGATTATAAAAATGTGCCACCTGTAGCCTCCCCTGCACTGCCCACTTTTTGGAAAAGTAGCAATCCGTGCTCTAAACCACCAAAAAGTCACAACATTTTGTGCAACCATGATGTACGCCGAACTTTGCGACTTTTGGATGGCAGTTATTCTGGTATACAGAGGATGATAAATGTCCTCCATTCGTTTTGGCTTTATGAATTAAAGGGAATCTGTCACCCAACATGCCCTAATAAGTACAGTGATGCATGTATAGAACACCTGCCGCTGACTGTGGATCAGTAATGTCGAAAAGCGCCCCCATGCCCCACACTGTGCAACTTGCGGACCAGCCGTGGAATGAACTGAGAGGACTCCTGTGCATGCGCACATAATGGAGAGGACTCCAGGAGAAGTCCTCTCTATGCATTGCACCGTTGGTTTATGGAGCAGAGCAGGAGAAAGGGGTTGAGCATCAACATACAAATTACTGATCTGGTGTCAGCGGCAGGTGTTTTATACATGTATTATCATACTTAATAGGGCTTGCTGGAGGAGCCCGATTTCTGTAAGTCTAATGGACACATGTAAGTATTTAGTGATCTTCAGAAAGGATACCTGCTGATGTCCTGCAAAAAAAATCAGGTCCTATACCTTGTAAGGTAGCACTCAACGATGCAGCGTCATATTGTCCCACCAGAGAACCGGAGGGTCCTACAGTGGGCTCAGGCTCGGAAAGAACATTGTAGCCCTTTTATAACAGGGCTTCTAAGGTCCAGCAGAAAACTATTCACCTTGAAGATGCCATTAGAGCCAGTCACTTACCCTAATGTCTATTTTTAATGCATTTTAAAGGGGTTGTCCGAGCTTTGAATATTGATGACTTATCCTCAGAATAGTAGCGAAAAATTATATGTAGAGTAGAACTTCTGTACCTTCTTGACTTTTTATGGGTCGTTTTTGTATGTACATCATGGATTAACCAACAATAAGGCCTCTTTCACACGGGTGAGATTTCCGCGTGGGTGCAATGCGTGAGGTGAACGCATTGCACCCGCACTGAATCCGGACCCATTCATTTCTATGGGCTGTGCACATGAGCGGTGATTTTCACGCATCACTTGTGCGTTGCGTGAAAATCGTAGCAAGCTCTATATTGTGCGTTTTTCACACAACGCAGGCCCCATAGAAGTGAGTTGGGCTGTGTGAAAATCACAAGCAAGTGCAGATGCGGTGCGATTTTCACGCATGGTTGCTAGGAGATGATCAGGATGGGGGACCCGATCATTATTATTTTCCATTATAACATGGTTATAAGGGAAAATAATAGCATTCTTAATACAGAATGCTTAGTAAAATAGGGCTGGAGGGGTTAAAAAAAATGGAAAAATAATTTAACTCCCCTTAATCCACTTGTTCGCGCAGCCCGGCTTCTCTTCTTTCTTCTTCTTCTTTGCTGTGCAGGAGGAAAAGGACCTGTGGTGACGTCATTGCGCTCATCACATGGTCCGTCACATGATCAATCACCATGGTGATGGACCATGTGATGAGCGCAGTGATATTATCAAAGGTCCTTTACCCAGGTCCTGAAGAAAGAAGAGAAGCCGGGCTGCGCGAACAAGTGGATTAAGGTGAGTTCAATTTTTTTTTTATTTTTTTTTAACCCCTCCAGCGCTATTGTACTATGCATTCTGTATTAAGAATGCCATTATTTTCCCTTATAACCATGTTATAAGGGAAAATAATAAAATCTACACAACACCTAACCCAAACCCGAACTTCTGTGAAGAAGTTCGGGTTTGGGTACCAAACATGCCGATTTTTCTCACGCACTTGCAAAAATGTTTTGCACTCGCGCGGAAAAATTGCGCATTTTCCCGCAAAGCACCCGCATCTTATCCGGCCTAAATCTATGACGCCCGTGTGAAAGAGGCCTAAAGAATCAATGGAGAATAATGCTGCCGTCATTGATTAACGGAATGTCTATCCTCAGAATAGGTCATCAATATCAGATCAGTGTGGGTCCGACACCGGGGTATGAGCGGTATAAGGGGACAGCGCATGCAGTGCCTGCGTGCCATCTCCTGTCTTTCTTTCTGTTCGCTGCTGCTTTGCGATAGACAGCAGCCAGTGGCGTAGCTAGAACTGACTGGGCCCCACAGCATATTTTTGAATGGGGCCCCCCTCCCCCAGTAATTTTTTTGCAACCCCTTCCTTTCATGCCGCCCCCATTCCTGTGGCTAGTAAAGATCGCTCTCTCAGACCAGGCCTGGCAGCTGTTCCATCCGTTTTCTACACTGTCTATACTGTCACTGTATATCATTTCATTGTGTAATACTGTTGAGGGGGCCGCTTCCCCTGCTTCCCCTATAGTTACGCCCCTGACAGCAGCGGTAAGCAGGAAGAGAGAAGGGGGATGGCACGTGCGAACTGTGCCCGCCGTCTCCTCATACAGCCGATCGGCCAGGGTGCTGGGTTGCGGGGGTGATATTGATGACCAATCCTGACAATAGGTCATCAATATTAAAAGCCTGGAAAACCTCTTTAAATTGAAAGTGGACCCGCGCCTGTTCTGTATAGATTGATAAGGGGCCATCCGAATCATTTTCTCAGATGGTCATGAGGTACCCCAGTCTGACTCTAGTGTACCTCTGTATGCCACCGATTTCATCAGCTATTCACACTGTGCCGACAAATCTACTCTTCATTTAGAACAGGAATTTAGGAATGTAACGTCCTGTTCTGTGTATGTGAATGCATTTTGATATTTTTGTGAGAAAAACGACTTCAGTGGTCAGTGAAATGACTGCAAATCACATTGTGCATGGCAATCTGTTCATTTCAACTGGAATAAATGTACTACCTTCTACCCTGTGGACCCGTTCTGACGGTTCCATAAAACAGCCGCGGGACATTTCCACCCCCGCAAACGTTTCCAAGCACATTATTGTGGTCCGGCAATCTTTAGGTAAAGGGACATTGGTCCCATACTAAATCTCTCCATGGATCTTCAATGTACGTAGTTGGTTTTCTATTGCCAAAAAAAGTGCTGAGAAGTAATTTGGGAGCCGCGCAGGAGGCCGTATTTAGCGCTAAAATTGTATATCTTACACACTTTTGCATTGCATTGCTCGCTGCTCTTTGCATGGCTTGGTAATAGAATTTCTGGAATGTTTTTGATGAGAAAACGTCTTTTACTGAATGAATCAAACCCATGTGTTTCAATTCAGTACAGTTATTCACTCCAGTTTACTTATAGATATTATATAACCTGCATATAAAATATGAATTAGGGCCCATTCACATGACTGTATTTTTGGTCTGCTTCCGTGGATTGCACACGGACCCATTCATTTCTATGGCTCCGCAAAAAAACAACAAAAAAAAACAGCAAAACAGCACACTATGTGCTGTCCTCAAAAAGGTTAAAACATGTCCTATTCTTGTACATTTTGCAGACAAGAATAGGCATAACTACAATGGGTCCGAAACCCCCCCCCCCCCAGATGCAACACGGATGACATACGTATTTTATGCCCATCCGCGTTTTGCAGACAGCAAAATACATACAGTTGTGTGAATGCACCCCTTATTTTGGTTAGGTTATATCTCAAATTACATACCGTATATATCCCCACATAATACTGCAATACAGTTCCCAATTAAGGCTACTTTCACATCCGGCAGAGGATCAGCAAAAACGCATCCGGTCAAGAATACAACCGTTTGCATCAGTATTATCTATATAAGACAGATCCGTCACTAAAACCATTGTAAGTCAATGGGCGTCGAATCAGGTTTTTTTTGTGTCCTAAAAAACTGATTTACATTGTGTGCATCCTTTCTACTGGTGTTTGGCTATCTCCAGCAGTCCCATAGAGTTCATGTGTGTGTCTGACATTACATTCAGCCCCTGTTCTAGTGATTGGCGGTGGCCCCAATGGTTGGGCGCTCACTGGTCAGACACTTATTCCCAATACTGTGGACATGGAATAAGTTGTCATGTTACAAGCCCTTTAAGAGGAAATCTTGGCACATTGTCAGGATTTTCGTGTGCCAGGAAAAGAAATCTACTCCAGCGTGGGAGCTGGCGGAGATTTTTGATCTACTGCACCACAGTTTTCTAGTGCAAGTGTTGTTAAATGAGTTGAGCCGCAGACGTCAAATCTGCAGCCTGCCTCATTTTTGTAAATGTGGTGGGTGAGGTGGAAAAAGGCAAAAAGTTCCGATTTGTGGTTCAAAACTGGAGCGCAAGGTCCAGTGGCGTACATAGAGAAGTAAGGGCCCCATAGCATGGATCAAACCAGGCCCCCCACACAGGACAGAGGGGTTTCTGCCTAAACCCTTTTCAATAACCCTTGGGCCATTTTTCCACTGCCTCATTTGCTAAAAGTTAATGAATAATGTAAAAAATGAAATTCGTACATAATCTAGTACATGACAACCTCTTTCTAACAAATCTAGAACCAGCCCTGTACCTCACATGGATCCCGAGAGCTCCCCATTTATTGCTCCAATTATTCTGTTAGATATAATTCAAGGGGATGTGTCCTTTTTCAGGGGCATGCTGTCACGGCCACGGTTATGGTCGTGACTCCTTGGGAGCCGCATACAGTTGCCCGCGGTTTTGGTTGTTGTGTCAACCGCAGCTGAGGCATAATGTAGTTGGCCTCAGTGCGGTTGCCGCGGACATCAGCTTTGTGTGCGGTTCCCGGGGAGTTGTGTGTGTATGCACGTTTGTATGTCTGGTGTACACTGTGTTTTATGTTTGTGTGCGCACGGACATCATTCCCCGCACTGTGGTTGCCCGTGGCAACGTTTGGTTGTTGTGTACATGTGGTGGCACTGTCCCGGCCCTCGGGCTGACTCCCTGGACGGCTGCCACCCATGTCATTGCCAGCGGCAACAGCCACAGTGTGTTCTTGTGTTGGACACTTCCCCTTTATGTTTGTGAGTTTCCCTTCTGTGGTGTTTGTAGGGTTAACTCCCTTCCCAGTGTGTGTGTGATGTCACTGGGTGTGTCCGACTGTGGGTGTGGCTTCTTGGCCTATATAGTCTGGGGCGTTTGCAGGGTTCAGTAGGTTGCTGCAGCCTTGCTAGCTGGAGCAGCCTCCTGTGTTTCCCATTCTGCCTGTGAGAGCCACCACTGTGGTCATAGAGTTTATGTATGCTAGGTCTATGTTATGGTCAAAATGTATAGTTGTATGCCTATGTCTTTATGTGTGTGTTGTAGCAAGTTGTTTCTGTTGGGACCTTTATATGTTTCTGGGCAGCATACGGTTCTGGATCCCTGTTTGTGTAGGGATCCAGTCAGCAAGGCTGTGGCAGGTTGGTGAACTTGTTGTTCGCCTGCCATTTCCGTATTGTTGTTTCTGTTCCCCTCTTCCCAACAGCTTGGCCATTGAGACTCCTGCTCCTCCGTGACAAGGAGGAGTAGGTCGTCTAACCCAGCTCCTAGCGCAGGGATCTGCGGAGGGTAAGATAGGGCTCCGAGGTTCCTGCGCATGGGCCCTCCTACCTTTAAAGGTCGGCCCATGCAGGTTAGGAGTTAGGGTCAGGGTAGGGATGCTGTAGGAGGTGACCTGCTCCCTATCCTGTGCTCATGGCCGAGTAGCCACTACAACACCTGGCATCGCACGGCTGAGGGTTTCCCCCATCCTCAGCCGTGACACATGCCCTTTCTGCTGCAGCTGATGGCAGTTGAAGGATGGAACTGACCAGGTGCTTCTTTCTCAATGCGCAGGACAGAGAAATTTAAAAAAGAGCAAACAGCAGGCGGCGCTATACTATACAGATAGATTTCATTGAATTACTCAGTAGCTATAATACATTTTTTATTACATGCAATTACAAAAGTATTCAGATCCAGGTGCTGGTTTGAAAAATGTAGAATATATTTTTTGTGGAACCACCCAATTAAAGGCTATGTACACCTTTTTGGGGGCAGTTTTTTTATGATTGCATTTTACTCATTTTGGGCTAAAATAATTTCTTCATTTGGTCTTTATTAAAAAAATGTTGAGCCATTTTGTCACAGTGTTAACTGTCTAGCTGTGTGAATGGTACTTTCACTTTCACTTTGTGCCCGTCATTTACTAACACTTATCCCTAAATTACTAAAAGGTCATAAACACTTATTTAAGCCACATTCTTATCAGTAACATAAGAATTGAGCTTTAATGAGTGTTTATAAGGTCAGAGATAAGGAGCCATCAGCTGAGTTGTCTGATGGAACAAAGTAAAAATTCAGAGCCTGCTACTAGAGAATCTCAAGGCTGCACAGAGAAAGGGGCTACAAAATCAGATACTGTTGGCCATCAATATTACAATCCTAGAATATCCCTTTGAAAAGGTTATCTGGTTTCTGATTAAAAATAAATAAATAAAAGGAGCTACAAAAAACAACAACACTATTCACCTCTTAAATCCCCTGCCGATCCTGCAGAGATGCTCAACTGGGCCCTGTTTTTTTTTTTTTTTTTTACAAGCACGTGGCCACTGCAGTCAATTAGTGGCCTGATATACTCTATACTACTGGCATAACCACCAACATATAACCATGATAACAGTATGTACGGCACCTGGCGGCTGAGATCAGTGATTGGCTGCAGATGTCATATACCGCTACTGCACATCCTTGCTTACAGATCGTAAACGTAGACCAGAAGGGGACTACAGGGGCATCTGTACCAGAGTACTGGGGGATTGAAGAGGTAAGTATTGTTTGTTTCTTATTTTATAAAATTTTCTGCTCATTTAACTCTTTTCTGCATCCCCTTGAAATAATGGGGACCGAGGGTAATCACCGAAAGTTGCAGCAAGAAAACTATATAAAATTGCATTTTGTTTGTCCACTGCATTTCAAATCTTTTCATTCTTCCTTGCTTAGAATGATTTTGTGTATCACTTTGACTGACATTATTTCATACATACGGGCAGTGGGGCGCATTTGTTAGCAGAACGGCATGGAAAGTATATTAAATCCTTAAAATTGAGCAGTTAAAAAATGTCAAAATGTTGACAGATCGGGGATGTTTTGTAGAAAGGAGCGTGAAATGTTTTCCGCATCTTGGACTGAAATGGCAGGTTCGTTCAGAAACACATAGAAAATCTATGGCTTCTTAGTGCAAAGATTTCCAGAAAGCTGGTATCTGACCCCATAGACTTAAAGGGGTTGTCCAGTTTACTACATTAATATCTGATCGGCGGGGGTCATACTCCCGGCACCCCCGCCGATCAGCTGTTTGAAGAGAAGGCAGCGCTCAAACCTTAGATTTTTCTCCTTAAAGTGTAACAGAACTTTCACACAATGTCATCTCATTTCATTTAATACAGAATGGTGTAAATAGAAAATTTCTAAGTCACTCAATTAAAAAAATCTGCCTGCATCCCCCTGAAAAAAAGCTATAACGTCATGGTCACTAGGGGTATCACTTTCTCCTAATTTGCAGTCCACTGCTTGTTGTCAGGCAAGATTGGTCCCTAGTAACAGAGACAAAGAGGATGTCTGAGAGGAAGTGGAGGCGCGTCAGAGCTACTGTACCTAAGATCCTGTGCCTTATAAAAGAACAGCTTTTACACTGTGACTGAAGATCACAGGAACCTCCTGCCTTTTTGTAAGTGTGATTTCCCCCTCCTTATCTGTTATGTGAGCGCCGAAGCTGAAAACAAACACAGTGGACAGTAAGGCCTCATGCACACGGACGTTTTTTTTCACGGTCCGCAAAACGGGGTTCCGTTGGTCCGTGATCCGTGACCGTTTTTCCGTCCGTGGGTCTTCCTTGATTTTTGGAGGATCCACGGACATGAAAAAAAAGTCATTTTGGTGTCCGCCTGGCCGTGCGGAGCCAAACGGATCCGTCCTGAATTACAATGCAAGTCAATGGGGACGGATCCGTTTGATGTTGACACAATATGGTGCCATTTCAAACGGATCCGTCCCCATTGACTTTCAATGTAAAGTCTGGAGTTCTGTTATACCATCGGATTGGATTTTTCTCCAATCCGATGGTATATTTTAACTTGTAGCGTCCCCATCACCATGGGAACGCCTCTATGTTAGAATATACTGTCGGATATGAGCTACATCGTGAAACTCATTTCCGACAGTATATTCTAACACAGAGGCGTTCCCATGGTGATGGACCCCCCCCCCCCCCTGTTTTTAACTCATTGGTGGCCAGTGGGCCCCCCCTCCCCTGTTGTTAACTCGTTGGTGGCCAGTGTGCGCACCCCCCTCCCTCCCTCCCTCTATTGTTTTAATACATTGGGGCCAGTGTGCGCGCGCCCCCCCAACCCCCCCTCCCTCCCTCTATTGTTTTAATACATTGGGGCCAGTGTGCGCGGGCCCCCCCAACCCCCCCTCCCTCCCTCTATTGTAATCATCATCGGTGGCAGCGGAGTAGAAGATTTTCATACTTACCTGGCTGCTGGCTGCTGCGATCTCTGTGTCCGGCCGGGAGCTCCTCCTACTGGTAAGTGACAGGTCTGTGCGGCGCATTGCTGTCACTTACCAGTAGGAGGAGCTCCCGGCCGGACGCAGACATCGCAGCAGCCAGCAGCCAGGTAAGTATGAAAATCTTCTACTCCGCTGCCACCGATGATGATTACAATAGAGGGAGGGAGGGGGGGGGGGGGGGGGGTTGGGGGGGGTGCGCACACTGGCCCCAATGTATTAAAACAATAGAGGGAGGGAGGGGGGGTTGGGTGGGCGCGCGCACACTGGCCCCAATGTATTAAAACAATAGAGGGAGGGAGGGAGGGGGGTGCGCACACTGGCCACCAACGAGTTAACAACAGGGGGGGGGGGGCCGCACAATGATATTCAAACTGGGGAGGGGGGGGGGTCTGCCCCCTGCTGCCTGGCAGCCCTGATCTCTTACAGGGGGACATGATGGGGTTACTTGTGCTATCATATCCCCCTGTAAGAGATCGGGTGCTGCCAGGCAGCAGGGGGCAGTCTTGTACAAAGTTTGCAGTGTATTCTAACTAGAAGCGTCCCCATCACCATGGGAACGCTTCTGTGTTAGAATATACTGTCGGAAATGAGTTTTCACGAAGTGAAAACTTAGATCAGAAAAAGCTTTTATGCAGACGGATCTTCGGATCCGTCTGTATGAAAGCAACCTACGGCCACGGATCACGGACACGGATGCCAATCTTGTGTGCATCCGTGTTCTTTCACGGACCCATTGACTTGAATGGGCCCGTGAACCGTTGGCCGTGAAAAAAATAGGACAGGTCATATTTTTTTCACGGCCAGGAAACACGGCTCACGGATGCGGCTGCCAAACGGTGCATTTTCCGATTTTTCCACGGACCCATTGAAAGTCAATGGGTCCGTGAAAAAAAACGGAAAACGGCACAACGGCCACGGATGCACACAACGGTCGTGTGCATGAGGCCTAAGGGAGAGGAAGTCACAGCAGTACAGTGCTGGCAGACTCCACATGAGGGAAACGACCCCTGCTTGTGAGAGAAATGCATCTAGCTGTGCAGCTGAAGAGGGGAATCATTAGGCTGAAAAAGGCCTAAAAAAGACCTGTTCTTTCACAGTTATGATTGTACAAAGAAGCACAGACATTATGCAAACTGTTTTTTTTTTTGTTTTTTTTACTCAAGTATGCTTTCATTTTTAATTCCATAGCATTATAGTTTTATCTGCGTTAGGGTACTTTCACACTAGTGGCAGGGGACTCCAGCAGGCTGTTCCGGCGGGTAAACACCCTGTCGGATCCGTCCTACCCCTAGTTCACATGTGCCCCCGGACTGCATCTTGGCGTGCGCTGCCGTGCTGCCGCCGGAACTCCGCCCCCATTATAGTCAATGGGGACGGTGCGGCAGTCCGGGGGCACACGTGAACTAGCGGCAAGACGGATCCGACAGGCTGTACAAGTCCCCTGCCGCTAGTGTGAAACTAGCCTTACAATCCAAGTTGTTGCAGAAATTTCTGCTTCTGAAAACTACTTCTATTCATCTGAATAAGAACGTGGATTTCTGCGAGCTCAATTCAGATTAAGAGGCTATAGAAGTATTTTGTGACACAAAATGTGTTCTGACGCAAAATTTATGTAGTAATAACAGAATTAATTTTGTCTTTACAGAAATCTTTTTGTCTCACAGAATGTTATTTTGTGACATTCAATTCATAATGTAACACAAAAGAAAATTTGTCATACAGACTATTTTGTGACAAAAAATTCCTTTCGGTCATTTTGTCACAAAATTCTTTTTGTGACACAGCACTCATTTTGTCACACAGTATGTCATTTTGTGACACAGAGGGGGACATATATCAACAATGGCGTAATTTGCGCCAACAGAATACTAACATTTACAAATCTAAAGTGGTGATTTTTTTTACCTTGTATATCACAAGGCGCACGCCAATTTTAAAATATAAACTTGATTATCCGCCAATTTCTCTCGATTTGTGACATTTTAACGCCAATAACACTAAA
Organism: Bufo gargarizans; assembly: GCF_014858855.1. Taxonomy (NCBI): domain Eukaryota; kingdom Metazoa; phylum Chordata; class Amphibia; order Anura; family Bufonidae; genus Bufo; species Bufo gargarizans. The sequence continues at coordinate 37,928,951 of NC_058090.1, read as the reverse complement.
ATGTGCCATTTCAGCCAACCCTGCTAGACTTTTGAAACATATTTGCGACATTTCCACTGGTAAATTGTGACTTATGTCTCAGACTCGGGACGTTTTTGTTACTGTTTTTGTTTTTGTTGAATGTCAATTTCCTGACAAAACCCTGTTGCTTAGCTCATTTATATTAGATTAAAAAAACGCATCCTGTTCTAATACTTACCGATCACTAGTACCCACAAAGAGTTGTTTTTTCTTTTCATAAATGTGACTTTTGGACAAAAAGTTGCATCTTTCTGCCATAAATGGGACTTTTTACACCAAACACCACCACATTAGCTGGCTTATTTGTCCGCAACATTTGGAGCCATTTCTGCCGATTTAAGATGATGATAAATGAGGTGTAATATACGCCAATATGATAGTCCCACCCACTATGACATTTATAACTAATTTCTGGCGTGGTGCATTCTTTATGGTGAAAATTCTGGAGAAAACAGATATATTTGGTGCAAATCAAAACGCCATTCTTTTTGGCGCAACATGCTTAGTAAATGTCCCCTAGAATGTCATGCCACTTTAAAGTCCCAGTGCACCCCTGTTCTGTAATATACTTTTTTAATGGCTGGGTGCCGTGTGCGAGAGATTATACGGTAGATACAAGGCATTATTTAGGGTGAAGGAAGACACAGTCTCCATATACACTGCCTGTCCAAAAAAAAAAGTTGCCACCAAAAAAAAAAAAAGATTATCTATGGGGTTAAGGTCTGGACTCTGTGGTGGCCAATCCATGTGTGACAATGAGGTCTCATGCTCCCTGAACCTCTCTTGCACAATTTGAGCCTGATGAATCCTGGCATTGTCATCTTGGAATATGCCCGTGCCATCAGGGAAGAACAAATCCATTGATGGAATAACCTGGTCATTCAGGATGTTCAGGTAGTCGCTGACCTCATTCTTGGAGCACATACTGTTGTTGAACCTAGACCTGACCAACTGCAGCAACCCCAGATCATAGCACTGCCCCCACAGGCTTGTACAGTAGGCACTAGGCATGATGGGGGCATTACTTCATCTGCCTCTCTTCTTACCCTAATGCGTCCATCACTCTGGAACAGGGTAAATCTGGACTCCTCAGACCACACGACCTTCTTCCATTGCTCCAGACTCCAATCTTTATGCTTCCTAGCAAATTGAAGCCTTTTTTTCTGGTTTTTCTCACTGATTAGTGGTTTTCTAACGGCTACACAGCTGTTCAGTCCCAATCCCTTCAGTTCCCTTCGCATTGTGCAGTGTGGAAATGCTCTTACTTTCACTATTAAACATAGCCCTGAGTTCTACTGTTGTTGTTCTTCGATTTGATTTCACCAAACGTTTAAGTGATCGCCACATTTCTTCTTAGAATACGATGGGTCCCCACTATCCTTCCAGTTTTTAATAATGCGTTGGGCAGTTCTTAACCCAATTGTAGTAGTTTCTGCAATCTCCTTAGATGTTTTCTCTGCTTGATGCATGCCAATGATTTGACCCTTCTCAAACAGACTAACATCTTTTCCACGAACACGAGACGTGTCTTTCGACATGGGTATTTAAGAAATGAGAAGCAACTCATTGCACGAGTTGGGGTTAAATAACTTATTGCCAGCTGAAAGATAATGGCCCGTGCAGTAATTATCCAATAGGAGGCTCATAACTATTTGCTTAGTTAAATCCAGGTGGCGACTTTTTTTGGGGACAGGCAGTGTATTATTCATGTTATGAAATAATAGTTTTCTTATTATATCCGAGCACTTGCCCTTTGCTCTTTCTTGTGCCTTCTTTGGTTTATACATTTGGAATCACATTGAAGACATTGAGTGCTGCAGTGCCTTCTTCATATCTCCTCTATCATCAGTCTACACGCACAGTATAAATCAGATTTATTGAAAATCTGTGTGTAGTTAATAGATTTTTGTATCTCCTCTCCAATATCTCTCAGTGCAAGCTGGAATGCATGTGATAGTACCGCTGAAGGCATATTGTATTAGTAGTAGATGGCCTTCCTCAGGATTTATCAGGGATTATTGATCACAAATATCATCACAGAACAACACAAAGCTCATTATTAAGTTACGAAGTTCCGTTCCGTGGTTCTGTATGGATTTGTGTACACACCTACCTACTTACCATTATTGTATAGAACAAGGTTATGAAAATATTGCTATTTAGCTGGTTAATAATTTGCCCACGATATTACCTTAAGGGCTGAACATGTGCCGGCCGGGCCCGTGCTGCAGACCGCATGCTGCCCACCGTCTGCCGATACAGACCCATTCACTTGAATGGGGTCCTGCGATCTGCACCGTGAAAAAGTAGTGTGGTGGCCGTGCTTGCACAATATAGGAAAAAGCGGCAACCTTTCTGGTGGTCCGGATAGTGTCACCGCACATAGACCAGTGCTTTTTCCTATAGTTTGCAAGCATGACCAACACTGATGGATTGCAAGGCGGTCATGGAAACTAGCAATGTGTGATGGGATGAAAAAATTATTCAAGCCAGCAAAGGAAGCAATATGGACAATCACAATACATTAGTAAGTGCCTGGTATTAACTTTCTCTACTCGATACATGTCATTTACTGAAGTGAGAAAACCCCTTTAATACGTTCTTATTACTTAGGCCTCCTGCACATAACCGTTTTTTTTTCCCCGTTTACTGGCCGTTTTTTGCGTTCCGTATGCGTTCCGTATACGGAACCATTCATTTCAATGGTTCCGCAAAAAAAAACGGAATGTACTCCTTATGCATTCCGTTTCCGTATTTCCATTTTTCCGTTCCGTTTAAAGATAGAACATGTCCTATAATTGCCAGCAAATCACGTTCCGTGGCTCCATCAAAGTCAATGGGTCCGTAAAAAAACGGAACACATACTGAAATGCATCCGTATTTTTTCCGTTTCCGTTCTGTTTTTTGCTGAACCATCTATTGAAAATGTTATGCCCAGCCCAATTTTATCTATGTAATTACTGTATACTGTACATGGCATACGGAAAAACGGAACGGAAAAATGGAAAGGAAATGGAAAAACAACGGAAACAAAAAACGGAACAACAGATCAGTGAAAAACGGACCGCAAAACATTGAAAAAGCCATACGGTCGTGTGCAATAGGCCTTACAAAGATTGATGCCACATGGTTATTCTGTAAATTGGCCGGTTCAGGGACGTAACTAGAAAAGGCTAGGCTCCAAAGCAAGATTTTGAATCTCCCCCCCAAGCAACTTCCCTGCAACCCCCCCAAACAGGAGCACTGATCTCTATCTAAGCCAGAGATCATTAACCTCTGGAACTTCAGCTGTTCGAAACTATATCTCCCAGAATCCTTATTTCACGTCTATGGGAGTTACAAAAACAACCAAGTGGGCATGCTGGGAGTTGTAGTTTCACAGCAGCTGGGGGCTGAAGGTTGCTGATCCGTGCTCTAAACCGTAATTCTGTGCTCGCGTTTAATGAACTAGATGAGGGTCCTGTTCAGAGTCTCATGTTCTCCTAGCCTCAATACTGTGCGCAATTATTCTATAGACTAGAGCTGGCGCCTCCGCACTCCCCTCACATGCACGCAGCACAATATAGCAAACTATATCCAGCACGTTGTAACAGGACTGAGTAGTTCTCATGGGTGTAACTACCAGGGGAGCAGACACAGTAGCTTCCATAGGACCCAACAACAAAGGGATCCATTTCCACTGAGACCTAATTGCATTTAGTGTTGACTATAGATCAGGGATGCCCAACCTGCGGCCCTCCAGCTGTTGTAAAACTACAATTCCCAGTGCAGGGATTCTGAAGACGTGCACACATTGCATTAGATAGGTATAGAGCGGAAAACGTCAATGATGAGTGGAGAAAGAAGCAAATATATATCATGATGTTTAATACAGTATCTCAACATGTACTAGGTGTTGATTTGTGGAAAAAGGTGTGCTTTACTCTCAGGAAAAGAAGACGACAAAATATGATTAGTATTCATTATCAGTCTAGCAAAAATATAACTCCAAGCAGTGCATTTGACTATTCATTCTCCTGAAAGACAGATATGAGACAGAGAGAGAGAGAGAGCGATGAGAAAGAGAGATATGAGAGCGAGAGATAGACTTTTTTGTGCCATTTTCTACTTAATGCGTTAACCATCAAGTTTAGCTCGGCTGCATCAGTAGATATGAAATAGATAGATAGAATTTCCTACCGCAATAGTACTACATACAGTGTATATTCAGTTAGCAGATATCTTCTTTGTCTGCCTCCTGTATTGCTATAGTTGCTGGTATTGATGTTGTATGTTTGTTCCCTCTTTTTAATCATTAGTGGAGAGAGAGCTCAGTTCAGCAGCTTTGCAGTTATAGACAAAAATGTCAGCAAATTGCCCGGCCGGTCTCGCTATGCAGCCAGTAAATCACTCTGATATTTTTCATTGTTAGAGCAGGTCCTGCCATGGGAGCCTAAAAACAAAGTGGTTTAAAACTCTTTACATGCTGGCATTACATCAATTCCAGTTTGGCCTCTTGCACACGAACGTGCGCTGACTGTGTCCGTGCTGCGGACCGCAAATTGCTCTTCTTGGTTGCTCATCTGTCCATAGTGCATTGTTCCTGAGGTCCTGGTGTTTGTCTAGATGGTTATGAGCAAACCTTAGTCTCGCCTGATGTTCTTCCTGGCACAGCTCCTTAAGGCTCTAAAGATAGAATCATGCACTTTGAAAATAAGAGACAAAAAATTCCTGAAGATCCTTTGATGAAACTCTGGACATCCTGTGTTCTGCTATCAGACCAGACAATGAAGACCACTTTTCAGCCTTCAACCTTCTTTCTTTGGGTCCAGGAATGATAATAACTCACACTTTAACAGAAAAGTGGAAAACAAAGAACATGTCTGAGGTTTAGATAAGACATGTTCCTCCAAGATCCTCCGTGATCATCTTCTAATCATTCACACCTGATATGGTGCACCTAATTCTAATATAAGGGTGTAACGGCACCGTTTCAGCAGACAAGGGGTTAAAGTCCGTTTAGGCGATATGCCCCTTTCCGAGAGACAGGCACAGCTACTGCAGAACACCAACCTCCCGAACTGGATACAAAATAGCACTCCAAACTGGAACCTCACAAGTAGCTGTCAGTCAGACGAACAGGAAAAGCGTATCCGTCAGCTTACACTCCTGGCAATCAGTCTCCAACAGCATACAGGGAATCCCCCAATAACGAGACAAGGCTCCGTGTTGAGGGTCAAGCAGTGATCTGAAGTGCTGGCACACCCAGCCTGGTTTTTATTACAGTTTTTGCAGATACAGGACAGATACAACATATCCCCACAATGCATCATGGTTTCCTCCCCTCTGTCCCGGAGACGACCGAACACAATCCAATTATCTCTCAGGACAAAGGGGAGATCACCAATACACATGTGGAGACAACAGGACAGGAATCACCACCCAAACACACAATGGCACACCCCCACAGCAAACACAGACATTTAACATATCCCCAGATAGCTCAAGTCTGAGTGCATATCATTAGGTGAATGGCACTCAGAATACACGAATACAATGATATTAGCTATCTGGGTGCCCTCACATAACATACAATTTAACCGAACGCATAATAACATAAAATACAATTCTACAGACAGATTTAAGCTGTGCGGCCGGTCTGTCTTCTCCTTTACAGTTACTATGGGCCATAATCCTGAGGCAAGAGGCTTTTAAACAGTCCTCTCCAAAACCCAGTGGCGAGGTTGGTTTCGCCACACATCTCCCCCCCCCAGGGAAGACTAACCAGATACCTGACCTCACGCCGGTCGGTACCTGAGTTAGTCTGGCAGGCCACCCACAACAAAATACTGGACCTGCTGAATTTCGTAGCATGTCTCTGTCCAGTGAATCCACCAAAGTTATGTTGGAAGCTGGTACTCCCGGTCTCTGTGTTGCTCCCTGGTTTGGAGTGGAGGTTGCTTTGTGGGCAGGGATCAGCGGTACTCAGCCCTGGTGCCAGCGCTACCACGGAAGAAGCCTGGTTGGAGCCTGGTTGTTGGAGGGGGAGACCGACTGTCTCTACCCCCTGTGCTGTAAGTGCAGAGACCACGGTCCCATCTGCACTGTTGTGGGGCTTACTGTCTCCCCCTGGTGCGTTAAGCTGCCGCTGGGGAGAGGGGGTAGCGAGCTCCTCTCCCATACATACTTCCAGCCGCTGGGGAGAGTGACCGACCGCCTCCGCTCCCAATACAGTGTCCTGCTGCTGGGGAAAGGAGACTGGGCTCTCTATTCCCTGTAGGACACTCTGCCGCTGGGGGACAGGACCGACTGTCTCTGCCCCCTGTAACTCCGCCTGCCGCTGGGGAATGGAGACTCGGCTCCCAATTCCCAAAAAATCATGCTGCTGCTGGGGGGCAGGAACAACTACCTCTGCCCCCTGTAACTCAGCCTGCCGCTGGGGAGGGAGGCCGTTGCTCTCCTCTCCCTGCATTTCACACTGCCTTCCCGGCACATCACTCTGCTGCTGGGGGGCAGGAACAACTACCTCTGCCCCCTGTAACTCAGCCTGCCGCTGGGGAGGGAGGCCGCTGCTCTCCTCTCCCTGCATTTCACACTGCCTTCCCGGCATATCACTCTGCTGCTGGGGGGCAGGAACAACTACCTCTGCCCCCTGTAACTCAGCCTGCCGCTGGGGAGGGAGGCCGCTGCTCTCCCCTCCCTGCACTTCACACTGCCGCTGGGGAATGGAGACTGGGCTCCCACTGTCCCGCAACCGTAACTTCCGATGGAGGTCCACCCAACGTGGCAGCTGACCGTCACCTTCTGCCCGGTATAGTAGGGTCGTAGACACTAGATTCCTCACGAACTTCACGTATTTCTCACCTGGATTGGGTCCGAAGAAGTTCAGCCGCAACCACATCATACGGTCAAATTCCTCCACAGAGTATCTGTACTCCACTGCTGGTTCCATCCTGGTGCTTTTAGGGTCACTGTACTGAGACATGCGTTGCCCTTAAATTGTAGAATCCACAGAAATGGTGTCTCCTGTAGCTGTCCTTCTGGCTGTAGGAACGATCCCGCTGCTTGCCACCAATGTAACGGCACCGTTTCAGCAGACAAGGGGTTAAAGTCCGTTTAGGCGATATGCCCCTTTCCGAGAGACAGGCACAGCTACTGCAGAACACCAACCTCCCGAACTGGATACAAAATAGCACTCCAAACTGGAACCTCACAAGTAGCTGTCAGTCAGACGAACAGGAAAAGCGTATCCGTCAGCTTACACTCCTGGCAATCAGTCTCCAACAGCATACAGGGAATCCCCCAATAACGAGACAAGGCTCCGTGTTGAGGGTCAAGCAGTGATCTGAAGTGCTGGCACACCCAGCCTGGTTTTTATTACAGTTTTTGCAGATACAGGACAGATACAACATATCCCCACAATGCATCATGGTTTCCTCCCCTCTGTCCCGGAGACGACCGAACACAATCCAATTATCTCTCAGGACAAAGGGGAGATCACCAATACACATGTGGAGACAACAGGACAGGAATCACCACCCAAACACACAATGGCACACCCCCACAGCAAACACAGACATTTAACATATCCCCAGATAGCTCAAGTCTGAGTGCATATCATTAGGTGAATGGCACTCAGAATACACAAATACAATGATATTAGCTATCTGGGTGCCCTCACATAACATACAATTTAACCGAACGCATAATAACATAAAATACAATTCTACAGACAGATTTAAGCTGTGCGGCCGGTCTGTCTTCTCCTTTACAGTTACTATGGGCCATAATCCTGAGGCAAGAGGCTTTTAAACAGTCCTCTCCAAAACCCAGTGGCGAGGTTGGTTTCGCCACAAAGGGTTTCACTCTTTGAGGTACAGTAGTGTCAAATTTAAGGGTGTACTTTTTGGTTGCATTTGTATTGTCCATGGTTTTTGGATGCAGTTTGGATGGCAGGAAAGGATTTAAAAAGCGGATAAGACTCAACTTTTCCTTTATATACAGTACAGACCAAAAGTTTGGACACACCTTCTCATTCAAAGAGTTTTCTTTATTTTCATGACTATGAAAATTGTAGATTCACACTGAAGGCATCAAAACTATGAATTAACACATGTGGAATTATATACATAACAAAAAAGTGTGAAACAACTGAAAATATGTCATATTCTAGGTTCTTCAAAGTAGCCACCTTTTGCTTTGATTACTGCTTTGCATGCTCTTGGCATTCTCTTGATGAGCTTCAAGAGGTAGTCATCTGAAATGGTCTTCCAACAGTCTTGAGGGAGTTCCCAGAGATGCTTAGCACTTGTTGGCCCTTTTGCCTTCACTCTGCGGTCCAGCTCACCCCAAACCATCTCGATTTGGGTTCGGGTCTGGTGACGGTGGAGGCCAGGTCATCTGGCGCAGCACCCCATCACTCTCCTTCATGGTCAAATAGCCCTTACACAGCCTGGAGGTGTGTTTGGGGTCATTGTCCTGTTGAAAAATAAATGATGGTCCAACTAAAGGCAAACCGGATGGAATAGCATGCTGCTGCAAGATACTGTGGTAGCCATGCTGGTTCAGTATGCCTTCAATTTTGAATAAATCCCCAACAGTGTCACCAGCAAAGCACCCCACACCATCCCACCTCCTCCTCCATGCTTCACGGTGGGAACCAGGCATGTAGAGTCCATCCGTTCACCTTTTCTGCGTCGCACAAAGACACGGTGGTTGGAACCAAAGATCTCAAATTTGGACTCATCAGACCAAAGCACAGATTTCCACTGGTCTAATGTCCATTCCTTGTGTTCTTTAGCCCAAACAGTTCTCTTCTGCTTGTTGCCTGTCCTTAGCAGTGGTTTCCTAGCAGATATTCTACCATGAAGGCCTGATTCACACAGTCTCCTCTTAACAGTTGTTCTAGAGATGTGTCTGCTGCTAGAACTCTGTGTGGCATTGACCTGGTCTCTAATCTGAGCTGCTGTTAACCTGCGATTTCTGAGGCTGGTGACTCGGATGAACTTATCCTCCGCAGCAGAGGTGACTCTTGGTCTTCCTTTCCTGGGGCGGTCCGCATGTGAGCCAGTTTCTTTGTAGCGCTTGATGGTTTTTGTGACTGCACTTGGGGACACTTTCAAAGTTTTCCCAATTTTTCGGGACTGACTGACCTTCATTTCTTAAAGTAATGATGGCCACTCGTTTTTCTTTACTTAGCTGCTTTTTTCTTGCCATAATACAAATTCTAACAGTCTATTCAGTAGGACTATCAGCTGTGTATCCACCTGACTTCTCCACAACGCAACTGATGGTCCCAACCTCATTTATAAGGCAAGAAATGCCACTTATTAAACCTGACGGGGCACACCTGTGAAGTGAAAACCATTTCAGGTGACTACCTCTTGAAGCTCATCAAGAGAATGCCAAGAGCATGCAAAGCAGTAATCAAAGCAAAAGGTGGCTACTTTGAAGAACCTAGAATATGACATATTTTCAGTTTTTTCACACTTTTTTGTTATGTATATAATTCCACATGTGTTAGTTCATAGTTTTGATGCCTTCAGTGTGAATCTACAATTTTCATAGTCATGAAAATAAAGAAAACTCTTTGAATGAGAAGGTGTGTCCAAACTTTTGGTCTGTACTGTATGTCCTCCGTTTATGATCTGTTCGGGGCTTTGGCTTGAAGAACTGCATCAAAAAACCTGAAAATGTGCACCCACTCTTTTTATCTCGTGATGAAAGTGGGGAGGCTTGTACAAAATGGTGCGGTGTTACAAAATTGCTGCAGAAAATGCAATAAAAGCCACAAATACACCCCTTTGCGGCCAGGGCAAAATCCTTAGGGTACCTGCTCATGGGTGCACAGAAACTGTTGCAGATTTCTAAATCCATATGGCAAGCCGTTTTCCGCAGGAAAAGAAAAAGCAAAGTGTACATGAGATTTGTCTAACCTCATTCACACTGCAGTTTATACGCAGAAGAATTCACACAGAAAAAACGCACATAATCTGCAAAGTGTGCAGGTAACTTGGCGTGAATGAAGATAAATATGTTGAGCCCCCTTTTTGCACACCCTCACCACATCCCCTTTTCTGAAAGTGGCGAGGGTGGCATAGAAACAACTCTTGCAACAAAGTTTTGTCTCAGTGGTGTTTAAAATGTTACAAACAGAAGACTGGTGTGTGGGGGAAGGGGGAATGATAAATTCCCTTCACTATACCTATAATTTACAACATAACTTTTCATAGAGTATTATGAGAATTTTTTATTTTTTTTCCCACTGGAACCGAAATATGAGCTGGCATCTGTTACTGTTAAATAGGGCGATATATAAAGAGAACCTTGTATCATTAATATGATCTGTGTGGTGATAGATGCCCATTGATTCATTTCTTTCCTTCATTTATTACACTGTCGTACGTCATCTCCAGAGCAGACAATCTGCTTTCAAGCATATCAGCTCATCCCATTGATTGTAGAGAATATTACAAATGCAGCTCTTTTACTACTAGGCTTATTATCTTAACTGACATTGAAAATAGACAGTCTCATGTCTAGAAGATTGCCTGAGGTATTCCGCAGTTCATAACTTGCCATCATGTTTTGTTAAATGGACTGCGTTTTTTTACAAGCCAGTGATCAAATTTATTTTATTTGCTAGCCTATCAGAGCTAGGCATGTATACCTGAGTTAGTCTGTCAAAGATTGCCAAAAGATCTGCAATTACCTTTATAATAACAGCTTTCGTTAATGTCCCCTGTCCCTTTCCACCGCTCCCTTAAAAGACTGTTGCTAGGGCTTGTAGAAAAAATAGAAGGCCACAGCAGCGTCTCACCAATAATCTTCTTTATTCAGGATCACACCTCACAGCAAGGCATACAGAATATTTTGCGGCAACGTTTCGGCTAGAGATAGCCTTTGTCAAGCATGTTGGCAATTAAAATCACAGCCAATAAATAGCACATGATAAACACACCCACACCGCTGAGCAACCAATGAAGTTCCAGTATATATGTAACACACCTGTATGATAAATCAATGAGAACTGGCGCAATGAGACAAGTGGGCCAGCTGCAATATATCTCAATCCTACCTGTGTGGGGTCATCATGCACAGACCTCCTCCGTCCATCCAGCGTCCCATAGTCGGCAATGCGCATGTCTGCATACGTCATCACACACGTCACCACACGGCGACATGCGTATGACGTACCCACCTGGATCCCGATGCATAGTCTGCGCCGGACTACTTGCGTCATCAGGCGGCGGCCGGCGGACGTCACAAGGCCACTCCCACCTGGCGCTCCAGGCTGACATATGCATGAGGATTCAATGGGACTATCAATAGAGGGCGATCACACCACCGTCAAACTTGAACAGTGCGCAGAGCGCTCACTAATGAAATCATAATTGGACATTAAAAGCGCATTGCACAGACCATTAGCGCAAGGACAGGACAAAAGACAGGGAACATAAAAAATATGGACACCACACAGGCGCAGCAGGCATAATAAAAAATCAAAAAATCACTATGTGTTAGCAACAGATAACACTCTCATTAGGCACAAATTCTCATTGGTAAATCATATACCATGTCAAGGTGTTTGTGGAAAAAACCACATATTCATCATGGTGCTATTAAGCGGTGTGGTTGAAGTAAATAATTAAAAAACATAGCAAAATTACTAACAGAAGAGAAATATATGAAAACAGTCCAGTGTCTCTACACCACCCCACACCAACAACCATGTTAGAAACTTGGTCAAATCCAGAATTAGCTGATACCAGCACTGTTCAAGTTTGACGGTGGTGTGATCGCCCTCTATTGATAGTCCCATTGAATCCTCATGCATATGTCAGCCTGGAGCGCCAGGTGGGAGTGGCCTTGTGACGTCCGCCGGCCGCCGCCTGATGACGCAAGTAGTCCGGCGCAGACTATGCATCGGGATCCAGGTGGGTACGTCATACGCATGTCGCCGTGTGGTGACGTGTGTGATGACGTATGCAGACATGCGCATTGCCGACTATGGGACGCTGGATGGACGGAGGAGGTCTGTGCATGATGACCCCACACAGGTAGGATTGAGATATATTGCAGCTGGCCCACTTGTCTCATTGCGCCAGTTCTCATTGATTTATCATACAGGTGTGTTACATATATACTGGAACTTCATTGGTTGCTCAGCGGTGTGGGTGTGTTTATCATGTGCTATTTATTGGCTGTGATTTTAATTGCCAACATGCTTGACAAAGGCTATCTCTAGCCGAAACGTTGCCGCAAAATATTCTGTATGCCTTGCTGTGAGGTGTGATCCTGAATAAAGAAGATTATTGGTGAGACGCTGCTGTGGCCTTCTATTTTTTCTACATGCTCTTGGACCGCTTTGGATCTGCGATCCCCCGCCCAGCTGTTGCGTATGCACCATTTTTTTGCTCTTTACAAGCCGTTTGTGTTGCTGCTCCTGAACAAACTTATCTCCTTTGTTGCTAGGGCTTGTCTGTCTTCCCTTTAGTATAAACAGAAGACAGAGGGGCGGTCCTTCACACTGCATGCCTGCATTAGATTTCAGAGTGAGGAGGTGTGTCTCCCAGTAATCGAATCTGATTGGCTGGCAGGAAGCTGCTGGCTGCTGCAAGTGTGTATGTGAAGTTAGGGAAGGCAGTTTTGGCCTCAGAGAACTGGTAGGAGCCATCTTGAGAAGATCCTCATATTGTAGGGGTTAAAACAGCAGTAACTAAGGGAAAACCTAAGGAAAACAGTGGTATCTGAAGGAACTAAAGATTGCTTTATGCATAATACAGGAGCTGTAACATGTGCTAAAATAGATTTTTACAGTTACACTTTAAAGGGAGTCTGTCCCTTTCTCCTCACTTCTATGAGAGTTCTGGTAATAGTCGAGAGAGCATGCTCAGATATTATCATCACTCCCATAGAAGTGAATGAAAGGTGGCTTGCGTGATGCACTCTCCTTCACCTTCGCACATGCTCTGTTCCATCCATCAACTGCAATCAGCTCTATCTTCTGTTAGAAGCTGTGAAAGTTATGTGGTGACAAAAAACTGTTCTTTACTTAGAATAGTGACAAGGTGCAAGTACACATACTTTTAGAAGTAGGCACGGTACTTAATGTTATTGCAACAATTTGTCCCGCTTCCTCCAGTTCTGAAGGCTGAGCATATGGAGGGAACAGTGCAGATGCTTCATAAGTCACTTTTTTTTTAATATACAGTATCTGCTCTTTCTTTCTAATCCAGCCTAGGGGTGCAATTTTTTGCCCAGTGTGGGGTATAGTCCTTTAACAGACCAGCAATCTGTCTCTAGGGTATGCCTGGAAGCCTCTATCCCAGATTAACACTGCAAACCCAAAAAGCCTTAAAGCATACCTGAGTTTTCAAAAAATGTTTGCATAATGGCTGTGCTTCTTTGTATAACAATAGCTGTGAAGGAACAGTTATGTTTTGCTTCCCTAAAATCTCTTCAGCCACATTAATCCCCTTTTCAGCTGCACAACAAGATGCATTTCTCTCAGAAGCAAGGTCTGTCTCCCTTCTGCTACACTGTATACAGTGACCCAACTCCCTTACTTCACATAATGTTTGTTTTCTTCTAGAGAGGTCAGAAAGCTGATAATGGGGAGGATAAATCACACTTAGAGAAAGGCGGGAGGCTACTGTGATGTTTACAAGCAGTACAGAAGCAGTTGTTTTATCAGGCTCAGAATCTCATCTAACTCTGACATGCCCCATTTTCTGTGAACTTTCTTTTGAGTCTCTGTTACCAGGGACAGATCTTGTCTGACAACAGGCAGCAGACTGTAAATTAGGGGAAGTGAGACGCCTAGTGGCCATGGCTTTGCAGCTTTCTTCAGGTGGATGCAGGCAGATTTTTTAATTGAAGTGAATTAGAAATTTTCTAGTTACACTAATCTCTATTAAATGAAGTGAAATTGTGTGAAAGTATAGTGACTCTTTAAATCTGCATCATCTTCACAGTCTTATATCCAACAACATCCTTGCAATGGCTGCTTGACCAATTAGAATAAATACTCCATTCTTCCTCAGAGGCTGGTGATTGGCACAGTCTCATCATGTCTCCTGGGTGGACTGCTGCTGACCCAATGCTGATCTGTGTTTTCCTGCTTGCTTTTCTCACACACTCTAAACTCTAACTAAACTGAACACAGCCCCCTAGAGGGGATGGTTGGAACAGCCACCTCTTAGGCACTGTTATTATGAGCTATTATGCCATTAAAGGGAATCGGTTAGTATGAGTGGTGCTGAGTCTGGTTATGTAATTTTTATCTTCATACTCACTTGCATTCGGACACTGTGCTCTGACAAACCAGCAGTAAAATACATTGAGAGGACTCCTGTTTAAGTCCTCTCCATTATGTGTGTGAGCTCAGGAGTCCTCTCAATGTATTTTATTGTTGGGTTGTTAGAGCAAAACGTTAGACTGTAGTATGAAGATAAAAATTCCATAACTGGACTCGCCATCACTTACACTATACACACTGCTTACTCTAGATTGTTGGGTGTTTCCAAGCTGACAGATTCCCTTTAACCCTATGTCTCCATATCAGGATGGAAATGCACATTACCCGACACAATTTAACCCCTTTGCAGTGACCACTGGGTCACTGCACATACATATGACATCTGAAGGAGAATTATATGGTAGCACTTGTGGCTCTGCTGACTCTGTGCGCCCCCCCCCTGCACATGGCTCTGACATAAGCCTGAGGCCGAAAGCTGATTACTGCAGGTCCCAGAGGCATAACTTCAAGCTGTAAGACCCTAATTCAAAATCTGAAACCAGGTCCTCCAACTACCATATGCAGTTTATGATAGTGATGTCTTCTTACATGGCAGAGCGGTCTCTGAATTCCCTCTGGATCCAAAACGGTCCCCTGTTTAAAAATGAATGGTATATTGGATTTTAGCTCCCTGGACAGAAATGTCTTTATAAGGTCAAATTTCTTGCAACATCAAAGGAAAAAAGTCATGGCATAGATTTTGGAGGTCATAAATTCAAAGCGTTATTGTTATTGATATGATTAACAAGTGCAGAATGCATTACATATGGATATTATGATTAATGTATTCAGTCATCAGACCCCTGTGGGACCACATATGTGTGTCATGCTCTACCGCATGTGACTGAATAGACTGTAGAGCAGAGCGATTTCCTCTGTCACAGGAGAGTGGAATACACATATGTGGTCCCATATGGTATAGGCCATTATTATTGTTAGAATGAGCTGTATACCGCTCCACTCGTCCCACCATGCTTTAATGCACCACAATATGGTCTTGTACTCTCACTTCCTTTCTCTGATAGGAGAAATGAGATCTCATCATTAGGGTCTAGTTCAGGATGCAGCAACCTCCCAGCATGCTCCATTCAATTAAGTGGGAGTGTCGAGGAGAGCCGAACAAGTGTGCATACTGGGAATTTAAGTTTTATAGCAGCTAGAGCACCGAAGGCTTCTGACCCCTGCCCTAGTGGCTAAACTAAGTCATGCCTCCACTTTAGGATTACAAGAGTTATATAGACAGTGCAGTCAGTAATCTTAGAAAAAAATCTAATAGGACTAAAGCTTTAAAGTTTTTCATATACCAAAGTCACTTCAGTCTATGAGTTGGTAAGACATCAGCTTTGGTCCTGATAAGCAGTATACTTGTAGTTCCACACGATTAACACTGGCATATCCCAAGCTGTAATAGCAATGACCTCCTCTTTGGTGACTTCCCTCATTGCTACTCCACCTCCAACACAATTTTTTTCTCGTGGAGGAGTCTCTGCCATCTGCACTCACTCCTAAACCGGCAAATCACAAGACAAAAGAGACAAAGGCTGAGTCATATCTTCTAAAACCACAACCCTTCTTTATTTTATCTACTTATAGGATATAAGGATTTCATAATATCATAAAAACCGTATGTTAAAATCCAGATAGAGTTCTGCTAGCACCTGACCCCTGAGGAAGCCTTAGAGGCAAAACCGGTGCCACAAGGCCATAAACAATGAAGACCAACCAAATGTGATCTCATTCGTTTAAGCAGCCCTTAAGGCCGTGCAGTACTCGCATTCACTGCAGCTGCATCACAAGTGCTACACAACCGCGTTGTGTGGTCCTACCCATTTATATTTGACTGACATATCATCATAAAACCACATGTCAAAATCCAGATATGGTCCTACTGGCACATGACCAGTTTTGCTTCCAAGTCTTCCTCTGCTGCACTGAAAATTCCCAAGAGCACAGTGGCCTCCATAATTCCTAAATAGAAGAATTCTGGAACAACCAGGGCAACAACCAACTAAGTAATCAGGGGAGAAGGGCCTTAGTAAGATAGGTGACCAAGAACCCAAGAGCACCAAAGATCCTGTGTGCAGATGGGCGAAACTTCCAGGTCAATCATTACTGCAGCACTCCTCTAATCTGGTGTCACGGTCTCTAATGTGACAGGTGTCAGAAGATCTAAGAGACTGGCTGTACGTGATGTGACCTGACAGCTTCTTTGGTTTCAGTGTCGTTGCTGGTAGAGTTGAGCGAACACCTGGATGTTCGGGTTCGAGAAGTTCGGCCGAACATCCCGGAAATGTTCGGGTTCGGGATCCGAACCCGATCCGAACTTCGTCCCGAACCCGAACCCCATTGAAGTCAATGGGGACCCGAACTTTTCGGCACTAAAAAGGCTGTAAAACAGCCCAGGAAAGAGCTAGAGGGCTGCAAAAGGCAGCAACATGTAGGTAAATCCCCTGCAAACAAATGTGGATAGGGAAATGAATAAAAATAAAAATTAAATAAATAAAAATTAACCAAAATCAATTGGAGAGAGGTTCCATAGCAGAGAATCTGGCTTCCCGTCACCCACCACTGGAACAGTCCATTCTCAGATATTTAGGCCCCGGCACCCAGGCAGAGGAGAGAGGTCCCGTAACAGAGAATCTGTCTTCATGTCAGCAGAGAATTAGTCTGCATGTCATAGCAGAGAATGAGGCTTCACGTCAGCCACCACTGCAACAGTCCATTGGCATATATTTAGGCCCAGCACCCAGGCAGAGGAGAGAGGTCCCGTAACAGACAATCTGGCTTCATGTCAGCAGAGAATCAGTCTGCATGTCATAGCAGAGAATCAGGCTTCACGTCACCCACCACTGCAACAGTCCATTGTCATAAATTTAGGCCCAGCACTAGTGTTGAGCGGCATGTCCCATATTCGAATTCGCGAAATTTTGTGAATATTCGAAAGAATATTCGTAAAATATTCGCGATTATTCAAATTCGTTATTATTTCGCATATGCGATAATTCGAATTTTCGCATCGCATAATACATATGCTATGCAAAATTCACATGTGCGCTAATGAAATCGCCTTACGAAGATTCGCAACTCAATTCAATCACTAATGTATGAATGCAATGCCCTTTGCCTCTGTTCTGGGACAAGTGTAGATATTCGCATGTGCGCTAATAAAATCGCCTTACGAAGATTCGCACCTCAATCACTTTCTAGGGAATGTGAGACTTTTGGGAATCAATCGAGATACAGTGGGGGGTGATGACAGTAGTTGACAGAGTACAGATCAATGTAATCTGTAAGGTGGAAAGTAAAATAAAAAATACGAATTTTCGTTAATCAAATTTTACGAAGTTCTACGTATTCGCGAATATGGTGCTATACTATATGAATGCACAGGCCTTTGCCTCTCTGTTCTGGGGACAAGTGTAGATATTTGCATTTGCGTTAATAAAATCGCCTTACGAAGATTCGCAGCTCAATTCAATCACTAATGTATGAATGCAAAGCCCTTTGCCTCTGTTCTGGGACAAGTGTAGATATTCGCATGTGCGCTAATAAAATCGCCTTACGAAGATTCGCAACTCAATCACTTTCTAGGGAATGTGAGACTTTTGGGAATCAATCGAGATACAGTGGGGGGTGATGACAGTAGTTGACAGAGTACAGATCAATGTAATCTGTAAGGTGGAAAGTAAAATAAAAAATACGAATATTCGTAAATCGAATTTTACGAAGTTCTACGTATTCGCGAATATGGTGCTATACTATATGAATGCACAGGCCTTTGCCTCTCTGTTCTGGGGACAAGTGTAGATATTTGCATTTGCGTTAATAAAATCGCCTTACGAAGATTCGCAGCTCAATTCAATCACTAATGTATGAATGCAAAGCCCTTTGCCTCTGTTCTGGGACAAGTGTAGATATTCGCATGTGCGCTAATAAAATCGCCTTACGAAGATTCGCAACTCAATTCACTAATGTATGAATGCAAAGCCCTTTGCCTCTGTTCTGGGACGTGCCGATATTCGCATGTGCGCTAATAAAATCGCCTTACGAAGATTCGCAACTCAATTCACTAATGTATGAATGCAAAGCCCTTTGCCTCTGTTCTGGGACGTGCCGATATTCGCATGTGCGCTAATAAAATCGCCTTACGAAGATTCGCGCCTCAATCACTTTCTAGGCAATGTGAGTAAGATCTGAGCTGTTGGACCTTTGGGAAACAATCAATTATATGTGTACTGTAATTTTGTGGGGGGGGGAAAAAACAAAAAACGAATATTCGTTTTTACGAATATATAGCACTATATTCGAAATATTCGCGAAATCGCGAAGTTGCGATATTCGCGAAAAAAATTTGCTTTTCGAATATTCGCGCTCAACACTACCCAGCACCCAGGCAGAGGAGAGAGGTCCCGTAACAGACAATCTGGCTTCATGTCAGCAGAGAATCAGTCTGCATGTCATAGCAGAGAATGAGGCTTCACGTCAGCCACCACTGCAACAGTCCATTGGCATATATTTAGGCCCAGCACCCAGGCAGAGGAGAGAGGTCCCGTAACAGACAATCTGGCTTCATGTCAGCAGAGAATCAGTCTTCATATCATAGCAGAGAATCAGGCTTCACGTCACCCACCACTGTAAGAGTCCATTTTCATAAATTTAGGCCCAGCACACAGGCAGAGGAGAGAGGTCCCGTAACAGAGGATCTGGCTTCATGTCAGCAGAGAATCAGTCTGCATGTCATAGCAGAGAATCAGGCTTCACATCACCCAACATTGGAACAGTCCATTGGCATATATTTAGGCCCCGGCACCCAGACAGAGGAGAGGTTCATTCAACTTTGGGTAGCCTCGCAATATAATGGTAAAATGAAAATAAAAATAGGATTGAATGAGGAAGTGCCCTGGAGTCCAATAATATATGGTTAAGGGGAGGTAGTTAATGTCTAATCTGGACAAGGGACGGACAGATCCTGTGGGATCCATGCCTGGTTCATTTTTATGAACGTCAGCTTGTCCACATTGGCTGTAGACAGGCGGCTGCGTTTGAGGCCTAGTATTTAGGCGCTGGGTGACCGGTATGGATTTAGTGACAGAATTAGACTTGGAAATGCACAGAAGCGTGTGTGTGTGAAGTTATTCTGAATGACCCAATGTGCACCTTCAATATTATATACCCTTTTAGGGATAGATTTCAAATAGCTCTGATATAGCAGAAACCACTAAATTATGAAATTGCTAAATTGGGAATTGTACTTCAACCCAGAACAAAAAATGTGCTTTGACGGACACTAAATATCTTGCCCAGCAACAACAGTACAGCGGTGGGTAACGAGAGATTTAGAGGGAATTAAATTTGAGGCCTAGTATTTAGGCGCTGGGTCACCGGTATGGATTTAGTGACAGAATTAGACTTGGAAATGCACAGAAGCGTGTGTGTGAAGTTATTCTGAATGACCCTATGTGCACCTTCAATATTATATACCCTTTTAGGGATAGATTTCAAATAGCTCTGATATAGCAGAAACCACTAAATTATGAAATTGCTAAATTGGGAATTGTACTTCAACCCAGAACAAAAAATGTGCTTTGACGGACACTAAATATCTTGCCCAGCAACAACAGTACACCGGTGGGTAACGAGAGATTTAGAGGGAATTAAATTTGAGGCCTAGTATTTAGGCGCTGGGTCACCGGTATGGATTTAGTGACAGAATTAGACTTGGAAATACACAGTAGCGGGTGTGTGTGAAGTTATTCTGAATGACCCTATGTGCACCTTCAATATTATATACCCTTTTTGGGATAGATTTCAAATAGCTCTGATATAGCAGGAACCACTAAATTATGAAATTGCTAAATTGGGAATTGTACTTCAACCCAGAACAAAAAATGTGCTTTGACGGGCACTAAATAACTTTCCCAGCTACAACAGGACAACGGTAACGAGAGATTTAGAGGGATTTAAATTTGAGGCCTAGTATTTAGGCGCTGGGTGACAGGTATGGGTTTAGTGACAGAATTAGACTTGGAAATACACAGTAGCGGGTGTGTGTGAAGTTATTCTGAATGACCCTATGTGCACCTTCAATATTATATACCCTTTTTGGGATAGATTTCAAATAGCTCTGATATAGCAGAAACCACTAAATTATGAAATTGCTAAATTGGGAATTGTACTTCAACCCAGAACAAAAAATGTGCTTTGACGGACACTAAATATCTTGCCCAGCAACAACAGTACAGCGGTGGGTAACGAGAGATTTAGAGGGAATTAAATTTGAGGCCTAGTATTTAGGCGCTGGGTCACCGGTATGGATTTAGTGACAGAATTAGACTTGGAAATACACAGTAGCGGGTGTGTGTGAAGTTACTCTGAATGACCCTATGTGCACCTTCAATATTATATACCCTTTTTGGGATAGATTTCAAAGAGCTCTGATATAGCAGGAACCACTAAATTATGAAATTGCTAAATTGAGAATTGTATTTCAACCCAGAACAAGAAATGTGCTTGAACGGACACTAAATAACTCGCCCAGCTACAGCACTAGGGACAGATTTAGCTGGATATAAATTTGAGGCCTAGTATTTAGGCGCTGGGTGACCGGTATGGATTTAGTGACAGAATTAGACTGGGATATGGCCAAAAAATGAACAGACTATTGCTGGTTAAATGCACTTGGTGTGACAGCTTCACCCTGATGTAGGCTTTAGCCAAAAAACAACCACACCATTGAGGGTTAAATGCACTTGGTGACAGGCGCAGCTTGCCCCTGATTTTGTATATGGCCAAAAAATGAACAGACTATTGCTGGTTAAATGCACTTGGTGTGACAGCTTCACCCTGATGTAGGCTTTAGCCAAAAAACAACCACACCATTGAGGGTTAAATGCACTTGGTGACAGGCGCAGCTTGCCCCTGATTTTGTATATGGCCAAAAAATGAACAGACTATTGCTGGTTAAATGCACTTGGTGTGACAGCTTCACCCTGATGTAGGCTTTAGCCAAAAAACAACCACACCATTGAGGGTTAAATGCACTTGGTGACAGGCGCAGCTTGCCCCTGATTTTGTATATGGCCAAAAAATGAACAGACTATTGCTGGTTAAATGCACTTGGTGTGACAGCTTCACCCTGATGTAGGCTTTAGCCAAAAAACAACCACACCATTGAGGGTTAAATGCACTTGGTCGCAGCTTGTGCTGGCGCACCACAAGACACAAAATGGCCGCCGATCACCCCAGAAAAATGAGACTGACAAACGGTCTGTGCAGCCTAAAAACAGTGAGCAATTGAGGATCAGCAGCTCAATGATCCACAGCTGCAGATCGATCAGTTAATCAAGTCCTTTGGAGGAGTTAATCTGCCTAATCTCGCCCTACTGTCGCAGCCGCAACCTCTCCCTACGCTAATCAGAGCAGAGTGACGGGCGGCGCTATGTGACTCCAGCTTAAATAGAGGCTGGGTCACATGGTGCTCTGGCCAATCACAGCCATGCCAATAGTAGGCATGGCTGTGATGGCCTCTTGGGGCAAGTAGTATGACGCTTGTTGATTGGCTGCTTTGCAGCCTTTCAAAAAGCGCCAAGAAAGCGTCACAAAAGCGCGAAGAAAGCGACGAACACCGAACCCGAACCCGGACTTTTACGAAAATGTCCGGGTTCGGGTCCGTGTCACGGACACCCCAAAATTCGGTACGAACCCGAACTATACAGTTCGAGTTCGCTCATCCCTAGTTGCTGGTAATGACCACACCTCTTGTCTCATGTGTAGCTTAGTGGTCATTCCAACTCCCCTATTTAGTCTGCCTTCACCCATCATGATATGCGGTTGATAGCTTCAGTCTGGTATTGGAGGTACTGGTGTATGGTCCTCTTCTGAGTTTCTGCTCTTCCATTTACTTCAGAAGTTAAGTGTTACTTCCCTTTTATATTTAGTTGTTTCCCCTCTGTCTTTTGTTACTATGCCTCAGGGAGACGCTTGTTCTTTCACATTGGAAGGAACAGGCCGTCTCAAGCCCAGAGACTACTCTAGGGCAATTCAGGGTGGTTTCCAGGGTCTCAGGTTCCAGTGTATTAACATTCCTACCCTCAAGGTCCGTTCATACGGATAGGAGTCAGGGCTAGGATTAGGGTTTCCATAGGTGGTGTCCGTTTCCCTTTTCCCTAGCTTTGAGGCCTAGTTCCTTTTCCCTTCCCTCCTGTTGTCGGTGTGGTGTTCCCTCCCACATAACTACGTGACATTATCAACTGCTGAAAACCGTCATTTTTGTTTGTGTCAGTGAGGCTATGGATTCTATTGCTGCACTGGCTAGACAATTGCAGGGTCTGTCTTTGGAGGTAGCCGACCTCCGGATGCAGATCCAGGGATCACAGGCTGCTGGTGCCAGTAGTAGTTACCAGGCCTGTCCTGAACCTAGGGTTGCACTTACAGACAGATTTTCGGGGGGAAGAGATAATTTCATTTGGTTCATAGAGTCGTGTAAATTGTACTTTAAGTTACGTCCACTCTCATCTGGGGATGAAAGTCAAAGAGTTGGTGTTATCATTTCGTTGCTTAAAGGGGACGCTCAGTCTTGGGCTTTTTCTCTACCGACCGGATCACAGTCTCTCCGGTCGGTAGATACATTTTTCAGAGCTCTAGGTCTTATCTACGATGATCCGGATTGCATCTCCCTGGCTGAGACTAAGTTACGTGGTTTACGGCAGAGAGAGCGTTCTGCAGAGATCTATTGCTCTGAATTTAGGAGATGGGCTACGGATACGGAGTGGAATGATCCAGCTCTCTGTAGCCCATTCTGTCAGGGATTATCTGAGAGGCTAAAGGACGCGTTGGCCTTTCACAAAAATCCTGAGTCATTGGAAGCGGCTATGTCCCTTGCCGTACGTATTGATAGACGCCTGAGAGAGAGATCTAAGGTCCCTCCCTCTTAGGACAAATCATCATATAACGTGGCGGCTTCCTCTGACACCCTGGGTGGAGAGACTCCTGAGTTTGTCTGGTCACAAACCTAAGCAGTTAGGGGGAGCTACCCCTGGGCCTGCTTGCAAGAGTTTTACTCAATGTCTGCCCTTACGTTCAGCGTCCAAGGTGAAAAAAAAAATCCACATCTTACTCTTGGTGGTGTGGGTGGGGAGCCAGATAACTTACTTTTGTCATTTACTGGTTGTACCCAATTTCTCCTGTCTACCGAGGTGGTGCTAGAGTCCAAAACTGTGGGAATTGAGGTGTTTATTGACAGTGGGGCAGAAGTTAACCTAGTTGGTCAGTTCGTCCGTTTGCATGGGTTGACAACAAGTGCATTAGAAAAAAATATTTTGGTGTTTGCAATTGACTTCGCACCACTTGTTTGTCACAGATGGTGTAGGACATCCGTTTAAGAGTAGGTGATTTTCATCAGTAATCCATTTCCTGTTTTGTGTTGGAGGGTCTGCCTGCTCCGTTGGTCCTGGGTTTACCTTGGTTAAGCAAACATAATCCTACCATTGACTGGCAAGCGAGACAGATTCTCGATTGGAGTGATTATTGCATGGACAACTGTCTTAATACATCTCTTTCTGTCTTAACCACTAAAGCTATACCCACTTTCATTTCAGATTTTTCGGATGTATTTTCTGAGAGTGGTTGCCAGTATTTACCCCCACATCAGGAATATAAGCCAATAGAGGCCACGACAGGAATAAGCCACCCTAGCATCACGGGTGACGCTATGAAGGCTCGTTCCCATCGCTGTCTGCTATTGGCTGCCCCCTTCCCCCCCATTCGCCGGATGACGGGGAGCAAGGTAAGTATAACCTGTGTGAGGGGCCCGGGCATTTTGGGGGGGCATTTTAGGGGTTGGATCCCTATAACCTGATCCAGAGTGCTCTGGACCTAAATCTGGGGCGAACGTTCACCTTCCAACAATACAGTGAACCTAAGCACACAGCCAAGACAACACAGGAGAGGGCTTAGGGACAACTCTGTGAATGTCCTTAAGTGACCCAGCCAGAGCCCTGACTTGAACCTAATTAAACATCGCTGGAGAGACTTGGCTGTCCACCGACATTCCCCATCCAAACTGGCAGAGGATCAGTGGAGAAGGATGGCAGAAAATTCTTAAATTAACATGTGCAAACCTTGTGGCATCATAGCCAAAAAAACTGGAGGCTGTAATCGCTGCCAAAGGTGCTTCAACGAAGTCCTGAGTAAAGAGTCTGAATACTTATATCAAGGCAAGATTTTACTTTTTCATTTTAAATAAATTAGCAAAGAGTTTGACCATCCTGTTTTCACTTTCTTATTATGGGGTATTGAGTGCAGAATGATGCGGGAAACCTTTTTTTTTAGGTCTTTAACCAGCTTCTCCACAGGTCTTGCAAGTCTTCTACCCCAATCCAGGTGGTCCCTTTCCACTGTGATATTCAGCTGTCTGTGGCAATATACACTCACCTAAAGAAATATTAGGAACACCTGTTCTATTTATCATTAATGCGATTATCTAGTCAACCAATCACATGACAGTTTCTTCAATGCATGTAGGGTTGTGGTCCTGGTCAAGACAATCTCCTGAACTCCAAACTGAATGTCAGAATGGGAAAAAAAGGTGATTTAAGCAATTTTGAGCGTGGCATGGTTGTTAGTGCCAGACGGGCCGGTCTGAGTATTTCACAATCTGCTCAGTTACTGGGATTTTCACGAACAACCATTTCTAGGGTTTACAAAGAATGGTGTGGAAAGGGAAAAACATCCAGTATGCGGCAGTCCTGTGGGCGAAAATGCCTTGTTGATGCTAGAGTCAACGTGACAGGCGGTGTTTCTCTATGAAAAACACAAAAGGCGCACCATAGGGTAGTACAGTCCAGTTAAGTGAATACACAAAAGATACTCCGAAATGGAGGCTCACCTTCACTACTGAAGGCTTGAAGGGGGTTATAAAATGTCCCCAAGGTAGATGGTCATGCAGCCACGGGTGTACGCGCTTCCGCGTAGGGATGCCTGGAATCCCCAAGAAGGCGAATAGATCCAAGCGAAGAGAAGAAGTTCTCTTCTCTTCACTTGTTGATGCTAGAGGTCAGAGGAGAATGGGCCGACTGATTCAAGCTGATAGAAGAGCAACGTTAACTGAAATAACCACTCGTTACAACCGAGGTATGCAGCAAAGCGTTTGTGAAGCCACAACATGCACAACCTTGAGGCGGATGGGCTACAACAGCAGAAGACCCCACCGGGTACCACTCATCTCCACTACAAATAGGAAAAAGAGGCTACAATTTGCACGAGCTCACCAAAATTAGACTGTTGAAGACTGGAAAAATGTTGCCTGGTTTGATGAGTCTCGATTTCTGTTGAGACATTCAAATGGTAGAGTCCGAATTTGGCGTAAACAGAATGAGAACATGTATCCATCATGCCTTGTTACCACTGTGCAGGCTGGTGGTGGTGGGGATGTTTTCTGGGCACACTTTAGGCCCCTTAGTGCCAATTGGTCATCGTTTAAATGCCACGGGCTACCTAAGCATTGTTTCTGACCATGTCCATCCCTTCATGACCACCATGTACCCATCCTCTGATGGCTACTTCCAGCAGGATAATGCACCATGTCACAAAGCTGGAATCATTTCAAATTGGTTTCTTGAACATGACAATGAGTTCACTGTACTAAAATGGCAACCACACAGTCACCAGATCTCAACCCAATAGAGCATCTTTGGGATGTGGTGGAACGGGAGCTTCGTGCCCTGGATGTGCATCTCTCAAATCTCCATACTACTGACACCATTTTTGCATACAACAGCTATTTATTATCTCATAGAACCTGCCTAATCAGAGCATGTGACCAAAAAGGTCCTGTGTACAATATTATCCAATAGTAAAAAACACAACTGACTACAAGACGGTAGCATAACCACAATCCTGTTTACAGCTTGCATATTGACATCCGGCATGAAGGAATATGACTTAAAGGGAACCTGTCACCAGGATTTTTTGCATAGAGCTGGGGACATGGGCTGCTAGATGGCCACTAGCACATCTGCAATACCCAGTCCCCATAGCTCTCTGTGCTTTTATTGTGCTAAAAAACCGTTTTGATCGATATGCAAATGAACCTGATATGTGTCCTGTATCCGGAGATGAGTCCAGCAGAAAGGAGCCCAGCACCGCCCCGCGTCCTCCGAATCTCCTCCTTGCTGGCTGACGTCACAGAGCTGGAGCGCCGAAATCTCGCGATGCGACCCTTACCAGTGACCTTCAGAGCACCCCGCCCACTTAAGAGTAACCTCTAACGGTGAAGAAAAATGACTAAGTTGTTATGGAAACATGGTATAACTGTGTATGTCAAAACTGAAGGACCTGCGAGTTTCTATTGGATAATAAGGGTCATGTGACTGTGTGAATGGCAGAATGTGAGTGAAGCTGCGAGCTCCGTTTGGCTAATACATTTTTTTTTATAATATCTCAGGAACAGTACATCTTAGAGAGCTGAGACCTGGCCTCAAACCTTCCTGGACACCTGATGTACCTAGGTGCCAAATTTGGTGCAGACCGGTCCAGTCGCTTAGTCGTGAATAAAGAACAGACTGACAGAAATACATTTTTATATAGTGTGTGTGTGTGTATATATAGATATATATATATATATATATATAATATATATCTATCTGTTTAGCCTGCAGGCATCTGAAAGTGGCTTAAAGGTACCTAACATCACATCATGTAACACATGGCACACGTAAGAGCAGGGAGATACGCTCTCAGCAATAGGTCAGTTCAACCTACGCAGATGACCCGGTTGCAGTGGCAATACCAATGGTAACCCAAAGCAAAACGCACAAATGCAAAAGGATTTCCAATCCTATTACTCACAGGAAATACCCTCTCAATTACTGGTTAAGGCTTCATTCACACGGATAATGGGTCCGGATCCGTTCCGCAAATTGCGGAACGGATGCGGTTAGGTTAGTATTGACTACACCATAGGACACCTTTTTCTCTCTTTGTTTATGTATACATCTGCATAACCCCTTTAATACTGTAATCTAATTGGTTCACGTACTCCTATTTTGAGCTAAGCAGTTTCCCCTTTAAATATTGAGCATTTCTTCCAATACTTTCAACAAATATCTTAGAGCCAACATTTCTCTTACTTTCTGCTTAGTGGTAACAATAAGAGAATGGATTTGCACATAAGAAATGAAAATGGCAGCGTGCCTTAGACTGTGAGAGGGAAACCTCATAAATCATTCTTTGGGAACAATCTCTATACGAAGCACAATCATTCTAAAGAAAATTGGGTGTAAAAAATGCTTACATGGCTGCCTGCATCATCAGCAAGAAAGGACCTGGACACATTTCTTATGGCGCAAGCTTCTCAGATAAAGGAGGTCTCGGCTAAGGTGGCCAACAGTGATTTGTCCTGTAGGCAATAATTGGCGCGCATAGGAACATGTATGTACTGGACCTGCTTGAGAGGGATGTAGCTATAAGGGACCGTAGAGACTGAAGACATAGCCAAGTTCTGGAGGTTGAAGGCCCCTTGACCACATAAGTATTTTAAATTGCAATGGGGGGCCCTGATTTTACAGAGAGACCCAGGAACTTCAGGTATACAGCAATATACAGCAGCAGATTGAGAATGGACTGGGACGCTGAGTGGATGCCTTACCAACTACCTTAGACATGATACACTTGGTTTGGTCAAATACATTGTATTTGCATTTGTAACCTTTAAAGGGGTTGACCAAGATTAAGAAAATGTTCTACTTTCTCCAGAAATAACACCTATGGCCTATGTTCTTCGTTGCAGGTCATCTCCATTTAAATGAAATAGCAGTAGATGCACTAAAAGACACAGTCCACAGACAAGAAAGGGACCATGTCTGGAAAAAATAGACTTTTTTTTTCCTATAAATCCCTTTCAAGAATGTCCTAACTTGACTAAGGTCTACCCTTTCATCTGAAAGCCTGAATGTCACGGATGGTGTAACAGAAAACAAGAAGTTACAAATAAGGATCCAAATGGCTTGATCCGAAACTAAGGAACAAAAGTGTGACCCCTATTTAAGCCCTGAAACTTTCCCTGTCTTCTCAGCCCATGCAAAGATCTCTATGATAGAAAATTGCATGCCCTCGTGCCTCGACTGTATGACACCTGAACACCCTATAATAGTGAGGGGACACGACCGCCGGCTCCCTACACTTAATACGGAGGGAGTCAGGGTCACCTAGGATCAAGCAAACAGTAAA
This sequence comes from Bufo gargarizans, assembly GCF_014858855.1. Taxonomy (NCBI): domain Eukaryota; kingdom Metazoa; phylum Chordata; class Amphibia; order Anura; family Bufonidae; genus Bufo; species Bufo gargarizans. The sequence continues at coordinate 37,900,426 of NC_058090.1, read as the reverse complement.
ACACAAATCAATGAATAGACTTATCTGTAGAAGGATCAGTTGTAGCATCCAGCATGCACACACTCCAGGAAGTTGTATAAACCGCAAAGTGATGCAGTATGGGAAGGGATTCAAAGGGATGCAGTCTGTGCAACTACATGACAGCTGAGAGAGGCTAACGAGATGACAAAACGAAAGCAAAACAAAAGAACCTCAAGCAGGAGGTTCTGAAGAACGTCTGTCAGAGCTTCTCAGATGTCTGGTGGTGACACTGAATGTCCCATCTGCCCCTACCTATATATATATATATATATATATATATACACACACACTGTCTTACTGCTTGATAATGTATTGTGCCCAAAACAGGATGTGACCATTGGCCCCCATCAGATGCTCTAATGTTCAGCATTATCACTATTTTCTTGTGCAGTAGAGCATTAGGTTCCTCTGCTTCAAAGTCAGTCCCGTTCATATCCAGTTTCATCTCATAGGACATGATCCAGTCCCATCACTGGTACTTAAGAAGGTGTCTATTCCTCTACAACTGATGGCCTATCCTCAGAATAGTCCACCATTATCTGATCAGCATGGTCCACCACCCAGCACCCATGCTGATCAGCTGTTCTGCAGAAGCTCTGGCACTGGAATTCAGCACTGGAATTACACAGCTCTGTCTTCTGTGCGGTGGACGGAGCTGGTTACTCCAGCGAGAATAGAAGCAGTGCTGCAGTAACAAGCTCTGTGCACCTCACAACGGACGGAGCTGTATAGTTCGGGCACCAGAGCTACTTCAGAGTAACTAACCAACAGGAGTGTGGGGTATTGGCCCCTGTCGTTGAGGACAGGCCATCACTTATAAAAGAGTGGACAACCTCTTTAATATAGAGCTTATACTGATATGGCTGGGGTAGGCTGGTCAGGCACGTGGCCTAGTGCTGGGTACCAGAATGGGGCATATTCTGTGTTAACAATACTATGATTCTGGCTTATGCGATGAAAAATAGATTGACATGGTTAAGTAAAATCTATTGTATCTATCTATCTATCTATCTATCTATCTATCTATCTATCTCTTTATTATGTGTTCTTGCATAGCAAGACCACATACTGTTATCTCACATATATATTATTCTTATTCTTATTATAGCCAAATTTGCCACCCTAACTCCTCCCACAGTTTTTACACTACATAGACAAAAATTTACCAAAACGTGCAGATTGTTCCCGATCGGATTGCTATTACTTTGTGGAGCGATCCCACCCCCGGGGCCCCCGTGGCGGGCCCCGGAAGCCCCCTTTTTTCCCATAGACTTTGACAGGGTAAATTTTCAAATCGCTCCCACTCGCCAGGCTTTGAGGCTAAAGTCACCAAACTTGGGTCACTTAGTCATGGGCTCAACCCGAAAATTTTTGGCACATTTCGGGGACCCCAAAATGTAGGCGGGGCCACACAGAACCAATCAAAATCTCCCCATTGACTATAATGAGACCTTCAAATCGCTACTCCTCCCACATTTTTAGGAGTACAAATTCCAAACTTTGCAGACTTGGTTGGCACCCACCCGAGTACCTTGCTTGTGCTTTGTTACCCGATCCCACCCTCCGGGCCCCTGGGACAGGGCCCCCAAAATCCAAGTTTTTCCCATTGACTTTGACAGGGAAAATTTTCAAATCGCTCCCAGTCGCACAGATTTTAAACTAAAGTCACCAAACTTGGGTCACTTAGTCATGGGGTCAACGCGCAATTTGTTAGCACATTTCGGAGACCCGAAAATTTGGGCGGGGCCACACAGAACCAATCAAATTCTCCCCATTGACTACAATGAGACGTTCAAATTGCTACTCCTCCCACAGATTTAGGAGTATAAATACCGAACTTTGCACCCTTGGTCGGCACATACCCGACTATCTTGCTTGTGCTTTGTTAACCGATCCCTCCCTCCGGGCCCCTGTGGCGGGCCCCCGAAAACCTCTTTTTTTCTCCCATAGAGTTTTATTGGAAAAATGCAAACGTTTGTCACTCATACAGCTTCGGAGTGAAACTCACCAAACTTGGGTCACTCAGTCATGGGGTCAACCTGGAAATTTCTGTCACATTTTGGGGACATTAAAAAGTGGGCGGAGCTACAAACAACCAATCAGATTTTCCCTATTGACTTCAATAAGAAACCTTTAAATTGCTGTCATTCTCACAGTATTTAAGCCAGAATACCCAAACTTGGCACCGTAGGTCATTGGGTGACTGGATTCAAAAAATAATGAAAAAGTGGGCGGAGTCTACAACGGCCAATCAAATTTCAGCCATTTGTTTAAATGGGAAAAATTCAAACTGCCGCTGCTCTTAGACTGTTAATGGCAGGTTTCCCAAACGTGGTACAGTTGGACAATTTAGGATTAGGATTAAAATTTTGAAAAGTGGGCGGGGCCAAAAACAACCAATCAGATTTCTTTCATTGATTTCAATATGGAAAAAAAAAATTCAGAAAATTGAAAAATGCTGCCATGATTGATGTCAGGGGCTTCAAATCGCTGAAATCAGGTGATAGATTACTTTGGATTCAAAAATTTAAAAAGTGGGCGGAGCCAACAACAACAAATCAGATTTTCCCTATTAACTTTAATGAGAAACCTTTAAATTGCTGTCATTCTCACAGTATTTAAGCCAGAATACCCAAACTTGGCACCGTAGGTCATTGGGTGACTGGATTCAAAAATTTATAAAAAAGTGGGCGGAGTCTACAACGGCCAATCAAATTTCAGCCATTTGTTTAAATGGGAAAAATTCTAACTGCCGCTGCTCTTAGACTGTTAATGGCAGGTTCCCCAAACTTGGTACAGTTGGACAATTTAGGATTAGGATTAAAATTTTGAAAAGTGGGCGGGGCCAAAAACAACCAATCAGATTTCTTTCATTGATTTCAATGTGGAAAAAAAAAAATGCAGAAAATTGAAAAATGCTTCCATGATTAATGTCAGGGGCTTCAAATCTCTGAAATCAGGTGATAGATTAATTTGGATTCCAAAATTTTAAAAGTGGGCGGAGCCAACAACAACAAATCAGATTTTCCCTATTGACTTCAATGAGAAACCTTTAAATTGCTGTCATTCTCACAATATTTAAGTCAGAATACCCAAACTTGGCACCGTAGGTCATTGGGTGACTGGGGTCAAAAAAAATTAAAAAGTGGGCGGGGTCTACAACGGCCAATCAAATTTCAGCCATTTGTTTAAATGGGAAAAATTCAAACTGCCGCTGCTCTTAGACTGTTAATGGCAGGGTTCCGAAACTTGGCACAGTTGGTCACTGGAGGACTGTGCCAATGTATATCTCATTTTGGGGATGCTAAAAAGTGGGCGGAGCCACAAACAACCAATCAGATTTTCCCTATTGACTTCAATAAGAAACCTTTAAACAGCTGTCATTCTCACAGCACCCAAACTCGGCAGGGTGGGTCAGTGTGAGACAAAGGTCAAAATTTATAAAAGTGGGCGGAGTCTACACTCCACCCAGTTACTCCGCCCACTCCAGTTGTAAGCTACTGGTGGAGGCAAGAACACATCACACAATTTCCCCAGAAATTGTACCTTTTCTAGTTTTATCTATTATCTATCTATCAAGTTCAAATCAGCTTTATTCTATCTATCTACCGTCAAAGTATGACCAGATGACCAGTCTACTACCAAACATTTTAATTTTATATTGATCAATGTAGGGGCGATAGAAACTGAACGTCAGTCACGCCTTGGACTAAGTAAGAAGATATTTCATTGTCTTTTGAATTCATTCCTTCAGTTCCTGCCAAGTTGATCTTGAAAAAAGACGGACATAAAACATGTTGCTCCAAACTAAATCCAATAGTCCTGACCTGCAGAAATACATTTTTTATGCTACAAGCAAGATCGTACGCCCATTGTGTTGATAATAAAGAGCAGGGGGTGATGCAGTAGATGCAGAATTTGGGAACTAGAAGTGTATGATGTAAACCCAAGAAGCTGAAGGGTACCATTCTTTTACATTGTGTTGCCATCTCAGTAATAACTTTTCGCAGGAAACTATAAAGGGTTGTCTTAAGATGACGACTGCTTTTCTAAAAGAAGCCGACGCAGAGATCAACTTTTGTGGCCAGGGATAGCCACGGCAAACCATGCATTTCCTTACAGGCTGCCTTTTAAAAGATAGGCTATCAAGGCATGGACATGAAAGTCCACTAGAAAGGGAGATGCTCTTAATGCGGTTGTCCAGGTTTTTGATACTGATGGTCTACCCTCAGGACAGACCACCAATACCAGATCAGCTGGGGTCCGTTACCTACCTCCCTCCGTCAATCAGCTGTTTAGCTGTAGCTACGGCACTGGAACTACACAGCTAAGTCCATTTTGTTGTGCACTTACTGGTCCCACTGACTTCAGTAGAAGCAGGGCTGCAGTTACCAGTATAATGGATAGAGCTGTGGAGATCCAGCTCTGTCTTCCACCATCGGAGCTACAAGAAAACAGATGATCAGAAGGGTTTCTCACTCTCGCTGATTGGATATTGATGGCATATCCCAAAGTTAGGACATCAATATCAAAATCCTGAGCAACCCATGGAGGATTAACTCTAAATTCTGGCAAATGGAATGAAAAGGGTGCATTCAGATGGGCTGAAAAAATCTGCTGTGGATCTTGCTAAAAATCCAAAGCAGCATCCATCCTGGAGGATTTTGTGCATCAATGTATTTCATGGTCATATGTTAATTTCTTTGGCGCTGACTAGTACATTTGCAGGGGAAATGCATTGTCAGTCTCTGAGTTTGATATCTGGTCATCAAGGGTCAACAACTGGATTATCTGGACTATCCTGCTGCAAAAAGGAATGTAATCCCAACCGCCTTAAAGTAAAAATTTACCTTTTAACACTGTGACAGGTGTTGTCCAAGTTATGAAAAAATATATAGCACTGTAATTCTGATGGTCAGCAATATATACCGTACATAAGCTAAGCAAGTTTAAGGCAAAAAAAAATTCTAAAAATTTCCCTGGTTCTCTTTTGGCCCTTTGTTTACCTGCAATAACAACAATCTCATGAATATTTGTGCCCCCCCCCCACCTTCTCCGCTCTGCAAAGGGAGTGAATAAAAGTGCTGCCCTTAATGACCTGTGTGACTGCTGGGAGACTCAGCAGCATGTTGTATGTGTAGGACTACAAGTCCCAGCTGTACAATGACACTGCTGATACACACAGGATGTTCCCTCCACCTGTTCTTGTGCAATGCTCTGCAAAACTCCTCCAGTCTGTCAGCTCTGTGTCTGCAGGATGAAGAGGGCAGATCCTGTGTCTCTTCACTGCCTGCAGCTGCTCAGCAAAGCCTCCAGCCCTGAGTCTGTGCTGGTGATGGTAGAAGGGGTTAATCTTTCCTGAAGACTCCAGGGAGAGCGAGACACAGGGCAGACAGCAGCAGATGACAGTGCAGGGGGGCATGGCCAGCACAGTGACGTCTCGCGCACAGACACAGACTACGCTTGTGTACGAGACATCATCAGAGCAGGGAGAGAAGCTGACATCACAGGTCATGTGACCCTCAGTGAAATCTAAGAAAGAGCCACTGCAGATGAAGGAAGTGAATTGTAAACCCCTTACATTTGATTAGTTAGGAACATGTAAAAAACTAAAAAATAACTCGGACAACCCCTTTAAGTCCAACATTTATTCTCTAAAACAATCTATAACATAGCTCAAAATCTTTCACATACACATAGTGTTAAATAATATTCTGCTGCCTGCAGCCACCACTAAGGGGCGCTTACTGCACATTGGTTATACATTAAACACAACAATAACATATGATGCAGTTAGCTCCCTCTAGTGGCGGCTGTAGGTAACCAGAGTTTTATCATTTAGCCCTAACACAGGGAATTTGGTGCTCTGTATCACAAATATAGAGCATTGAGTACTATAAATATATGTCATTAATCAGCACTAAATTATGGACCTATCCTCCTATCCCTACACAGTCATTTTAAGCAAAGGGGAAGATTGAAAAAATAGGGATTGCAAATAGCTTCTCAAAGCTATATTAAAGGGTTTTCCAGTTAAAAAAAAAAATAAATAACACCGGCAGCCAACCTTACTGCATCATATAAGTCAGATGATGATGTTCTGAGAGCATTTTGACTCCTCCAGCTTAATTGTAATCTATGACCCGTACCCTGTGATTACATCCCAGCGCAAGACTCACGGGGGAGAGTTACCATCACCCTACAGACCTTCTCTGTTGGAAGGGCTTAATTTTCTGGGCTTAGAATGCTATTTTCTACCATGACTTAATATTCAGTATGTTACTGAAATGAAAGGAAAAAATTTAGCCATCTGCCAATCACCATAAATAATGTGTTCTCTATATTGTACAGCTGATTATAATTACAGGGATACCAAATATTGTTTTGTGATATTTTATACTAGGGATGTTATAAAAACTTTGAATTTTTTTAAATAAAAGTTACGTTGTAGAAAATTGTCACTTTAACCATAAAAAAAAAAAAGCTGGAAAATAAAAATTATATTTTTTTGCCATAATTCTTACTATAAAGATTATTTCCCAGGTATCGGTAAAATTTGAACTCCAGACCATCTGTACAGAACACCTGCTTTACCCACTACTTTACAGAAAAGCTCTGCTGTGAAGATGGGATTTTTTTATACCTTTTTTTTTTTTTTTAATAGTTTTTACCTTTTATACCTTTTTATAGTCATATGTGCCCGCATTGCTGAGAAAAATGATGTTTTAATGCAAATGAGCCTCTAGGAGCAACGGGGGAGTTGCCATTACACCCCCGTTGCTCCTAGAGGCTCATTTGCATATATTAAAACATCATCTTTCTCAGCAATGCGGGCACATATGAACATGGGACCAACACAGATGCCTTCAGCTGCCAAGCGCACATGTAACAGGTCAGCCAGTGTCATAGGTACAAATCTGCTGACAGATGCCCTTTAAATATCACAAAACATTATTTGATAGTCATAATAGCCCATACAATATAGTAAACATATTATTTATTTTCAACCCCAGCATCATTGCTGACATCAAGTCTAGGCAGGGCCCAGGAGAATGAGCAGAACACCACCCTCAGAGGCACGGTCACTGATGATGATTTGTCTACAGGGAACAGCCTTACAAGCCTTGCCATGCCTCAGATGTAGACGTGATGTCATCGGGATAGGGTATCTACACAGTGGAAAATGTCATGTGATCACGATGAATTGCTGGAAAACGGGGCGTTACAGATAAACAGTCACTATTTGTAGAGTAATAGTATGTGTTGTCAATTGATGCTGAAAATTGCAAAACATATTATATATATATATATATATATATATATACACACACACAGTATATATGTATGTGTGTGTGTATATATATATATATATATATATATATCTGAAACACAGTGCTAAAGTTAAATGTTATCTCAACTAGAATAAAAGGCTGAAATATTGCAAAATGCCAAACAAACCTTGGCGGCCACCAGTGTGTCATGCTGTTTTGAAAGCCATAAAACGTAGAAACTGTAGGTTCCAGGAATTAATATCCGGAATCTGGAGTAAATAATTTCCAAGGTACGCTTCGTTAATCCCAGCTTACCGATTGGACATAGATATGTTGCATAAGGGAGGGACTTGGAGGAAGTCAGAAATGGCTTTCAAAGGATATGGATGAGCTGCCAAGGGCTCGGGCAGCTGCAGTAAAAAAGATGATAATTTTCACTACTGCTTCCTATTGAAGTGTAGTTTTGACTTAATTAACAAGTCAGCATAATGTACAGAATTAGGGTTATTTAGAATGAAACTGCATTCCTGTATTTTTTTTTCTAAAATGCAAGAAAGCTGAATTTTATCAGTGCTATGAAGTTTCGTTGTGAGGCAATTTGAAAGGCTTAGTGGGCATAGGATGAAACTAACATCATGTTCATGAACGTCATGGGCCTGGTCTAGAAGCTCAGCTTGGGGCACCCCATCAATCCCCATCTTCCCCAACCCATGCACTGCTTGTCCTAATGGCAGCGGCCCATCTGTAATTTCCACGTGCATTGCTGGATCTCTTAAGTGACCTGTCAATGCAGGGCCATTGCTAAAGTCAGGGGCACAAGCTTGAAGACACATGTTTTAACACCTTTGTGCCCTCACAAGGTTATTATATCCCCTTTGTGCCCTCATAAAGTGATAGTTGCCCCCCCCCCCCCCTTGAGACCTTCACAGGCAGTTGTCCACCTCTCTGTCCCAACAAAATAATACCTCTTTGTGCCCCAAAAGTAATTAGTCCTTTTTAGTACCCCCAAGGTAACAATGTTCCCCAATTTGTACTCTCACAAAGTAAAGTATTAGATTGAGGACAGGACAGGTCTCACTCACCTGAAGCCTCCATGGAGAGGCTACAGGCATGTTGTGTCAGCAAGAGTTACACTTGGACAGAACAGTAGGCCACAGCAGCAGTAATGGTACCTGCACTCATCAAACACAAGGGACCACAGGTAGGGGATCTCCCCATCTGGAAGGCAGGAGGTGGAGGTAGGCTGTAAGTTGACATGGCATGGGAAGGCACCGAGCATGAAAGACTGTTTTCAGCATGGCAGTTGGGGGTGCCTGGCCTAAGTAAATACGTTGGAGCAGTTGGCAGACCAATCCATTTTAGGCCTATCTTCCTGCAACTGCATGACCACTCGTGTTTTTTTATATCAGCACAATGCCTCTTGGCCCCGTGCTTAGTGGCCCTGATGCATCTGCGACTGTTGTGATCCTATAGCTATGCCACTGTTGGACATATTACACTTGACAATATGTACTCGATAACTTTGCTGTTGACCTTGGGTTCCATGGGCAGGTACTAGGGGACAATATTTGTCTACATACATTTATCTCTACAGACTGCTATCAACATTAACCTCTATGAAAGAATTGCATTAATATAGCAACCTATAAAAAAAATTCCCCAAAACAGCCGTCCTAGCCTCAGATTCAAATGAACTTGGTAAGTGCCATGTAATAATTGAGGCCTCTTTCCCACATCGGTGGATGTATGCTGTCCATGGTCTCCACAGACCGCTCATGTATCCATTGACTTTAATGTGTCTATTCACACATTAGTGATTTTCAACGGACTATGGGTCTGTGGGGACACCATGGAAGCGTGGCCTATTTTTGTGATTTCAGATCCCTCAAGCAAATTATAGTCTTTGGGTCTGTGAAAACCGTAGACGCCACAATACAGATGTCACCCATGTTTGGTCTGTAGTTTTCAGTAAAAACTCCCTGCCGATCTGATATTGATGACCTATCCTGAGGATAAGTCATCAATATAAAAAAATCTGACAGCTCCTTTAACCTGCTTGCTCAAATTTTAAGTTTCACTGAGAATATGAGCTGGAAATGAATTTTCAGCCTAGCGGTGTCCGTAGAATACGGATGACACACTGAGAGCAAAAAACAAACGCATGGACGGATGAACCACTGACGATCTTGTCACAGAAAAAAAGAGTAGTTCCGCGCAGTCTCTACTTAGTCAGTCATTGCATGTGATGTGCAATCTCACAGAATTATAGCCTTTCCTCCAATGCCGAGCGATCCTCTAGGTGTTCAATACTTTTCTTCACTTCAGCAAGAGGTCAAGATTTAAGACTTGCTTCAGTCGCATAAAATTTCATAAAAACTCATAGCCCGACCCAGGTTTCGCTCTGCTTCATCAGGGGACGATCTTGTCACGGATGTCCACATGGACATGTGATAGAGGCCATAAAGCATTGTTCACGTTTCATTGGATTACGGATGTGTGCTGTTTGCGCTCTCCATGGACAGCACACGTACCCATTGATTTTAATGTGTTTGTTTGCACACAGTGGGTTTCCACTGACTAACAGAGCATGCGCTTCTTTGGTTCATGATGTGGATCAAATGCGTCCATTGAAGTGTATGGGTGCGTGAAAAACTATTGATACAACACAGATGGCCTTTCTTTCACAGACCATCGGTAAGAGATGCTCTGGAAAAAAGATTTCGGCTGAGCCGTTTCTATGGAATACGGATGACAATTGGAGGGCAAAAAACTGGCACATGGATTCTTCATGGATGAAACACAGACATCAAACAGATACGGAAATGTGCATGAGGCCTAGAGTTGCCTGAGATTAAAAAATCTGGTTTACGTCTTTATTTCCCCAAAACAGTGCCACTCCTATCCATTGGCTGTATATGGTTTGGCACCTCAGTCCCATTCACTGTAATGTTGATGAGATACAATACCAGACTTGTGTCACGGGAAGTACAGGGAAGGAAAGACAACCAAAGGGAACCACAACTAAACAACCACAGACTAGACCCCGAACTTAGGGAACGAAGAGGTCACCTCCTAACAATCCCTGACACTCTCCCTAAACTGCTAACAACATGTGCAAATCTCAAAGGTAGAAATGCACATGCACAGGAACCTGAGACTGCTGCAACACTGAAGAAGAACAGAAGAACCACCACACAAGCAGAGCACGCCATAGAAGAACTATCAGCCGCAGGGAAACAAGTGAGAGGCGGAACATATAAAGAGCCACCTGACTGATAATGAGCAGCATCTGCGAAGGGGTGGAAATCTGTCAGCAACAATGAAAACAATAGATCTGTCAAATAGACTCCTGAGTCTTCCGTCTATCTGAACTTCTAAGATCTCTCCCAGGGCTGGCGGTGACAACTTGGAAATCAATGCACTGTCTCAGACATTTCTAACTAACCCCTAAAAGCTATCTAAAACAATATATATTTTTGAACGAGAAATAGGTGTATATATGACATAATGTTACCAGAATATCAGCTTCTTCATGTCTAATCAGAGCAACTTGCATTTGTATGACGGTACAAAAGCTTAAGATAATTGTCGTTTGCATAAGCCAAACTATAGTCTGTATATGGGGAACTTGACTGTCTCTCAAGGTGTGCCTTTGGGCAAAGGAAGGGCCTGACTCTCATATGAGTGCTGCAGTCTCTGCAAGCAGCTGTTTGTGGGGGTGCCAGGAGTCGCACCCCGCCGATCTGATATTGATGACCATCCAAAGCTCGCTTTGCTGAGTAAAGCGAGCTTCGGATGCTTTATCCGAAATTGCTTTGTTCAAAACTTCAGAATAATACTGTATGGAGATTCTTCTCCGTACAGTATTAGAATGTATGGGCTCCGATGAGCAGAAGTTAGTTATTCACATAGTTGCGCGTGAGTTCGTTGAATAACTTCAGTAGTTGATTTTTAAAGTGGGAAAACCCTTTTAAACTTGAAACCAAACTCGGCTACGGTTCCGAGGTACTAGTTGGAACCAAAGCCGAGTTCAGTATCAAGTTTCCACTTTAAAAATCAACTACTGAAGTTATTCAACGAAGTCATGCGCGACTGCGAATAACTAAATTCACCTCATCGGAGCCCATGCATTCTAATACTGTACGGAGATGAATCTCCGTACAGTATTATTCCGAAGTTTTAAGCGAATGGACTCTGGATGAAGCATCTGAAGCTCGCTTCGCTCAACACTAGTCATCAATATAAAAAATTCTGACAACCACTGCTAGCTCGAATTCAAGATGAGCGTGGACAGGAGTGCCTGCAACTACTGATCGCCTTGTGAAATAAGTCCACACAGGACATAAAATGGTGGATTTCCGGTGGATTTGTTGTGGATCTTTCTATGCATGTCCGTTTCCATGCAGATTCTGTAATGATTTTTGTGCAGCATGTGAATGAGATTTTGGCAAAGCTCTTTACTTAAATGCTGCAGATTTTCCTCCTGCAGAGGGAAATCCGCAGTGTGTAGAATTCTGCCTCATGTGGACGTAGCCTAGAACTGGGTTGACGTATCTCTCGCCACGAAGAATGCAATGTTGCATTGCATTTGATGATTGTCAATCGGGTCGCGGTTGGTAGCAAGGGACTCTGACGCTGTTGGATTTTTGGTCTCACACGACTTTGCCATCATAGGCCATAGTGCAAATTGCGTATGTCTGTGACTTTGCCCCAGGTTGCGTGACTTTTCTGAGACATGCTCTGTGTAGCCGTGCCTTACACCCCATGCACACGACCGTATCGGATTGTGTCCGTTTTGCAGTCCACCAAATACTGATGTCATCTTTGTTACCCCTTCACTTCAATGGGTCTGTAGTCTGCATTTTGCGGACATATTCTGTCTCTTTGCGGAATGGACACGCAGAAGCAGAAAGCACATGGATCATCTGTATGGCCATTCCGCAAAAAGATATACTGGGTCCACAAATAAAATGCGGACAGCACACAGACACATTTTTGGGATCAGCGATTTGCAGACTTGCAAAACAGATAGTCGTGTGCATGAGGCCTAAGGCTTTGCATAAATGCATTGAAATATAAAAGGGTGTCATTAAAGGCGGCCACAGATATTAGACTGTTGCTCACTGAACCCTACCAACATTGACTATATTGTGGCAGTAACTGGAATAATAATCATAAGGCCTCTTTCACACGAGTGTGACGGATTGGCTCCGCATGCGTTCAGGGTGCGTTCAGTGAAACTCGCACCATTTTGCAAGCAAGTTCAGTCCGTTTTGTCTGCGATTGCGTTCAGTTTTTTCCGCGCGGGTGCAATGCTTTTTTCACGCGCGTGATAAAAAACTGAAGGTTTACAAACAACATCTCTTAACAACCATCAGTGAAAAACCCACTGCATCCACACTTGCTTGCGGATGCAATACGTTTTTTACTGAAGCCCCATTCACTTCTATGGGGCCAGGGCTGCGTGAAAAACGGAGAATGTAGAACAAGCTGCGTTTTTCACGCAACGCAGAACTGATGCATGAAAAAAAAAATGGATATGTACGCAGACCCATTAAAATGTTGAACGTTCACGTCATCACGCATTGCACCCGCGTAGAAAACTCGCTCGTGTGAAAGAGGTCTAAGTGAATGGAAAAACTGTTGGACTGAGTGCAAAGGAGCATAAAGAGTTAACTGACAGAGGACGCTGCTGTGTAGGGGAATGGAGTGCAATAGCTGCCCTGCTGGGAAAGGTAGGATGTAAATGAATTGCGGGTAGAAGCTTGGTAATATGGTTAGGGGGGTCTGAGAACCACAGAGGATCATTAATGAGAAGAGAATTGAATGCTGCACACAGACATCATCCTTCAGTGGTGCGTAACACAGCAATGAGAAGCCTGGAGAACCTATAGAAGAGGATATAAGACACACATGCAGTACTTGTACAGTGCCAGGAATATGACTAGAATCCAGAGCACTTAACCCCTTAGGGACCGGGCTCATTTTCACCTTAAGGACCAGGCCAATTTTTTTAATTGTACCTAAACTTAAGAACAAACTTTTTACAAACCTTTTGTAAATGTAATTAAATAAAGTTTTGTAAATATACTTTAATTATTATTATTTTTTATTTGCATTTAATTGTTTGTCTAAAACGCCGGTCTGAATAAATGTGCCCCTGTGTGTTTAGTCTTTACATTTATACTAAAAGAAAGTGTTAAAATGTGTTGCTTATTTTGTTTAGACCGTTTGATACATATACCGTAGTTTCTTCGCTTGGCTATTTTTGACAGTCCCATAGAAATGAATGGAGGGTGGCAGTGCATGCATGGCTTCTCTCCGCTCACTTATTAGGAGGTCCTGTCCTTGATATAGGTGCTGGATCCACACCTATCCGACATTGTCCCGCACCTTTCTGACATTGATGGCATATCCTATCTAGATATCACCAATGTTGAAGATGAGACAAGCCCTTTAAAGGGCATCTGTCAGCAGATTTGTACCTATGACACTGGCTGACCTGTTACATGTGCACTTGGCAGCTGAAGGCATCTGTGTTGGTCCCATGTTCATATGTGTCCACATTGTTGAGAAAAATTATGTTGAAATATATGCAAATGAGCTTCTAGGAGCAACGGGGGCGTTACCATTACACCTAGAGGCTCTGCTCTCTCTGCAACTGCCGCGCCCCCTGCACTTTGATTGACAGGACCAGATGTGATGACGGTTTCACTGCCCGTCACAGTACAGAGGGTGCAGCAGAGAGAGCAGAGCCTCTAGGTGTAATGGTAACGCCCCTGTTGCTCCTAGAGGCTCATTTACATATAATAAAACATAATTTTTCTCAGCACTGCGGGCACATATGAACATGGGACCAACACAGATGCCTTCAGCTGCCAAGAGTATAAATTTGCTGACAGATACCATTTAACCACTTCAGCCCCGCTAGCTGAAACCCCCTTCATGACCAGGCCACTTTTTACACTTCGGCACTACACTACTTTCACCGTTTATCGCTCGGTCATGCAACTTACCACCCAAATGAATTTTACCTCCTTTTCTTCTCACTAATAGAGCTTTCATTTGGTGGTATTTTATTGCTGCTGACATTTTTACTTTTTTGTTATTAATCGAAATTTAACAATTTTTTTGCAAAAAAATGACATTTTTCACTTTCAGCTGTAAAATTTTGCAAAAAAAACGACATCCATATATAAATTTTTTGCTAAATTTATTGTTCTACATGTCTTTGATAAAAAAAAAATGTTTGGGCAAAGAAAAAATGGTTTGGGTAAAAGCGTTTACAAACTATGGAACAAAAATGTGAATTTCCGCTTTTTGAAGCAGCTCTGACTTTCTGAGCACCTGTCATGATTCCTGAGGTTCTACAATGCCCAGACAGTAGAAAAACCCCACAAATGACCCCATTTCAGAAAGTAGACACCCTAAGGTATTCGCTGTAGGGCATAGTGAGTTCATAGAACTTTTTATTTTTTGTCACAAGTTAGCGGAAAATGATGATTTTATTTAAATTTTTTTTTTTCTTACAAAGTCTCATATTCCACTAACTTGCGACAAAAAATAAAAAATTCTAGGAACTCGCCATGCCCCTCACGGAATACCTTGGGGTGTCTTCTTTCCAAAATGGGGTCACTTGTGGGGTAGTTATACTGCCCTGGCAATTTAGGGGCCCTAATGTGTAAGAAGTACTTTGCAATCAAAATGTGTAAAAAATGGCCTGCGAAATCCGAAAGGTGCACTTTGGAATATGTGCCCCTTTGCCCACCTTGGCAGCAAAAAAGTGTCACACATCTGGTATCGCCGTACTCAGGAGAAGTTGGGGAATGTGTTTTGGGGTGTCATTTTACATATACCCATGCTGGGTGAGAGAAATATCTTGGCAAAAGACAACTTTTCCCATTTTTTCATACAAAGTTGGCATTTGACCAAGATATTTCTCTCACCCAGCATGGGTATATGTAAAATGACACCCCAAAACACATTGCCCAACTTCTCCTGAGTACGGCGATACCACATGTGTGACACTTTTTTGCAGCCTAGATGCGCAAAGCGGCCAAAATTCCTTTTAGGAGGGCATTTTTAGACATTTGGATCCCAGACTTCTTCTCACACTTTCGGGCCCCTAAAAAGCCAGGGCAGTATAAATACCCCACATGTGACCCCACTTTGGAAATAAGACACCCCAAGGTATTCAATGAGGGGCCTGGCAAGTTCATAGAATTTTAATTTTTTTGCATAAGTTAGCAGAAATTGATATTTTTTTTGTTTTTTTCTCACAAAGTCTCACTTTCCGCTAACTTAGGACAAAAATTTCAATCTTTCATGGACTCAATATGCCCCTCACGGAATACCTTGGGGTGTCTTCTTTCCGAAATGGGGTCACATGTGGGGTATTTATACTGCCCTGGCTTTTTAGGGGCCCTAAAGCGTGAGAAGAAGTCTGGAATATAAATGTCTAAAAAATGTTACGCATTTGGATTCCGTGAGGGGTTCATGTGAGATTTTATTTTTTGACACAAGTTAGTGGAATATGAGACTTTGTAAGAAAAAACAAACAAAAAAATATATATATTTCCGCTAACTTGGGCCAAATTTTTTTTACACTTTTACAACATATACACTCCCTGACCACCCCCCTGTCATTGACCACCCCCCTGGTAAGGCTCCATTCAGACGTCCGTATGATTTTTACGGATCCGTGGATACATGGATCGGATCCGCAAAACACATGCGGACGTCTGAATGGAGCCTTACAGGGGGGTGATCAATGACAGGGGGGTGATCAATGACAGGGGGTGATCAGGGAGTGTATATGGGTGATCACCCCCCTGTCATTGATCACCCCCCTGTAAGGCTCCATTCAGACGTCCATATGATTTTTACGGATCCATGGATACATGGATCGGATCCGCAAAACACATGCGGACGTCTGAATGGAGCCTTACAGGGGGGTGATCAATGACAGGGGGTGATCAGGGAGTGTATATGGGTGATCACCCCTCTGTCATTGATCACCCCCCTGTAAGGCTCCATTCAGACGTCCGCATGTGTTTTGCGGATCCGATCCATGTATCCGTGGATCCGTAAAAATCATACGGACGTCTGAATGGAGCCTTACAGGGGAGTGATCAATGACAGGGGGGTGATCAGTGACAGGGGGTGATCAGGGAATCTATATGGGTGATCACCCGCCTGTCATTGATCACCCCCCTGTAAGGCTCCATTCAGACGTCCGTATGCATTTTGCGGATCCGATCCATGTATCCGTGGATCCGTAAAAATCATACGGACGTCTGAACGGAGCCTGACAGGGGGGTGATCAATGACAGGGGGGTGATCAGGGAGTTTATATGGGGTGATCATGGGTTCATAAGGGGTTAATAAGTGACCGGGGGGGGGGGGAGGTGTAGTGTAGTGTGGTGTTTGGTGCGACTTTACTGAGCTACCTGTGTCCAGAGGACCAGGTAGCAGGTATATTAGACGCTGTTATCAAAACAGCGTCTAATATACCTGTTAGGGGTTAAAAAAAATCACATCTCCAGCCTGCCAGCGAACGATCGCCGCTGGCAGGCTGGAGATCCACTCGCTTACCTTCCGTTCCTGTGAGCGCGGTTCACAGGAAATCTCGGGTATCGCGAGATGACGCGCCGATGCGTCCAGGAGGAGTAAATCAACCACCTCCCGGACGCATCGGTGCGTTAGGCGGTCGGGAGGTGGTTAAAGAGGACCTGTCTCCTTTCATGACATGTCTGTTTTAATAGCTCCATGCATTCCCCCTGTAATAACAATTCTGGGGCATCTGTTCTTATGTCTGTATGCTGTGCCGTTCCTTTATTATTTCTACTAGAAGTTATGAATGAATTGCTAGCAGTCTGCAGTAAGGGTACAGAGGGGAGGTAACTAGTTGGGGGGTGTACCTGCACAGACTCACTCTATCCAATCAGTGCTGCCTTTTTCAGACTGTGCAGGTGCACACCACCCGCAACTTGTTACCTCCCCTCTGTACCCTTACTGCAGACTGCTAGCAATTCATTCATAACTTCTAGTAGAAATAATACAGGACTGGCACAACATAGAGCCATAAGAATAGATGCTCCAGACTTGTTAGTACGTGAGGAATGCATGACGCTATTAAAACAGACATGTCAGGAGCTGTGAAAGGTCCTCTTTAAGTAGCAAAAGGCCCCTCTGCATGGTGCTCCATATAAATATATCAGTGTTAGAAATGTCACATAGTAAGTTGGGGCCCCATTAAAGATTTAGCATTTGGGCCTGAAGCTTGTTTTATGCCTCTTTCTTGCCGTTACAGGTAAGACCTGCTGTAATCCTGGCGGCTTTATCACTTTTTACTCCCAGAGCTATCCATTGTAGATAATTCCTAGAAAATAGTAAATAAACCGGCTTTTCACTAAATGGAATCATCACCGCTGGTCAGAACATTCTGTAGCTACGGGACCAATTAACCCCATGTCCTCTTCCCGGTCTACACATCTTTACACCATAAATCCCTGTACATTATGATTCACATTCACTACTTCATTTATGAGAGCAAGTAGAGCCACCCAGTGGCCACTGTGTATAATGCTTTAAATTCTTTGCAAATGTGACAATTTTTTAACATACGTTTATAGATTAACCTGATAAATTAAAAACAAATACAAAAATGTAAAAAAAAAATTGTTCACAAACCTCCAAGGAAATATGGCATATAATGCAATTAGTTTCCTCTTCTTTTCATAACCTCGTAGGTTGCTGAAGGTGGTAGCCATACTTGCAGCATCATTTTCAACTTTCTACTCCTTTCCACTTTTTAAACGTGGCGATAAGTGGGTATGGCTTAGCAGGAGGGGCCTCACAGATTTACTATAATTTACGCCAGTAGGACAGTTTAAATTTATGCAGGCTTTTTGGTGCATAGACTGCCTTGGAGATGCACCAGATTTACTTAAAGGGTTGCGTCACAAAACATATTCTACAGTTTTGAAACCAGCACCTGGATATGAATCCTTTTGTAATTGCATGTAATTCAAAATTTAGTATAGTCATTAAGCTATACAATAAAATGTATCTGTATAGCGGCGCCACCTGCTGTTTGTCCATCTCACTGAGCTGGTCGCACGCGCTCAGTTTAAATTTTACAGGGAGAGAGCTGCAGCAGAAAGGACACGCACCAGGATGCCAGACTGAAGATAATCTAGCAGAGAAATTGGAGCAGTGAATGTGGAGATCTCTGGATCCATGTGAGGTACAGGGCTGGTTCTGGCTTTGTTAGAAAGGTATTGTCATGTGCTATGATGTCTGTTTTTTTTTTACATTAATCATGGTATAACCCCTTAAGTGGCCTGTGCGTTCTGTCTCGATGGACTTTATACTAAGGGCGGCCATATCCATTCTATAGGTCTCATTCAGCCGACAGCTATTTTTCCCAACGCCCTCCCGGTTCCTCCATAGACATACACCTTTGGCTCGGCCAGATGTCTATGTGTATTCAATGGGGAGAGAGTTGTGAGCCACTTACAGACACCTCCGGCGGAGGCTTTTCTCGCTTGAGAAGAAAAAGTCCCTGCAAATTCGGGACAGTTGGCATCTATGTAAAATGTTGGCCGAACCGCGAACAATACTCTAATGTGTATGGGGGGGGCTTTAGATTGGTGTCAGTCTTCGTATATCTGGCTCACTGTGTAGTAAAAAAGGGTTAGGATTTTCTGTAGATGTGTCCTAGGCTGGACTACACCTACAAGTTTTCGCGTTGGAAAATCTGTAGCAATATACGCCATGTCTGAACCTGTTCATAATGCCATCGTGCATAAATGACAAATTCATGAGCACTGCCATAACAGTGTCAGCACTGCTGCATCTGTAAATTTAATAAATACAGTGGGGGACATTTATCATCTGTAGTAACACCAGACAACTGGCATAAAAAATAGTTGCAAAGTTTGGCACATGCCCAACAGACCAGCACAGATGCACCAGAATTATATTATAGCTAGCAGAAGGACCACGGCTTCGCACAGGTATATGTCATCTATTAAATTTAATGTTTGTGTATGTCATTAAAAGATATCGACAGTATCCACTATAACTGTGACCTCCACAGCACTCTGCTCCCTTAACAGTGTCATCTACAGTGCCCCGCCCCTTTAAAGCTGACCTACAGCAGTGAAGAAAAATGGCTGGGTTGTTATGGAAACCTGATCTAAAACTGTGTGTATGTGGAGACTAAGGGCATTCAAGCTTCTGTTGGCTGATAAGGGTCATATGACCAGGCTTCTATTGGGTAATGCATTTTTTGGGAATATCTTAGGCTACTTTCACACTTGCTCTTGATCGGATCCGTTCTGAACGGATCCGATCATATTAATGCAGACGGAGGCTCCGTTCAGTACGGATCCGTCTGCATTAATAACTTAGAAAAATTTCTAAGTGCGAAAGTAGCCTGAGCGGATCCGTTCAGACTTTCAATGTAAAGTCAATGGGGGACGGATCCGCTTGAAGATTGAGCCATATGGTGTCATCTTCAAGCGGATCCGTTCCCATTGACTTACATTGTAAGTTTGGACGGATCCGCACGCCTCCGCACGGCCAGGCGGACAGCTGAACGCTGCAAGCAGCGTTCAGGTGTCCGCCTGCTGAGCGGAGCGGAGGCTGAACGCCGCCAGACTGATGCATTCTGAGCGGATCCGCATCCATTCAGACTGCATCAGGGCTGGACGGAAGCGTTCTTCTCCGCTCGTGAGCCCCTTCAAACGGAGCTCACGAGTGGACAGCAGAACGCTAGTGTGAAAGTAGCCTTACGCAGGGATGTCCTTTTGAACAGCTCGCTCTCAGACAGCAGCACTGTGCTGCAGGGAGAAAGTCACCGTCCCTCCCACCCCTGAAGCTGACAGAAGTTGATTTTTACCTTCATTTTTTCAATCCCTGTCAGCTGTGGGATGGGAGGGGCGTGGCCTAACTGGATTGGGGGTGTGGCTTAGTGGGTCCTGTATGGCCACCCTACCTTCCCCCTGAACTGTCACCTCCACAGCACTCCCTTAAGTGTCATCCACAGCGCCCTGCCCCTTTAAAGCTGACCTGCAGCAGTGAAGAAAAATGGCTGGGTTGTTATGGAAACCTGGTGTAAAACTGTGTGTATGTGGAGACTAAGGACCTGCGAGCTTCTATTGGCTAATAAAGGTCATGTGATGTGCCATATTTGCAATTTTGGGGAATATCTCAGGAATGGTACGTGCTAGAGAGCTGTGACCCCCCACAAGATGTCTTTCCAGGTAGCAAGGGATGTGTATACCAAGTTTTGTTGAAATCGATGGTTGCGTTTTTGAGTGATTGTGGAACATGCATACATATATTTGTCCTTCTTTATATATATCTATAGAAGATTGTGGTGCTTCTGATGCCAGCGGGGGATAAACTGAGGCCACCGTGTATACGCCAATCTTAATAAATATCCCACGTTATGTCTAGTGCAGCACAAATGTCAAATACTATAAATGCTATACATTCCTGCTAGTGCAGCACTTGAACCAGGGCAAGTAATATAAAATGTCAGCTCTTTAAGAAGCATTGTTTTACCTTGGGCATATTTTTCAGTATGTCTGTTAATAACAAACAAAAACCCATGTGGAACTTCTTTGCCCTTGTAGAAGCACACAGAGGAGAGTTTAGAATAACTTAGGCTTCAGGAAGAGAAAGGCCTTGTTTGTTGCCCATAGCAACCAATCAGCGCTCAGCTTTCATGGTGCCATATGAGCAATAAAACAACTTAACATATAAAGAAATAATCACTGAAATATGGTGCAAAATGTCCGCAAAAGGGGTTACATAAAATATTAATCATGAAATCACCAATAAGTAATAAATTAATAAATAACCAATAAACCATCAGTAAGTCCACAATTGTCCCCCCACCGAAGCTAAGTGACTAATCCCCCTCTAATTCTGGACCCCGACTTGTAAAAAGGGGGAGGAGGGGCAGTGCGATGTTTTCTTTCTTCCAGGTTCAGCGACGGACAAGGCTCCAGACTTGCCGATCACCTCCTTCAATAGTTGAATTTCCCGCCTCAGGTGTTAGAGCAGCCAATCAGAAAGGGGCAGAAAACAGGTACCCCAGTAACAGGTAGGCAACGATGAACCAATCACAGCTCTTCCTGAAATCACCTCAGACGAGCTGAAAAATAAATGGCAGAAAACAAGCACAAAAAGGGGGAAAAAAAAGGAAGGGGAAAAGTGACAGAACTACTACTTCCAATATGCTCAATGACACCCTGGTGGGACTCCGGCATACGCCTTTGTGCCCACGGTCATGGTGCCATATGAGCAATAAAACAACTTAACATATAAAGAAATAATGACAATCACTGAAATATGGTGCAAAATGGCCACGGTCCTTTTATTAAGGGTTACATAAAATATTAATCATGAAATCACCAATAAATAATAATTTAATAAATAACCAATAAACCATCAGTAAGTCCACAATTTTCCCCCCAGCAAAGCTGGGTGACTAACCCACCAGACATGCGGGTATTAACCCCCATGTCCCCCTCATAAAAAACCCGGCCTTGTCTATCATGCCCTGAATATCGGTGTTAAAAATATCCAAGCCAATATCGGACAGATGTACTAAATCATCCCGATAAAGACCACCAATTAAACCTTCCAACTCACTATGTCTAAATGACCAGCCGTTCAATCTTGGAAGATATTTCTCTAAATTTCTATTGACCCTCTATAAAACCGAACTGATCACCCCTCCATATTAAATGAGGGATGATCTCTGAGAAAATTAATCAATTCAATTGTTTTGATTTTTCCCAAATCGTTCCCTCCCAGCATGGATTATTAACACATCCAGCTGGGGTAACGACTGTAGCTCGCATCCCAAAATTGGAAGGATTTGTTTCCATCTTAAACCCTTAAACCCCTAAAACCCAACCAAAAAATAGACGTAAATAATCAACCAAAAAAGATTTTTTGTTAATAACTACGCTCAGCAGTCCTTCTTTCTGCCCAAAAGACGAAAGAATGACCCAGAATCCAAACGATCAATTGCTTTGAACCTAGAAAAGATTGATTTTCAGTTAGGCCGGACATATAGTTTGTATCTGTTAGATTCCCAACGGCCAATTCTCTTAATCACTGCCTCATTCAATCCTATATTCGCAGCAACTGTGGCGGCACCAATTTAGAAAGAATGAGACGAATACTGCTTCGAAGCTAAATTCAATGACTCTAAAAAAAAATTCAATATTGCATTAAATTGGTAAATTGACACACCTGAACCATCTTCGTCTACCAGGAAAGAAGCGTTACCCTGAGGTCTAACTTCAAAAAATTATTTCACTGTACTGTCACAATGGTGAATCTGATACAGCCGCTAGATTAATCCAAGAACCTTTCCCCAATTGATTCGTTTTTGATTTTCTAATAAAAAATGACACTGAACTACTGCTTAACTTAACATCTTCAAATCTCAAAGGAGCCCTTGACCGCCTATTTGCCGCTAACGGTTCACCTATGCGAAATGCGCCGAAGAAAGCAACTACAAAAGCTACTTTGAATAACAATGCCTCGTATCCTGAATATGTGCAGAATTCTAAAACCGAAACTAATCTGTCCAACAGCTCAAAAGTAATTGGACGTCTACCATCCCTCCGATTACCAGCTCTCCTAAGGTTTTTAAGAAACTGCTTCACCACATACGGATTAGAAAAAGCTTGACAACCTACTAGTCTAAAAAAGAATGAGACACCAGCTACCGCTTTATGCAAAACCGAATAACCAAAACCGTCTTCTAACAAAGAACAAAGAAATTGAAAAAATAAGTTTAAATCAAAAGAAAAACAAATCACGTTTCTAGCTAAACAAAATTGATACCACCTCTTCAAAGCCAAAGAATATCCTTCCCAGGTCCGAGGCGCTAAAGACTTCTGAATGAACATGCTGATTATATTCGGACATGGGATTCCCACTCACTCTGCTTGTGGCACTAGAGAAAATAATCTTTCCCACTGAGCGCGGGAAAGAGAATCAGCTGCATTGTATTATTGTCCTTACTTGCAATATACTTTGCTTTGATTCAAACATTTAACTCTAAACAACAATGAACTAAATAACGCACCAATCTAACTACTACTTCACTATTTGATGACAAACAACCGCAAAAAGAACTCCCTTATTATCTGAAAAAATGAAAACTCTATTATTCCTGAAAGCATTACCCCAAATAACCAAAGCGATTACTATAGGAAATAATTCCATTTCACTAAGTTCTTGGTCAAACCCAGCTCCCTCCACCAATCAGGCCATGGTTCAACTGACCATTGGCCAATTAAAAATGCTCCCTAACCCCATTGCACCTGCTTCCTCAAAATCTTCCTGCCAAGCACTACGACCGTTAAAAAGTCATCCTTTAATTCTCTGGTAACTCTAATATGTGAATGAGGAGATTTTAAACCCTTAGTCACCATGTCGTGGCCAAAAGTTTTGAGAATGACACAAATATTAGTTTTCCCAAAGTTTGCTGCTAAACTGCTTTTAGATCTTTGTTTTAGTTGTTTCTGTGATGTAGTGAAATATAATTACACGCACTTCATACGTTTCAAAGGCTTTTATCGACACTTACATGACATTTATGCAGAGTCAGTATTTGCAGTGTTGGCCCTTCTTTTTCAGGACCTCTGCAATTTCGACTGGGCATGCTCTCAATCAACTTTTGGGCCAATTCCTGACTGATAGCAACCCATTCTTTCATAATCACTTCTTGGAGTTTGTCAGAATTAGTGGGTTTTTGTTTGTCCACCCGCCTCTTGAGGATTGACCACAAGTTCTCAATGGGATTAAGATCTGGGGAGTTTCCAGGCCATGGACCCAAAATGTCAACGTTTTGGTCCCCGAGCAACTTAGTTATCACTTTTGCCTTATGGCACGGTGCTCCATTGTGCTGGAAAATGCATTGTTCTTCACCGAACTGTTCTTGGATTGTTGGAAGAAGTTGCTGTTGGAGGGTGTTTTGGTACCATTCTTTATTCATGGCTGTGTTTTTGGGCAAAATTGTGAGTGAGCCCACTCCCTTGGATGAGAAGCAACCCCACACATGAATGGTCTCAGGATGCTTTACTGTTGGCATGACACAGGACTGATTGTAGCGCTCACCTTTTCTTCTCCGGACAAGCCTTTTTCCTGATGCCCCAAACAATCGGAAAGAGGCTTCATCGGAGAATATGACTATGCCCCAGTCCTCAGCAGTCCATTCACCATATTTTCTGCAGAAGATCCATCTGTCCCTGATGCTTTTTTTGGAGAGAAGTGGCTTCTTTGCTGCCCTTCTTGACACCAGGCCATCTTACAAAAGTCTTCGCCTCACTGTGCATGCAGATGCGCTCACACCTGCCTGCTGCCATTCCTGAGCAAGCTCTGCACTGGTGGCACTCCGACCCCGCAGCTGAATCCTCTTTAGGAGACGATCCTGGCGCTTGCTGGACTTTCTTGGACGCTCTGAAGCCTTCTTAACAAGAATTGAACCTCTTTCCTTGAAGTTCTTGATGATCCTATAAATTGTTGATTGAGGTGTAATCTTAGTAGACACAATATCCTTGCCTGTGAAGCCATTTTTATGCAACGCAATGATGGCTGCATGCGTTTCTTTGCAGGTCACCATGGTTAACAATGGGAGAACAATGATTTCAAGCATCACCCTCCTTTTAACAGGTCAAGTCTGCCATTTTAACCCAATCAGCCTGACATAATGATCTCCAGCCTTGTGCTCATCAACATTCTCACCTGAGTTAACAAGACTATTACTGAAATGATCTCAGCAGGTCCTTTAATGACAGCAATGAAATGCAGTGGAAAGGTTTTTTTGGGATTAAGTTAATTTTCATGGCAAAGAAGGACTATGCAATTCATCTGATCACTCTTCATAACATTCTGGAGTATATGCAAATTGCTATTATAAAAACTTAAGCAGTAACTTTTCCAATTTACAATATTTATGTAATTCTCAAAACTTTTGGCCACAACTGTACAATCTTCTAGAAAAAAACCCTACCAACTGGTATGACTCTTTATGCAAAAGCCAATAAACCCAACAAGCTCTGTAAATCTCTCAACTGAGTTTTCTTCACTGAACGAATCTTTCTGATCTCTAGAATTGTTTTCTCAACCTTTTCCATAGGAAGTCTAAATTCCATGTTAATTGAATCCATCACAACTCCCAAAAACTGAATTTCCTGACCTGGCCAGACTGTTTTCTCCTTAGCTAACGGAACACCAAAAAACTGGCACATCTGCACAAAATCTTGCAATAAACGAGAACAATCAAAAAATTAACCAACAAACAAAAAATCATCTAAATAATGCAAAACACTCGATAAACCTAACTCTTTAATAACAACCCAATTCAAAATCATAAGGATCCTTTTTTGACACTAAACCCAAAGGAGAGATTCTAAAATCAGCAAATGGTGGGGAATTGAATGGGCCCGCTATCCTTCCAATTTTTTCCCCAACTACCTCCATATGTTTCCTAACTGAAGGCAAATTATCAACCATCACCCAACCACTACCTGAAAATCTGGGAACATTAAAAAAAAAACCTTGTAGCCATGTAGCCATGCCATGTAGCCATGCCAACATTTTTCCCACTTCACTGGCGTCTGAGCTTTTAGAAAATTCCCTGCCAACATCTTTGGAACCCCATTTTTATGTTGCCATGTACCGCTATCTTCTGACGGAACGTTTCATCATATGAAAACCATGCAAGGCCACCAAAATGACGGTATGCCTCTAAAATGGAATTCATATGCTGAAACAAACCAATACAAAGCTGTGGATGTTTTGCACATAATACTGAAGAATATATGCAAAAAGCCTGCAATCAGTTATGCAAGCCTTTTCCTATCTTCCTTTTTCTCATCCACTTTCTTTTCATTCTTAAAAGACTCTTTGGCAGAAGGAAGTAATGATAAAATATTCACATACTACCTTCTCGGAATTTTTTCTTTCACTGATTGGGATAAATGAAACCCCAAAGGAGTACCGTCACGCGTCATAGCCTCCTTTAAGCAGGTTTCAGATACACCAATTCTGCTATCATCTAATAACCTATCCTGAACCTTATCAGCCACTGCAGCAGCAGGCGGATCACACCATACAGCTGCAGACTGATTCACCTGAATGGGCACAGAAGCTGTAGCCCAATCAGAAAAAAGCTTTGCTAAACTAAGCAGAAGCTTATTATCTGCATTCCCAAAGTTGGTGGGCAAAGACATGCTCTGTCCACATATCTTCTCACCTAGATCCTGGGCTGTATCCCCCATGGCTGGGTTGGAGGCCGGCTGTGGTGATATACTCAAAACCCCGGACTGTGATGCTGATCACCTCCTTAGGCCTCATACACACAATGAAGTTCTATGGGGCTATTCACATGGCCGTTCTTTTAACGGCAAGTGAATAGCGTCCGTCCAAAAATAGGACATGTCCTATTTTTGGCTGTTTCCAGGAATGCACGGCCGATTGACAGGAGTGCATCCGTCTAACGGCCGTTAAAAACGGGTAGACTTTATCTATGGCCATTTAGGGGTTAAAAAAAACCTTACCTCATCCACTTGCTCGCACTGCGGCAGTCTCTTCTTTCTTAATTAAGCAGGACCTGCTGAAGGACCTGCGATATGCGTGGTGATGTCATCGCTCACATCGCAGATCCTTCCGCAGATCCTGTTCAGTGAAGAGAGAAAAGACTGCTGCAGCACCAACAAGTGGATAAGGTAAGGTGTTTTTTTTTTTTTTTTGTGGGCCATTATGGGGGCATTATTTAAACCATGGGGGAAATTATTTAAGATGGGGCACTACGTTGGGGGCATTATTAAAGCTGGGGAGGTAAAAAAATAAAAAATCCTACACTATGGTGGACATTATTTTAGCTGGGGGCCTACTATCCTGTGCGTGTTCTCAGAAAGGTGGGTATAGAAATAACTGCCAATCAAATATATCAATTTTTCATGTCCGTTTTTAACGGACATGAAAAATTTATGCAAAACTGACATTAAAAACGGACACACGGACAGAAAATGGATGGACACACTGATGCAACATGGCCATGAAAAACTAACAGTGTGTCTGTTTTTAACAGAGGCTTGTTTGTGCATGAGGCCTTAAATAGTTGAATTTCCTGCCTCAGGTGTTAGAGCAGCCAATCAGAAAGGGGCAGAAAACAGGTACCCCAGTAACAGGTAGGCAACGATGAACCAATCACAGCTCACAAATCACCTCAGATGAGCTGAAAAATAAATGGTAGAAAACAAGCACAAAAAGGCAAAAAGGGGGGAAAAAGGCAGGGGAAAAGTGACAGAACTACTACTCCTAATATGCTCAATGACACCATGCTGGGACTTCGGCATACGCCTTTGTGCCCACGGTCATTCTGCCAGAGCAGTTTTAGAAATGAAGGCTGAGCTCTGGTTGCTATGGGTGACCAAGACAGTTACTAAGGATTGTTTTGATAAATGAGGCCCACGGTGCCTTACGAAGTTACATTATGGTAGCACAAAGATTGTGTATAGATCTATAATATAGACCAGTAGACACTTTGTGTGCTGCCATATAATGTCCATGCACAGAAAATGTAGTGCCTTCAGGTGGTTTGTAAAATTGTAGCTTATTAGTGCTGCCCAAGCAATGTCTATATTCCCCTTGTCTTCTTCTAAACCTGTAGCTATAAGGCTACATGCACACGACAGTGAATAATGGCCGTGTGACGGCCGTCTAAGTAAAGGCGGTCACACTGCCATTTTTAGCACCTGTGAAAGTCTATGGGGCTATTCACATCGCCGTTCTTTTAACGGCCAGTGAATAGTGTCCGTCCAAATATAAGACATGTCCTATTTTTGGCCGTTTTCACGGCCGGATGGACCTCATTGAAATCAATAGGACAGTTTTTAACGGCCAATTGACAGGAGTGCACCCGTCTAACGGCTGTTAAAAATGGGTACACAGGCCATTTAGGGGTAAAAAAAAAAATGAATCACCTCATCCGCTTTCCTTGCGGTGCAGCAGTCTCTTCTCTCTTCATTGAGCAGAACCTGCGATCCTGCGATCTGTAACATAACCACGTGAGAGCGCACAGTGACATCATCGCGCACCTTCGGCAGGTCCCGTTGTTGTTGTTTTTTTGGGGGGCTGCGGGACACTATGGGGGCAATATAAAGCTGGGCGCCCTAAAAAAAAAAATGGGGGACATTATTTAATATGGGGCCCTACATTGGCGGCATTATTAAAGCTATGGGCGGTAAAAATTTTTTATATACACTGTGGGGGACATTTATTTAGCTGGGGGCCTACATGGGGGCATTATATAAACTGGGGACACTATAAATAATGTATATACACTGTGGGGGACATTTATTTAGCTGGGGGCCTACATGGGGGCATTTATATAAGCTGGGGCAGCAACAAAAAAAGATTCCTACAGTATGGGGGACATTATTTTAGCTGGGGGCCTACCGTCCTGTAGGTTTTCTCAGAAGGGTGGGTCAAATTCATCCAAACTGATGCAAAACGGACATTAAAAACAGACATACGGCCACTCAAATGGAGGCACACACTGATGCAAAATGGCCATGAAAAACTGACAGTGTGTCTGTTTTTAACTGACTTTTTTTTCACTGTCGTGTGCATGAGGCCTTAGGCTGTAGGGGGATCTTGTGTAGATCCAAATGAGCAAATAAATCAAATACTGTATGCCCCCACATATGTGAACATGTCTGCCACTGTTGGATTGTTGTCTACTCCATTACTATTAGTGGCCTGTTCTTAGGATAGGCCATCAAAATCTAGTTGGCAGGGGTCCTACCTTCATTGATCAGCTTTTTCAGAGTAGCTCTTGCACCAGTATCTTACTTACCAACATTTGCATTGGTAAAATTGGGGCATGTAAGTCCCAACTCCTGGGAACGCCTTGAACCCACCTGGAAAACCACTGATGAAGAAGGCAGCGTAGTCCTTCGAAACGCGTCTGGTGACCTCCCTCTGAAAACCTGCCAATAACCTCACCTTGGAAGCGCTTCCGAGCAACGAATCCCATCTGAATCCTCCGGATTGAAAGGACCACCAACGAAAAAACTTAAAACCAAGTCCGGCTAAGACACGTGAGACACCGAAGAAGTGACGTCATATCCACGTGGCACGCCGAAAAGACCGGGAAAAACAAACACCGCAGAGCGCAGCAAGGCTGCTCCAACAACCAGGACACCTCGCAAAGAAAGGTAAACAGTCAGGGTGCAGTTCCCTTAATGTGTGGGACGCCACACTAAGTACAGCACCCGACTGACCTACTACATATTTTTATATTTTTATATATTTTTACATTTTTTCATTTTTTATATACTTTTATCCTTTCTATTTTTTTCACCGCTCTATCCATATATTATATACCTCCTATGTGACCAAGACCGTAGATACAGATAGACAATTTTTATGGACTATAAATAAATGGACACAACCATTCACTGTACCCACGGAAGGTGAAAACCGCTATTAGATAATTACTGCAGTGCCACACCTCCACTCTGCATATATCTGCTATTTTTTGTTACTCCTGTTATTTTTTGGTATAATTTTTGACATATCTCTGGTATTGTGCATCTGCAAACGCTGTATATAGCAAAACATCATTCTTATTGCTATTTTTATTTATGAGAACCTCATCCTTTGGACCTCCACATTTTTAGAACCTTTTACCTCTTTATTTCCCATTCCTAAAAAACGTACCCTTACAAAAATAAATACATATTTTACTATCCCACATACTGCCTCCCTAGCATTATTGATAGATGTAGAGTGCCGGTTTTTCCACTATACACTGTTGGATTGTTGTCTACTCCATTACTATTAGTGGCCTGTTCTTAGGATAGGCCATCAAAATCTAGTTGGCAGGGGTCCTACCTTCATTGATCAGCTTTTTCAGAGTAGCTCTTGCACCAGTATCTTACTTACCAACATTTGCATTGGTAAAATTGGGGCATGTAAGTCCCAACTCCTGGGAACGCCTTGAACCCACCTGGAAAACCCAGGGCAGGGGCGTAGCTATAGGGGAAGCAGAGGAAGCGGCTTCTTTGGGGCCCTGACCCAGAAGGGGCCCGTTCAGGAGGAGGAGCACTAAAAGATTTTGTCAGGGCCCACTCAACAGTATTACATAAGGAAATTATATACAGTGAGAGTATAGACAGTGTAGAAAACGGATGGAACAGCTGCCGGGCCTGGTCTGAGGGAGCGATCTCTACTAGCCACAGGAATGGGGGCGGCATGAAAAAAAGGGGTTGCGAAAAATTACTGGGGGCCCCATTCAAAAATTTGCTGTGGGGCCCAGTCATTTCTAGCTACACCACTGACCCAGGGTCTGCATTAGTTACACCCGTTTTGGATCAGAGACAGCGCAGATTATCAGAGACAGTCCCGGCAAATTCAGGACAGTTGGCAACTATGCAGAAGTTGGAGCTACAACTACAGAACTCTGTCCGTGCACTGAATGGAGTTGGTTACTGCTCCCATTTAAATGAATGGAAGCAATGCTGCAGTTACAAGCAATGTCCACTGCACGATGAATGGAGCTGTGAAGTTTCAGTGTCAAAGCTACCCCGAAGCAGGTTATTGGCGCTAGGGATGTGCGAATCGACTTCAGATGGAACATCCAAAGTCGATTTGCATAAAACTTCGCTCTAATACTGTACAGAGCAGGAACTCCATACAGTATTAGAATGTAATCGCTGCAATAAGCCGAAGTTATTGCTTTGCGAAGTCTCGCAAGACTTTGCGTAATAACTTCTCAAATTAATTTGTACTGTAAAAAAAACATTTCCCTAACTCTGGTTCCGTTCCAAGGTAGCACTTGGAACCGAACTCGAGTTCGGGAAATGTTTTTGAAGCCAATACATTCTAAAACTGTATGGAGCTCCTGCTCCGTACAGTATTAGAACAAAGTTTTGTGCGAATCATCCGAAGTCGATTGGCTCATCCCTAATTGGCACCCCTACACCATACAGAAATTGATAGCATATCCCAAGGATAGGCCATCAATAGTAAAGGAGTGAACGGCGCTGTACCTGCTGCAGACACCCAGATGCATTGTCCGTTGCGTGACCGGCGTTATCACTGATCACACACTTTTAACCCCTTAGATGCCATGATCAATTATGACCACAGCCGCAGTAGTGAAATCGGCTCCTGGGCCTGTACAGTGCCCCTGTGCTGTGATCGAGGGAGCCATTTGGTAGATATGGCAGCCTAGGGCCTTCTGAAGGCTCGGAGCCCTGCTACAGCGAAGTTCCTATGAAGCTCTGCCAGGAACATAGTGAACCTCCCATGAGCTGCAAAGTTAAAGCATTAGGATGACTAAAAATGAAATGCAATATTTGTTTTAAAAATATAAAAAAATGAAAAAATTCTAATTATCCCCCCTTTCCCATATTAAAAATAAACAATAAAAAACATTATAGACATCACCACATCCCAAAAAGCCCAACCTATTAAAATAAAAACGTGTTTATCTCGTGCGGAGAACGCATAACAGAAAAAAAAAAAATCAAACAGGCAATTCGTCCTTTTTCGTCATTTCACCTCCCCAAAAAATGGAATAAAAAGTGATTGAAAAGTAACAAACACACTAAAATGGTATCAATAAAAACTACAGATTGCCCCTCAAAAAATGAGTCCTCACAAAGTGGCCCAGGACAGAACGAATTTGCTGGGACTGTCTCTGAAAATCGAGGACCGTCCTGTCAAATTTGGAACAGCAACTATGAGCTCCATAGATAGAAATATACAAAAGTTATGGAATTGAGAATATGGCAATGCAAAGAATTTTTCAAATGTTTTTTTTTTTTTTAAGTATCAAAAGAAAAGAAAAACGATGTATGGTATTGCTATAATCGTACTAACCGGCAGAACAGGTCAGTTTTACCTCAAAGGCAATGCAGTAGAAACAAAACCCATAAAAATGTTTTTTGTTTTTTTTCTATTTCACCCTGTTTGGAATTTTTCCAGGTTACCACTACATGCATTATTAAATGATGCTGTTTGAAAGTACAACTTGTCCTGCAGTAAACAGAAAAATAATAAAGTTATGGCTCTGGGGAGGCAGGGGGTAAAAACTGAAAATCGCAAGGTTATAAAGAATGCTTTTGCATTGTTTTTAGAAAAATGCTTTTTCTCATACAGCTGTCCAGAGAAATTGGCACATACTTTCTTAAAAAAACAAACAGAAAAAAAACTAACATCATGTGTCGAAACGAGCAAAGTTTAGAAAAATTCAATTCAGCAGCTTTGCGAAGTTCTCCAAGAAATTTGATTTGTTACAAATTAATTTGTCACTATTCACTATAAATCGGCCTGGTTGTGGCCATGCTGCGGTAAAGACCAGCGCTGCCAATTACCCCTGAGCTCCCTTTCATTTAACAGTGAAGACCACACTGTACAGTCGGTCTTTAGTGGTAATGGCCGCGCAGCACCTTTAATTGGGGGCTGTAGCTTATATGGGGTTTGGCTGGTTAGATGGGGTGACAATATGCTGGCAGACCCCAGCGCTCTCCTGCACAACACGTGGGAGCCCTTCTTCTGCCATCTGCTTTCCTCCTTTTCCACATCATCTAATATTGATGAAAATATGAAAACACACTATACGGGCAAAAACCCTCAAAATGCTTGGGAAAAAAATACTGTCAGCCTTTTTTAGGCCAAAAAATTCCATGACCAGAAGTGTGTGTAAAGAAACCCCAACTCAAACTTCTGCTCTCCAGCTGTTTTCAGAACAACAACTCTCAGTATGCCCTGACAGAGTACACATGATGGGAGTTGTAGTTTTGGAACAGCCGCAGAGCCACAAGTTATAAAAAAAAAAAAGTAGGCACTTTGTTTACAAGCAAAGGATGAAACAAAGTAGAAGGAAATAACACTGTGTAGGACAATTCAGTACATTGCATTTTACCAAACAATTTCATGCTACAGACAAGACAGACGGCAAACGCTGTGTAACCCGGTAAATCCACAGCCACATGACAGCACAGTTTGCTTCCTGTCATCACTTTGAAAGAGAAAACTATCATTTGTCTATCAGCCGAGCTCTCGGTGGATCTTTTTGCTCACAATAAACCTGGAGCATTTTACCTCCAGGCAGTCGGCTCTCTCGTCTTCACTTTAGAAAGGCAGGTTAGACAGAATGCATCATCTGCCGCTAAGATCCGGCGTCACATGCTCCCCAGGTCTCTTCAGATCAGTTCTTTCTTCTTCTCAAAGACTTTAATAAAAAAAAACAAATGTCTTTTACAGGTGTGCTGGTTTAGTTATAGGTTTGTAGCAGTGCTGAGTTTGCCTTCTCAGTGTGAGGCCTCATGCACACAGACGTTTTTTTTTGCGGTCCGCAAAAACGGTTTCCGTTGTTCCGTGATCCGTGTCCGTTTTTTCTTCCGTGGGTCTTCCTTGATTTTTGGAGGATCCACGGACATGAAAAATGAAAAATAAATCTAAGTCAAGTTTGCCTTTGAAATGATAGGAAAAAACGGACACGGATCACGGACGCGGATGACAATCTTGTGTGCATCCGTGATTTTTCACTGACCCATTGACTTGAATGGGTCCGTGAACCGTTGTCCGTGAAAAAAATAGGACAGGTCATATTTTTTTCACGGATCACGGACGCGGATGCCAAACGGTGCATTTTCCGATTCTTCCACGGACCCATAGAAAGTCAATGGATCCTTGGAAAAAAAGGAAAACGGAACAACGGCCGCGGATGCACACAACGGTCATGTGCATGAGGCCTAAAAGTACTATGATTTTCTTTCTTTCTTTTCTATCTATATCTATATCATATCTATCTATTTATCTCAGATCTATCTATTTATCTCAGATCTATCTCATATCTATCTCATATCTATCTATATCATGTCTATCTATCTATCTCATATCTATCTCATATCTATCTATATATCTCAGATCTATCTATTTATCTCAGATCTATCTCTGTTATTTTCTTATTTTAGAAATTGTTTTTATTGGGTTTTGAAAACAAAGAGATACAGCAAAGAACAGTATGCACATCATGAGCTTCATATATGAACCAAGCTGTACAAAAAAACGTACAAGTACACTCTTGTATCCTATCATAAAGTTTGATATAGCTGAAATTTGGGCTAGTTTCATGTGCAAATCAAGAATAACATTTATACAAAAAAAGAGAAGTCAATTTGGATAGGGTAGAACAAGTTAGGGAAGAATACAGGGTTAATATGGGTTGATAACCTAAATCTCGGGAATCAACCGAAGGGGAAGTAGTATAGGCTTCAACAAAATTCCGAAAATACTGGTATGTCAGAAGGAACTCCCAAATGTGACCTAAAATTGACTTCTGATATCATTGTATTGCAAAACGTCTAAACCTCTGCAGATCTATCTTACAACACTCTATCTACATACTGTATATATCTATCTGTTTAGAAACATTCTTCTATCACAGACTTCTTTACAGTAAGGATTCTTTCTGGTAAGAGCAGTGAGACTATGGAACGCTCTGCTGAGGAGGTGGTGATGGTGAGTTCACTAAGGGTACTCTCACACTAGCGTTATTATTTTCCGGCACTGAGTTCCGTCCTAGGGGCTCTATACCGGAAAAGAACTGATCAGTATTATCCTAATGCATTCTGCATGGAGAGCAATCCGTTCAGGATGCATCAGGATGTCTTCAGTTCAGTCTTTTTGACTGTTCAGGACGGAGAGAATACCGTAGCATGCTACGGTTTTATCTCCCTCCAAAATTCCGGAACACTTGCATTTTTTCTGGCCTCGAGTGTTCCGGCAAAATGGATCCGGCATTCCGGTCTGCACATGCTCAGACCGCAAAAAATGTGAAAAAATAAATGTTGCGTTTTTCCAGATGACACCGGAGAGATGGATCCGGCATTTCAATGCATTTGTTATTCCGTCTGACAAATGCCATCAGTTTGCATACGTTTTGACGGATCCAGCAGGCAGTTTCGGCAACTGAATTGCCTGCCGGAATCCTCTGCCGCAAGTGTGAAAGTACCCTTAAAGAGTTCAAGAGGGGCCTGGATGTATTTCTGGAGTGTAATAATATTACAGGCTGTAGCTACTAGAGAGGGGTCGTTGATCCGGGGAGTTATTCTGATTGCCTGGTTGGAGTCGGGATGGAATTTTTTTCCCTAAAGTGAGGAAAATTTACTTCTACCTCACAGTTTGTTTTTGCCTTTCTCTGGATCAACTTGCAGCATAACAGGCCAAACTGGATGGACATGTCTTTTTTCAGCCTTATAAACTGTTACTGTGTTACTTTTGAATTGACTCCAATTGATGTAGCCCAGTAACCGTTACCAGTTGGGGGGGCGGGGGACACCCCCAACTGGTAACACCGAGGTGAAGCTTTATTGCTGATTGCTGGCAATTTAATCATAAACATCTGAAAGGAATAACTTAGGAATAACTGAGGAATGACACAACCTAGAGTCATAAGAACAGATGCTCCAGAGTTATTACACGGAGAATGTCAGGAGAGGTGACAGGTCCTCTTTAAGTCCTGAGTGGATGTGACAGTGGCAATCTGCAGGGAAGAATCAGAGTGGTGCTACCCATGTGTGTTCAGTACAAGGGAGGATTGTTTTTCCTTTGTTTAACGGGAAGCATTGTTGCATGAATGATGGGCAATGAGTGGCAGAAACAGCTTAACAGGTTTCCTCTGCACGGCAACGCTCGGTGCTGCCATATGCTTCCTCCTGCATCTGTTTCTGTGTGAATTGCATGCCACTCGGGCACCTGTCCCTCCGTAGTAAATTATCTGTCTTTCTAAATAGATAGGAAGAACGTGTATATTTTATAGGTTACAGGCCATTGGAGCACCTTATAATGTAACATATATACTGTAACTTGTGGATGCAGCAAAAATAAATAAATAATCTAATTCTCTTAGTCCTAGTAATCCTAAAGGGCTGTGCAGTAGCCCAGACCTGGGGGTATATGCAATTGTTATGTTATGTTTTATGTTATGAATGCACCGCGGCGTGATGTGGTATGGGCGGCAGGAACAGGGTTAACCACCCTGTTCCTCCTCTCTTGGTAGGAGTCTGCTGGTCCTGCTTCCTGCCAAGTGGGGGAGTTCAAGCTAGGACAGTGAGGAGGAGGAGGAGGAGGGCAGCATGTCCAATTGCTCCTACTTCAAGGGTCTTAGGGACCAACAAGAGATCCTTCTCTCCTTTCAGACCACTACTTCAGAGAGACAGCAAGAATCCAGAACTACAGATAACTAAAAGTCTGCAGCATTTTACAGTGAGCAGAGTGACCAGCAAACCACAACTTTACAGACCGGGCTGCAGCTGAAGGACTACAGTCCAGACACCCATCACCTAGATTGCAACCAGGTCAGACCAGAAGTTCAAGACAGAGTCATCTGCAAGAAAGCACATCAGAGGTGCCATTAACTGCTACTTATCCAGCCACCATACATCATCATCTGGGGATAGAAATTGTACTTTGTCCAAACCACTGCTGGGTGTACAACTTAAATTTTGAGAGTCCCATTCTTTTACTTCTGGCCTGAGTCTTTAATAGATTTTTCCACTGCACATTTCCTTAGGGAGCAATGTCCTCAAAATCTCATCAGGGGCACTACCACTCCCATCCTCTGTACTGGCTCCTCAGGGGCTTGCTGCTGTTGTCTGATTTAGACAGTTAATTTTGTTAGTAGAACCACAGGTATCTGGTTATCATTACACTGAGCTGTTGGAGTCCAGAGGTAGCAGAAACAACCAAATCCTTGTATCAAAAGCCATCATTTTGAGCTTCCCATAGTAGGTGAAGCTGAAGGTTCCTGGCACACACTTTGCATTGGAGCCTAAGAGCTCCAGTTTATGCATCTGTGTAATAAGGGTGGATTATGGGTGTGCAAAAAGGGCCGAATTTCCTTAGATGGGCAATACAGTTTATTTTCTATCAAAGCATGTAGTATGGTCGAGAGCTGACGTAAAAAGTGTAATTGAGGAGAATTAGTGCAGAAGGCTCTTGTTGTAATTGCTGCCTCTCTTGAGCCATAATTAGTGTTCTTCATTCTCAGACTCCTGTGTGTTCTTGAGTAATTTGAGTGCCATGCTACCGCAGGCAGGTCAAATAATATCACCAGAAACACCAAATGCCACTTTACAAATGATCATTCTGAAGTGTGTTTTTGTTAATTAAGAAGATTTGACTTTTATGTTCATGTTCCTAGTGTACATACATTTATATATAAAGTTGGCTTTTATCTTATGCCTTACTCTTAAAGGAAGTCTGTTGGCTTGTTTTAGCCTATTATACTAATCATGGTTACATACAGCACAATTTAAACCCTACATTTCCTTTTGAAGATTTCACTTTTTAGAAATATGCCAATTAGATATTTGGATCCTCGTGGGTGGGATTTTGCCCCTTGGTGCACCAAAGCTCAATTCTTCTTTTTAGTAAGCCCCTCCTTATGAAATGCCCAAACAAACTGTGCCCAGGCTCGGACTGGTCCACAGGGGAACAGGTAAATCAAACGGTGGGACCCTGAGCAAGGTGGGCCCTAGTCCTCCACCCTCTGTGCAAACGGCACATAATATAGTACACTGCACTACATATACTGTAAATAGGCAGCATACAACACCTGAACCAGCCTATGTTCATATAGAAAACTGAGTGGATTATTTAAAAAGCCACCCAGTTTATTATTGTAGATGCACCAGGTGGCTGAGAAGACTTCTAGGTATAGAGGAACTAGTATTGGGGCTCCTCTGGACTTTAGTGGTCTAGTGAGCGTGTGGACACAAGGCGCATATCACAACCGGATGTTTAGGTACAATCAGATTTATTGTAGGACAACGCGTTTCGGGGTTCAAAGGACCCCTTTGTCAAGTCTATAAAAAACACATAAGTAGTAAAAGGTACAGATATTAGTAATATATATGTAACAATATGTGATGTATTAAAACCTTATTCTTCCTACCGCAGTCACACAGGTCCCCCCCTCTCTCTCTTTTTTCCACTCACTCTCCAGTCCTCTCCTGCAACTCCTGACACAAGTTGATCTTCTCTTGGTGCACACACTACCAAACACTCCTTATACAGGGGGGCTAGGGTATAGCGCAGATCAGGTCCCCCATACAGGACCCGAACTCACCAAATAAGTCCCATGTTGCTAACCACATACTTGGGTAACATAATAGGTTTTAACATGCGAGCAACCAAATTTCCATATAAACACATGAATGTATTCACTCTATTATTAATGTACGATTTATTTACTGAGTGCACCTCATTTTGTCCAGCGTGGGATTCTGTGCGCCACATTCACATTGCCTAATGTACGATTTATATCTACATCTAGCGACGTAGTGTGCTATTATGAAGTCATTCAATTATTATTTAATTATTTATTAACTCGATTATTTATGTATTTGAGTGGGAAACCATCCACCTTTTTATGTAACAAAAGGCTATTTCTGTTATTTATCTACCTTTTCATTCAACTAATTATTTATTTATTTAATCAATTAATTATTTATACAAATATTTAGCTGTCTTCAAATATTATATATAGGCAAAAATCATCATTAAGCTATAGCAATAACTCCTTTTAGCATATTTTTTTTTTTTTTTTTTTAACCGTTTTGGGCCTTTTTATTATGATATCCCCATCACTGGTTATAATACATCACTTATATTTGTTATATACAGTATATATATTATAACAGTGTATATACAGTATATATATTACTGATATCTGTACCTTTTACGACGTATGTGTTTTTTATAGACTTGAAAAAGGGGTCCTTTGAACCCCGAAACACGTTGTCCTACAATAAATCTGATTGTACCTAAACATCCGGTTGTGCTATACGCCTTGTGTCCACACGCTCACTAGACCACTAAAGTCCAGAGGAGCTCCAATACTAGTTCCAGCGTTCACCTGAGCGGCGACTTGGCCCCTGCCTAAGGTGTTGTCTCGGACACAGTCGGCAGCACCAACCAGTTACTTGCTGTTTCTCCAGTTTGCCTTCATTGTGGTTGCACCCTATCCGGTGCAACCCAAACAGGTGAGCAGAATTTACTCACCTTTATTTGGAGGACACTGTTTTGCTTCTACACACTCACCATATGAGCGCCTTTCTCTTCCTTTGGCCATTTCTTAAGGTATAGAGGAAGGCCAGCCAGCCCCTCTTTCCCCAGAGACCTGTCTTATCGAAGTCACTGCAGGGGCTCCCATAATCAATCATATTGTAGCATCTTCCTGCTGTCTTTTGCTGTGTGAGCAGGTAATATTTGTAGCTGCACAGTGGGTCCCCCATTTTGATGGCAAAATTAGATAATCATGTAAATGCAGGTTTTGAGTTTGGGAACCCATTTTCTAAAAAACTATTAAAGATTTCTGAGTTAACAGGCAGAATGTTTTGTTCAGAATCCTAATCTTTTAGCCAGATTGGTGGCTACAAAGAGCTTCTCTCACTTTGGAGGACCCATTCATTTTAAGGATAACACTGAAAGTCCATTCATTACAATGGGCATTGTGTAATGCTTCATTTCCCCTGTGGAGGCACTGCAGGGCAACATAACACTTGCTGCTGGATTTTCCCTCAAAGTTTGGCCAGCAGAGAATGCGTGGGAAGATGGACAGGGTGGGAGTGGTGGCGGTGATAATAAGGGTGGTCATAATCCACGGTGACTAACCCAGCACTTTCCCAAGCCATGTGTGCAGTGCTTGGAGGGATGCAAGCTTTCTTCCTTTGGGCCCCCTTGGTTTCCAAGTTTTCTTTCCTGGTAGTGGCTGGGCTGTCCTTGATGTTAGGTGAACGAGTAGCAGGGTGCATGGCACGATAGTAGGGGGGTAATTGAATGTGGAGACCAATGACCAGGCCGGCTTGATTACAGTACAATAAAGTCTCTCTTTTACTGAAGTAGGTTTTTCCAAAGACTGTGTATAGAGAATGGCTATGATGGATCTCTCTGAGTCTCTCTCTATAAATCCAGGCAATCTTCCCAAATCACCAAAGGCATGCAATCACTTTCAATATTTCCCTGCAGTGTCCAACTGTGAGGTGCAGTCCTAGATCAAATGGGCAGTTCAGTTGTGTGGCTGGTGCCAGAAGCATTAAAACCCAAACCATGAGCAGTAAAGTCTAAAGCTGTAGGCATGTGTTGCCTTTACTAGCTCTGCCCTTAAATGGTCCTCAACCTTCTTCAATAATTCAATGCTTCCTTCCCTCAAAGGCTGGTTCTTAGCAAATTAGCTTTTCTGGCAGCTTTTACTTGCAGGAATGGTGTTTTCCTAGAGTAGAATTCATTCTTAGTCTACTTTGCAGCAGCACACACATGGCAGGTCTTCACTCTGGCTTACTTACTAGTCGAGTCCCTATCCAGGGGAAATGGGACCAACCCACAACCCAGCCACTGTAAGTAAGAACTGCCAGTTAACAATGTATTTCCCATACTCAGCCTTTTGGAATACAAAGTACACACCCAGTATTACAGTGAACATCCTAACAACTTTAACAGTTGTAGGAAGGTATTTTCATGTGTCAGATTGGACACCCTGTGATTATCTTATTGTCAAGGGACCCTTCTAACAACACAAATTGTCTGAAGTCTGTAACTTTTTAAAAACTTGTGCCTAGTCTGCCTATATGGTAAAGAACTAATTGATCTAGGCAGTGAGTAATTTTATGAAGAACCAAGTACTAACAGTATGATTGGGGGATCATT
Organism: Bufo gargarizans; assembly: GCF_014858855.1. Lineage (NCBI taxonomy): Eukaryota > Metazoa > Chordata > Amphibia > Anura > Bufonidae > Bufo > Bufo gargarizans. The sequence continues at coordinate 37,859,363 of NC_058090.1, read as the reverse complement.
TTCTTTATAGTGAAGTTCTAAACAAGAGCTTTTCTCTGTAGTGTCCCAATTGTATGCCAAATATGACTAGTCTAGTCATGTCATTACAATGACCATGAGAGTCCAAACAGAATGAAGGCTTCTTCCTCTTGAAACTTCCTCCTGGTCTTTTAGAGTGTAGGGTTTGGATGATGTCAGCTGAGCACACCCATGCAATGCTTACTAAAACCTAGGCAAACCTCTTTATCTGCAGACTAGTTCTTTCATATACGTACTTCCATATACATTTACAGAACTTCTCAGGTGTATTGACTTGTCTTCAAGGGTCATTTGACTGTAGTGTTATTGGCTCCTGACTTCTTAAAATGGCCAGTAACTGGGATCAGTGCATTCAATGCTACAGTATGATGCAATAATCTGAAGACCTTTAAAGGACATACATGGCATAACTACTGGAGTGGCATGCACAGCTGCTGCAATAGCACCAGCAACTAAGGGGGCTATCTTTTCTCTAGGTCAGGTGAAATCCCTGATAACTATGGATGAGGGAAAGCAGGGGTGGGCAAACAAATGCAGATCACTTAGAGACTAAGGCTGGCCATACATGTAAGATATCGGTTGGGTGCATGCTCATTTGACAGAGTTCTCCCTCGTACACGTGCATTCTTAACTGGGTCGGGCATGTGTGTATTCTAACAGGAAGAGGAGAATAGGCCGCTGGCTGCGCCGAGAAAAAATTGATCTGGCATGTTGAAATTTAACTGCCCAATCTTTATTTCGCACCAGTCGCACCAAAATAGGCAGGTTTGGACAACTGTGTCAAGGAAAAGACAGAGGATACAGCAGTAGAAACCAAAACAACCATAAGACTTTCATGTCTTGATAGAGTATGGCCCCTTTACAAGATTTGGTACTCTATGGGTACTTAACCTGAGACTACAGTTAAATGGGCTTTCTGGGAGTTCATTATTGATGGTCATCAATGGGTAGCTACGTCTTCAATATATGATCGGTGAGGGGCCTGACTCTTAGCACTCGTGTTGATTAACTATTTGAAGAGGCCATGGTTCGCCGGTGAGTGCTACGGCCTCCTCACAAAATTTTCAGCACAGCACCATCCATTGGATGCCAACTGTGCTTGATATTACAGCCCACACCCGTTGACTTGAATGAGATTGAGATGTAAATAGGCCATGTAACCAATAAACATGACATCACATGCCTAGGAAAAGACTGCAGTTCTCAACAGAGAATTGAGACCCCTTCAAACAACTGATTCGTGGAGGTACTGGGAGTTGGACATCTACCCATCAGATATTTGAAGACCTATCCATAGGTTTAGGTTCACTGCCTAATCTAGGTATAGGCAGAGGCTTACACTGAGGAGGGGGCCTAGTAAAAATAGAAAAAAATCTAAATAGGACCACTCCTGAGAAAGACCTGATACAGACTTTCACTCGCTGCATTTACATCTCCTTTCCATGCTGGTGAATGCCCTCCCAACCCCACTAACCTCCAAGATTGGCAGTTAAGCAGGCCTGTGTACGGTTCAGCTCTTGGAACCACATTTGTCTAAACTCTTCTTCACAAAGCACCAAATCAGGACCAGAGAAGGTATGATTTACCATTGCATCTCCCCCAACCTTTTAGGCTTGGTGGCAGTGACATCACCTACATCTGTGCCAAGAAAGATACATTAACATTATTACAACTGTTCAATGACAGGAAGGCTATAAAATAGACAACAGTTGTTCTAGTATTCGTGTCACATTTGCTAACTATCTTAACTGCAGGACATATTTGGATCAGCAAATTTCCTTTTACTGTCTTACTGAATTGGGAAATTTTAGCAATATGCAGTGAAATATGTACCTTCCACTAGCGGATACTGCAAATGGAAAGGGCGGCTGTGAGGATGATTAGATTACGCTTTCCTAACTTAATTTGAGATCTTTTTCTAATTCTGCTTTAATATTAATGAAATGTTTTGTGGCTCCAGTGAAGACATCAGATGCAGATTGTCTTAGAAGAATTGGCTGGCTATTGATTTAGTAAATAAAGTAAGTGAATCCATTAGTGTGAAGAGCAATTAGTTCAGATGTTAAAACACCTAAATGAATGCTATAGAGAATTGCCTAAGGTAATTGTTTTATTAGTTGACTTAAAGGGGTTTTCCGGGACTAATATATAGATCAGTGGTGGTCCGACATCTCCACCAATCAGTGGCGTGCCTAGGGTGTTTGGCACCCGGGGCGGGTCCTTTCTCTGTACCCCCTCACAGTAGTATTGCCCTCATTGTACAACCTTCACAGTAGTTTTGTACAGATGTGGGTCCCCTCACAGTAGTTATGCCAACATTGTGCCCTCACAGTAGTTATGTCCTCTCTGTGCCCCTTTCACAGTTGTAATGCCTTCTTTGTGCCCCCTTCACAGTAATAATCCCCATTGGGCCCCCTTCACAGTAATAATCATCATAGTGTCCCCTTCATAGTAATAATCCCCATTGTGCCCCCTTTATAGTAATAATGCCCACTGTGCCCCCTTCACAGAAATAATGCCCACTGTGCCCCCTCACAGTAATAATGCCCACTGTGCCCCCTTCACAGTAATAATGCCCATTGTGCCCGCTTCACAATAATAATATTGCCTACTGTGCTAGTAATGCCCTCTGTGCCCCCTCCATAGTAGAAATCCCCATTGTGCCCCCTTCACAGTAATAATGCTCATTGTGCCCCCTTCACAGTAATAATGCCCATTCTGCCCCTTCACAGTAATAATGCCCATTGTGCTCCCTTTACAGTAATAATGCCCACGGTGCCCCCTTCATTGTACAGAACAGGAACACCACAGCTTCATGCTCTGTTCTCGGGTGCTGGAGCTCAACTCCTATTTAAGTGAATAGGAGCCTCAGCTGTAGTACTACCCGCTGCACGGTGCAGGAGCTGTGGTGTTTACTTCTGGATCTGTAGCTGCCCCTAACAGCCAATGTTGGACCACTAAAATCTCATATTTATGATCTATGCTAAAGGTCATCAATAGTCCAGGGAAAATCCCTTTAAAGAGGCTCTGTCAGCATGATCAACCCTATTAAATCAGGCATACAGCCTGATAGGGCTCATCATGCTGATTATAACGATACCATCCTTTTCTCTGTATGCTAAATAGCTGCAGAGATATCTGCATTTCAATTTATATGCAGATGAGCAAGTTGGAGCACCAGGGGGTAAGGCTGAATCCTTGGAGCACTGCATTTGTAACAGCCTTGTGCCCTGAAGACTCCCACTCCCCTTGACAGGGGCTGTCCGAAGCTGTGTCCTAGCATGTACATATTGTATACACTACTTGCTGTAATCTTACCATAATGAGAAGAGTGGATGTCTGTTTAGAAAGCTAATATACATATTACTGCTTTATTCACAAGCACAATATACTGTATAGAAACCATTAATATGTCTTAGCTAAGAATAGAAAAACTATTCTTATCTATGTGGTAAGGCTATAGCTTGGTGATAAGTGGTCAGACTTGCATGTAGATATCCTAAGTCACAGAAGAGATGTATTCATGTTTTTTTCTCTCTCATTTTCTCTCTCATTTAACCCATAATAAAAGGCTATAGCCTTACTATATTGAGAATAGTGTTTTTATGCTTAGAAACCTAAAACATACAGTATTACTGGTTTATTCACGGGCACAACATATGATAAAAAAAAACAGCAATATGAATTTGCTTTCTAAGCATAAAAACATTATTCTCAATATGATAACGCTATAGCCATTTATTATAGGTCAAATGAGGCAGAAAAAATATTCTGAAGAAAAAAATCTAAAAGTCTCTCCCAAGATTCAAACCTGGGATCTCAACATGCAAGACTGACCACTTCATATCATATTGAGGACAGTGTTTTTTCTATACTTAGAAAGCTAACACTTTTTTATGGTTTCATTATAATCATATATTGTACCTGTGAATAAACCAGTCCTGTGTATTAGCTGTCTAAGCATAGAAATCTACTCTTCTCAATGTGGTAAGGTTATGGTAAATAGTGTATATCAGGCATGCTCAATCTCTGGCCCTCCAGCTGTTGCAAAACTACAACTCCCAGCATGCCTGACCAGCCTACAGCAGGGCATGGTGGGAGTTGTAGTTTTACAACAGCTGGGGGGCCACAGGTTGAGCATCCCTGGTGTATATGATATGTACATGCTAGGGCACAGTTCTTTCCTCTGCATGCTGATGTCTAGCCCTGGCAATGGGGGTGGGGGTGGGTGAGGGGTGAGTGTGCAGAGCACAGGGCCATTACAAAAGCAGTACTCCAAGCATCCAGGCCCCGTTCTACAACTTGCTCATTTGCATATGCATTTAAACACGTATATCTCTGCAGCATTTTAGTATACAGACAAAACAAATGCACTGTGTTAATCAGCATGATGAGCCCTACCAGGCAGTATTCCTGGTTTAATAGGGTTGATTATGCTGACAGAGCCTCTTAAAATTATTTGGACTGTCACCACTAACATATAGTCAGTTTGGGTCAGGGGAGCTGTGGTCAGTGTTTTTGACCTGCATCTGGTTTTGCCTCACAATCACTAAGTGAAATGACTCACCGAACACTGACGTGATAGAGGCCTAAGAATTATCTAGCTCAAAGGAAACAAACAAAATAAATTGCAAAATAAAACATGCTCCATTATCAGCCGCACATTGCCTTATGTATTTAGTCAATTGAGCCAAATGGTGGAGGGACGATTTCGGTAGCAATCACTCCTCCCCCAAACACTTTGCCACAGCCAATGTAAAAGGCATATACAAAGGAGCACCGAATAACGTGTTTATTATGGATCCCTTCTCATCCTGCATCAACGCCTAAAGTGGACTGGACCTTCAGACTGTAAAATGAATCTTTGCCCAGGTGAAGGAAGCCTAGCTTCAAGCCTCTACAGGCGAATCCCTAGACATAAGCATCAACAACATAATAAACATGGTCAAATAAGGACTATCAAAAAGAAGTCCACCACAATCATGGATATCAGCTAAAAGATGACAGATGGACCTGCCTCTTTAGTGCACGTCAAAGTCGTTCTATAGCCGCAGGGTTTGTCACTAATCCAGGACACCTGGTACATTAGAGAGAAGTGCACTGAGGCCATGGGAACATAACACAGGTAAACAGAGGGTGAGAACACAGCATCTGCACCATATCTGACAACCCAAACAATGGTTCCTGCCTTATACAGCATATACAGTTATACGTCGGGCTATGCTTGGACATACATTTCATACCTCATGTACTTTAGGGCACTGGTGGAAGTGGAGGTTGCAAATGTGGCTATTGCTAATGCCTTCCCTTGACCCCCCCAGGGCACCAGGTCCAGGACACATGTCCCTTCTGCTAGCAACAGGATATTATAGTAACTCAGTTTACAAATTTGATTTGTTACGCATTTGACAAAATTTCTGCTGTCGAATGAATTCTGATCAACCTCGCCCACCATTTTACTGTGAATATTACAGTTCAGTGCTGCCATCTGCTGGCCTCAACTGTAATATACAAGTAATAAGCCTGGAAGCCTAGTACAGGCTCATTACGAGCATAGAACGCTCCCCCCATCCCCTCCAGGGCAAAGCGTTCCTACACCGGTTTTAGCCCTATCAGACGCCATGGTCACATTTGACCATGGCATCTGAGGGTTTAAATGTCCAATTGGTATGGTATTACTGCCAATTGGAACATTAGCTGCAGGTGTCTGCTGTATAAAACAGCAGGCACCTGGTGGCTATGGCACTAGCTCCACTCCGGAGTTGGCGCCATCTTTAAAGATCCAACATCCGCTGTACATGTACAATGGGGTTAAAGACCCGACATCCGTCGTACATGTACAGCAAATGTTGTGAAGGGGTTAATTTACCAGCTAAATTCAACACATTATACTGCTGCATTAATATACCAGTTAATTACCCTGCTAAGTGTATGACACTCCGAGGTTTCCTAGGACTCGTATTTTATTGTCTCTTTTTTTTAGAATTTTTAAATGCATAATTGCTGGTGGTAACAAAGAGCCTGTTTAACCCCTTAAGGACCGGGCTCCTTTTCACCTTCAGGACCAGGCCATTTTTTGCAAATCTGACCAGTGTCACTTTATGTGGTGATAACTTTGAAACGCTTTGACTTATCCAGGCCATTCTGAGATTTCTTTTTCGTCACATATTGTACTTCATGTCACTGGTAAAATGGAGTTAAAAAAATAATTTTTATTTATAAAAAAAATACCAAATTTGTCCAAAATTTGGAAAAATTTGCAAATTTCCAAGTTTTAATTTCTCTACTTCTATGATACATATTAATACCTACAAAAATAGTTATTACTTTACATTTCCCATATGTCGTCTTCATGTTAGGATCATTTTGGGAATGACATTTTATTTTTGGGGGACGTTACAAGGCTTAGAAGTTTAGAAGTAAATCTTGAAATTTCTCAGAAATTTTCAAAAACCAACTTTTTAAGGATCAGTTCAGGTCTGAAGTCACTTGAAGCTTACATGATAGAAACCACCCAAAAATGACCCCATTCTAGAACATACACCCCTCAAGGTATTCAAAACAGATTTTACAAACGTTGTTAACCCTTTAGGTGTTCCCCAAGAATTTATGGAAAATAGAGATACAATTTCAAAGTGTAACTTTTTGGGCAGATTTTCCATTTTAATATTTTTTTTCCAGTTACAAAGCAAGGGTTAACAGCCAAACAAAACATTATTTATGGCCCTGATTCTGTAGTTTACAGAAACACCCCATATGTGGTTGTAAACTGCTGTACGGGCACACGGCAGGGCGCAGAAGGAAAGGAATGCCATGCGGTTTTTGCAAGGCACATTTTGCTAGACTGTTTTTTTGGACACCATGTCCCATTTGAAGCCCCCCTGATGCACCCCTAGAGTAGAAACTCCAAAAAAGTGACCCCATTTTAGAAACTACGGGATAGGGTGGAAGTTTTGTTGGTACTAGTTTAGGGTACATATGATTTTTGGTTGCTCTATATTACACTTTTTGAGAGGCAAGGTAACAAGAAATAGCTTTTTTGGCACCGTTTTTTTTTGTTATTTACAACATTCATCTGACAGGTTAGATCATTTGGTATTTTTATAGAGCAGGTTGTCACGGACGCGGCGATACCTAATATGTATACAATTTTTTTTATTTATGTAAGTTTTACACAATGATTTTATTTCTGAAACAAAAAAAAATCATGTTTTAGTGTCTCCATAGTCTGAGAGAGTCTGAGAGCCATAGTTTTTTCAGTTTTTGGGCGATTATCTTAGGGTCTCATTTTTTGTGGGATGAGATGACGGTTTGATTGGCACTATTTTGGGGTGCATATGACTTTTTGATCGCTTGCTATTACACTTTTTGTGACGTAAGATGACAAAAAATTGCTTTTTTTACACCGTTTTTATTTTTGTTTTACGGTGTTCATCTGAGGGGTTATGTCATGTGATATTTTTATCGAGCAGGTTGATACGGAAGTATCGATACCTAATATGTATACTGTTTTTATTTTGCAAGTTTTACACAATGATTTAATTTTTGAAACAAAAAAAATAATGTTTTAGTGTTTCCATAGTCTAAGAGCCATAGTTTTTTCAGTTTTTGGGCGATTATCTTGGTTAGTGTATGATTTTTGCGGGATGAGATGACGGTTTGATTGGTACTATTTTGGCGTACATGCGACTTTTTTGATCACTTTTTTATTACCTTTTTTGGGAAGTAAGGTGGGCAAAATTTCAATTTCCTCATAGTTTTTATTTTTATTTTTTTATGGCGTTCACCGTGCGGGGAAAGTAACATGACTGTTTTATAGATAAGGTCGTTACAGACGTGGCGATACCTAATATGTGTAGTGTATTTTATTTTATTCAGTGATAAATACGTTTTTTTTTATCTTTACCTTTTTCACTTTTTTTTTTACTTTTTTTGACCCAGACGTCATGTGTCCTTAAGGGGTTAATAACCCTGCACAGTCAAATTTATTATGCTTTCTAATATTTAAAAACATTCCAAAAATTGTCCCTTGTTGGGGAAGGTGCCTTGCAGTGTTTATTCTCACATGGTAGTATCAGAAAAAGCAATGGCTTGTTTTAAAGTTTGAATAATTTTTTTTCCCAAAAATACATGGTTGTTTTAATGTGAATTCAGATTAAAAAATAAATAGGCTTAAGAAGGCTAAGTGATAAAAAAAAAACTGTGCACTGGTGAGGGAAGAATCCAGGAACAGACGTTTGTTGAATAGTAATTATTTGGCAATTCTTTTTGTATATATATCGGGATGGAGCCATGAGAGCAGCATCAGAACCCAGCGACCCTTCCTCCAGATTAGTGAGGATCGTGCACCAAAGTATTCGGATGTTTGGCCTTAAAACATTGCTATATTCGTGTGCTCGGCCAAGCACCCGAGTATAATGGAAGTCATTGGGAGACAACCAGGCACGCCCTGCTCGGAAGAGAAGAGGGTGTCTGGTTCATATAAAAAGGTTAGAAATTGATGGAAACCCCATCAAAATGGTTTGGAAATTGGAAACAGCATTAAGAGGCTAGCTGGATGCGTCTTAGACTCTATTATGTACGACATACAATAGACAACCACACAAAGGATATATGCCAAAAGCCAGGTATGTGCAAGTCATCAATCTATCCATGAGACAGATGACAGGCTTAGTCAGCATACCATACAATGGCAGCCTCGTGCACTATGAGATATTCCAAACCTGCTCTCATCTGACTGAGAACCAGTAAACCTCAAATGGATGGTTTGGGTGGACCTGCACACCTAGATCAATATCATTAGAGCGACAAAAAGTTTTCTGATTGTCCTAACATCATATTCAATAACCTTTCTATACAGTTTTGTTGTGTAAAAACTCATCTGCATAAACATGAGCATATGGGAAAGACATGCAAATTAGCAAAATCTGCCTTGTTTTTCAGCTGTCATAAGACTAAAAAAAACAATAGATGGCGCTATTGAGTTATGAACAGCGCCCTCTATTGGTTTCACAGTCTTATTACAAGTCTAATATTCTTGTCAGAAGACTATGCAACCAATAGAGGGCGCTGTTCATAACTCAATAGCGCCATCTATTGGTTTCATAGTCTTCTAACAAGAATATTAGACTGAGTCTTATGACAAGCTTATCAGTGTAGCCTTTTGCATGGAAAATTTGCTATAAAAATTAGCGATTATAAAATTCGCAATCTACACTAGGATGATATCTGACACTGGGAAAGCTGGGTCATAACACAATGATAAAATCTGACACTGGGAAAGCTGGGTAATAACTCACGATCTACACTGAGTTATTACCCAGCTTTTCAAGTGTCATATATTATCGCTGACTTACTACATAATTAATACATAATATTCTCTATATTGCTATATATTAGTTTTTTAGAATATTATGAATATTCTAAAAAACGAATATAAAGCAATATAGTGAATATGATCTCAGCGAATAGTCTTGTCATAACACTATGCAACTAATAGAGGTCGCTGTTTATGAGTCATGATTCATGAACAGCACCCACTATTAGTTGCATAGTGTTATGACAAGACTATTCGCTGGTGTGAGTGAATAGTCTTGTCATAACACTATGCAACTAATAGAGGGCGCAGTTCATGAGAGATTCTGCTCATTTGCATTTCTTTACCATATGCCCATGTTTATGCAAATTAGTTTTTACATGACTAAACTGTAAAGAAAGGTTATTAAATATTATGTTAGGACAATTGGAAAACTTTTTGTCGCCCTAATGATATTGATCTTGGTGTGCAGGCCCATCCAAGCCATCCAACAGATGCAAAATAACTTTGAGGTTTAGTGGTTCTGTCAGATGAGAGCTGGTTTGGAATATCTGATAGTGCATGAGGCTGCCATTGTAAGGTATGCTGGCTGTTATCTGTCTCAAGGATAGATGGATGGCTTGCACATACCTGGCTTTTGGCATATAGCCTTTGTGTGGTTGTCTATTGTATGTCGTACATAATAAGAGTCTAAGATGCATCCAGCTATCCTCTTAATGCTGTTGCCAAACCATTTTGATGGGGTTTCCATCCATTTCTAACCTTTTTTTATGAACCAGACACCCTCTTCTCTTCCGAGCAGGGGGTGCCTGGGGTCCTCCCATTGACTTCCATTGTATTAAATTGTATTTGAGCTCCCAAATTTTTCAGCCAAGCACTTGGATCTGCCAAGCATAGTGATGCTCGAGCTCATCACTACTCCAGATATGTGGCAGGGGAGACAGTAGGTTCTGCATGGAGAACAATACATGTATGGAAGGGATAGAGATGGTAGGTGGTCACATTCTGAATCCCCTAATAGTTTCATTATAAGAATGGAACCTGACAAGTAACTGACAAGTTACTGTATGGTAACTGACTAATACACCATACACCAGCCATTGCACTCTACACACCCTGCCTTGCACCCACACAAACACTCACCATCATGGAAACCCTGATTACCATCAAGCAGGACCCCCAACATCAGGGTCTACTTGGTTGATGCCTGGAGCTGTGCAGTGGACGGAGGGCACAACCCATTTTTCCTCCAGGGCACACCCTAATGTTAGGGCTCTTGCCTGATGGTAGTCAGGGTTCCCATGATGTTGACTGTTTGTGAGGGTGCAAGGCAGGGTGCGTAGAGTGCAATGGAAGGTGTATGGTGTACGAGTAAGTTACCAGGCCAGAAGTAGCAGAATAAATGTCTCTCTATACGTAAGTGCAAAATAGGAGTTGTAGTACAACAAATTACAGCAGAAGCAGTTCCGACTGTACCCAGCGCTATTCTCTCCAAGATAGTGATGTGTGGGTTTAAGCAAGGTTGGGAGTTATGGCCCTCTCTCTTCTCTATCTTGCTAATGTCTCTTCCAACAGAACCTATGGCAGGCAATAGTACTCATGTAATAATGGCTGTAGTGTCCACTGTGGGATGCAGGGTAAGCTCTCCAATTCTCTTCTTCGTCTTTCTTCTTCTCCAGATCCTGCAGAGATAAATAACTCTCTATAGCTTTTCGGGCCTGAGGAGGGAACACAAGTCACAGCTTCCTCTCCCTTTGAACTTCTGTCTAGACTCCTAAGGTTAGGGGTGGGGCCAGCCCACACCTAGCCACCCTACAAGGGCTAACCCCAGCTGTGCCATGTAAACATGGCTATGCTGGGTGCAATACACAGCATGACAATACACTGCATAACATTACATAACAAACCATTTGCATAAACAACCTGCTCTACTGCAGATTTTCTTTTATGTGAATTGCCTGGGTCGTATGAATGACAGTTGTGATCATGACTGACCTGCATGATACCATAGTCAGCCAAAATAGTACATGATAGATAAAGATACACCAACCCAATACAAAAAGGAAAATCTTTTCTCATGGACACCCTGTTCCTTTTTACATAAATACAATGAAGGGCACCCCACTGTTATCCTAATGGTCAATCTAAACTTTGCAGTACAATTTTTTGAGGGTATGGAGAGAGAGGAAATCCATCAATCTAACCAGTTTAAGACTAGGAAGTGTAAGGCCCACAGGTAAATATAATTATAAGAGCCTAGTACAGAGTTGAAAATAAGATATTTTATGTACCACACACATTTTCACCCGATAATTGGTTTTGATGCACAAGGGAAATGTCTGTAACTAGGCCAAGACAGCTAAATACTTAGGAAGTAGATGGAGGGGACTAAGGATGTTCAAAATTTGTCCTAAATATCCCAAAAAGAAAGAGAGAGAGGAGAGTGAGGAGAATACAGCACTATTAAAAGACCAGTTAATATATGTGATGACTATTGTAGGCTAGGCAATGCTCCTCTTGATTTCTGTGAAAGAAATTATGCAAATTAGCATGTCTAATACCTGTTGGCATTTTAGGCTTAGGAAAGCCAATTTTGAATATCTTTCCCAGAAACCAAGATGGACATTCCCTGGCCTACAATACTCCACACATTTACTATGCATACTAGGTGTTCTCCATGATGAGAATGAGTACCCTTCAGACAAAGCCTATATATTGCTGAGAAACATAGAGTAACATAATGGTCTCTCTCTCATGACCATAGCAGATATCCCATAGACCAGATGTGCTTTGTGGGAATATACAGTACCGTGGAAAAGTTTTACACGGTTGAGGGAAAAAATCTTCAAAGTAAGAATACTTTCATAAGTACACGTAACAAACTAAAAATTGACTAAAGGAAAGATAAATTAAAATCCAATGTCACGGCTGGCGGTGGGGGGAACCCCCAGCCGTGCGGTGCCAGGAGATGATAGGGTTACCCCTTGGCCGGGACCACAGAGTTAGGAAGCAGGTCACCTCCTATTGCGTCCCTAACGCTGACCCTGTCTCCTGTCAGTATGAGCCGACCTTGGTGGTAGGAGGGCTCATACGCCGGAACCTAAAAGTCCCTACGAGCCCTCAAGTCGGCCCTGAACTAGGGGACAGAGTCAGACGCCCTACTCCTCCTAGGCACGGAGGAGCAGGAGTCTCAACGGCCAAGCAACACAGGGGGAACATCAACAGACATATGGAAATGACAGGTAAGTGAGACTAGTCCTGCACTTACCTGCCACAGACACACAAACCTGGAACCCATGAACAAGTGCTGATGTCCACAGCAACATAAAGGACACAGCACACACCAGACATAACACGGGAACCTAGGAAACCATATGCTGCACCAACAAAGAGACCACACAAACATCTTCTGAACACCAAACATGAATTTAACTAACGAAGATTTTATGACCAGAAGGATGGTCCTCACCAGGCAGATGGAGGAGACGGGAGGCTGCTCCAGCCAGCATGGCTGAGAGCAACCTACTGAAGCCTGCAAGAGACTCAGGCTATATAGGCCAAAAGGCCACACCCACCAGTCAACCACACCCAGTGACAACACACACACTGGGAAGGGAGTTAACCCTTCCTACACCACAGAAGGGAAAACACCAACTTAAAGGGGAATAGCACACACACTCACTCACCTGTCACCGCTGGCAACGGCATGCGTGGCCACCGTGTCCTGCAGAACAACCAGCAGGCAGAGACCCTGCCACCACATGCACAACACCAGACGTTGCCGCGGACAACCGCAGGTGAAGGGAGGTGTCCAAGTGCATACAACCTCGTGCACAACAAACAGACCAGGAAGTGCACACAAACACAGACGAAGGACGTGCACACCAAAACACGTTGCCAAGGGCAACCGCACGCATGCCTGTTATTCGCGGCAACCGCACCTGAGGCAAACCACTAAGTGCCCCCAGCTGCGGTTGCGACAACACCAGACCGCGGATAACTGCATGCGGCTTCCAAGGAGTCACGACCATGACCAGGGGTCGTGACATCCAATCAGTATTTGGTGGAACCACCATTTGCCTACAAAACAGCATCAGTTTTTCTAGGTAAACAGTTTTTAAAGAAACTCAGCAGGGAGGTTGTTCCAAACATCTTGGAGAACTAACTGCGGATCTTCTGTGGATGTAGGCTTGCTCATATCCTTCTGTCTCTTCATGTAATCCCAGGCAGACTGGATGATGTTGAAATTCGGGCTCTGTAGGATCCATATCCTCACTTCCAGGACTTTTTCCTTGTTCTTTTTAACGCTGAAGATAGTTCTTAATGACTGGTCTATTTTTGAAAGCTTACTTTTCAGAATGTTTTCCACACATGCCTAAACCTTTTGCACAGTACTGAAGTCTGGTATCATTTTTAGTAGAGATGAGTGAGTCAATTCTAGATCAATCGAATTCGACCCAAATTCGACGGTTTGGTGCAGGCAGGCACAATGCAGTGACATCATCATCCCTGGTGCGCCTAACTGCACACAACACTGACCTGCACTGATACGTTTATTGTGGACTAGATGAGCATTTATTTTGGAGGTACTGTGTGGGGAACTTAAGGGAGCATCACAATAGGTGGGGGGAACTTAAGGGGTCATAAAACTGTGGGGCACTAAAGGAGCATCATACTGTGTGGGGGCACTTAAGGGAGCATCATACACTTAATAGGGCATCACACAGTGTGGGGGTGTACTTAAAAGACGTCATACTATGTAGCCCTATAGCACTAAGAGGTCATCATACAGTAACCCAGTACAGTAGAGGATAGGAGTGGTAGTGACCCTGATGAAGTGTGTCACAATGTACTCCCGCAGGCCGTTGCTCCCTGGGGATCAGTACAGTGAAAGTTGTAGCACTGAAAAATGAGGCCAGAGTGAAACATAACAAAGTCTCCTTTACTAAGTGCAAGGTAGAACTTAAAATACATTCAGTGGCAGCAGGATTTAGTGCAGTTCTTCTCTGGCACCAGTACCGATATGGAGGCAGGTTGGGTGGTAACAGTTCAGTACTTGGGTTATATTGGCCTAGTGGTTGTTTGCTGATGGGTGGCTTGGCTGTAGTCCCTCACCTTACAGCAATGTTTATGTAGATGATGATCAGAGCTGTTCACTCTACTGTCTGGAATCAGTAGAGAACAATTTGGGTATTTATCCCTGGACAATTTGTAACAAGAGCAGGAGCACAGCAACTTGATCCCTCTCCACACTGAGGACACTTGGGAACTCCCCCTTCTGGCAGGAAGCAGGACCAGCCCACTCCTACCAAGAGGGGAGGAACAGGTTGGTTAACACTGTCCCTGCCAAACTTTGCCATTCTGTCCTTGCTGGGAATTCCTGCCATAAGCAAACCGTAAAATACACAATGCCACCTAGATATAAATTGTAATACCCACAGGTCTTGGATACTACAGTCATTACTATGTATGGGAACATTATAGATTAAGCTTAAGTCTCCGTTCACAGTAATTGTGAAGAGGATCATATTACCATTTGTGGGGCAGAATGGGAACTGGCTGGGATTGGGTGGAGGCAGAGGCACCGCAGGAGTTATTCTTCTTTGCATTCTTTTTGGGAAGCATGCACTATACTATCTAATGTAGCACCTTGGCTTATTAAATACTCTATTGAAAGCATTATAAAGTACAGTAGACAATAAAAAACAATCAGCCGCCATGTGCAGGTCTGCTCTGATGAACAGATTTAGCAAAATCTACTGAATGTAAGAACTTAATACAAGAAACTGCAATAATGTAATTAATGGATATTATTAAGAAATCGTCAATCTGGGCAAGGTGCGGTTACTCTTATTTTTTGAGTGCTGAACCACGATTTGCATAGATGCAAGCAGAGCAGAGGATTACGGAGCAACATGGTGATATTTGCAGAGCATACATAAAGTTGGTTGGAGAAAAGACTTTCTCATTTAAATTAGCTGAACTTTCCTTCACCTATAGCAAATATGCAGCTTGCTGCTCTAGCCCTGTGTTTAAATAATCTGGCCCAAAAAAGTAGCTCATTGCCCCCCTCCCCCCGTCCCCAAACAGTATAAGGCACCTTGGGCACATGCCCCAAAAGCCCCCTGCATTGTTGAGATATTAGTATGTGGGGTGGATTTATCATAGTGATATAATGGGGTGGAACAGGTGCATTTTAGAAACAGTTTTTATTTAATTGAAATTTAATTTAAATCAATTTTTTTACAATTAGATCAGCCAAAAATGTGGGAGTCATAGCATACTCCTGCTCCAGGGCAAGAATCTTTATCAGGTTTTGCTTCTGTATTCTAAGCACTTTTCCCAACTGTAGAGAAGAGCTATTATGTAAAGGTGTAGCCTGACACCCCCCACCCTGACCCAGAAAAAAATAAATCTTTCCAGTGCCTGGCAAACCAGAATAGTGATGTCCCATCTGTGGTCATGTACACTGCTACAACTATTTTCCCGACTCAATGGTGTCATGTCCCGGAGAGGCATGTGATTGCAGAGGCTCAGCAGATTCGTGCTGCTCAGGAATACATATCCGATAACTCCCTCCCCAACTCTGTTATGTGCCAGACCACTTCCTCCCCAGCTCTGTTATGTTTCAGACTACTTCCTCTCCAGCTCTGTTATGTTCCAGACTACTTCCTCCCCAGCTATGTTATGTTCCAGACTACTTCCTCACCAGCTCTGTTGTGTGTCAGACCACTCCCTCCCCAGCTCTGTTATGTTCCAGACTACTTTCTCCCCAGTTAGTTATGTGTCAGACCACTCCCTCCCCAGCTCTGTCATGTTCCAGACTACTTCCTCCCCTGCTAGTTATGTGTCAGACCACTCCCTCCCCAGCTCTGTTATGTGTCAGACCACTCCGTCCCAAGCTCATTATGTGTCAGACCATTCCATCCCAAGCTCATTATGTGTCAGACCACTCCCTCCCCAGCTCTGTTATGTGTCAGACCACTCCGTCCCAAGCTCATTATGTGTCAGACCACTCCCTCCCCAGCTTTATGTTCCAGACTACTTCCTCCCCATCTCTCTTATGTGTCAGACCACTTCCTCCTCCATTCTACTGTGCACCAGGTGTCTTCCCTTCCCTCTATCTTTCCTAGTAGTGTTATAGCACTCTTAACCGAACTTCCTTATCAAATGTGTGCCAATTAAGCAAGTGAAATGCTTTAGTCTTTTTCTACCCCTCTGCTCCTTGCAATGGAGAGGTAAACTACAACAATAGTTTTACTAATTTCCCTTCCACAAATATCCATAAAACCAACAACATAGTGTTCTGAGCGATATATTACCCAATAAAATACATTTTTTTAATATCTACTCAGTGATTAACTTTAAGCAATAAGCGAAGATACATTAGGCAGGATCTTAACAAGAAAATGAAAAAGTTTATTGATTGATGAACAGCAATGCGCTGCGCAATCTCCGATTCCTTCCCATTCAATGTCATAGAGATACGAAATTTACAACAGTAATATGTGAGCACCGTTACAGGCTTTGTTTTCTATAATATGCATAAGGCTGTAGCAGCTGCATCCTGGCCCTAGTGCCCAAAGGTGTAGCTGCCACAAAGAAGACACCAACATGCTAGATGGGGGTTGCTGTTATGCATTTTTGCATTGGGCCACCAAATTAAATTTCTTATAGAAAGAAGTGTACCATCTGCATTGTATGCCATTATCGCAGAGCAATTTGCTATAACTGGAATAGCCAAGCAAATTAAGCGAAGTGAATTAAAAATGAAAAGTGGAAGATCTCTGCTGTGGTTTAACAGAATGTCTGCCTTTTTTTTTTTTTTTTTGCTTTGATGCACAATTTATCCAGGCGTAGTGGTAGGGAAGATGGGAACTGATTCTGGAGTCAGTCTCTAATGCTGCGTATAAAGCTTGCGCTTACTGATCAGTCATTAGGCTTAGATGGGAACCGCTACAAATGAATTGTTTTTTTTAAAGGGGAATAATAGACAGCCGGCACTATCTCACACACCGCTGAGTGTATAGAGTTATTTTGCAGCTGCTGAATTCTAATTTGCTCGCTAGCAACATTTGTGACATTAGCATATTGGAGCATATGACGTGACAATAGAGCTTACTCTATTATTTAGAGTGCGGCACCACATATCTCTTTTAAAACCGGAACGTTCTGCGGGGTATTGTGCAGCAATATGTTCTAGGCAGGGGGAAGACAGAAAGAGCGCAAGGTCATAAACCGCGTGGAGTGGCGATGCACTTATCAAAATAAAAATGGGAGGAAAAAGTCAAATAAGAAAAAAATTAAATACTAAATGTTGGATATTTTACATGTTCTCCTATAAAATATACATTTGGATAGCTGTTCAGTATGTTGAATGGAATGTGCAGTTTCTCTATTTTTTTTTAACTAAATACATTTATATATTGATAAATTTTATTTTCTGATTGTATTTTTTTTCCCAATGTTTTTACATGCATGGGGAGGTGGCCATCTTTCCTAAGCTGTGAATGCAAAAGACTTGCTTTACATCAGCCACAGACTGAGGCACTTAGAGCCCACCAGTAAAATTCATCCTGGGGGCCCACTGTAAAGCTACATGCATGTACTACCTGCCCGCACAACCCAGATTCACCTGTTTCCCCTGTGGGCCTGTCCCAGCCTGGCCACATGGACATAAGAAACATCAATCACCAATGATGTCTTAGGGGGAGTGTTGTGGGCATGCTCTGCAAGCTGTGTATGGAGAGGGAGAAGGAGCTGAACTGTCTTCATCACCTATTGTCAAAGATGGATCCTATGTTATCTGCCTCTAGCTTTATAACAGAGGTGTTATCTTATTGCAATCCTCCTTGTGATCGCTCTACACAACAGGAAGTGTCAGTTAATTATGAGGCTCAGTATGAAAACGGCAAGATTTCAACATTTTCTGTTAATACACTGGAAAATTTGAAAAACATTGCAACTTTTTTTTCTTCCAAAGATAAGTTTAAGAATAAAAAAAAATTATGTAAATAATTGATTTTTTGACTACACACTCCCTTTAATGAGGGGCCAGAAAATTTCTGGGTGTGATAAGTGTTGTTAATATGTCTCTGCTATGCCTAAGAAGTAACCAAGTAACCTTCCTCCACAAAGGAAGTGACAAAACATTGCAGAGTCAATATTTCTACTAAAAGGACAGGTGCATTCACATGACCATATTTTTGGATTGCACATGGACCCATTAATTCTACGGGGACATTGTCAGTTTTTTTGCGGACAAGGATAGGCATTTTTTCAATCTGGTCTGAGAAAAGTGGACGATGCACACGGACCCCATCCTTATTTTTCAGACCGCAAAATGGATACAGTTGTGTGAATGCCCCCTTATTAAAATATCTAGCAAAAGAACCTAAAATTCACATTCTTCCCATGAGGACTATTTGCCATCTTCTACTGTTAAGTGTAAGGGAAGGTATTTCTGGTAGAATTCGCCTGTAGACCTTCCATCTTATATTGGGTGCCAGAAAACAACATAACCTCAGTCTGATGTGTAATGAGTTTTGCAATATGCTCCTCACAGTAAAATAAGATTCAGGACATCTGAGCTTTCCTATAAATCGCGATAACTGAATTTCGAATAACTTGGCAGAAGAGAACAGGGTAATGACATACTGAGGACTTTTTACTTTCAATATTAGGCAGAACCACTTTAAAAGGGTTGTCTTGAGTGATTTCAAAATTAGCACCACGCCATGCTGTAATAGCTAAATGCTATGTACTGCTGAGGCCAATGGCTGGCTGCAGTGGTCACGTGCTGTATATTTGTACGTCCTACACAGTGAGCAGGACCAGACCTGTGGTGCTGAGAATGGCAGGGGGAGGAACAGGTGGGTATAGGAAGATTTAATTTTTTTATTTTATTGCATTTACTGGCATGAGGCAAATTTTGAAATAAATTGGGGGTGCATGCACGGATTGCCCTCCTTTAATTCATGGGCCCCATTCTGGAGATAGGAACGGGTCCCAGAGGTGGGCCCCGCACCTATATGACATTGAGATGTCCCAATGTCTGAGATGGACAGACTCCTTTAATCTCTATGTGAATATCAGGGCTGTCTAATGACCGCTTAGCTTCCGCTGTAACACCCAGGATCAGAGGAAGCTCCGATCCCAGCCATTTAACTCTTTAACTGCTGATGTCAATAGTGACCACGGCATGATCAAAAGAGCCTCCCCTTTCTCTATAATCAGTTGACAATGATTATCACAGAAGCAAACCACAGATTGGAGCCAGCAGGCATCAGGCCTTAGGTATATGTAATTCACTAGTGGGTGCTATGTACTGTATGGTCTCTATGCAGGACCCCTCCACCTTTCCAAATTGGAGGAAAGTCTTGTTTAGCTGGATAGGACTGCATAGTCTTGCACAAACAGCCCGCTATTTAACCCTTTATAGACAATTTGCACATACCCTTTAATTTAATGTCTTGCGATAGGTGCACTGTGGTGGGGTTGTCCCAGTAAAAATATTGTTTGTCATTAAATTCAGCCTCTAAACTTTTATAAACTTTTTGTATTTACACTTCATGCATTTTCCATCCCATAATACATCCTTTTCCCCCCAAAAGTGTGTGTGTGGGGGGGAATGCCAGTGCTTCTTATGAAGCGAATATTAATGAGTGCATCCATTATGGAAGCGCTCATTAGTACACAGACCAGGGACAGGGAGTGGTGAATATACCGCCCCTGGTGCTGTCTTTACTTACTGCTCCCTGGTCTTCCGCGGATGCTGCGCTGCACTGTCCTTACTGCATATGTCAGATCGCGGTGCAACACTGCAGGAAGCGTGTACTGGATCTCCTGAGTGGCGGTGCCATGTGGAGCAGGAGAGGTAAGCACTTTTATTTCTGTCTCATTTGAGGTCTGATGAGGATTTGGGGCCTGATTTGGTGGTCTGATCTTAGTTCTGATGAGGAGTTGGGTTCTAATCAGAGGTCTGATGAAGATTGGGGGTCTGATCTGTGGTCTGAAGAATATGCAGGGTCTGATTTGGGGGGCCTGATGAGGATTAGGGGTCTGATGAAGATTGGGGTCTAATCTAAAGTCTAATGTAGATTGGAGGTCTGATCTGTGGTCTGAAGAATATTGGGGTCTGATTTAGGGGCCTGATGAGGATTGGGGGTCTGATGAAGATTGGGGTCTGATCTAAAGTCTGAGGTCTGATCTGAGGTCTGATGAGCATTGGTGTTCTAATCTGAGGTCTGATAAAAATGTGTGATCTGATTTGGGGTCTGATAAAGATTGGGGCTCTGAACTGAGGTCTGATGAAAAATATATATATATTTTCTATTTTCCTCCTTTAATACCTTGATGCATCTTATGGTCAGGTGCATCTTATAGAGCAAAGAATATGGTTAAAAAAAATGCTCATATCCCCAGATACTCTTGGAATAACATAAGAACAGCACCACCTACTGTTTCTATGAAGCATTCTTTCTGTGTCCATCTAAGCAATTACAGTATCACCGTCTTGCTCTCTTATGATTTGCTCAATATTTCTTCTGACACGCAGAAAAGATGCTGCAGCCTCAAAAGCAGCCATCTCACACACCCAAAGAAGCAAGACTGAGCATGTGCGTCCACCTATGAGCATTCAGTGAGGTGGAAATAGAAAGACCGGTCATTAGAAACAGCAGGTGATGCAGGTGTAAATACAAAATGTATTAGAGTAATGGGCTGGATTTTACTTTAAATAATATTTTTAATGGTTTAACCTTATGTTGCAAATAATGGAATTGCAAATGGATCCCTTCCATGGGCAATTCTGTATTTAGTCTCACCCCTATCAATAAAAAGGGCTCTTCTCCTCCTTAATAGGGACCAGATCTACAATTTTCGGAACGGCCCCACAGATCCCAAATAAACACAGATGTCTGCATGGCTCCATGGAAATGAATGTGTCAGTGTGCTATCCGCCAAAACAAAAAAAGGATGGCACACTGAAAAAAAAAATCCTATCTTGTGCATGAGCCCTGACTGATAGGAAATTTGGAGGAAATACATAATGCATAAAGAATTGCTATGCATCTATGTATAAATAGCTGGCTTAGGACATAAACATCTCAGGTTAGTAAATAGCTATGCCATATTAATGCAAGGGAAAAAAATGAGTATAAAAAAAAGGCAAAAACTGAGAGGTCCAGCTCTAGCTGCCTCATGTGACTGTGGGAAGGTGGGGTGGCACATTAACTGCTGAGCCTCACAATTGAAGGCTGCTAAGTGCTGGCATAGGTCAAGAATTGTTTGAAATGTTGTAAATGGTTTCCCTGGGTAACAGCAAATCAGGTTCTCCAGCCTCCAGAGCTGCATCTCCAAACCCACAGCCAGGTACCAGCCTCAGAAGCAGAAGCAGCAGCAGCCACAGCAGCCAGTGTATGACTGCAAGGACAGAGAGCAATGTCTGGACTGCAGGGACCAGGGATAGCCTGCAGGTGCCTGTAAACTTCACCCCACCAGCACCACCATGAAGAAGCACTCAGCCAAGGTGGCCCCAGTCGCATCCTTCAGTGTCTCAGAGCTGCATGCAGCTATCATAGACGGTAATGGTCTCTTGGGTGGCATGGGGGGAACTTCTCTGCTACTCAAGTTCATTGCTCTTGGATATAGGGGAATTCTCTGCTGGAGGGAGATGGATGCCTGTGGATCCCCCTGCTTGTTTTTTGTTATTGGGTGAATGTTATTTTGTTGCTGTTGTGTTTGTTTTATTTTGTAGCAAGTATTTACAATGTCTCAAGACCTGTAGATGATCTGCTCAGATAGCTGCACTGATGTGGAGATGATTATGTCACCATTTGTATCTTCAATGCTTTAACATGTACTAAGTTCATGCAACTACTTACCTTGATGCCTTGAGTTGTGAATGTTGCAAACTTGGCTCTTCCAACACACTTGACACTGTTAATATCTGCTCACTTCCACTTGATAGGCAAAGCTTACTTTCTTCAGTAGTCAGCCAGGCAAAATAGAGGATGTTTTGTGCAGTAACTTTAGGATGCTTGGAGTTCTTATCATAGGAGAGTATGTGATTCTTTTTTTGTTTGTTATGGAGCTCTGTTGTAATGTGCCTACTGATGTAGTAGTACTGAGTTTGTCATTTGGTGCAACATGTTATTGCCTATAATGTACTGCATTATGTTAAGTCACTAAGAAACCGTCAAGTGACAAATGTGACCTACTCCCCCATCACCTTGAGACGTACGTATCCTTGCCTTGGAGGTAGTTTATTCACCCTAAGTATTATAATCCTTACAAGTGCTGCAGTCTCCTCTTCACCTTGAGACTCAAGATGAATCAGAACCATTTAGTACAGTTTGCAATGGTAATGATGAGTATCGGATTCATTACCTAGAGGGGCATTGTTTTTTATTTTTTATTTATTTTATTCACTTTTACTTCTGCGCTATTCCTGCAGACTGTCAAAGCCATGATGAGGAGTCTTCATTAGAATGTCCTTGTAACCCCTCGCTGTCCATCGAGCACAGTCGGTGGGTCTGCGGTACGTGCTCTGTGAGGCGCTGATCCTGCTGCAGTCCCCCCTCTCACAATATTCACGTCTTGTCTACGGTGACAACAACCTGACGTCAGCTCTTATGCTCAAAAGAAAGGGAGAGGGGGGAGAAGAAATAGCGACGACTAAACTGTGACAGTAATAATCTGCGGCTGTCCCAGATAACCTTGTCCATGCTTGAAATAATGTGCACTGCCGTATGCGGTATTTCTGCCGCATGGTACTTTACAACAGGGCGACTGTCACGCCGGATGTTCCAGATGATGTCTCGTTCGATTGCCATGAAATAATATGGGATGGGATGGCACAGAGTAAAGGGTTAGGACGGAAGTTCGGGGCATAAGGGTAAACAACGCAGATGCACTGTGGAAAATATCAGGCATTGGTTATTTCTGTGTCGTCGCAAGTGGCTTGCAATCTGCATACTGATCTGTACCTACTTTATACGGATGGGTGCTTAAGTAGGTGCTGGTATATTTAGCGCAGATGTACCCTTGTGTCATTGGGTGCTGAATTCATTTCTGATATACTGGGTGCAAATACTCAACATTTTATGCATAAGTCCTTGAGTTGTCCTCTTCTAATAAGTTGGTGAAAATGTTCCTTCCGACTGGTTTTTAGAGTCCTCCATGGCAAAGCTGATTAGCGACGCAGTGATACTGTGCTGTCATGCCAGTGTGATCATGAACATGGCACACTCAGCACATGGAGCCACTATTTTCCTATATTACGGCTCACTGTGCACCCCCATTATTGACTAGAAATAATGCTTCAAGGGGTGAATATGCAGCGGGTCAAACCGATGCTAGGGGTCTCTTCCACAGGTGTTATGTGAGGTTTTATAAGTTTTGTCGTGACATTTCAGCAACGAGGGACTAAGCCCCCCTAGTGGACCCCAGGTGCAGGAAAGCCAGAGTGGTGTAAGGGCTACCTATAGCGTCCCTTTTGGTGCAGTGTTTGCACTTGTCACGGGGCTCCTTCCTGGATATCCAGAACCCCCAAGTTTGGTCGTCCGTAGGCCTCTGGACCCAGCAGAGAGGTGCTGCTGGCTCACAGCCTTCCCCTTACAGGGGGCACTCTGAATTGAACTACTGCAGGCTTGTCCAACAGGGACGAGGGCCTGCTGCTTCCCCAAGCAGGGGGGGGAAGCTAGACTTAATCTCTCCCCAAGATGGGGTAGGTTAGACTGACCTTCACTAACACTGAACTCCTCCCTCTCCAGAGAGGGCTGGAATGGAATAGAAGGTTACACTCCAGGGAAACTAGCTCTGCCAAGATTGCCGCCATCTGCTGGTAGACCAGGCACATTACATGGTAACATAACATTTACAAGGGAATAGACATACACATTTTGCAGGATATGACAATAAGTATGCAGGGTGACACAAGGTACACCATTAAGGATAGTGATGGGGTGTTACAAATACCTCCATTATGCCTTTTCTTTGGAATATGCCTTTTTTTTGGAAACCTCTGTGCACCTCTGTTTAATATCAGTCATAGAGAGGTATATTTTGGGCCTGTGTCTAAGGGCACCTTATTAGGGACACATACAATATGGATCTCTAATATGGCTCTTTATGGGAGCTGTAATGATGGTCCTATTAGTAGTACCAAAAACAAATATAATCAAAGAAAGCTGCAAGATATGAATAAACTCACTCTAGGGAACAAAAAGAGGACACAAGATGACATGTTCTTTATAGGTGACATTACCTTTGACAGGGTGACCGACAATTCTTTTGAGGAGCACTCATGGACCTTTTGATGGTTCAATGTGGGCAAAGATAAGCAAAACTCTGTTTCCCTAGTGTTCCCAGTACAGGATAATGTACTTACGAGGAGGTGCTGGAAATGGCTTCTTCTAGTGCCCATCGGTTGTGCCTGTCTTATCATGTTCGGGAACAACACACGTTCCATAATCAATTTGCTCTTTCAGTTCAGGAACTGTCTGGGAATCAGTTTCACAAATCTACCCTTCAAGTAACTCCCATCATACACTTGGTCTTAGGTCTGGTCACCCTTTGCCAGGGGTGCATCTAGCCTTTCTGCTGCCTGAGGCGAAAATTGAAACGGCACCCAATCCCCTCCAGCCCTACTGTTTAAGGCATACAGTGATACAGTTGAATATAAAGAGATAATCCCACAGCCCTGCCACTGCCCCCATTTGTCTCTAGGTCTTGCCACCTGAGGCAATCGTCTCACCTGGCCACCCCTGCCCTTTGCTGACCGTACGTTCTTCTGTGAATGAGGCATGAACTCAGCACAGCGACCTATGTGATGTATGGTTGAAAGTACCATATCTCACACTCCTCAGTTAACTACTCAATACTGCCCCCTTTGCAGACAGTCCATCTGGAGCATAACCATCCCCTGAAATGGATGAACAGCGATGTGAATTATTCTTGATATACGAGTAGACGCCCTTTGGGCTGTGTTTACTTTGCAGTAAAAGATGAATAATTCTCATTAACGGCAGTAATAATGATACATAGTATCACATTTTAATATTACGGTTCAGTTTTCAGGTGTTGGAGTGTAAAAACTATTAGATTGCTGTAATTGCAGGAGACCATAGCCCACTCCTGCCTGGGGGATATCATGAGCACTGTTCATGGCTCGCTGTGCCACTTGCATCGGTGACTGACTCATTTCAATTTCAAAGGCTTGCCTAATAAAAGGATACCCAGATTCCTAATATAACCTGTAATATTATATTGGTTGCATTTAAATATGTGGAGCATAACAAGTTGCATTGCTTGGACAGGCTGCCTGTGGTGCACAGTCTCGTGCAGAGGAAGCAGTCTCACCCAGACCCTGGACTCTAAGGGGTCCCGATGGCTCATGGAAGGTGGGGGCCCCTGTTACAGATTTTGTATTGGACCCAATTGCTACACTGTGCCAAGCGTAGTACGGTTCATGAGAATGACTGATCCATGCAGGTTTATACAACACATGTGGACAGCATAACTAGTTACTGGTTTGGTGTTCTCCTCTAGACAGTCCATTGCAGGGATAGGCAACCTCCGGCACTCCAGCTGTTGTTAAACTACAACTCCCAGTATGCATACTTGCTCTGCTCCTCTCAGAACTCTCACAGAAATGAATGGAGCATGTTGGGAATTGTAGTTTTACAACAGCTGGTGTGCCGTAGGTTGCTGATCCCTAGTCTATTAGGTCTAACCTATTTAGGTCACCCTGTTTTCAGATCTTAGCGCCTTTCCTTCCTTGTATTACTATTTATCCCTGGTTCTGCTGCTGTGTTCCTGCCATCATGTGACAGTTTCTGGAACCTCGTAGCATTTGCAGGAAAGTTTGTCAAGGCTTTCTTCAAAACTGTTAGTGGTTGTCCGGTTTGAAAGGGTTGGCCACCATTTGGTAGGTTTTTGGCAGACCCTCTTCCCCTCCTGCCAGACTTGCAAAGGAAAGCATACTTACCTTCTCCCCACCGCTGGGTCCCTGCTCCTTCATGCCGCTGTTGCAATGCTGTGAACATCAGTTTTGACGCCGCTGCCGCCCATGACTTACCGCAGAGGGGACCTGACCCTTTGCATCATGTCAGTTGGTCATGTGACACAAGTGAGGGAGTGTCACTGCTGCAGCTAGTCATTTGCTGCAGTGGCGTCAAAGCAGATGGTCTGAGGAGGACAGTCAAGGCTGTTGAGCTGAGGTGCTGGGACCCAGCAGTGGGTAGCGGGAAAGTATACTTCCCTTTGTAGTTCTGGGCAGGAGGGGTGGTCTGCCAAAACCAAGCCCTTTAAAAAAACATTTTTACATACCCTATTAGAGAACTCTGAGTTAAGGGTTCTTGTCCAGGAGCCTCCTCTCTTGGAGTGTAGGGTGGTTGAAAAGAGCGTCTCTCTCTCTGGAGGACCTATCGTGTCCTGTAGTACACAGTCAAGCAACTGATTTGAATAGACACTGTGTAATGCTTAGTTTTTCCTGTGGTGGCGCTGCAGGGAAAGTGAACACAGTTACTGACAGGTTTGGTGGACAATGAAACTGAGGTAACTGTTCGTGCTTGTTGGCACATCAAAAGATCTGGGTCTGTCTGGAGACTGTTGGCCGTGTGTGTTACCACTGCTCCCAACACCTCCTAACAGCTAGGTCTGAATGGCCTAGATAGGGGATAATTTGTCGAAGTGACTATACTGCTTCTCTCAGTCCAATGATTCATCCAAGTCTGTCAACTGTGCAAAATGTTTTCGAGCTTTGTAAAGGCATGTCTAGTAGTTAGCGATCTCTCACCAAGAGGTATACTACCCAAAAGTAGCCTCTAACAGCCTCTTTATAGGGCAGCAGGGGAAGCACTTTGCAAGACCCAGTGTCAAGTCAGACTACTCCTGTAATCATTTACATGTCTGCCTGAGACATAAATGCATGTTGAGTTTTGTCTTCATTTTTTTTTTTATGAGTTCATTTTATTCTTATATGTCAGGGATGGCCAACCTGAGGCTCTCTAGCTGTTGCAAAACTACAACTCCCAGCATGCCCAGACTGCCTTACAGGTATCAGCCTACAGCAAAGCATGGTCGGAGTTGTAGTTTTACAGGTTGACCATCCCTATTATATGTCATGTCCATTCTTGTGGTCTACCCTTCACCTTGTACAACCTGACATATTGTAGAAGTCAACGTGGTGAGGAGCAAATGAAAACAGCGGCACTCACCCGTGTGTTTCAAAAACTTCAGCAGCTTTATTAGTTCCAAGTTACATCAGGCAGGGGGCGGATGTTCACAGGCACGCATTGATCAGCGGCGGCCGTTTCGCGCTACATGCGCTTCTTCTGGCTGTGCGTCATTGTAGAAGTCAAATATGTATTTTTGCCTATCCCTCAAAAGAGGGGGTAATCTGATTTGAAGGGCTACTAACTTTTCAAAAAGATTTTAATATGGAATATAGACATATGAAAGAGATCAGTGAGGGTCTTAGCACTCAGAACCCCACCAAACTAAACTTTTGATATAGCATTTTTTAAATGTCAGTGACTCTTTAAAGGATAACTGTCATATTTTATTTTATTTGCTAGTTTATTAGAGCTAGGCATGTATACCTGAGTTAGTCTGTCAGTGATTGCCAAAAGATCTGTAATTATCTTATAATAACAGCTTTCATTAATGTCCCCTGTCCCTTTCCATTGCTCCCTTAAAAGACCGTTGCTAGGGCTCATCTGTCTCCGGCTAGGAAGACAGAGGGGCGGTCCTTCACACTGCATGCCTGCATTAGGCTTCAGAGTGAGGAGGCGTGTCTCTCAGTAATCCAATCTGATTGGCTGGCAGGAAGCTGCTGGCTACAGCAAGTTTGTATGTGACATGAGGGAATGCAGTTTTGGCCTCAGAGAACTGGCAGAGGAGCCATCTTGAAGAGATCCTCATAATTTAGGATTCAAAACAGCCAGTAACTAAGGGGGAAACTCAAGGAAAACAGTGATAAGTGAAGAAACTAACGACTGCTTTATGCATAGTGCTGCTGCAGCAGTAATATATGCTTAAATTGATTCTTTGATGAAAATATGACAGGCCTCATGCACACAACAGTTGTTCTGGTCCGCATCCGACCAATTCACTTCAATGGGGCCTGCAAAAAATGCGGACAGCACTCCGTGTGCTGTCCGCATCCGTTGCTTTGTTACGTAGCCCCACAAAAAAAATATAACGTGTCCTATTCTTGTCCGTTTTGCGGACAAGAATAGGCAGGACACTGGGTCAGTGGGGTTGCTATGCAGTGGGTCAGTTTATATATGTAAAAGTTCGTGACGCCAGTTGCAGTGTGCGCAAGTACTGTAGCAGGGCCCTTTAAGATGGTGTAGCTCATATACCAGGTGAGGAATGCCAGAGGGGGAATAATGTCTCTATGCAGTGTCAACGGTGTATCCTACCTTGGTACGGCTGGACTCCTGTATCCCGGCTCACATGCAACAAAATGAGTGCTGTTAATAGGAGTTTTGATGGAATAATTGAGATCCAGTCAGAGAATATCGTCCAACTCGTCTTTATTAATGCAGCTTGGATCCATACAAGGTAACAGCAATAATCTTGGTTCCCAGCAGGTGTTGGCAATATGTGGCAGGAATTTATATAGATATATATATATATATATATATATATATATATTCTGCATCTGGTACAAACGCCTAAAGATCTGGCAGGTATTAGACTTCTGCTTTGTCTGTATTCTGCTTAATTTGGGCCTGACTAGCTGAGGAGGTACTTATCTCCTCCTGGTCTTGGGATCTGTACTCACAGAACAGCTCGCAGGGTATGGTGTCTTCTTCCTGGAGATCTATTGTTCTGTGGATGCTGCTTCTCTGGCCATCCAGCTGAGGTAGATGACTCAGGCTGGGAAGATGGATCTTGAACGTCAGCCGAGGTTGGATCCAGGGTTGGGATCCCTGTTTCTGGGAGCTCCTACTCACACAACCTACCCCAACAGGGGTGGCTGGTACACTACCTAGACTTCCTGCTCCTCCTCATGATACAGGACATGGGAACGTCCCACTTCTGTTCATACAGGGAAGCCTAGACTGGAATGGACTATTCCAGCCTAGATATATTAAACAGAAATCCAGATAATACAAATGTAATGTCAGATTACACCAGATGAAAACACATTTACACTTTAAAATAATCTAGCAGGGTGACAGAGTTTTAGTGACATACTCTGGGATGTTACATTTCTACAATGAGCCGCCCGTTCCGCGAATTACGGAAGACACACGGGCAGGTTCCGTTTTTTTCGGATGCACGGTTTATGGTCCAGGCCTAATCCTTTAAGTGTATTTAGAACAAATCCAGTCCTACCTTTAGCATGAAGGAAAAATTATCTCTTGTATATTCATGCATATTTTGCCTATAACTCATATCTCTGATGGCCAGCAGGTGGTAATAACCACTCGTTCTGACCCTGAAGGCACACAGCAACAACTTTGAAAGCAATGAAAAAAACGTAGAGGTCGTTGAATGCCTGAAAGTGACAACTGAATTCAAATGAGCTGTAACCTGCTTTTGGCTGTAAATCAGCCGAATTGAACTTTTAAGAAATTCGCTTAGAAATGAATGTAAACATTTGCATTTGTGTCAATCACAAGAACAACTCGATAAAGCTCCAATAAAATAGTGATGAGCGGCAGGGGCTATATTCGAATTTGCGATATTTCACGAATATTTTGCAGACTATTCATCATATATTTGCAAATTCGAGATTATTTTATTGAATGCGAAAAATCGGCAATGTAAAAATCGTGTAATGCGAATTCGGAACGCGAAATACAGGCGTGGGTCACTTTGGCTACATTTGTCAAGCTGCTAGAAGTTTTTACTGAGACTGGAGAAAAAGGTTGGCACGGCAGAACATTACAATAGCTTTATATGCAGATAGTCAAGTGAACGAATATATTCGCTATTGCGCTAATCGGCAGTGATTAGAAAAAAAAATTCGCACTACATGCAACTTCGCATTTTAGCAGGTCTGACCACAGATTACTGATTGGTGCATCAGTACTGTTGCATGGTATTGTTGTGAACTTGACATTGCTTCCTTCTCATTGGAAAAAAATGCAGAATATTCAATATAACGAATATATAGCATTATATTCTAAATATTTGCGAATTCTCGAAGAGGCGATATTCATGATAAAAATTCGCTATTCAAATATTTGCGCTCAACACTACAATAATATTCCTCAAACCCAACAGCTACATAAAACTGTTTATTTTTTATTGTTAATTTTACACTGAGATGCCGCGATCATGTACGAACGCGGCATCTGAGGGGTACAATGACGGGGGCGGCGCATAGCACATAGCGATTCCACAGTACAGAAAGAATTAACACAGTTATGTGATAATAGTGGAATAATATGCAGTGAAGTCAATACAGGAATAGTGTACACATTCATGATACAGTATTGGTATAATACACACAATGATATCACTGTACAGAAAATAAAGGCTATGATGTCACAGGACATAGATAATCCACTCAATAATTTTATAATACGGAAATTATACACTGTACAAACAGTGATGTCTATATTATATATGTGAATAAATTAGAATCTGTACAGGAGGAGATTCTAACTTATTATTCAGACCAAGGCAATAAGAGTTCGTGATCTGCGCTAAGTTAAACGACAAAAAGAAGGCAGTGGTAAATCAAAATATATATTTATTAAATAACAATAATACAGTGCAAACTAATATATAAGAAAATTGGTGACAAAATGAAATTCAATCAATGATATGCAAATTTTTAAGAAAGCCCAGGTAATCTAGAGTATATACATATATCCACTACAATGCCTTATTATGACAATACCTCCAATATATTTTAAATCAATTTTATATCTGATTTCTCTCAGTCGACAGATATCAGACTAAACTCAAATCTAGTTTATACCCTATTTCATTTCATATATATATATATATATATATGTATATAAATTAACCATACAAGCCTGGAACTGAACTCCGTTTCTTGGAGATGATACTGTGATAGCTCTCAACAGTATTTGTAAATCTCCCTGGATTGGAAAGCAAGGTTTAGAATGACACTGCAGTTACACCCCAGCCTTATTCCAAAACAGATACTATACACAAAGTATTGTTATTTGAATATATATAGATAAATATTATTTTAAATCTCCTACAAACTATGGATAAATTAATACTATACCAGTGTATTGCCTAGTAGAAATCAGTTTCAAGGTTCAGGACTATAATTCCACAGGTCCTATCTTCTATCACGGTGTGGTTTCAAAATGGCTGCCACCAATAGCTGGATAGGTAGTCAATCGGATGGATGATTCCCTCAGGTAAGTGGATCAGATGGAGATCAGGAACATTATTCTCAGAGAACCCCCTCAAAGAGCTGATGCCCCTTCTGTCAGTTCACCTAACCTTTTTATCTCATTCAAAAATGGGATTGGTCTAGTTCATCATAACTAGAACATCATTAAAGGACCTCCCCCAGTGATTTCGCAATCTAGATCTTAATTTTACTCTAACATTAGATGGCACTAAGGCTACATGTAAAAAGTCTTGGCAATTATAGCTATTTTCTGTATATTTCCCTATTAATTTGAAGATGGGATAAACTTCAGACAGAACTAGTCTCTTTCTAAATCTCTGACTAAACCTAATTAATTCCATACACACACTACAATTGTTTGGTAAAAATGGTAATTACCATACTCTTAGTTATATAAAACGCATATTAAACCAATGATATAAATGATATAAAAACCAAAAATCCTTTTATGTGATTATTCAAATAAACCTTACAATATGTGGTAAAATGTAATTTTTTTTACTGACTGGGAATAAATCAAAACTCAGCATATTCCCTTATCTGAATAAATGCCTCTTACTGAATCTGTCTAAATCTTCTTCTTACAAGACCAGACTGTGTAAACACTTCTGTACAGATCGTTAATCTAAAGTTAGGGATTCTAAGTCCAAAGGATACTGAACTCCCCTTGCCCTTTCAAATAAGACAAGGAAAGATGGCTAACATTCAGCACACATATCAGGATATAAAAAAAAATAAATATATATATATATATATATATATATATAGTACAGACCAAAAGTTTGGACACACCTTCTCCTTCAAAGAGTTTTCTTTATTTTCATGACTATGAAAATTCTAGATTCACACTGAA
Organism: Bufo gargarizans; assembly: GCF_014858855.1. Taxonomy (NCBI): domain Eukaryota; kingdom Metazoa; phylum Chordata; class Amphibia; order Anura; family Bufonidae; genus Bufo; species Bufo gargarizans. The sequence goes on along the minus strand of NC_058090.1, from coordinate 37,826,816 downwards.
GGCATCAAAACTCTGAATTAACACATATGGAATTATATACAAAACAAAAAAGTGTGAAACAACTGAAAATATGTCATATTCTAGTTTCTTTAAAGTAGCCACCTTTTGCTTTGATTACTGCTTTGCACACTCTTGGCATTCTCTTGATGAGCTTCAAGAGGTAGTCACCTGAAATGGTTTTCACTTCACAGGTGTGCCCTGCCAGGTTTAATAAGTGGGATTTCTTGCCTTATAAATGGGCTTGGGACCATCAGTTGTGTTGTGGAGAAGTCAGGTGGATGCACAGCTGATAGTCCTACTGAATAGACTGTTAGAATTTGTATTATGGCAAGAAAAAAGCAGCCAAGTAAAGAAAAACGAGTGGCCATCATTACTTTAGGAAATGAAGGTCAGTCAGTCCGAAAAATTGGGAAAACTTTGAAAGTGTCCCCAAGTGCAGTCACAAAAACCATCAAGCGCTACAAAGAAACTGGCTCACATGCGGACCGCCCCAGGAAAGGAAGACCAAGAGTCACCTCTGCTGCGGAGGATAAGTTCATCCGAGTCACCAGCCTCAGAAATCACAGGTTAACAGCAGCTCAGATTAGAGACCAGGTCAATGCCACACAGAGTTCTAGCAGCAGACACATCTCTAGAACAACTGTTAAGAGAGACTGTGTGAATCAGGCCTTCATGGTAGAATATCTGCTAGGAAACCACTGCTAAGGACAGGCAACAAGCAGAAGAGACTTGTTTGGGCTAAAGAACACAAGGAATGGACATTAGACCAGTGGAAATCTGTGCTTTGGTCTGATGAGTCCAAATTTGAGATCTTTGGTTCCAAGCACCGTGTCTTTGTGCGACGCAGAAAAGGTGAACTGATGGACTCTACATGCCTGGTTCCCACCGTGAAGCATGGAGGAGGAGGTGTGATGGTGTGGGGGTGCTTTGCTGGTGACACTGTTGGGGATTTATTCAAAATTGAAGGCATACTGAACCAGCATGGCTACCACAGCATCTTGCAGCGACATGCTATTCCATCCGGTTTGCGTTTAGTTGGACCATCATTTATTTTTCAACAGGACAATGACCCCAAACACGCCTCCAGGCTGTGTAAGGGCTATTTGACCATAAAGGAGAGTCAAGGGGTGCTGCGCCAGATGACCTGGCCTCCACAGTCACCGGACCTGAACCCAATCGAGATGGTTTGGGGTGAGCTGGACCGCAGAGTGAAGGCAAAAGGGCCAACAAGTGCTAAGCATCTCTGGGAACTCCTTCAAGACTGTTGGAAGACCATTTCAGGTGACTACCTCTTGAAGCTTATCAAGAGAATGCCAAGAGTGTGCAAAGCAGTAATCAAAGCAAAAGGTGGCTACTTTGAAGAACCTAGAATATGACATATTTTCTGTTGTTTCACACTTTTTTGTTATGTATATAATTCCACATGTGTTAATTCATAGTTTTGATGCCTTCAGTGTGAATCTACTATTTTCATAGTTATGAAAATAAAGAAAACTCTTTGAATGAGAAGGTGTGTCCAAACTATTGGTCTGTACTGTATATATGATGAATTCATTTACTGTATTCAAAAGTTCGGACATGTCACATGCAAGTATAATAGACCTAGGAAGTCACGGTACAGGAATAATGTAGTGATGTCACAGCCCAAGAAAATGCTAAAAGTAATGCAGCACAGAAGGGATATTGCAAAAAGCAGAAGTGACCATGAGGCTCCGAAGTAAAATTTAGAATGGGGTTGTATTAAACTTTCCATGGTAACTAGAGATGAGCGAATCGAATCCCACAAAATGGAATTTGATCCAAATTTAAGGATAAATTTGATTCGCCTAGAAGCCGAATGTCCTTGTGCTTCGTGTCAGTGAATCAATTTAACCTGAAATAGTATAAAAAAACTAAAAAATTTTAACTTACCTCCTCTATTTGCTCGCGACGGCCTGCCAGCCTCCATCTTGCTTGAAGATCTTTGCCGAAATCCCGTGCGGCGCAAGATTACATAATCACGCTGGCCGGCGTGATGACTATCGTACGTCACCATGCCAGCCGGCAGTGATGACTTAATCTCAGCACTGCACAGGATTTCGGACGAGATCTTCAAGCAAGATGGCGGTGGCCGACGCGTTGTGAGCAAATGGAGGACGGTAAGTTGGATTTTTTTTAATTGTTAATTTTACACTCAGATGCCGCGATCATGTATGAACGCGGCATCTGAGAGGTACAATGATAGGGGCAGTGCTATCGCAGCTCCCTGTCATTGCACCCACTACTTACAAAAAAATGCGCTTTGTGACAAACTAATTCGTCACAAAGCAAATTGAATTGAACTTTTAAGAAATTCGCTAATCTCTAATGGTAATTTATATATACTTTACCACCAATGACACTTTATCTGGGTGGCAAAGGCACCCATTAGTTGTCGGGCCCCATAGCAGCTGCCATGCCTGCTACCCTGATAGTTGCACCTACGTAGGAACGTCCCTTTAGCACAATTTGGTATTCCAGAAAACCGTGTCACATACTGTACATGCTGGATTATTGTAATTTTCCTGTCTGGGGTATAAGACCTTAGAATTATCTATGTCCTGCCAAGAAGAGGCTCAACCTCATCCTGATGTTTGTCATGTGAAATTAGTTAATACAATCGAAAGCTTTCACAACTGACTATTTGTATAGCCTTTATATACAAAGTATCTATTTTTAATATGCTATTTAAAAATATAATACGTTATACCTTAGTCTTATGTGTGTATTGACTCAGTGGCGTACATAGAGAAGTAAGGGCCCCATAGCAAGGATCAAACCAGGCCCCCCCACAGAACAGAAGGGTTTCCGCCTAAACCCCTTTCAATGACCTTTGGGCCATTTTTTCCACTGCCTCATTTGCTAAAAGTTGTTCCTTTAGAAGGTAGCGTCCTGACCAAGTTTTCACCCTCAGTAGAAGAGGGGGTGATCCCAACTGGGCCTCCTCTTGCCCTGGGCCCCATAGCAGTCGCATGGTCTTCCCGCTATGGTAGTTATGCTCCTGTACTGACTATTGATGTGGATATTCATTATTTTGAATCAGATCAATACTACTTACTCTGAGATGTCAAGCATAGGATAGCTCCTACCATGAGTCTGCCTTGAAAAGTTGTGATGCTCTGGGGTCTTAAAGTGATGATATCTAACTCTTTTCAAGGCATGAATAGCAATGTCAAAGTGACAGCGATATGTATGACTATGGCTAGATGGGTGGTAGCTTGTGGTAACAAACAGCCTGTTTAAAAACACACTGCACTTTTTGATTTGAAAGTTGAACATGACTAATAATTTTTTTTGGTGGCAGATGCCTTCTTCTGTAAAAATGCATTTAAAATTATTTATTATCGTTGGGGGTTCAGTCAGCACAACCCTGTATGCAGGTGCACATTGATATGGCGAAATACACATACAAACGCAAAAAGACAAGTACAATGGCACTCTGCAACCAGCACTCTGCCTTGCCTCTATGCTGGATGTTGAATGAGGCATTGGTGTACATTTTGGCCAAAGCATAATAAGCCACTCACCACGTCAAGGTCGTCTCTATGAGTGGTCCCTAACACTAGTTCCTACCTGTTATGGGCCATGACAGCCACATAAAGTCCAGGGAGCGCAGGAACAGCATGCACGCCAGGCACACTCTGCTTTTAACCCCGTCCGGTGCCATAACAGCTTCCATCGGATCCAGGGATGCAAGTACCAACATGCATGCTGAGCCCACTATATACTTCTCCTGGAGCCAAATGGCTACTGGTAGGCGCTATGAAAGCAGACTCAGTTTTATACTGACTTTAAAACTAGCCTCCAGGGCAGACTAACTGGTCAGGTGTGCATGACTGCATGGAGATCGCCACGCCTCCAATATATACTACAAAGAAAAAAATATGGGGGGTTCAGTCACTTGCATCCCTGGATCCGATGGAAGCTGTTATGGCACCGGACGGGGTTAAAAGCAGAGTGTGCCTGGCGTGCATGCTGTACCTGCGCTCTCTGGACTTTGTGTGGCTGTCATGGCCCATAACAGGTAGGAACTAGTGTTAGGGACCACTCATAGAGGCGACCTTGACGTGGTGAGTGGCTTATTACACTTTGGCCAAAATGTACACTAATGCCTCATACAACATCCAGCATAGAGGCAGGGCAGAGTGCTGGTTGCAGAGTGCCATTGCACTTGTGTTTTTGCGTTTGTATGTGTATTTCACCATAGCAATGTGCACCTGCATACAGGGTTGAGCTGACTGAACCACCCACATTTTTTTCTTTGTAGTATATATTGGAGGCGTGGTGATCTCCATGCAGTCATGCACACCTGACCAGTTAGTCTGCCCTGGAGGCTGGTTTTAAAGTCAGTATAAAACTGAGTCTGCTTTCATAGCGCCTACCAGTAGCCATTTGGCTCCAGGAGAAGTATATAGTGGGCTCAGCATGCATGTTGGTACTTGCATCCCTGGATCTGATGGAAGCTGTTATGGCACCGAACAGGGTTAAAAGCAGAGTGTGCCTGGCGTGCATGCTGTACCTGCGCTCCCTGGACTTTGTGTGGCTGTCATGGCCCATAACAGGTAGGAACTAGTGTTAGGGACCACTCATAGAGGCGGCCTTGACGTGGTGAGTGGCTTATTACGCTTTGGCCAAAATGTACACTAATGCCTCATTCAACATCCGGCATAGAGGCAGGGCAGAGTGCTGGTTGCAGTGTGCCATTGCATTTGTCAAAATCGATTCAACGGGAATGTGATGTTTTTGAGACATTTGACACAAATTTGATTTGTTTAAAATTGATTCGCTCATCTCTAATAGTAACACTTCTTTGAAATGACCACCCAAAATTAAACTTATAACATGGTCTTCTAGAGAGGGTGTCCTTTTAGAGAAGATGATCTGTATACATCATAGAATCCATTGGAGAAAATCTGGTTGAGATAAATGGGTGGTTAGTTCATAGAGGTGGTCTTTTGTAGAGATTTGACTTTGTATGATACATATGATTCCAATTATTGTAAACATGGTTCGTTTTAGATATATATATATATATATATATATATATATATATATAGAAGATATATTGGAAAAGTTCATATCAAAAATTGTAACCATGCTGACTAGCTGTATTGAAGCTAAACTGTCACTGCCAGACCACAAGACAGATCCCTTCCGCGTGCTTGATTAAATTGCCCTTAGGTAAAATGACTTGATCTCGCCATAAACAGAAAAAAGCATGTTTCATTAAGGACCTACCAAGGCTGATGTAATGTATGGTCTAATTGACTGTCACATGTATGCAGGAAAATTTTGATCGCTCATGAGTTCAATGTCTCGGTAGTGGTGGAGTAGGTTCTAGATGATCGATGGAGTGTGCCCACTCTGGGTCACATCTGCCTTCCGCTCCTGCTTGGAGTGCTCAATGAAATCACTGATGCTATGGGAACTTGCAAGGATCAAACAATCCAATGCGTTTCAGAAAATAACATGCATTTTCCTTCATCAGGAAACTTGGATATGTTGTCTCCCAAGACACTATATTCTCTATTCCACGAGAAAACCTCACGCATCGTTATATTTGGTGCAAATTCAACTTTTATAGAGCTGTGCATCCTGATTTTGTAAAAAAAACAAAGACATCATCAGTAGATTTCTTCTACTGAAAAACTATGCAAAGTTTTATCACATTTTGACAGTGGATATAGAAGTAATAAAGGAGAGTCCCCTGCTCATGACATCCAACCTTTAGCAAAAGCTAAGGTTCAGAAATGCTGAGTCCTCCAAAGTTGAAGTCCTTCTTTTTAGCTGTCTTCCGAATACTTGCACCACTCCAGACTGGGGTTAAGTTGTTTTGCTCCTTTAAGCTATGTTATTTTATGCTTTGTATCTCCAATATGGTAATGCATGGAAGTGATGGTGTTAACCAACTCTGGAGCAGCTCCTAGGGAAGCTGAACTATTAGCTCCACCCCTAGCCCAGTCTAGTCTAGGGGAGTCTAGTGTTAGCAGGGAAGGAGAGAGGAGGAGAAGTCCATGTGCTCCACTCCTAAGTACTAGGCTTCAGCTACAGAGACTAATCATATCTGCATGATCTACCAAGAGGGAACCATCTTTAGATTGAAATACTCCCGGATAGAGAGAGAAAGGAAATTCCAGACTCTGTAACGGCTGAGAAAATGGGAGTCGGTAAGGTACACTGATATCAAAAGCTATAGACATTACTGCTGTGAGTGGAATATTGCTAAGACATCATCCACACTTAGACACAACCTAGTCTGTTGTTTTCTTTGATCTGTATGCCCCAGCAGTGTATTAAAGCCATCTTACCAAAAGTGTTATTGTCAGCCTCCGATTCTGCAGAGGAAGAGTGAAGGAGTACATTGAATCTAAACCTAGCCCATGCAAAACCATCTGGGCGAAGATTTGCACTGTACATTGTTGGAACCGTGTTTTGAGACTGCTGGAAGTACTACAACCCTCATTTTGCACTACAGTAAAGAGAAATTTTTCTGATAAATCTGGCCTGCTTACTTATTCCTACACCATAAGCCGGCCATTGCACACCCCTACTCACCCTGCCTTGCACTTATATAAACATTGAGACCATGGGCACCCCGAACTACCATCAGACAGGCACCCTAAAACCAGGGAGTGCACGAGGGGAAAAAAGGGTATGCCCACCTTTCACTGCACTGGGCCTAGAGAACAAAGGTGTAAGGATTGCCACTGTGATAGACTTTCTGCAGCCAGAGCCCCTACCACTCCCATCCTCTGTTCTAGCTCCTCAGAGGCTTCCTGCACATTCCATTGCTGGCATGGTGTGTACTCCCTCATTTGCCATCCAACGTCACTCGGAGTTTCTCCGAGTGACAAGAGCTGATCATATATGCAAGACGTAAGTCCTACCCACTGGTACATCTGCTATCGGAATATAATTAGTGGACTCTTCTTTGTCAAGGGGGTTGTCCAAGGAGACAGCAAGTGTATTTTCATTAGATTCTAATTGTGATATATGCCGCCAGTATGGAAGGGTTGAAAAAAGCTCTGTCTAGTATTCTCCATATTCTGCCATCACCACATAGTAATTTAGCTTTGTTCAATTGTGATATTATTGTTATAAATGGTATCTCCTTGTGGTACTGCAGTCTTATAAAAATCATCCCAAGTGTCTAGAAACTACATTTTGAATTCAGAGATTAGACAGTACACGTCCAGTTCTCTTCCCCGTCAAGACGCAGACTTCAGATTTACTGTTTCAAGATCTGCGAATGACATTCCCGAAGGCTTTCCAGCTTTGTGAGTATCAAGAATGTAGATGGATTACTGCACCGTATGCATCCTCGAGACTCTGCCATTTTTTTGTTGGTGCCATGGGGGACTTCCTAAGAGCTCTAGAGTATTTTTGCATTACGTAGCTGGTAAGCCAGATAAGATTGGATAGTAACTCATCTTGAATTAAGCAAGACATTCAATGACTTGAGTGATTGAGCATCACCGCTGATGATGCAAAGCATGTAAAAAAAAAACTAAAAAAAACCACAACAATTTGCAATCCTGCGTTTATAATGATAACGCCTAGTATCATGCATTTTTCATAAGCTGAATTGCTTCCAGTACTTAGCAACTGTCATGCATTTTGTGCGATTTTCAAAAGTGTGTTAGATCACAAAAGACTGAATTTAATGGCATTTATTGGCCATTTAGTCTCGAGGTTTAGCATTCGCCTTCAAGGTCAAACTTGGCTGTCGAGAGAAAATAAATTAATTTATTTCATCGGGGCGATGGCTGAGTGAACCCATTCTATTAGATTTGATGAGAATATAGCTGAACACATTAAACAAGCTTAATAGTGAAAATATGACATTATTCAGATGTGTCAGATGAAAATGTTTTTGACATTAAGATCTTTTGTGCATGAGATTAATGATATTGTATCGCTTTTGTGATGAGCTTCTTGTACGGTTAGTTTAGGACTTTCTTCAAGTCTTTCCTTTCCAACAAAAAGCTGTCCTTTTATCCGGCAGCTCTGTTCTCTCTAACATAACCCCCAGAAACAAACAGGTCACTGCCTCCTGCAAGAATAGCACAATCCCTTCTCTGCTTCCGTGATCATTCGAGAAGCTGTTCCTCTAACCGGCAGCTCTGTTCTCTCTAACATATCCCCATAAGCAAACAGGTCACTGCCTCCTGCAAGATCAGCAAAATCCCCCCTCTGCTTCTGTGATCATTCGAGAAGCTGTTCCTCTAGCAGGTGGCTCTGTTCTCTATAACATAACAGGGAGAGCTGTGCTGAAGAAGGGAAAGATAGTGTAGGGAGTGAAATTCTCTTTTTTTTTAAGTAGAAAAACTTGTCAGAGACCCAAAAGTCCTTTTATGGACTATTGTTGTGTGTGGCAGCAGCAATATATATTTTTAGCGCAACCTGCGCTAAATTGCTAAAACCTTACAGACCCAAAAGTCCTTTTAAGGACTATTGTGTGTGGCAGCAATATTTATTTCTAAATAGCGTGCAATAGTTAGGCCGCTGCAGACAGCGACATTATCTGCGCTCCATCTCCTGTGTAACGTGTGCGTATCCCAAAAATATCAGTGACATTTAGTGTACTTTTTTCATAGACGGTGTCCGCTGCGGACAGTGACATTAGCTGCGCTACATCTCCTGTGTAACATGTGCACATCCAAAAAATATCAGTGACATCCAGTGCACTTTTTCCGTAGACGGTGTCCGCTGCGGACAGTGACATTACCTGGGGTACATCTCCTGTGTAACATTTCCACATCCAAAATACCTATGACAATCCCTGTAATTTTATATTAGCCGCTGCTGACATCAATGACATTATCTGCGGTATTTCTCCTGTGTGAACGTTTCCACATCACAAATACCTGTGACATTCCCTGTAATTTTTTATTAGCTGCTGCTGACATCAGATGACATTATCTGCGGTATTTCTCCTGTGTGACGTTTCCACATCCCAAATACCTTAATTTTTGTTGCGCATACACTTACAAATCCTACGCTACTGTACGTGTAACACACTTTCAAGCATATATAACATTTAATATGAAGAAGGCGAGCAGTAAGGGACAGGGAAGTGTCTGTGATGCTGATGGTGCACGCAGAGGCCATGGCCCTGGGCGCGTTGAAACTGTGCCTGCTGCCAAAGCACAAGAAAAACAATCATCCACGATATCTAGCTTCATGTCCCAGTTTGCAGCGCGGCGCAGGACAACGCTCTTGCAGTCAGACCAGTGCGACCAGGTGATCGGTTGGATTGCAGCAGATAATGCTTTCAGTCAGTTAAGTACCACCCTGTCTTCCACCAAGTCCAGTCTCAATAGCCAAGAGTCTGCTCAACCCAATCCTCACCCTGATCCTCTTTCCTCCCACCATGGAGAGTCTTGCCAAACAAGTGATCCCACACTCGGATATTCCGAGAAGCTCTTTTCAGCGCCATTCCTTTATTTGGGCCTCTTGACAAGCACGCTTGGAGAGGGACATGAGATCTTGTGCCCTGATTCCCAAACTCTTGAGCATCCACAGTCACAAGAAGATGACGGTGGGGAACGGCAATTAGTGTTTCACAAAGTGGATGATAATGATGAGACACAGTTGCTAATAAGTCAATGGCAATTAGTGTCTCAAGAAGTTGATAATGAGGATTAGACACAGTTGTCAATAGCTGAGGTTGTTGTTAGGTCAATAAGTCAGGAGGATGAACAGAGTGAGGAAGTGGAAGAGGAGGTGGTGGACGATGAAGTCACTGACCCAACCTGGGAAGGTGGAAAGCCGAGCGAGGACAGCAGTACAGAGGGGGAGGGATCCGCAGAACCGCAACAGGCTGGAAGAGGCAGTGGGGTGGCAAAAGGGAGAAGGCGGGCCACACCAAACAGGCCTACAACTGTTCTTCGGAGCACACCCTTGCGGAAATCTCCTTTGCCAAGAGGTAGGTGTTCCGCAGTCTGGTGCTTTTTTGAGTGTGAATTGTAATTTGCAACTGTGCTTAAGCTGATCTGCTTAGGTGACAAACAGCACACACCCGCAGAGCTGTGGCACGGGGATAAGAGACCAGACTGAGCTTAGGCTCTCGCCACTCAGCCTAGAACCAGGCATGGTTGTGTCTGATAATGGCCGTAACTTGGTGGCGGCTTTGGAGTTTGGCAAGCTCACATACTTCCCATGCCTAGCCCACTTCTTCAACTTAGTGGTTCAGCGGTTTCTCAAAACCTACCCCAATTTGCCTGAGCTACTGGTGAAGGTGCGCCGCGTATGTGCCCATTTCCACAAGTCATCGACAGCTTCCACCATTCTGTCAACGCTGCAGCAATGCTTACAATTACCAGCTGACCGACTGTTGTGCAACGTGAGCACGCGCTAGAACTCTGTGTTCACATGTTGGCCAGGCTTTGTGAGCAGTAGAGGGCAGTAATGGAATACCAGCTGCAACATGGTCATCGCCTTTCCAGTCAGCTTCCACTCTTCACAAGCGAGGGAGGAGTGGGCATGGATGTCTCACCTCTGTGAGGTTTTAAGAAACTTTGAAGAATCAACACAAATAGTGAGTGGCGATAACGCTATTATCAGCGTCACCATCCAACTTCTGTGCTTACGCAAACGCTCGCTGCTTACAATTAAGGCCGACGCTTTGCATGTGGAAGAGGTGGAAATGGGGGAAGACATTACACAGGGTGATAGTCAGACCACCCTCAGTTCGTCTTCTCAGCGCAAATTGGATGATGATGAGGAGGAGGAGGAGGAGCAGGAGACAGTTGCCTCCGCTACAGAGGGTAGTACCCATGGAAGCTTTATTCCATCTGTTCAGCATGGATGAGGAGATTTAGAGTCATCCTCCTAATGACGACAGCAAAGTCTTGCCTATTGGGACTCTGGCACATATGGCTGACTTTGTTAGGCTGCCTTTCCCGTGACCCACGCCTATTACGCATTTTGGACAACACCGATTATTGGTTGTTCACCCTTCTTGACCCCTGCTACAAAAATAATTTCTCATCTCTCATTCCTGTGGTGGAGAGGACGAGCAAAATGGTGCAATACCAGAAGGTCCTTGTGGAAAAATTGCTCCAAGAATTTCCAGCTGAAAATGCTGGCGGCAGAGTACGTAGTTCCTTGGGCAACCGAGGAGGGGAGGGGAACACACAGCAGTTCCAACAGAGGCAGAGCAACACTCTCCAAAGCCTGGGGCAGTTTCATGACACCCCGCCAGCACCCTCACCCTATTGCATGGCCTAGTGTCACAAGGAGGGAAACATTTTGGAAGATGGGGAAGGAGTACGTAGCAGACCGTGTCAGCGTCCTCAATGATCCCTCTGTGACTTACAACTACTGGATGTCCAAGCTGGACACGTGGCACGAACTGGTGCTCTACGCCTTGAAGGTGCTGGCCTGCCCTGCTGCCAGTGTTTTGTCAGAGCGGGTATTTAGTGCTGCTGGGGGCATCCGCCTGTCAACTGAAAATGCTGACATGTTGACTCTTATAAAAATGGCCTGGATTGCCACTGACTTCTCTACTCCACCAGAGGAAAGCGGCTGAACATAAAGGCACTTTAAATGTGTTTTTTTTTATAATGTACTGCATACAATGTATTCCCATGCACCCCTTCCACCACAAAAAAGGTATATGGTTCAATCTTCCTTTTATCGTCCTCCTCCTCCTCCATCATATCAACATGCTTATTAGTCTGCCCTCGCTCCTAATGTTTTAGAGGGTCAGCTTACCAGCGGACCCTCACCTACAATCTTTTAGAGGGTCAGCTCACCTGCAGGCCCTCGCATATAATGTTTTTGAGGATCAGCTCACCTGCAGGCCCTCAACCATAATGTTTTACAGGGTTAGCTCACCAGCAGGCCCTCGCCTACAATCTGTTAGAGGGTCAGCTCACCTGCAGGCCCTTGCATGTAATGTTTTTAAGGGTCAGCTCACCAGCAGGGCCTCGCCTACAATCTGTTAGAGGGCCAGCTCACCGGCAGGCCCTTGCTTGTAATGTTTTAGAGGGTAAGCTCACCAGCAGGCCCTCATCTACAATCTTTGAGGGGCAGCTCACCTGCAGGCCCTCACATGCAATGTTTTAGAGGGTCAGCTCCCCAGCAGGCCCTCAACCATAATTTTTTACAGGGTCAGCTCACCAACAGGCCCTCACCCATAATTTTTTCAATGGTTAGCTAAGCATCAGGCACTTGCCCATAATTTTTTCAATGGTCGGCTCAGCAGAGTGCACTCGACAATGATTTTTTTGATGCTCAGCTCTGCAGCAGACCCTCAGTCCTAATGTTTTAGATGGTCAGCTCAGCAGCAGGCCCTCACACGTAATGTTTTAGAGGGTCACCAGCAGGCCCTTTCTTTTAATGTTTTAATTTTTCAAGGGTGCATGATGCCCTCCTTTATGTGTAATAAAGGGTGTATTGGAGTGCTGGTTGCCTTGTAATTTTTTGAAGCCCTTTCACTTAGTGCATAGGCTTTATGAGTGTAGGAGTCCCACTACCTGAACAATTGTACCACAATATGAATGAGGCACTCCATTATGTGATATAAAGGTTGCATTGGAGTGCCTCTTCCTTGTAATTTTTTGCAGCACTTGCACTTTATATACAAGTAAATATACAGGAAAGAATGTTTCCTAATTAATTTTTCCTCTAAAATAGATTTTATCTTCAGTTTTGTGCGTATTATTTGCCAGTCTGTAAAAGTGGCGTACTACTTTGACAACATCGTACCCATATCACCCAAAAATTGAACCACAATCTTCACGAAGTAAAAATCGAAAAAAACTTTATTGACAATATATAATAAATTCATACATAATAATGGAAGGCAGCACAAAGGTGGAATACAAGGATGAGGAACAGGACCCAAGAGGGGGCCGAGAGGTCAGCACACCAAAAACAGGGAAAAGAATAAAAGATGAAAGAACACCAAGACACCTCTGAACAATAAGCCCCGGGCAATACTGCAGTAGAGGCAAATATGAGGGCAAAAACTTGGTGATTAGAATAAGCGTATCCTGGATGGTGTGTTGATCTCTCAGCCGCCTCCTTACCCAACTGCCGTTTTGCCAGTGACCTGGCTTCATCCCCGGAAGAAGCCAGGTCACTGGCGAAACGACGTTAGGTAAGGAGGCGGCTGAGAGATCAACACACCATCCAGGGTACGCTTATTCTAATCACCAAGTTTTTGCCCTCATATTTGCCTCTACTGCAGTATATTATAGAGACACACAAGCTTCTCTGCTCTTCAGAAGCAGTGTAGAGGAAGTACTTCTATCAGGCTCAGGAGCTCAGCTAGATCTGACTTGACTCCATTTCCTATGAACCGTTTTCTGTGCCTTTATTACTAGAGGAGGATCTAGCCTAAAAACAGGCAGTGGACTGCAAGTTAGGTGGAAGTGAGACCATGACTTTACAGCTTTTTCAGGTAATTTTAAATTAAGAGATTTGATAATTAAACTATTCTCTATTAAATGCAATTGTGTGAAGGTACAGTAACCTCTACCACATTACACACTTAAAATGCTCTATGGTAACTATTGTAAATACAAGTCAACATTCAGTTTTACAATTTTACACAAAAATTTCCATATTAGTCAAAGACCATTGTAAGCATTGGTATCACCCACTTTCTAATGATCAAGATGAACATAAACATACAGTTCTTGGATTCTGATCCTCTAAAAGATACAAAGTACAACTCGTATGCAAGGACTGGACCAACATGTCTTGAGCTGAGGGTAGCAGACTTTGGGTGGTTCATGTCTCACTAATAACTATAATTAGACATCTACGAATTCTTGAACCTGTTGGAAAAACCTATATACAGTAGTTCTAGATAGGCAGAAGTAGAAATCTTTACCACTTCTCAACATATGGGAGCCAAGGGCTCATAGTCCATTCTAGAACACTGATGCTGGAACCATAAATGGTGCTACATATAATTGGATACTTAAAGTGAATGTGTCATCAGAAAACAACCTATTGTTTAAATCATATTTTTAGAATTTTTAAGTGTTTTTCTTTTTCTACATGACTACAGTATATATATTTAAAAAAATTATCTAATTCATAATAGGCCATGATTTCCTGTTCCATTAGCCATTATAATCATCACCACAGGTATAATTACAAAGACAATTAACACCTCTATATAGAAAACACAGGATCCATTGATTACAAAAGATGACATCACAGATAAACTCCCTCTGACCTCTGCACAGGTCACAGAGCATGCCTAGAAAACTCTCCCATAAAGGTCAGTGGGTTCAGCTCCTGAACATTGTGTCTATGGCTCATGTAGCTGCTGTCAAGTCTTAGTATATATTTTTTTACATATATAGTTGCATTGAAAAGTAAAAAAAATAATAATAAATCACCGAAAATATGTTTTATATAAAATGTGATTTAAACAATAGGTAATTTTCTGATGACACATTTCCCTTTAAAGCAGTTGGTCCCCAAACAGTATTTATCACCTATCCATAGGGTATGATTGCTGGAGGGTCTAATTACTGGGTCAGGACCCCCACAAGAAATGGAGTCCTAAGTCCACCTTTGAATGGAGTGGTGTTCCCATGTGCACTACCACTTCATTTACTGGGTCAGACCCCGACCAATCTGCCGAAAGAAGATAATTATTCAGGCACATTGTCTAATCCATATATGGGACTGTGCCCAGTACCTCAGCTCACCTCCATTCAAGTGAATTATCTAGGATATTTCATATTTCACTAACACATTTTTATGAGCACAAAATGTATATATAACCATAAAAACAATATAAAGTTATTTCATTTTAAGCACTAAAATGCCGATTGTAAAGCTCCAGTACCTTTACTCATGATTCCATATTGTTGTTTTCCTAATTGGGTTTATTGTTTTTATGAATTCTTTCATAATTTGTCACACAATTAAGCTAGGCTTCTTTATTGCGTTCGTTATATTCCAACAGACTTACAGAGGAAAGTTGTAATAAAGGAAGGTTATGTCTTATGGTTGAAGACAATCATTTGTAATGTGAATTATGAAATATAGACTCTCGTGGCAGAGATCCAGAAACATCTATTTTTGGCTGATGTACTATAAATCTGTTTGATAAACTTGAAAAAAAAATACTGTAGTAATTTTGAACAAACAATCGCAGGTCAATCAAGTACAACTGCTAATCCTACAGTGTTGATCCAGAAGACATTAGAAAAACCTCAAGTTGGATAATCTTTCTTGGGACAGCAGTAACCCATTCACTGAATTAGCCTGGTCGCCCCCATTTGCTGAAGTGTAGCTAAGTCCTCCTTATGAATACAGTGGCCAGGTTTGAGGTGAACCCCAACTGCTATGCCACCACGTGTTGCCCTCTGGAGGAGATGGTAGGGGGTGGTGCACCCCAATGTAAAATAAGTCCAGAGAGTCAGGTTTTGCAGTAAACCAGTGGTCTACTTTACTGGAAGAACACAAGTGCAAACCAATACAGACAATGCACTGAGCCAGCTTCTCCAGTCTCTCTTGTAGTAGCAGAAGAAGGTTCCGTGCTGAGGAAAGGCCTGTGCTAGCTGTTCTCTCTGTCAGAATCCTGATAGCCTGGCAAAAGGGATGATGGCCCAGGGTCATTGGTGTAGTCATCAGGCAGGTTATGCCAGTCTCTGTCTTCTTTTGGTTACTTGTGCCAATGTCTCTCTTAACTAAATGCTGGTCCCTATCTGCACACCTCTAGGGGCTCTGACTGCTCTACTTTTATACAGTTTCGAACTGATCTAGAACCTTCTAGTGAGAGGGGTGAAACTGGAGAAGCACAGCCTGAAAGAAACAGTATTGCAGTTCAAGGCTGCCATAGACTAGTATTGGGCATCAATACAAGTCAGTTGGAATGACCAAGCAGTTTTCAGTTGTAAACAACAGTCTGACAGAGCTAAAACGGGTGGTCAAAAGTTCAGTGTCTGATTTTTTTTTTTCTTCCAAAACTCAGTTCTTCATAGTTGCTTAAGGTAAATGTAGTACATTACTAGCTTCTCAGTGCACAGGCTGGAAATTCCCAAAGTCTTAGTGTGGACCGACAGCATTAATGTCACTGATGTAGTAGGGGAGAAACACCAATAAGACAAGTAAAGTTTCACAATATTGTCGACAAACACCTGTGCAAAAGTTTTAGCATTGGGTAGACTAGGTAATGCTATAAAATGCGCCATTTTACTAAAACTATCAACAACCACCAGAATCACGGTCTTTCATGAATAATTCGGTAAATCTGTTATAAAATCTATGGACAAATGGGTCCAAGGTCTGGACGGGATGGGTAACGGAAGAAGAGATCCAGAAGGCCGAGTATGTGTTATTTTAGCCCGTGCACAGGTACCACAGTCTGACACATAATTCTCAACACACTTACGCAGCCCCGGCCACCAGAATCTGCAAGAGACAACATCGACAGTGGATCTACTCCCAGGGTGTCCAGCCAAGACAGTACAGTGATGTTCCTCGAAAACCTTGTGACGTAATTCGGAGGCAACAAACAATTTCCCTGGAGGATAAGAGTCCGGAGCATCTGCCTTTTCCTCCAACACTCTTGCCTCGAGATCAGGATAAAGAGTGGATATAACTACCCCTTCAGACAAAATGGGACTAGGGTCATTAGACTTACCCCCTTCCAGGAAAGCTGCGCGACAGAGCACCTTCCTTGACGTTCTTAACCGCAGGGCGGTAGGTGACAATAAAGTTAAATCTGGTAAAAAACAATGACCATCTGGCCTGCCTTGGGTTCAGTCGCTTAGCCGACTCCAGGTAGGCCAGATTTTTGTGATCCGTAATTACCGTAATAGGATGAATTGCTCCTTCCAACCAATGCCTTCATTCATCGAATGCCAACTTAATGGCCAGCAATTCCCTATTCCTCACATCATTCCTTTCAGCAGTTGAGAGGTTTTTTTTTAGAGAAAAACGCACATGGGCGCCATTTACTGGGTGAAGGAACTTGCGAAAAGAATGCTCCCACCCCTACCTCGGACGTGTCAACCTCAACAATGAATGGCTGAGACACGTCCGGTTGCACCAGAATATGAGCTGAAGCAAAACATTCCTTCACAGCAGAAAAGGCTTGTAATGCTGCCTCAGACCAAACAGAGAAATCGACCCCCTTCCTAGTCATGTATGTTATACCACAGTTGAATAGTCAAGATGAATTTACGGTAGTAGTTGGTGAACCCCAAAAACCGAATAAGCGCTTTCAGGTCGATCCCAGTCCACACAGCACGGACCTTCTCGGGATCCATACGAAAACCTGAGGATGAGAGAAAGTAACCCAGAAATTGCACTTCCTGAACTGCAAATACACACTTTTCCATCTTAGCATGCAACTTATTCTCTCTTAGGATCTGTAACACCTGTTTCACATGATCCTGAGGAGTCTCCATATTAGGCGAATAAGTTAGTATGACATCAAGGTATACAACGACAAACCTCCCCACCAGATGATGAAAGATGTCATTGACAAATCCGGAATCAAAGGAAAGGGGTAAGGATCACGGACGGAAATACGGTTGAGCTCACAGAAGTCCAGACATGGTCTAAGGGCAGCCACTGGAACTTGGATGGTCTAATATATCCCTTTGTCAAAATCTCAGTGATATACTCTCGCATGGCCTTTCTTTTGGGTTCCGAAAGATTATGCAACCGAGATTTTGTCAGTTTGGCTCCAGGAATAAGATTGACAGGACAATCATACTCCCGTTGCAGAGGTAACTCCTGATTACCAGTCTCAGAAAATACATCAGAAAATTCGGAAATGAACGAGGGTACAGTTTCAGTTTTAGTGGTAACCATAGGAGAACGATGTATTAAGACCGTTGACCATGCAAAAATCACTACAATCGAGAATCTGTCTCACTTGCCAGTCAATGTTAGGGTTATGTCTGCTTAACCACGGTAGACCTAACACCATCGGAGCAGGCAGACCCTCCAACACATGACATGAGATAGATTCCTGATGGAAATCACTCACTCTTAAATGAATGTCATTTACCACCTGCGACAGGCATTTTTGGGTGAGAGGTGCTGAGTCAATTGCAAAGACAAAAATACTTTTCTCTAATGCAGTAGAAGTCAACCCGTGAATGCGAACCACTGTCCATATATGAAGTTAACTCCTGACCCACTATCGATAAATGCTTCGATTTTCACTGTTTTGGACTCTAGCGCCACCTCGGCAGACAGGAGAAAATGGGTACTACCAGTAAAAGACAAAAGTAGGTTTTCTTGCTCCCCACCCACACCACCAATAGTAATTTGGGGATTAAAGATTTTTTTATTTTTGTTTTGATCTTGATGCTGCAAGTACGGACAAATATTCACAAAATGTCCCTTCTTGCCACAACAAAAACAGACTTCTTTCAAATGACCCAAGCTTTTGACAGCAGTACCAGGAGTAGCTCCTCCCAACTTAATAGGCTCCTCACAAGGCGCAACCCCTGGTGTCTGTCTACCATAAGTGTCAACGGAAGCAGTAGCCCTGTTGGACAGTAAGTCCTGAAGGTGAGGACCCCTAGATCTCTTCCTGAGGAGTCTGACCAGACGTACAGCAAGGGCCATAGCTGCTTCCGATCCGGGTCATCGTAGATAAGACCCAGGGCTCTAAAGAATTAATCTACCGACCGGAGGGACTTGATGCAGTCGGCAGGGAAAAAGCCCAAGACTAGGCGTCATCTTTAAGCAACAAAATAATTATACCCACATGTTGACACTTATCCCCAGAAAAGTATGGACGCAGCCTAAAGTATAATTTACATGACTCCCTGAACA
Organism: Bufo gargarizans; assembly: GCF_014858855.1. Taxonomy (NCBI): domain Eukaryota; kingdom Metazoa; phylum Chordata; class Amphibia; order Anura; family Bufonidae; genus Bufo; species Bufo gargarizans. The sequence goes on along the minus strand of NC_058090.1, from coordinate 37,808,024 downwards.
GGATGAAATTGTCACTACCCCCTGGAAAACCTGTCCGGGAGAGCCACCTTTGGTTCACAGGCATGCCTGGGACCCACCACCGGAACCAGCATCATGTGGGCTCTGAATCTGCAAGACCATTGCGCAGAGGTCTGCTATCTCCAAAGTCAGATTCTGCAGCTGATATAGTATCTATAGTTGCATGGATCAGAACAAAAATGGCTGGTAATTGGCTCTGGATAATGTCTCGGATGTAGTAGGAGAGAAACACCAATAAGACAACAAGAGGGAAGGGGAAAGACACTAGGCCTAACCGCTAGGGAAGTAAAAGGGTCACCACCTATAAAACCCTGTTCCTGGCCCTAACTCCTATCCGTATGGGCACACCTCAATGGTAGACATGCCCATACACTGGAACCTGGAAAACCCTGAAGACCCTCGAATGCCCTAAAGGTAATGACAGGGCAGAGACAACCCGCTCCTTCCCAGGTGAAGGAATCCAGCGTATCACTGAGACCTAGTAAACAACAACCAGGGGGAGAAGACAAAAAACAAGTGGAACACCTAACTTCTAAGGATGATGGATGAACAGGACTTCAACAAGAGCCACACTTCAGCTCTTCCAAGACCTGAACTGAAGCTCTCCAGAGCAAGGAGTGATGGGTAAAGTTAGACTAAGTAGGGGGAGGTAAAGGTCACATGATCCACATATGAACAGGAGGTGTGGACATACAGTCATGTGAAAAAATTAGGACACCCTTTGAAAGCATGTGGTTTTTTGTAACATTTTTAATAAAAGGTTATTTCATCTCCGTTTCAACAATACAGAGAGATTAAAGTAATCCGACTAAACAAAGAATACTGAAGAAAAGTCTTTTCAAGATCTTCTGTAAATGTCATTCTACAAAAATGCCTATTCTAACTGAGGAAAAAGATAGGACACCCTTGCCCCTAATAGCGAGTGTTACCTCCTTTGGCTGAAATAACTGCAGTGAGACGGTTCTTGTAGCCATCTACCAGTCTTCGACATCGGTCTGAGGAAATTTTACCCCACTCCTCAATGCAGAACTTTTTCAGCTGTGAGATGTTTGAGGGGTTTCTTGCACGTACAGCCCTTTTCAAGTCACCCCACAGCATCTCAATGGGATTCAAATCTGGACTTTGACTTGGCCATTCCAGGACTCTCCATTTCTTCTTTTTCAGCCAATCTTTGGTTGATTTACTAGTATGTTTTGGGTCATTGTCATGTTGCATGGTCCAGTTCCGCTTCAGCTTTAATTTTCTAACTGATGGTCTCACATGTTCTTCAAGCACCTTCTGATACACAGTAGAATTCATCGTGGATTCTATGATGGTGAGCTGACCAGGTCCTGCTGCAGCAAAGCAGCCCCAAACCATGACACTTCCACCTCCATGCTTCACAGTTGGTATGAGGTTCTTTTCTTGGAATGCTGTGTTTGGTTTACGCCAAACATGTCCTCTGCTGTTGTGTCCAAATAATTCAATTTTGGACTCATCTGTCCAAAGAACATTATTCCAGAAGTCCTGGTCTTTGTCAACTTTATCTCTGGCAAATGTCAGTCTGGCCTCGATGTTTCTCTTGGAAAGCAAAGGTTTCCTCCTTGCACACCTCCCATGCAAGTTAAACTTGTACAGTCTCTTTCTGATTGTAGAGGCATGTACTTCTACATCAACAGTAGCCAGAGCCTGCTGTAGTTCTCGAGATGACACTTTAGGGTTTTTGGAGACCTCTTTTAGCATCTTGCGGTCTGCTCTTGGGGTGAACTTGCTGGGGCGACCAGTCCTGGGCATGTTGGCAGTTGTTTTGAAAGCCCTCCACTTGTAGACTATCTTCCGGACAGTGGAATGGCTGATTTCAAAATCTTTTGAGATCTTTTTAAATCCCTTCCCAGACTCATAGGCTGCTACAATCTTTTTTCTGAAGTCCTCTGACAGCTCTTTTGCTCTCACCATGGTGCTCACTCTCACTTCAACAGTCAGGAGCACACCAAACTAAATGTCTGAGGTTTAAATAGGGCAAGCCTCATTCAACATGCAGAGTAACGATCTACTAATTATGTGCACCTGGTGTGATATACCTGTGTGAGATCTGAGCCAATTTAAGAGGGAATACATGTGAGGGTGTCCTATCTTTTTCCTCAGTTAGAATAGGCATTTTTGTAGAATGACATTTACAGAAGATCTTGAAAAGACTTTTCTTCAGTTTTCTTTGTTTAGTTGGATTACTTTAATCTCTCTGTATTGTTGAAACGGAGATGAAATAACCTTTTATTAAAAATGTTACAAAAAACCACATGCTTTCAAAGGGTGTCCTAATTTTTTCACATGACTGTACCAGCAACACACAGACAAAGTGTAACCAAAAGAGGTTGTCAGATCACAAATGTGCAGTAAGTCTTTCAGACCTTCTAACATCCAGCCTCCAAGGAACCCTTGCTCCAGGGCACTACATGCACAGTTCCCCTAAATTATATATAATAATTCATGTAATGTATGGTCTGAATAATGAGAAGTATAGAGGCAAAACTCGATTCTTGTTATGTGCATCAATGGCTTTTTTGATGCATTGCATAATTGATGTCCCTTGGTAGCAGCTGCCTGGTACTGATTGATAAAGATAAGTTTACGGTCCACCATTATCTCCTCTCTATTATAGATATAGAAAGTCAGATTGCAGCGCTCAACTGCGTATTGTATCAGAGGCACGGATGTGGCCAGGTCAAAGCCAACATAAACTGTGTAAAAAGTAGAAGGGTCCAGCTTCTGATGATATCCGTTATTCGATGTGGTAAAATCCATACAAAACAAGACAGATGCAAAATCGACGCGTTTCGGATCTCAAGTTAATGATCCCTACTCATGATATAAAATGGCATTTGTGACTCTCCCATATAAATACACTTCCTCCAATCACATGCATAGAAACATCATATCATAATTGGGTGTGGGCCAATCACAAAACATGGAATGACAAATCCAACATGTGCCGGAAAAAAAAAAGTTACAAATTCATTGATACTGTCATGTTTTTGTTCAGTGCCTGTGGGGAAGCAGCTACCAAGTTTGAACATCAAATATGCCTCTCTACTTAGTAGTTTGCGTCTATGGTCACCCCCCCCCTAACTGGGAGCGTGACCCTCTCCACACCCTGAACTTTTTGTATTACCCTTATGTACAATGTGCAAAGTGACAGAAGAAACATTGAGTGTTTGATAGTGAGGTACGTCAGATAAATGTCTCTGTATTCTGGTTTCTAAACTGTTTGGTGGTACATCCTATATATTGCATAGAGCATTCAACACATGTAATTAAATAAACCTGCAGTAACTCAGTGTTGCAATTATATATTGTTTTATTTTGTGACTTCTGCCATTCACTGTGGACGTGACTGTTTGACTAACAGACATATGTTCACAGCATGTGCCCTAATATGAAAGCCACACTGGTTTGGCAGTTCGGGCGGTCACAGAAAAGGCTGGGATTAATCCTATGACCCAGAGTAGGGGCCCTGCGTGCCGCACATCTGATGCCCGCTGAAATCACTTCACTCCATTCGGCATCATAGTTTAGCACTAGCACTGGTAGATTTTTTTTTACAATTTTACAAATGTCAGTGTAGTCCTTGCTATAACTGGTAGTTCTCCAGGAAATACTAATTTATTCCTATCTAATGTTAACACCCATTGTATGGCTTTCCTAATAGATTGTGTGGTATAAAGGCATTGAGTGTAACCTAGAGCTAATAGCAGCAGCCTCTTCAGCAAAGGATTCGTTGGTGGAGCAATTACGTCATGCTCTCACCATTTCTACTTTTGGTAATATTTTTCATTACATGTGTAGGATGATATGAAGTTGCTAGCAGTGTGGTGTTCCCCACAGTTTATTTTATGTAAGTAACAAAGGAAACCTTTGTTTTTGTACCATCTACATATAAACGCAGATCCAAAAATGCAATAGAAAATGGATCATGGTGTAGAACAAAATTGAATGAATCCAAGTTGCCCTCAAGATAATCTCCAAAAAGTGGTATGTCTGCTATATCACCTGACCTTACAAAGAGCAGGTCATTGATATAACATCCATACCACCTTATGTTATGAAAAAAGGGATTATTAATATCAACCAAAAATTAGCTCTCCCACCATGCCATAAAGATGTTTGCTATGGAGGGTGAAAATTTTGCCCTCCATAGAAGTGGAGTTTTTTACATAGCAGTGGAGTTTTTTTTATAGTGTTCTACAAATAATTCTAATTATTTTTTTCTCATCCCAAGTATATTACCTGACATACTATATATCATTCTACATTAAAATTGAATGGCCTCCATCTTCCCCAGATCCCTGAGTAATATTGTATTTTCCTCTCCTGTGCAGATTACTTTAACAATTTTTATCATCTGCAAATATTGTAATTTTCCTCCATAAGCCGTTGTTATTAATAAACCAGTTAAAAATAAGAGGACCAATTACTGACCCTTGTGGTACCCCACTAGTAAGGTTCCATGGACAAATTATTACAATTCGTGAACTTAATTAACATAGTTTGATAGTTACATAGCTTGGACCTTTCTTAAATCTAAGTATCTGATCCAGAAGAAGGCAAAACAAAAAACTCCCTGGCCAACGATAGCCAGGTTTGCTTTATGGCTTACACGACAGTTGGATAGCTTCTCTGGATCAATTAAATATCATTTATCACTGTAATAATTACAACCCTCAAAGTGGTAGTAGATGAGTAAAAAAACAGACCATTGGACAAACACTGTGTAAATCAGTTGGAAAGACAAAAAGATATTAGAGAAAACATAATGAGATGCATGCACAACATGATTTGCCACCATAAATTTCCTGGTCTCTCAGGCATTAGTGCAGTCTTTAATAATAAAGGATATGCGTAATCCATATCCAATGTATATGCAATGTTTGAAGAAAGAAGACCAAGAAGGATCAAATCTTCTGCAAAGACATAGAGGTGTATTATGTCTCTCATCATGTTCTCCATCAATGGATTCTTCTGAAACAACTGGAAGTATGAGCAATACCACCGGTTCCTATGTGATACAAATAGCAGCTGGAGATCTCGCTAACATGCCACCAAGCATTAGAAGAAAAATATTTCCACCAGCATGAGTAAACATGAAGTCCATGGGGCCGTCCAGTAGTCACTATGGAAAAAAAGGACAAATTCAAAAACAAAATCTACCCATAATATTAGATTTTTTTTCAATAGAATGAATGAAACAAGATGTCATAGAAATGCATTATCCTTCTTGGTGTGGGTTGATGTTTTCAAGACAATGTTTATGAGAGACTTAGGAGATGTCTCATAAAAAAGGATGTTAATCTACTGGACAAAATTCATTTCAACTCTTTCTTCTCAGATACTTCGCACTCATCCGTTTCACGGTGTCTGTCTGGAATCACATACTCGAAATCATGTAGTACCACAAGAAAGAAGATATGTAATATGCCTTCAGCTGAAGAATCTTCCTCTCCTATGTTTGAGATGGAAAGTAGAAGTCCCCTTCAAAGGTTTGGATGCACCAGATCCAACTTGGTCCAGAGTGGTTCAGGTATGACTCATCCTAACAATACTGGCATATTAACGTTGTGATTCTTATGTTTTACAGAAGGTACTGATGTTCTTGTTGCCTTCTAATTTCCCTTCTTACCAGTATTGGTCACTATTTTTTGCAGTCAGAATTGAAGCTATGGATTCTATATGTCTTATGGACTGTGGGAAGCACAGAAGAACTAGTCATAGAAAAATATTTAAGGATGGACTCAGCGGTAAATTTAAATCCTATAACACACAATGATGGGAACATGTGGTCTTATCGTACAGATTTTTTGTACTATATGTTTGACCATCTTCTTTTGTTAAGACACTTTCCTAGGCAGTTGCCATATTTTGAGGGCCTTGTTCTTATCCACTTCTCACGGACATCAGCAGGGTAAAGGATAAGCCTGCTCAGGGACTTTTGAAAATTACATCTACGAAATTCTTGAGCTACAGAGAGAAGAAAAATGCTCTGCAAGCAGCTTTCTCTAGGGTCCTTTCCAATTCAGTTTTATGTTCTGCCAAGATAAAAACACTGGAAAAGAATCTAGGAATTCTAAATATATTTAATTATCAGTAAAGAGATGAGTGCAGAGAGTAGTGATGGCTTTAAATAGAACTTACAAGACTTCAAGTGGGTTAGTTTTCCCATTTACAAGTCTGGCTTCTACAGTACTTAAAGGGGTTGTCCAGGTTCAGAGCTGAATCCGGACATACCTTTATTTTCACTCAGGCAACCCCCCTGACTTGAGCATCGGAGCAGTTCCTGCTCCGATGCTCTCCTTTGCTCTGCGCAGGGCATGGGCTCTTTTGTTTACAATAACACACTGCCATGGCGGAGGCTTCCACCCGGCAGTGTGTTCGGTGACGTCACCTGGGCTTTCTGGCAGCCCCATGGAGAGCCTGGAAATACCTTTGCCCTGCGCAATTTAGTGCAGGGCAAAGGAGAGCATCGGAGCATGAACTGCTCCGATGCTCAAGTCAGGGGGGCTGCTTGGGTGAAAATGGACGTATGTCCGGGTTCAGCTCAGAACCCGGACAACCCCTTTAAAAGAAAATGTGACATAGAACATGACAAGATGCCAGAAACAAGTATTCTAACACGGCCCAGAAGGAATAAGGACCCCAACGCCCTAGTCTCTAGCAAATAAGCAAGGCAGCCACCAATGACCAAGACATCTCTTCTAATCGGTGTCTGTAAATGGCATCAAACTTCCAATTATCAAGGTGATTGTATTCTGAATGAAAAACCTTCTGCATTAAAGGAGACATGTTCATTGAAGTATATGCTGACAACAGTGGTTTACTGAGCATAATGTAAACAAACTTGGTGGCAGGATTGGAGTAGCCCACTAGAGGTTCCTCAGTTGGCCCGGGGCTCTGAAAAATGAATGGGCCTCAAAAATCCAGCAGGAGACAACCCCATTTGGATATTACTTTGGAAACAACCACTTGTCACTCAGATCTATTCTTATGGGTTGATCCTCATTTAACGTATTAGACCATGTTGATGATATGGACATGTTGAGTATATAGGGTGTGGGACCTCAGGATCATTATCTTTAGTAGACCCAAGAAAGTTCACGCTAACGATGATCAGTGGAATCTTAATTCAGAAATTACACAGAAGGCAAAATCATATTTTTTCCACATAGTTAAAATGCCATCAGTTGCAGAGAGAGCAGAGCCTCTAAGGGTAACGACAACGCCCCCGTTGCTCCCAGAGGTTCATTTGTATATATTGAAATTTCATTTTTCTCAGCATTGCGGGTACATATGAACATGGGACCAACACAGATGCCTTCAGCTGCCAAGCTACCACTATCTTAGGTAGAAATCTGCTGACAGATGCCCATTTTCAGTCACCAACTTGGGAGGGGCTATCTACTAGTATTAAATAATGATTCATAATGCTTCCTCTCTCAATGAACTTTCAGCTGTGTGATTCGATTCCTTGTCTTAGTAGGAGAACTTTTTGCTGTTGAGTTAAATAATCCACTGTGCAACAGGGTTAATTACAAAATGACAACCTCCCTTGTTCTGAAAAAATAAAAGAGGACATAAAGTTGAGTGAATGTCATATTTGTATAATTATATTATTTTTACAATTTTGGAGGCTGACATTTCTTGTCTTCTGCAGCTCACTTTTACAGATTTTCTGTGCAGACTGAGCTAGGGTAAGCAGAGGAATCTCATGGACATTAAAGGGGTTTTCTTACCTTAGACATTGGGAGCGTATAGCTAGGATATGCCACCAATGTCAGAGAGGTGTGGGTCCCACTGTCTAGAATGAGCCCTTGAAAGTGAAAGAGAGCGCCCCGGGAAGGATGTCCTGGAGTGCACCATCAATGAGGCAGCATCGGGAAGGGGCAAGAGGGGGCAGCAGAAGGGCCATGGGCAATGAGCGCTTTCATTGTGGCAAAGGGGTTAGGTTAAGAAATTGCCATGGGGGGGGGGCATTTCAGTTTTCGCCTCAGGCAGCAGAAATGCTAGGTGCACCCCTGAGCATGGCCATCCTCCATTCACTTCTATGGGAGTTCCGAATATTTACGGCAGTCACATGGAAATGAATGTTGAGGTGGCCTTGCATGCATGGTGCACTCTCCATTCACTTCTACGGGACTTCCAAAAATACCTCAGCTTGCTCAACTGTTTTCAGAACTCACTTAGAAGTGAATGGAGAACATGCCACACATTTGTGGTGAGCTCTCCTTTACTTTAGGCCCCCCGTTCTTGAGAAAGCAGGGGGTCCCAAAGGCGGGACTCACACCCTTCTAACATTTGTGGCATATCTTAGCGTTATGGCACCAATGTGTGAGATGATACAACTTTTTTAAAGGGTGAGAGGTTTTTATGATAGATTATAGCGGTCTTGTACTTCTGCAAGAGTAGACAAGGTAAGATAGCAAGCCCAAAAAAGACTCTGTATGCATTTCCCTGTCATTCCCTGGGAGGAGCAGTATGCCATGTGATCGTGTCTGATTTTAATTTATTTTTTTACACTCTGGTGTCTCACCCAATTTTCCCTTAATTTGTGCTAAAAGATGTTATTGTGATCTCATGATTAATATAAGCAAATGAAAACCGGGCATCATATAGTACATGACAATCTCTTTCTAACAAATCTAGAACCAGACCTGTACCTCATATGGATCCAGAGCAATCCATTTGTTCCTCCATGAATTTGCTAGATTAATTTAAAGCTGGCGTCTCAGGGGCATGTCCCTTCTGTTCCAGCTTTCTCCCTATCCCAGCTCAGGGGGCGTCTTCTTTCTGTTGCAGCTCTCTCCCTGTAACTGTCACAGTTTCTAACAGTAGATCTGGCTGGTGGCAGGTGAAGGATGAAACTGAGCATGTGCATCCAACTTAGCAATGTTACTGAGGTGGACGGAGAAATAAGTAATAGACCAGCAGGTGGCGCTATACAGATACATTTTATTGAATAACTCAGTGACTATACCAATTGAGCACTATCAATATACAGTACAATTATCAGAGACAAAAATTGTAACAGGACCCATCAACTATCATCTACCATTTTAGTACTGGACTTAAGGCTGGAAATATGCAGATACATTTGTTGGACATATAGATAATATTCTGATTGGTGCTGCATGTTACTTTATATATTGCATTTAGCTGAGCTTTATACTTGGCATTGTATATTGTATATTCTCATATCCAGGAAATGCTCTTTTTGTGGTTTGTGGATCCCACAATGTTGTCTTCTAAGTTTTGGAATTTATATGTGGCCATAGCGAATGAATGCATCCAATACCTTTGCAGCCATTGGGTAAGGCTCTATCTCACAGATTTACTGCATTCAGACCAAATACTGAAAAAATTACCAGATATGAAGCAACGATATCTCAGAATTACTGGTATTGTGAGCAAAGTGAACGCAGAGCAGGAAGTTTGTGTGGTGACACTTCAGCCAATAGCTGCAGAGCAGGAAGTTTGTGTGGTGACACTTCAGCCAATAGCTGCAGAGCAGGAAGTTTGTGTGGTGACACTTCAGCCAATAGCTGCAGAGCAGGAAGTGATGTCAGAGAATGGGGGGGGGGGCATTATTTTGCTGACTTCTCCTGTGCAGCCCCATAAACATGCAGTCATTGTGTTATCCATGTGGCTAAACACCTGCAGTGTATAGAGAACCACAGAAACTTGCTCCTGAGGGACCAGAGGAAGGGATTTCCCAGTACTTAGATAGTGATAGACTATCCTTAGGATAGGTCATCATTATTAGATTGGTGGGGTCCGAAACCCTGCACCCCTACCGATCAGCTGTCTTCATCCACTATGTAATGGCCTTCCCAGGGTATTGCATCTCAGCAATAGGAGCTGAACTGCAGGTTTCTGGTGCCGGAAAATGCACCATTAAATGGAGCCTTTCGTACCCTGTATAGTTTCCGGTGAGGGGCCGAAACAGCTGATTGGTGGGGGTGTCAGGCAGTCAGACCCCCAGCAATCTGTTATTGATTAACTATCCATACATTTTATGAACCTTTTATGGACCTGGTACATATAAGTCCACTTTAATTAAGTTTAATAGAAAACAGAACAGGATTTTATTTTCTATTATACTCAATTATCATTTTATTTGCTGCCAAGTGGGCAATAATAGCGGAAATACAGATTTCATTATTATTTTTTTATTTTTTTGTAGCACATAGTGCACTTTTACATTCCCCTTTTGTGTGACATCTGATAAGATACAGTATTATAAGCCGCAGTGTTAATTAATGAAGCAGGTGCTGGATTTCATGGAAGAAAATCCAACATTATTAGAATTTAGATCTTTAATGACTAATTTTACAGCATAGGCGTAACTCCAATCTACCTGGCTCCAAAGCAATATCTCTAACAGGCCCCTCCACCTAAGCAATTTATAATACTTGTGTCTTCTTAAAGAGGCCAATTGAAACTGACCCCTCTACATCCCCTTTAGCTGTGCTCCTATTTACAGATTACCTACATTCACAACAAGATGTTTTTATATTCCAAAAATTAGAAATCAAAGTAAAATATCTCATTTGTTCATGGTTTCCCCATACAGTAACTTTAACAGAGGTTCCACTTGAACTCCTCCATATAACATGCACTATAAATAATGGCTACTTCTGGAAATTCCTGATTTGCAATCAGTGCCCTATTGAGGTTCTTAAAGAGGACCTGTCACCTCTCCTGACATATGTCTGTTTTAGTAACTACCGTATTTTACTCCCTATAAGACACACCTAGGTTTTTAGAGGAGGAAAATAAGAAAATAAATATTTTTCATTAGACATCAGATCAGACCACCAATGTTAATCAGACCTCAGATCAGACCCCCAATGTTAATCAGACCTCAAAACAGACCTGCAATGTTTATAAGACCCCAATCAGACCTCAGATCAGACCCCCAGTGCTGATAAGATCTCCATTCAGACCTCAGATCAGAACCACAATGTTTATAAGACCCCCAATCAGACCTCCATTTTAATAACACCACATGTTAATCAGACTTCAGAGCAGACAAAATAAACTAAATAAATCAACTTGCCTCTCCTGTTCCAGACGCCGCTGCCCAGCTCTCCTCCTACTCTTCCCGCCACATTGTGCTGCAACCCGATATCGCACAAAGTGAAGTCACAGAGCGTGCAGACATCATCACGCTGTGCGCAGCTCACACAACAGCGTACGGTGCCTGCAGGAGGAGGTCAGGGAGCGGTGAGTACATAGCCCCCACAGGGATCGGTGCATTCACCGCTCCCCTGTCCTCCTTTACTAATGAGCGTTTCCATAATGAAGACAGCAAGTGTTCCTTTGAATACCACCAAATTCGACTATGAGGGAAAAGTAGTGCAGAGCATCATATCGTAGATCTTAGGGAGGGGCTATCAGAGAGTATTAAAGCTCTGAAAGCCAAGTGCATTCCTCATGGAGCAGAAACACTTTTAATTGTGAGAAGCTGTTCTCAGTAAATACTTTTTGCATGAAATATTTTAGGATTTTCTGGTCTCCATGATACCTTGCATCACCCAGCATGATCGGGCCCTCTCATAATTGCAGCACACTGTGCCACAGCCAAACCACAGTAAGGGGCTATACACATAACATTTTTGTCTCATGTTTAAAATATATTTTTTGGGGAAAATGTATGCAAAACCATGGAACGAATGCCACTGTTTGGCATACCGGGTCTAACTACAGTTCCTTGGGGTCCAACCTCCATATCATCAATAATGTTTAATAGGTTTTGATTCAAAGAAATAGACCCTAGTGGCAATTTGTGTCCAAAGGCAGCTCCAAATGTTTTTCTTCTGCTGGACCTCTGGGGCCCACTACGGTATCAGAGCCTGGGTTCATCAGAGGATCCCCTAGTTCTCTGATGGACAAGTTCAACTCTGTTGGTATATGTCCAAGGCATGCATGTATATATGTTAAAAGTGTCAACACAGCCTAAGAGATGCTTTTTTAGGAGCTCACCTCGCTGGCTAAGAAATGAGGATCCTGAACATAGGACTGACTTTCATTAATTCAGGTTTCTCTAAAAGGGTATTAAAAAGTAGTTTTTTTGAACCAATCTGGGGTCCATATTTTGTATATTGATTAGTGGTGTAAAATGTGATGGTCAATGGAAAAAAAATAGTTTGTTAGGATCGTTAGCTGTAAACATAATTGTTGAATTATTTTTAGTTGTGTTCGCATGAAGAAATATTTAAGACAGATTACTTTCAATTAAAAAATCAATGCCTATAAACCCATAACAATCATACCTGTATTTTCTTTTTTTTCTTTTTAAAATCTGTTTATTGATTTTATAACATAGAAAATGGATTACAAACAAGGGATACAATACCCCAATGGGACAATGCATAAAGTAAATACAATGTTAAGAAAAGGAGTCATACTCGTATATAAATCAAACACAAAGAGCAATGCGAGTCACATCATAGGAGGTACACTAGAGGAAGTATTAGATGTTAAAAGTGACACGACATACCTGTATTTTCATTGCATTAAATATAATTTCAAAAACTTGCACAGTAGCTGCAAACTTAAGGTGGTCATGCACACTGAGTGAAAGTCAGCTGAACCCTACACACTCCAGTGAATCAGTCGAATATATACTGTATTTTTCTCCCAATTCTGGGTAAGAAAAATAATTGGGTGTGTCGGCTTTAAACATGTTCAATCATTTGTGCAGGAGATAAGCTGCTACCAAAGGAGTCTGGTAGGCGTATTCCTCTCCCCATTAAGAAAGCATACGTTGAGTCGTATGTGCTTATTTATTGTGAGGTTGGGGGAAATATCTGTCGACAGGTATCTTGAGTGTTTGATCAGCTTTACTTGAGACTTAGAAACCCTGCCTTAGTATAAAAAAAAGTGTTGAAAATGTCAAAGTCATTGAGTTGTAAGTAGAAACTTACAATATTTTTGGACTATAAGACTCACTTTTTTTGCAGGAAATAATCTTGCTTGAACATGCCTGTGTCTTACAGTCTTCAGTTCGGGTGATCCAGTTTTAATTAGTAGAACATTTTTTTTTCTCAATTTCTTGTTAAACCTGGGGGGGCTTTATGGTCAGGTGTGTCTTATAGCCTGAAAAATACAGTACATAACCAAGTCAAGATGGATGTGTAGCTTGAAAAGTATCAGACAATTTGGTGTAGGAAGAACAGTCAACAGTCCAGCAAATTGGGGCTGTCCCAGGTCAAGAAAGGATGGGGTTTATGTAAATCTTGGCTATAAAAGGACGTTCCCACACTGATTTCTGCATTCTCAGAGGGGGGCCTACTAGCCCCAAATTTACAAACTGCAATGTTGGTAAGTATGGGTCGCAGTGGATTGTGGGATTGGAGACAGGTATTTGTTGTCAATGATTGGGCTTAAGTCCATCAAAGTTGTTTGAATGCTCTATTTCAATGCATGTCAGGAGTCATGGGGAGGGACTCCATAAGTCATCAGCAGCATTTGGCCAGGCACCTAGCTTCACTGCGTATGCGCGAAGTGTGCTGGAGGTGGCTTGTCATGTCATGCCCAACCTGCAGGATGTCAATCAATCAAGTCATTATGGGGAGTAGCCTGTAGGACTCTTCGAAGGAGCTGCTCCTACCCCATGACTCTCGACTTACAATGGAATACAACACTCAAACTTCTCTTCCTGGCTTATGCCAGAATGCTCAAAATATACAAGATCATCAGTGTGAAGCGGTCACCGTTCTGGATAATAGGGTGGTGGAAGCTTTGGAGCCTAAATACTGAAAAGGTTCCCTTTAATGAAAGTGCAGGAGAACCTTATGCATTGGCTGGGTTTGGGGTGGCTCCAGTGTTACGCTGGGTCCCCCGGACACTGTCAAGGTGTCCCCACATGTTGCTGCTCTCTGAAAGGGGTGATAATTCCCACTGGGTGCACCACACCTTAAGTCCAGAGAGTCAGGGTCTGAAGTTAACCAGTGTGCTTCTTTCCTGGAGGAATTTAGGTGCAAAACAATACAGGCAAGGCACTGGGCTGGCTTCACCAGTCTCCTCCTGGGCAGAAGAAGGGTTTGATGCTGAGGAAAGGCCTGAGCTAGCTATCCCTTTCTCTTAGAATGCTGGTACCCTGGTCAAAGGCTGGAGGCCCATGGTCTGTGGCTCAGTAGTCTAGCTGGCTCATAGGTCACAGGGCAGGTGAACCATGGGCTGTGGATCAGCATCCCCATCTCAGTGTCCTCTTCTGGTCACTCATACAGTCTCTTCTTTTAAGCACTGATCCCTAACTGTAGAACACTGGGTGCTCTGACTGCTTTCCTTATATACAGTTTCTAGCTGAACTAAAACCTTGTAGTAGGAAGGGTGGAGTGGAAGAAACACAACCCAAACAAATACAATGCTACAATTCTCTGTGTGTCATAGACTTTCATTAGCACTTCAATGATATCTAATGGGAATGACAAAGCAGTTTTTCCAGAAAAAAAGTATTCTTATATAGACAGACATAATAAGATAGCTAAACCAGACACTTAAAAGGTCAGCCTGTCTGGTTTTGGTGGTAAACAAGTCTGGCTTTTTTTCCCTCAAAAACATACTGTACTCTTCTTTAAACCGCATGGTAACTTTGGAAAACTACTAAATTCTCTTAATCAGCTAGAAAGTCCTCAAAGTATCTCAGTATTCATTAACCCTTTCCACAGTACAGTGCAAATACAGTGTAAATGAATACGGATATGTATCACAACAAACTTATAAAATACAGTTACACAGTAATTTACAGTATATCAGGTCAAATTAACTCTTTAAAGTGTGAACAAATTAAGGAGTTGATGACTTTGCATAGGGGTAATGGGGGGCAAATGTCCAGACTTCAAAGTGCCCCTGCTCCAGGGTGCTACACTCACTGAAGGCTCTCGTAAGCATTCTCATTGGTGTACCATTTCAGATTTGTGAGCCATGAGAACTATTTGTGTAGCCCCTACATGTAGTCTCGGAAGGAGCCTGGATATTTTTCTTTAAAAAAGTTGTCTCACCAAGTATCTGCCACGGGGAAATGTAGTATTACATGGCATTCATTTACTATATATGTGTCTGCAATAATAAGCATATGGACATGGGTGTCTATGAATCTATCATGTCTGAATAGCTTTTAATGACAAAGTGTTGCTCCTGGCGCATGGACATGTAATGAAAGGATGATTCATGATAAAATACATGATATTAGCTCTCTTAGGAGATGTTACAATGCACAGGAGATGAACTCTGCATGAGAATCAGCCAATTTTTTGCACAGACTACAGCTGTGGTGTAGGAAAGAAATAATGGGACATAATAGATGAATAATAGATTCTGCTTTCAGAAGACAAATTGACATATTTTGCATGTGACTGGAGTGCTGATTTTGTTACATGACCTTGTAGTTATTGTGCTTTTGAGCCATTTATTATGGAAGAGAAATGGTATAAACTCTCTAACACAGTCTACAGAAAAGATAGCTAAAGAACAAAATGAATCTAAAATGAATGAACAAACATCACATATGGAAAACCAATGGTACAGCTGTAAAGTGTCAACAGTTGACCAATAATGATTATCTGGCAGTCAAGAAATGCAGTCACCTTCCTATACAGGCTGAAAAGGAGACATGGAAATTAATGGTGCTAGGAGCTTGTCATCAACAGAACCTACCAAAAATGTGTAGAATGCATCACACTTCTTTAACCCCTTTAATGACCCTGCCATTTTCACCTTAAGGACCAGGCCATTTTTAGCAAATCTGACATGTGTCACTTTATGTGGTATTTTTAAAAAGCATTTACATATCTAGGCCCTTCTGAGATTGTTTTCTCGTCACATATTGTACTTCAAGACAGTGGTAAAATGGAGTAAAAAAATTTCATTTTTATTTATAAAACAAATACCAAATTTACCAAAAAGATTAAAAAAAATTGTAAATTTCTAAATTTCAATTTCCCTACTTTTATAGTAGATAGTAATACCTTCAATTGTTAAAAAATTGTTATTACTTTACATTCCCCATATGTCTACTTCATGTTTGGATCATTTTGAAAATGACATTTTATTTTTTTGGGGACTTTAGAAGGCTTAGAAGTTTAGAAGCAAATCTAAAAACATTTCCAAACCCCAATTTTTTCATGACCTGTTCAGTTATGAAGTCACTTTCTGGGGCTTACATTTTAGAAACCACTCATAAATCACCCCATTTTAGAAACTACACCCCTCAAGCTATTCAAAACTGATTTTGCAAACTTTGTTAACCGTTTAGGTGCCCCACGAGAATTAAATGAAAATGGGACTGAAATGTAATTTTTTTTTAGCAGATTTAAAATGTTAATTTATTTTTTCTGCAACACATCAAGGGTTAACAGCCAAAAAAATATCTAAATCTACTACCCTGAATCTGGAGTTTACAGAAACACCCCATGTGTGCTCAAAAACTGATGTATGGGCGCACAGCAGGCTTCAGAGTGGAAGGAGCACCATATGGCTTTTGGAGAGCGGATTTAGCTGGAATGGTAATTGGGAGCTATGTCGCATACGAAGACACCCTGAGGTGACCCTACTGTGGAAACGCCCAAAAATGTACCCCAATCCGGAAACTACACCCCTCAAGGAATATTTCAAGGTGTGTAGTGAACACTTTGACCTATGTGTTTCACAGAATTAGGAAACGCTTGGCTGCGAAAATGAAAAATTACAATTTGTTGCAGCAAAAGTTGCTTACACCCACAGTTTAAACTTTCACAAGGGTAAACAGGACAAAATGCACCCCACATTTTGTTCCCAATTTCCCCCCGAATTTGCCAACACCCGATATGTGCTCAAAAAATGATGTATGGGCGCATGGCAGGGTTCAAAAGGGAAGTAGCGCCATAGGGCTTTTGGAGGACAGATTTTGCAGGATTGGCTTTTGTGAGCTATGTCGCATATGAAGACACCCTGAGGTACCTCGACAGTAGAAACCCCCCAAATGTGACCCCATTCTGGAAACTATACTCCTCAAGGAACATTTCAAGATGTGTAGTGAGAACTTTGTCCTAAAAGGTGATTCATGGAATTGGCTGTGAAAATGAAAATGTTTTCACTTTCACAAGGGGGAACTGGAGAAACTGCACCCCCTAATTTATTACCCATTTTCTCCTGATTACAGCAATACCCCATATGTGCTGTAGACTTATGGGCGTACCACAGGGGTCAGAAGGAAAGGAGCACCAAATGGCTACTGGAAGGCAGATTTCTCCGGAATAATTGACAGGCGCCATCTTGCAATTGATCACACCCTGAAGTTGCCCTAGAGTGGAAACCCCATATGTGCTAAAAAAAAAATGGAAGGAGCACCATATGGCGGTTAGGAATGAGGATTTAGCTGGAATAGTAATTGGGAGCTATGTCGCGTATGAAGACACCCTGAGGTGGCCCTATAGTGGAAACCTCCAAAAAGTGACCCCATTCTGGAAACTACACCCCTCAAGGAATACTTTCAAGGTGTGTAGTGAGCACTTTGACCCATCAGGCGTTTCACAGAATTAGGAAACGCTTGGCTGTGAAAATAAAAATTAAAAAAATTTCCAGAAAAAGTTGCTTTACACCCATATTTTTCACTTTCACAAGGGGAAACAGGACAGAATGCACCCCCCATTTTGTTGCCCATTTTCCACGAATATGCCAACACCCCATATGTGCTAAAAAAAAAAATGATGTATGGCCGCACGGCAGGCTTCAGAGTGGAAGGAGCACTATATGGCGGTTAGGAGAGAGGATTTAGCTGGAATGGTAATTGGGAGCTATGTCGCATATGAAGATACCCTGAGGTGGCCCTATAGTGGAAACCTCCAAAAAGTGACCCCATTCCAGAAACTACACCCCTTAAGGAATATTTCATGGTGTGTAGTGAGCACTTCGATCCATCAGGCGTTTCACAGAATTAGGAAACGCTTGGCTGTGAAAATAAAAAATGAATTTTTTTCCAGTAAAAGTTGCTTTACACCCACATTTTTCACTTTCACAAGGGGTAACAGGACAAAATGCACCCCACATTTTGTTGCCCATTTCCCCCTGAATACGCCAAAAAATGATGTATGGGCGCACAGCAGGGCTCTAGATTCAAACAGCTAAATATGGATTTTAGGTGCCATGTCGCATTAAATAAATTCCTGAGGTCCCCAGAAATGAAAGACCCCAAGAAGTGACCCCATTTTGGAAAAAGGTGACCCCGTATGAACATTTTAAGTGGTGGAAAGGGTACTTTTTAGCAAACAGGTGTCTCACAGAAGGCAGAAATACTTGAGAGAAGCATTTCAAAGCACACATTTGTAAAAATGAAAAATTACTAGCAGACCCCAATTTTGCACTTTCACAAGGGGTTAAGGGAGAAAATGCACCCAAGTATATGTTCCCCATTTTCTCCACATTTTGCGAACACCCCATATGTGCTCAAAAAATAATGTATGGGCACATGGCAGGGCTCTAGATTCAAACAGCTAAATATGGTTTTTGCAGGCCTAAATTGGCAGACATGGATTTTAGCTGCCATGTCGCATTTAAAAAAAGGACAGGGACAGAGGCATCTGGAACAGCTGCAAAAAAAAAAAATCTAAATCTGTGCAGCTATTCCAGATGTTGTTCTTCTTTTCACAGCAGCAAAGGGGTTAAATTCACAGTGGTGGTACACCACAAGTCCCAGCAAACCACAGCAGCACAGAAAGGAACAAAACCTTTCTGCATGCAGTCACGAGCTACAATGGCTGCATCCAGGGAAGTTCAGCCTCTTCCTGTGCAGCTATAGCGCTGACATTGGCTGGAGCGTTGTTCCAGCCAATGGCAGCGCTGGCGGGGGACCCAAAACTAGTGTTCCCTGCCTCACCTCGGATGTGACCGGTGCTAACCAGGCCCCTGACCTCCTTCCGACCCGCCCTGCAGCTTCTGACAACTTTCTGCGCTGCGATGTGACGGTCTCATTGATCGTCCAATCGCAGCGCTTGGAGCTGCGGGGGGAGGGGGCGATCGGCACCGTACTGCCCTTGCCCGGCATGGCTGCCTGCCGGCAGGAGCAGCCATGGTGCCGCGATTCCACCCTGATCTTCCCCCAGAGCTCCTCATGAAGTACATGTACGTCATGGGTCTTTAAAGAGGACTTTTCATCAGAAAATAGTGTGTTAAATTCTTATACGACCTTATGGGGCTCCAAGCGATGCTCTGCGCTGGGGACTCCAAGATGGCGCTCGGTCCGGATGTCTAGAAGCTCAAGAGTTCTCGCGAACCTCGCAAGAACTTGAACTCCTTCTCCCTGGCTAAGAGCAGGGCGCTGCGATTGGATGTGCTCGCTGCCAGGGAGAGCATAACCGCGCCCACCAGAACTTAGAGAACAACGCCTACTATAACTTTGTCGCCTCATTTGCATAAAAAAGAAGTGTCCGGACATCAGTGAGAGGAGCCCAATAAGGTTGTATAAGAATTTAACACACTATTTTCTGATGAAAGGTCCTCTTTAATACTGTCCAGATATGAAGTACATGGGTCCTTAAGGGGATAAAAATCTTGTTTTTAGGTCTTTGTTTTTATTTATACTGATTTGTATGTATTCCCCTGGAAATAATCAGCACTAGTATGTTGCAGGTACCACATGTTAAACCCTGCATCTTGGTAACACCCCATGCTCTGCCGCTATTCGGTGGGCACAGGCATTGCATCTGCTGCTAGATCTTTCTGTGTGTATTAGTGTCTATTCATTGAATCTCTCCCTACAGCACCTGCAAGGGTTAATTCCCCTTTTTTTTTAAATCTGTGTTCAGCTGTTTCACTATTGAGCTTATAAGATCTCCTGCATGTGCTGGGCTGTTTGTTCCATTCCTTGCCTGAGCAATTAATTCCTCTTGGTTTCACTTGATTGCTAGACCCTACAAAAGAGCTGTACACCATTTCTCTGTCTGTATACCAACTTCTGCCTTGATCCTAGCTCTCTTTTGTCTGATCTAACCCATGCCCGTTCATTGTCCTGACACTGAGCCACCTGCCCTGACCTCTGGACTGTTTCATGGATTCACATAGTTCTCTGTTTGTCCTGACCTCTGCCTGTTTCCTGACTTTGTGCATTGCCTGATCCCCCAGTGAGTCAGCAGCCAACCACACTGAACTATTCCAAGCGGTAGTCGTCTGCTGGCCCCCCTGCAGAAAAAGACAGATCCTTTTATAGGTGTTAAAGGGTAAAAACCAGAGGACGACCAGGATAACATCCTCAGGGCTAGTTGAGTAAAAAGACTGAAGGAGGAAAAGACTGAAGACTTGGTGGGGATAATGCATAAACAGTATAAACAAAGTGTACAAGAAATCTTCAAGATTAATAATAAACTGCAAAAGTGCTGGGCTGTAATAAGAGCATAAATCAGAAAGATCAAAGTATAATAACAAGCTCACACTAAACAAAGAGAGAGCATAAGGGTAATGCATGTAGTACTGAGCACATGAGCAGCTGTAAGCCACAAACATCAGGAGAACCAGCACCACAGACATGCATTTTGCATATATTGCTTACATGTGGTTCACAGGACTAAAGAACTGGACTTGATATATAACAGTTGCCTTTCCCTGGTACTATTGGAGTCTCCTGGTACTCAAATATCCCCAACAATTACAGTATGGCAGAACTACTTAGTAACCGGAGGGTTACAGAAATATTTCGAAGCACATATCTACACTGGCAGCCAATATACATAAGTAAAGTCAATGAACGAGGAACTGTATGATGGTAAACTGATGACGGCACAAATAGATGAAAGAGATGGCAGTCAGGCAATAGAGCAGATGGAAGGTGGTGATGGTACACAGATTGAGCGTGAATGACTGTGATTACAAATAAAAGACACTGACCGAAACTGACCCTGATCTGAATACTACTGCAGCAAGAGTGCAAAAAGGACCTAGGATAAGGAAACCAATCAAAAAACACATATTTGGCCAACAATTAACTGAAAAACAGACTGCAGTTCTAGTACCAATGAAGTAGCTAGGAAGGACTACAAGTACCAAGCTAAACAAGTAGCATGCTATACCCAGCAACTAAAAAACAGAAAGCATGAACATTTAAAGGAAGACTATCTTATGAAGAACTCCTCCCTAAATTAACCAAGCTAATTAGGTGTAAGGCAGCTGTATAGCACCTCCCTGAAACAATGTTAGTAGGCAGGAGAAGATGGGACAACTGCTGCTCGTAACATCCCAGACTTGTTTTTCATCCTTTTAATGTATTTATTGTTCTTTTTTATTGATGAATTTATAAACTGGTGAAGTTTTATTGGTCCTGCATGTTGCTTTTCAGTGGTTTGCTTGCATATTATGTGCTTTGTACTAGTTGACATATTATTCACCTATAATTATTATTCATCCATGCAATGCTAGTAAGAGGAAGATTCTCATAAACTTCAGCAGTGTATTTCTCATGTATTACATGGGGAAATACTACTGAGGTTTTTAGTTAGAGCATTGGGCTCTGTGGCTCAATGGTTTGAATCTTTGCCTTCAGTACAGAAGGCCCTGGGTTAAAAACCCAGCAGAGACAATAAACAATTAGGATGCATTCACACGTCCGCAAAATGGGTCCGCATCCATTCCGCAATTTTGCGGAACAGGGGCGGACCCATTCATTTTCACTGGGGCCGGAATGTGCTGTCCGCATCCGCATTTGCGGTATTCCTGTACGCAATTGCGGACAAGAAAAGGCATTTTCTATGAGAGTGCCGGAGAATGCGGAACGTACATTGCCGTTGTCCGTGTTTTGCGGATCCGCAAAACACATACGGACGTGTGAATGGACCCTTAGAGATAAATTCTAGTTAAATGGGTTATCCAACAAATTATAAGCCAGTTCTACTTTACACCAGTTTGATAAATTACCCCAAATGTTCCTATAGTGTCCACAGCAGTTATAATGTCCCCTAGAGACCCCCAGTAATAATAACATCCTATATTGTGCTCCAGGCAATAATCCCTGTATAGTGTCTCCAAAAATAATAGATTTGCCCCTATAGTGTCTCCCCAATAGCAACACCCCATATAGTACTTTTCACCAAACTGCCCCCACATAGTAATCCCCCCATAGTAATTTGCCCCCACACAGTTATTTCCCCTAAACTGCCCCATATAGTAGTTTGCCCCCACACAGTAATTTCCCCTACATAGTAATTTCCACTACACTGCCCCCACATAGTAATTTCCCCCACACTGTCCCCACATAGCAATTTCCCCCACATAGTAATTTGCCTCCACACTGCCCCACCTAGTAATTTCCACTACACTGCCCCTACATAGAAATTACCCCACACTGCCCCCACATAGCAATTACCCCACACTGCCCCCACACAGCAATTACACCACACTGCCCCCACACAATAGTTTCCCCCCACATAGTAATTTGTCCCCACATAGCAATTTCCCCCACACTGCCCTCACACAATAGTTTCCACCACACTGCCCCCAAATAGTAGTCCCTCCCATAATAATTTGGCCCCACACAGCCCCATATAGTAATTTGCCCCCACATAGTAGTCCCTCCCATAATAATTTGCCCCCACACTGCCCCAACATAGCAATTTGCTCCCACACTGCCCCATATAGTAATTTGTCCCCACATAATAGTCCAGGTCCCTCCCATAATAATTTGCCCCCACACTGCCCCATATAGTAATTTGCCCCCACACTGTCCCATATAGTAATTTGCCCCACATAGTAGTCCCTCTCATAATAATTTGCCCCCATATAGTAATTTGCCCCACATAGTAGTCCCTCCCAATGCCATAATAATTTAGCCCCACACAGCCCCCACATTCCCCCTCCCATGCACTCGAGGTCTCGACTCTTCCCTAATATGTCCTCCTCTGTGTGTAGTCCCCCACATGTCCCCCAAAGTAGGCACATGAAATAAAAAAAGAAAGAAAAAAAATTAAAAGCTAAATACTCACCGTCCAGGGCCAGGCACTTGCTCGCAGACGAAGGTTCAAGGCGGGATGAGGCAGGCGTGCATACGTCAATGTGCTGTGTCCCGGCACAGGCGCATGATGATGTCATCACGCACGCCTGCGCCGGGATTTCACTACCGCATAGGCCTCAGGCCTACTAGGCCTGAAGCCTATGGCGGAGATAGGCGACGGGACAGGGAGCTATGCGCTCCCGTGCCCCGCCGCAGTATGTGGGCGTTCGGGTCGGCGCTGGGCCCGGGGCTGCCGACCCGAACGTCCCTATTGTAATCCGCCACTGGCGCAGCCGTATCTCTGCATCTCTCCAAGCACAGCACCGTACATAGTACTTGCTATTGCACCATTTACTTCAATGGGGCTGAGCTGCAACTGATGTACGGTTACGTAATTTGGCCTAGGAAGAAGCCACGGCACCACAGAGTGTGCAACCTCTTCTAACAGTTGAACGGCTGAGGTCCCAGGTGTTGGACCCCTGCCAATCTAATAAATATAATTTACTGAATAACCCCTTTAAATACACAGGGCTGTCCACAAGCATATTAACAGTGCTTGGTGATACCACCCACCTCTGTGTATGGATACAGTCATATATGGAGTCAGCAGAGCAAGAACTCCTGTTCAGAAACCATTGTCTTTCCACCTGTCAGCCCCCCAGCAATCAGTTAGCTATCCTCTACTATCCACAGGATGCAAACTTGGCACAACCCCAATCTTTAGTCAAGCACATGAATAAAAAAACATTTTTCTTCTATTTTCCAGGTGGAGATGGAGCACAAGCAAATGCAGAAAATATACCCGAAAGCCAGGAAAAATCCCGATGTCAGTCATGTACCTCCACGTTCCTAAAAATTATCTGGGGATGCCTGATTATCCTCTCAGTGTCATCGTCCTGGGTTGGAACCACTCAGATAGTAAAAATCACATACAAGAACTTCTACTGCCCGTTCTTTATGACGTGGTTCTCAACCAACTGGAACATTATGTTTTTCCCGGTGTATTATTCTGGGCACCTAGCAACAGCACAAGAGAAGCAGTCACTGCTCCAAAAAATCAGGTAGGTGCCTGTGGAGAAATGTTTGCATGCTATAATACATCTTGTATAGCAACTGATTTCAACATAATAAAGCTAAGGAAAGTCCCACTTGATAATGAGGAAGTATATCTGAGGCCATGCCCAATGAAGTATAACATTCTAAGAATGTGCTTCCGTGCCATGGGGCCACATAGCAAAACTTGGTATGCGCCCCCTGCACCTAGTTTCCCAGTGTAAGTACGTCAATCACTCCCAGGCAATGCACCCCAGATTTTTTTATTAATGTACCTTTTTTTTAAATTATTAAGTGGAAGAAATTATTGTAACAGAAAAGTTACCTTTGGCCTCACCCACTTTATCTGACTTTATGTTGGAAAAATGGAACAGGTGCTTCAAATATATGGCGCTAATTCTGACCACCATATTTTCCAATGTACATACACCAAAAAACTGGCAAAAATACATTGATAAATCTCCTCCTTCTCTTCTTGTCACAAAGCTGGCTGCCTGCAGCCACCACTAGGGGGAGCTCAGTGAATAGGAATTATTACAACTACCATTGAAGCTTTAATAATCTTTTTGCATTGAAGTAGAGCAAATAGCATTTTTTTTTAAATACAGAAATTCCGCCCCAGAAGAACCAAATACCACAGGGCAAAATACTGCCGCCCCCACCACAGTATTCAACTGTAATACCGTCATGAGTATGGTAATACAGTTAGGTTCAGGAGGACACCTGTGGCCGTTGAGCATCGAATCATTATGTACCTGGCCTACGGCCATCAAGAGGGCTTGAGTGGCCCCCTGGGAAATTTCCCTGTAGGGTCTATGGCCAATCCAGCCCTGTCCAGAATGTGCAGGAAAAGGGGAACTTTTTGGATGGTCCCTCTTTGACCGTCCAAAAAGTTCGGAGGTATGATAAGTGCCTGAGAGCATCAGATCATTATGTACCTGGCCTGTGGCGTAAGGAGGGCTTGGGGGGCAGCCCTCTGCTCTTCGACGTGCCGGGATATTTCCCTGTAGGGACTATGGCCTGTCTTCCCCTGATGGAGAGGAGGTTGGGTAACTGAATTTTTTGAATGATCCTTTTCTCCTGCCTGACATCATCTGTTGGGGGAGATTTGCAAGCATCCCAGACACATTAGACTGTTGGAAGAGCCCTCCGTTTTCAACAAGTTCAGCTGACAATACAATTTAATATGTATGGGGGGGCGGGGGTGACTGATCCTGTCATTAATATTACTGTGGATTTAGGAAACATCTTTGCAATGGTTACTAACCGGAGCCGATAAGATCACGTTACCAACGTACAGCAGTATTTGTACAACCACTCTTTGTGCATACAGTTAATGTTTGCCTTGGGATGTCGTCCACAGAGAATTATTCCAATTTCAAACACAGATTTTATCAGTAAAATGTATTATGTAGGAAGGTAGAAATATTGATTCAGCAACAATGGATACCTATAAATGTCCTAGTCCTGGAACCATCATTTCCATTGACATTGTCCATCGTGTTTAACATCAGAGGGTTTCCTTATCAAGACTTTTACCTGGTCCCAGTGTCCTCTTATTGTAGAAGCGCAAGCTGGCCATAGTACACATTAGGTTGAAGGGGTATTTCAGTCATATCCTGTGGATAGGGGATAACTGTTAGATCAGTGGGGGGTCCTACTGCTGGTATCTCCAACCACCGATCATGAGAATGGGGACCCCGTACTTTGTGAATGAACGGAGCAGACGCTTAAATTAATTTCTATGGGACTTCCAGAGGCAGACGAGCGCTGGTATCTACGGAGCTCCCACAGAAATAAATGTATCGAATGCGCACTTGTGCGACCGGCAGCTCTGGTCATTAAGGTGGCCACTCGGAGTACAGGGTTCCCGTTTTTAGATTGATATGGGTTCCAGTGGTAGGACTCTACCCATCTAATAGTTATGCCCTATCCTGTGGCTAGGGGATAACTTTATATAATCATTGGGTTTCCGAACAATTGGGATTGTTTGACCATCTAACATGTATGGTGGTGTCCCAGATTTTGGAGTAAAGATCTTTTTGTTCTCACTTCTCAGGGAAGATAAGCCTCCGCCAGAGGTGTCTGGTAGCAGTTTTCTGCCCGTTCACAGTGGGACCAAGCAGGCATGTTTAGAGGGGAGTCAGGACGGATAGTGATGGCTGAATGACCGTTCAGTTGTCAGCTGTCTAAATTGTATGATCGGCCTTAAAGGGGTTGTCCAAGTTATATTTATTGATGACCTATCCTCAGGATAGGTCATCAATATCAGATCGGCGTGGGTCCGACACCCGGCACCCCCTCCGATCAGCTGTTTGAAGAGAAGGCGTGCGCGGTGTCAGCGCTGCCTCCTCTTCACTGTTTACCTTCTAGCCGTTGCATCTGCAGTGGTGAGCAGGTGTAATTACACCCAAGCCTTCCTATTGAAATTAATGGGACGGCTTGGGTGTAATTACACCTGCTCACCACTGCAGATGCAACGGCTAGAAGGTAAACAGTGAAGAGGAGGCAGCGCTGACACCGCGCACGCCTTCTCTTCAAACAGCTGATCAGCGGGGGTGCCGGGTGTCAGACCGCCGCCGATCTGATATTGATGACCAAGGTCATCAATAAATATAACTTGGACAATCCCTTTAATGATCTGAGTGAAATCCAACCCATTGTCAGTGGTGATTCTGCCGGTCGATTTGCAGCTAGACTCTGCGGAGCTAGTGCAGAGGATGGGAGTGGTAGTGGCCCTGATGAGATGTTGTGTCACAGTGTACCCCCCCTTAGGCCATTACTCGGTGCAGTGGAAAGGTGGTTTGAAGAATCAGGCCAGAAGTAAACATATAAAAGGGGTATAATCCTAAATGTAAAGGGGTATTCCTATCTACTACTGGCATATCAGCAATGTCTCATCATTACTACCTTTTGTAAAATGGGGGGCCATAGTTCTGGAATCAGCTGAGAATTTAACAGCTCCCATAGACTACAATAAAGAGAAGTGTACGCATGAGCACCTGCTGTTTCAGGGCTGCCACAAACTATACTGTACCATTAAAGTCTGGCACTGTGGCAGCCCCAAACAGCCAACGAGTGGTGGTGCCAGGCATCTGACCCCCTCATTCTAATATTGGTAACCTATCATAAGAATAGGTCCCCAAAATCTGTAGACGGGAGAACCCTTTGACTGACTTTCACCATCCTTTAGCACAAAATGTTGACAAATATCAGCCACTAGAAGTCATAAGTGGCACCAAATATACTGTGTGCGCGCCATTTTGGTAAGTGTATCACAGTTCGAGCCAGTCCTGCCCCTTCTTCGTGAAAAGCTCTAATAAGATGGTATATATCAAGTTGCAAAAAGGAAGGCTTGTATTTTTATCCAAAAGCAACTTTTTAACAAAAATAAGATTTCTATAAAACACTTTAGGGTTGCAGAGTTATTGGTGTGTGTTGGATGGTGATGAATTCCTCCTCGTTTTTTTCCTCTGAGTCAACTCTGCGTCCTGTAGGGATCTTCCTGTCAGAGTCTGTTTCCAAGCTGCAAATATAAGATAACAGAGACAAACCATTCAGCGGGCGGGAGATGAATCTCCTCCATTTGTTTGCTTTGTCCGACTTATTAATAATGACTTGATTGCTCTAAGGAACGTACACCTGGGGTCGGAAGAGGCTTCGTGTAATGGGAAGGTCAGGCTTGACTGTGTCTTAATGATATCATCACACTGAGAAATTTTATGTATGCACTTTACTAAGATTTTCATTAACCACTAGCAATAATATATTTACATTTATAAATCTGAAGACCTGGAACATTTCCTAGAATAACTGAAGAAAAAAAAAAAAAACATCAATGTAAAAGGCGAATATATTAGCATCTAGTTTTTGGTACAGCTCTTTTATTACACTAGTAGTGCAACTCACTGCCTATTCCAATGTGCAGTACTGCAGAGCAAGGGAGTATCTGCAAATTATTCATTTCATTATGTTATGTCATAGAATATATTGCACCCAGTGTAACCAGGCACGGCTGGAGCAGCTGGGGTTAACAACCCTGACTCAGTCTTTGTAGGAGGTTAGGTGTGGACTGGCTCTAGGGGAGTATTAGACAGAATTTGGACGGGAGAGGAAGCTGTGACTTCTGCTCCCACTTCTTAGTCCCAAAAAGCTGCAGAGACTCACTGATCTCTGCATGATCTAGAGAAGGAAAAAGAAAAAGGAGAGAACTAGAGAACTTAGAGTCTGCATGGCCAAGCATTGGAGTCAGTAAGGTAACCTGCTACCAAAATCTGTTAAGCCTTTACTGCTGTGAAGGGAATACTGTTAAGACATCCTTCACACCTGGCAGTCGTATCTCTAAAATCCTGTATCCCTATGTGGACATTACAGCCACCATAGAAAAGAGTATGATTGCCTGTAGTGTCGGACTGGGGTGCCTAGGGCCCACCATTGGAATTGATTTTGGGGGCCCACCCTAGAGCTGGAGAAATTACTTGTTCGTTTTTCAGTCTCACACACATGAATATATGCATTTTAGCACACAATACACTATGCTAAACAGAACAGTATTGTGCACTGCACTATATCAAATTGTTTCTCATTAAGCAACTCATTTAGTTCATAACTGTCTGATACTGTATTTACAGTCAGTAGTTTGGACAGTAGTCACATGTGGACATTACATGTCCTAGATGAACCACCCAGTCCCCCAGCCAGCCTCAACAATATCCAAATTGAAGGAAATGTTTCCTGTCATATTCAAAAGGATAAGTTTATTGAAGTGATCGCAGTAGCGCCACAGCCTCCTCGCAGCTCACCAAGCACATTGTATAGCGGCTGTGCTTGGTATCATGCTCAGCCCCATTCACTTCTATGTGCATTCTCAAACAGCTGATCGGCAGAGGTACCGGGTGTCAGACCCCCACTGATCAGATACTGATTACCTATACACGAGATAGGTCATCAGTTATAATATCTCAGAAAAACCCTTTAAATATACATTGTGAGTTGGATATTTAAAGATGGCGCCCAGTCGCAAGCTCAGCAGGTGCCATAACCGCTAAGTGTTTGCTGTTTTAAACAGCAGACACCGAGGGCTAATGTATGCAATTGACAATAACGTCAGTCACACACTTAACACCTCAGATGCCATGGTCAAATGTGACTACAACATCTGGGAGCTCAAAAACCTAGTGGGGATCGGGGTACCCAGATGGTGCTCGGTCCTTCTGAATGACCCGAGGATGCAGCAGCTATGTTCCCAAGAAGACCCTGCCTGAAACTCTGATAGACTCCAATGCTAATGAATTGGAGTCTATGTCAGAAATAATCTAATAATTTCTTGTTCAAGTTCCGTAGGGGAATTATAAAAAAAAATAAAAGTTTAAAGAAAATTGAATAAAAAGTGAGCAAACAGTAGTACACACACCAACATGGTATCAATAAAAACTATATTGTCCGCCCAAAAAATTAGCCCTAACACAGCTCCATAGACATAAAAACAAAAAGGTTATTGGTGCAATAGCAATTTGGGATGAGCGAATCGACTTAGGATTAAACAGTCGATTCGCATAAAACCTCCTTCCAATACTGTACAGAGCGAGAGCTCCGTACAGTATTAGAATGTATTGGCTCTGATGAGCCGAAGTTATTACTTTGCAAAGTCTCGTGAGACTTTGCATAATAACTTCAGAAATTGATTAAGGCTACTTTCACACTTGCGTTCAGAGCGGATCCGTCTGGTGTCTGCACAGACGGATCCGCTCCTATAATGCAGACGATGGGATCCGTTCAGAACGGATCCGTCTGCATTATAGTTTAGAAAAAATTCTAAAGTGTGAAAGTTGCTCAGACGGATCCGTCCAGACTTTACATTGAAAGTCAATGGGGGACGGATCCGTTTGAAATTGAGCCATATTGTGTCAACTTCAAACAGATCCGTCCCCATTGACTTACATTGTAAGTTGATTGAGAGCATGCCCAGTCGAATTGCAGAGGTCCTGTAAAAGAAGGGCCAACACTGCAAATACTGACTCTTTGCATAAATGTCATGTAATTGTCGATAAAAGCCTTTGAAACGTATGAAGTGCGTGTAATTATATTTCACTACATCACAGAAACAACCGAAACAAAGATCTAAATGCCGTTTAGCTGAAAACTTTGTGAAAACTAATATTTGTGTCATTCTCAAAACTTTTGGCCACGACTGTATATAGAGGCACCTTATCCTTCATTTAGGTAGCTGAAGGGCTCCTTATCTCTGCTCTCTGACATTATAAACACTCATTATAGCTCAGTACTTATCTTACTGATAAGAATTGAGATTAAATAAGTGTTTACGACCTGTTAGTAGTTTAGAGATAAGGTTTATTCGATGATGGCACAAAGTAAAAATGAAAGTGCCAGTTAACACAGTTAGAAAAACAGTCAACCCTTTGTGACAAAACAGCTCAATATTTTTAATAACGGCCAATTGAAAATATGATATTAGCCAAAAATATGTAAAATGCAATCATAAACAAAAAGTACCAATCAGCTGTTTGAGGAGGCTGCAT
This sequence comes from Bufo gargarizans, assembly GCF_014858855.1. Classification (NCBI taxonomy): domain Eukaryota; kingdom Metazoa; phylum Chordata; class Amphibia; order Anura; family Bufonidae; genus Bufo; species Bufo gargarizans. Next base: position 37,777,433 of record NC_058090.1, on the reverse strand, counting down.
GGCTCTAGTGAGCTGAGTGACCTCCTCGCAGCATATCAAGCACAGTACCATACAATGTATAGTGGTTGTGCTTGCTTTTGTAGCCCAGGCCCATTCACTTGAATGAGACCGAGTCGTACCTAGGCCACGTGACGTCATGGACTTTGACAAATTACCTCTACTTACTTGCTCTTAAAAAACTGACAGCGACTGATGTGTCTGCTCTATTCTGCTGCAACAAAGCCTTTATGTTCCTGCTTTCGTGGATCGTCTTGAAGGACAAGTTCATGGGTGTACGGGTAAGCACACCAGCGCGCCTCTTATTCTTGTTTACTCTACGGTTATAAAATTTCACTAGCCAGATTCTATTTAGAGATGTGCCGCGAGTTCACCCCGTCTTTTCCTAGCTATTAGCTTTAATTAAACAAGTGAGTCACTATTTGGAGAGGTGCCTGAGCTGCTCTCTTTGTGAAGTATGTGTGTTTTTGTTTGATTATGCTAATAATTTTTGCAATTTTTGGGCTGATTCACGGGGCTTTATTGTTATATTTTATTTTGGTATTTGGTTTTATTTTTATAAAAAGGAAAAAGTTCAAAAAAAGGGAAGATGTTCTGTTTTTTCAATTTTTTTTATGTTGTTAAGAGCAGAACATACACTTAAAATACGTATTTTTATTTTTTATTTCCACTTTAATAATGGCCGATTTGATGTATTGGTTATGGTCTAAGAAGAAAAGACCAGAGTGCTTCTTCATATAGCTGATCATTGGTGGTCCTGGAAGTAGAACCACCACTGTTCACATATTGATGATCTTTCCAGAGCATTGGTCATCAATACTGTAGTCCCAGAAATTAATTCAGCAGCTTAGTTTTAGGGGTGCAGCAGCAGAAGTCGCACCTGGGTCCTGGTATGTGACCCAAAGGAACTTCTGCCATATAAAACAACACCAATATTTCAAATTGCAGATGGGACGTGAGGTGCCCAAGGGTTCCACATTACGTAATGACAAGAACTACCATCTACGAATTTAATGCTAAAAAAATAATAATATAATAACTCTCTTTCCACAGGGAATGCAGTCGAATTTTTGGAGAAGATGGTTTGACACTGAAGCTTTTCCTCAAAAGGACTGCCCCTTTTTCCATTCTATGGACTTTGACAAATTACCTCTACTTACTTGCTCTTAAAAAACTGACAGCGACTGATGTGTCTGCTCTATTCTGCTGCAACAAAGCCTTTATGTTCCTGCTTTCGTGGATCGTCTTGAAGGACAAGTTCATGGGTGTACGGGTAAGCACACCAGCGCAACTCTTATTCTTGTTTACTCTACGGTTATAAAATTTCACTAGCCAGATTCTATTTAGAGATGTGCCGCGAGTTCACCCCGTCTTTTCCTAGCTATTAGCTTTAATTAAACAAGTGAGTCACTATTTGGAGAGGTGCCTGAGCTGTTCTCTTTGTGAAGTATGTGTGGTTTTTTGTTTCTGTTTGATTATGCTAATAATTTTTGCACTTTTTTTGGTGATTCACGGGGCTTTATTGTTATATTTTTATTTTGGTATTTGTTTTATTTTTATAAAAAGGAAAAAGGAAAAAAAAAAAAGGGAAGATAGTCTGTTTTTTCAAAAAGAATTTATGTTGTTAAGAGCACAACATACACTTAAAATACGTTTTTTTATTTTTATTATGTCCACTTTAATAATGGCCTATTTGATGTATTGGTTATGGTGACTGGGGCAGAGCTAGAAGTTGCATTACAACATATGGTGGCTTTTTTATTATTTTATTTTTATTCTATTTTTAATTGCACACTTTGTGCCCTTCATAAGGTCATAAAGGACCTTTAGGGACATTTAACATTAATTTATATATTTTTTTTTTTATTCCCGATTTTTTTTCTTCCTGTAACAAGTTGATATGTTCACCCCAAATACAGTCCCCAGGGAGGTTGTACAGGGCTGTAGTGAGGTTCACTGCAGAGCTGATCTCTGTCTGATAAGACCCAGAAGCTTTCACAAATTGCCACTTCCTGCTCTCCATACACAGCGCTCGTTCAGTGGGATGGGAAAGACAGGGACAGTGAAAAAAGGTTCCTGCCTTTTCTATGGGGCGCTCAGCTATCACTTTTAAAATGTCCATGCAGAGATATGCATTGGTCACCCGGACGTATATAGTCAACAGGCAGTCAGGAAGGGGGTTGTCAACCTTTGGGTCCTTTCAGCCAGACCCCACTAACCCCCTCTAGGTTCCAGCTCCTTCTGTCCCCTGCCGCCGTACACCTGTCTATGCTTTCAGAGGTCACATGGCCACTGCAGCCAGTGATTGTCCACCATTGTGGAATGCCCTCTTTGCATCACAGCACTGGGGCACAGGGACCAAAGGAGCTGGAAACCAGCAGCGGGTTGCAGGTAAGCATTCTTCCCTCCACAGGCATGGCAATGTAGTGGGCCGATCTGGCCTAAAGGCCCCTGAAGGTGAATAACCCCTTTGAGAACATTTTAAATTATAAGTTCTTGGAAATGTTTCTAGAATTTGAAAACAATATTGTGGTAGAAATGTACATGAAAAATACGTTTATATATGGAATTTGTGCATGAAAGGTGTGATAAAAATAGGAAAGGGGACATAGGGGTTAAGGGAAGAAAGGGATGGGGACTGATTAGACAGAAGTGGTCTGAAGACAGGTTATACTGCTGTTTTGGTATGAATTCAAAGATTCAAGAATAGAAAAAAACTTACTCAGGCTAAGTGAATAATATTTTCTAAATGTGATAAAAAAAAATATAAAAATGACAGATCACATACAGAGTAGTAAAGGTAAATAATCAATCAATGCCCCATGGTAGTATAAGAGAAATAGTAACCTACAACATCTCACCTGGTTGATTTTCTCATTGGAGGCAAGTTCTTTGTTTTTGTGCACAAAGGTTTATACCTTTCAGCCCCTCCTCCTATGCATGTCATGTTAGTTAACCAGTCTGGAATGTGACCTGGTGGGCATTGACACAAAACAATGGCTTTGTATATGTTAACTAAGTATCCCTAATGCACTACATTACAAGGAATATAAAAGGTTATATAATAATTAAATGGGAAAGGATCAGCGCTTTATTATACATGTACACTGTCCACTTAATATAGCTGCAGTACATGATATTCCAGCTATTCCCCATTCAAGTAAGTGGGGAAAAAATGGCGGCCTTCTCACAAATTCTGGTTCTCTAATACATGATGCTTGCCGCACATTTTATTGTGCTTCCTCTACTGATCCCAGGTTGTGCTCACAGTAGTATCTAATAGCAAGTGGCAACGACTTGCTGATGGTGTTCCCTAAGTGAGGAACCAGAAGAGCTATACAGTAGTGTGGTCATATTGGCAGAGCACCAACTAGCTGACATGTGCTGCTCTCTTTAATATGTCAGGCGGCACATGTTCCCTGCTGTGGAGAGCTTAGAGGCAGTAGATGCCATTAGCTGCACAGGTACAATAGATGCACCAGGCTGTTATGGTATAGTTTCCAGTTCCTGGAATTAAGTGCGAAAGTACAACATTTCTGGTGACCTAGAACAGTCTCATCCTTTTCCCTCCCAGTACCTCCTAGTGCCAATTAGTTCCAACTGAGTACCCCCAAGGAAGTGATCAGTGATAACTTAACAAAAACAGGGTATTCTCGTACTGCTGACAGAGGGTTTGTTCTGAGCCTCCGTCAGCCGTTTCCTTAGATTTGACTGAAAGAATAGCACAACATGCAGCCCTAATCTTTTAACATATCCTCTGATTGTAAATGTTCTTATCTCCTTTTGGCCCAGACCACCATGACTACGTCTTCCAGCTGTATCTCATTTTATAGAGTTTGCAACACAGACATCGTATGTTCCTTTACTTTTCCATCATCATCCCTACCTTTTTAACACAAGGGATGCTGCCAAATACTATACTGCAGGAACAGATAGTCCCCTAAAAATGCCAGTAATACACAAACAGTGGCCCCTTCAATAAATATTTACACACAGAGCCCTTAATAATAGTTTCGCCCAGCAAATAGTATCATTGACAGTAATTATGCCACAAACATAGTGTTCCCAAAAAATAATTGTGCCAAGCTCGCTGTGCCAGAGTGTCCTCCACAGTACTAGTGCTCCAAAAGCCCCACCAACAGTAATAATTCTCTCCCACAGAGCCCTTAGTAGTAATACTGCTCTATCTCTGACAGTTCCGTATTGTTGAATGGAGCCGCAAGTGCATGTAACCTCAGCAGTTGTAAAGCTTAGGGGATAGATGATTGTAATTGGACAACCCCTTTAACCAGAATAACACTTTTAGTTTAAATAGTGTTCAAGCTTAATTCACAAAGTCATTGCATAGGACGGGTTACAGATGGAACGTCAGTGGTTCACTGATCCATCATAACCAGCCAGACAGTCCTCATGTTCCTGCCAGGTTATTCTTTGGTTTAGGGGAAGATAAGCTCTCGCTCTCTTTCTCTTTTTAATGCCTGAACAAAAGGAAACGCATCACAGATCACAGCCCCAGCCACAAGATGCACCCCCACCCCCACCTCAGCTCTATTCAATTCTGTATTCTAGCTTTATAAAAGAGCACAGACTTCCAAACTGCATGGAATGCAATGGTAGAATGAACTACAAGTTCCTGATACTTTTTATTGCTGCAACTTGTAGAGAAATGTTATCGGGGGAAATTAAGCTGTAGGAATAACCCTTCCAGTTCCAAAGATGGGGTAGAACTGTGCAGCCAATCGCATTTTTATTTTCTAAGAGGTCCAATACATTGACGTTAGATTGCAAGTTCTGAGCCTTTTCCCCAAATGAATGAATTCTTGACGTATCTCTTCTGTTACGTTGTTGCAGTTCCATTGAGCCATTTTACCCACTGAAACTTGGGGAAGGACAGGAGTGGTGGTGTCGGCAGTACTCATAGAGGTGGTCCTCAATCTGACATTCGCAGGGCTGTGGAGTGAAGAGAGGGATGCACCCTTTCTTCCTCTCGGGGAACACCCTGGTTTGGGGTCTCCTGCCTGGTGGTAGATGGGGTGCCCTTGGTGTTGATGAGTTTTAAGGTGAAAGGTAGGGATCCCTCATGACATTGTGGAATATAATGTGGTGGCAGTGCAGGTGATGGTGTAGGGTTCATAGGGATCTATGACGCTGTCAATTTGGGTAAATAAACCTGTAATCGGTCCAGGTTGAACGGCCAGCGCTGTGCTCGACATTTTTCTTGTCCAATCAGTATTAATTTTCATACTAAGATGGATCATGTTATGTGGGGTCTCAAGTGTACATCCAGTACCAGAGGGGGACTGCCAGCAGAGCCAAGCTACATCAATGTTATAGAATTTACTAAACCATATACAATGAATGGGACTGAGTCCCATCTCCAACTCTTTAGGACAAATATGCGTATTATCAGGGGCGTACATAGAAATCACTGGGCCCCATAGCAAGAATCTGAATTGGGCCCCCTAACCCCGCCCACCTCCTGGCCCATCCCACCTCCTGTCCTGGCTCCACCCCCATTTGCCAATAAAGAAATGTATACATACGTTCGTACGTATTCGTACTGACCCAGAGAATGAAGGGCACAGGTCAGTTTTGTGGCAAAGGGAATGCCGTAGGAACAAAACCCTGTGGTATCCAAATCTATGGGACTCCTGTGGATATTCCATAAAAGTTTTATCTACAGTCCTATGTAACATTGCAAATAACACAGTGATAACTCTGAGTACAGATAATGTAGTAGATGTCACCTGTAGTCCTATGTAACACCACAAATAACACAGTGATAGCACATTACCGAAAATGTAGTAGTGTTACCTGCAGTCCTATGTAAAACCACAGATAACATTACTGCTGATAATGTGGTAGTGTTACCTGTGTCCTTAGTGTGCCCCCCTGTGTCTCTCCCACGGACTCCATGCTGGCGGTGCTGCCTCCTCTTCCATCTTCTTTTTCTTGCCCCGCACAGAACGTCCTGATGCAGCTGCGTCAAGACATAGGAACACTGTGGGCATGGTGATGGAGACACAGACACACACATACATACATACAATAAATATGATTACAGCACACATCACTGCTCCTGCCTGTCTGCTTTGGTAAAGCCGGGCATAGATGGGCTATGTCAGGCTTTAGCAGAGTGGGCACAGGACAGTGGACACAGGGCGCGATATGTATGTGAGCACAGCTGAACGAGTACAGGGCAGGAGCCCGCATACACATCGCACCTCCTTCCTGTGTCCACTGTGCTAAAGCCAGACGTAGGCCATCCCCCACATCTTAACCCCTTTGCTACCAGCGCCATTTTGTATCACTTCTCTTACCCCAAACCCCTTTAACCCCTTGCTGCTGATGCTGAGTGTGCACATAGCCACCAATCATATCCCCCCCCCCCCCCTAAAGGTGACTGATGTGTTGGGGGGTGGGGGAAATATGATTGGTGGCTGTGTATTGTCAGCATCAGCAGAAAGGAGTTAGAGGGGTTATCCAACCCCTAATGCCCCCCAAAATGCCCGGGAGGAGTAGGAGAGCACACTGTCCACTATTCACCCCCAAACCCTTAATGCCCCCCAAAATGCTCAGGACAGTGTGCTTTCCTTCTACTCCTCTCCCCCCTGGGCATTTTGGGGGGCATTAGGGGTTGGGGGGCTCATAGAGAACTCAGGGGGGGGGGGGGGAGACTCAGAGAACAGTGTGCTTGTCTCCTACTCCTCCCCCCTGGGCATTTTGGGGTAATGGGGGCATAAGGGGGGCTCATAGAGGATTCAGGGGGGAGGCTCATACAGGACAGAGTAGGAGGAAAGCAGACTGTCCTCTATAGGCCCCCCCAAACCTTTAATGACCCCCAAAATGCTCAGGACAGTGTGCTTTTCTTCTACTCCTCTCCCCCGGACATTTTGGGGGGCATTAGGGGTTGGGGGGCTCATAGAGGACTCGGGGGGGGGGGGGGGCTCATAGAGGACAGTGTGCTTTCCTTCTACCCCTCCCCCCTGGACATTTTGGAGTAATGGGGGCATTAGGGGTTGGGAGACTTATAGAGGGCTCGGGGGGGACTCAGAGAGAACATTGTGCTTGTCTCCTACTCCTCCCCCCCGGGCATTTTGGGGTAATGGGGGCATTAAAGGGGGTCACAGTCCACACCAACCAATCAATAGACCACCGTCCTGGACTCCGTGTCCGGCGGTCAGTCATTCAGTCTTGGGCTGGGTGCAGGGTGCAAGAGGGTGCGCAGCCTACTTCACTTGCTCAGGTCACGCTCTGGTATGGGTATGTATGAGCAACGCCTGCTCCTGCTGCCTGCAAACACTGGCCAATCAGCAGCTGCTTCTTTGTGCTGCTGACTTGAGCTGATTGGCCAGTGTGAAGACTAGAACACACCCTCAGCCTGGCCGGGAGAATCAAGTTCCTAAAGTGACTAGTGAGGCTGGTGAATGGGGGGGCGGGCGCGAGGGGGGGCGGGCGCGAGGGGGGGTGTCCGCGCCGATCAAAGGCAAGTGCCGCGGGCCCGCTGCGCCTGCACCACAGTGTGTACTGCCTAAAATAAACGGAGGGGGCGGGGCCTTTCGTGCACTCCGGGCCCCCCTGCGCTCCGGGCCCCATAGCAACGGCGTGGTCTGCCTATATGGGCGGTACGCCACTGCGTATTATTTAAAGTAAAGGATATAAGTGGTCCCCCAACAGAGCTGGCATTGCTTATCCCCGAGAACAATTAGTTTGTTGGCAGATGCAACAATAATTGGCAGAATCTTTTAGGGTTTGGCCAAACATGCAGGTTCTATATGAGTAGATTAAAAAAAAACGTAGTATCTCTCCTTATTGGGGTTATGTCACGAGTGACGTAAAAATCAGACATCATATAGTACATGACAATTTCTTTCTAACAAAGCCAGAACCAGCCCCGTACCTCACATGGGTCCAGAGATCTCCCCATTTATTGTTCCAATTGCCCTCGTAGATTTATTTCAGACTGGCAGCTCAAGGGGCGTGTCCTTTCTCAGTGGGCATGTGCTTTCTGCGGTTGCTCTCTCCCTATTGCAGCTCTCTCCTTGTAAGGCCACTTTCACACAGTGTTTGGGTCAGTGATTTCCATCAGTGATTGTGAGCCAAAGGCCTCATGCACACGACAGTTTTTTTTCACTGTCGGTGATTTGGCTTCAGTGGTCCGTGTCCGATTTGGCTTCAGTTGTGTTTCCTTGTGTCTTCCTTTTTTTTTGTCTGACAGGGGAAAAAAAAGGAAGGTTAATGAAAAGTGTAATTTTATTGCACCAAGGTCTTGTAGAAAAAAAACGGACACGGATGACATACCAGTTGTGCATCCGTTTTTTTGGACAGACCCATTGACTTGAATGGGTCCGTCCTCCGTTTTCCACTGACAAGAATAGGACAGGTTATATTTTTTTGACGGACTGGAATCACGGACGCGGAGAAAAAAACGGAGGACTATCAGTTTTTTTTCACAGCTCCATAGAAATGAATGGGACCTCCGCTAAACTGTGAAAAATGACGGAACGGACGCGGATGCACACAACGGTCGTGTGCATGAGGCCAAAAGCAGAAGTGAAGCCTACACAGAAATAGGGCATAAGGCTACATTCACACGTCAGTATTTTTCTAGATCCCGAATTTCGGTCAGTTTTTTGCGAATCCGTTGTTCCTGAAAATGTTTCCGTATGTCATCTGTTTTTGCGGATCCATTGACTTTGTATTGTACCAGGATCCGATTTTGCGGATAATAATAGGACAAGTTTTATATTTTTTCGGACATGCGGAACGGAACAACGGAAACGGACAGCACACATTGTGCTGTCCGATTTTTTTCAGGACCCATTGAAAATGAATGGGTACGCAACTGGTCCAGATCTGTTCCGCAAAAAACGTAACAGATCAGGAAAGAAACAACGGACGTGTGAATGGACCCTTATAGAAAGATCTGCACCTGTTCTGTGTTTTCGGCCTACACCTGGTTTTGGTTCACATTAAGGGTCCATTCACATGACCATAAGTCTTTTGAGGTCCGCAAGTTGCGGATCCGCAAAACACAGGTACCGGCCAGCCCTATGATAGAAATGCCTATTCTTGTCCGCAATATTTTTTGCATGCAGGGCCATGGAATGGAACTACGGATGCGGACAGCACATGGTGTACTGTCCAAATCTTTTGCAGCTCCATTGCAATTGCAAAATTGCGGAACGGCTGAGGACCCAGAAGTACGGTCACGTAAATGGACCCTTAGGCTACATTTACACAAATGTATTTTGTTTCCGTGTCCGTTCCGTTTAATTTTTTGCGGATAGGATGCAGACCCATTCATTTCAATGGGTCCTCAAAAAATGCGGAAAGCACACCGTGTGCAATCCGCATCCGTATGTCCGTTCTGTAGCCCCGCAAAAAATATAGACCATGTCCTATTCTTGTCCGTTTTGCTGACAAGGATAGGCATTGTTACAATGGATCCGCAAAATAAAAACGGATGCCATACGGAACGTTTTTGCGGATCAGCAATTTGCGGGCCACAAAACACATACGGTCGTGTGAATGTAGCCTTACCGATGAAAATTACGGATAAAAAAAAACCTGACTGTGTGGAGGCGGTTTACTAACAGTAGTTACAGCTGGTGGCAGTTGAAGGATAGATCTGAGCAAGCATGACCATAGATTAAACACCAGGGGGCGCCATTATCATTAAGTAAAGAGAATAGCTTAAAAAGGGAGCATGTTAGTAACAGAAAGCAAATTAGAAAAGTAACTAGATTTCCTTCATTAAATGGAAGCACAACCCTTTTAATACTTTCTTTCCTTTTATGATTCACTCCTGATTTTGGCTTCAAAGACTGCATAAAAAAAACCTGCATGTGTGGCCGTGCCCTTAAAGAAGTGTTTAGAATTGACAGTCAGTTTTAGATGGAAAACTCTATCTTATGTAGGGGCATGAAGTAAGCCTTCATACGGTACATGCCTATAATTGAAGGGGGGTTCCAAAATTTTACCTAATTGAGGCTTATTCTGCTTAGTATACAAATTTATACATAACAGCTAACAGTCAATCTTTTTTCCACTAGTTGCACTGTACCCAGTTTGTAAGAAACTTGTAGCACTCTTGTAGTAGGTTCTGTTACAGTACACCTTGCACGTATACCTTCTTCAGTGGTGTACCTGCAATAGAGGCAGACCCTGTGACTGCTATGGGGCTCAGGAGAGGGAGGACTTGGCAATGAACATGTTCTTTTCTTCCCCGTGTGAAAACGCTGCATTTTCATGCTTCCCCCACTAGGGGGAGCTCAATGCAAAAGAGATCATTACAGCTTTTATGTTCGTTGTATTAGTTCCTATTCCCTGAGCTCCCCCTAGTGGTGGCTGCTGGCAGAAAACTTTGTACTAGAAGAAAAGTAGGAAAGGCATCAATGTATTTTTGCCAGTTTTCTGGTTTAAATTACAGTTTTGTAAAATTTGATTCGTCAGCTTCGTCGAACTTTGCAAAGAAAAAAAAATAAAATCTGCTTTGGGACGAAAGTGCATTTCTTTGTAAGTAGTGGGTGAAATAAAAAAAAATAATACGTAACTAATCCATTTGCTCACGACGGGTGGTGGTGACGTCTTCAATCAAGATGGCGGTGGAAGCCCTGTCGCAAGCAAATGGATCAGGTAATATTTTTTTTATTTTTTTTACACCATTTAAAGGTTAAATCAATTTACTACCGCAAAGTACGAGGAAATTCTGCTTTGTGGCGAATTAAATTATCCTGAAATTTGGATCACTTCTTGGACTTCGATTCTCTCATTACTAGTGTAAATACGTTGAGAAATATGGTGTTCAGAATGAGCACCATATATTTGAAGAACCTCTTCCACTTTTTTCAACGTAAAAGGCGGTATAAGTGGGCGAGGCCAAAGACAACCTTTTTATTACTATTTGTATCAAATTAAAATTTCTTCCATTTGATTAACCCCTTCGCTACAAGCGCCCTACATGTATGGCGCTGGAGCAATGTGTAAACATAACACCTGTTCGTCCGTGCAGCGGGCACCATGGCCGGCAGGTCTCTGCTGTTTCATACAGCAGAGACCTGCGGCTAATTACCGTGACCGGCAATAATCCGATCACGGTAATTAAAGGATTTAGATGCCGTGATATAGAGAGATCACGGCATTTAAATGCCCAAAAACCCAGAAGCTCACGTTTTCTACCGATGCCCCGTAGTATTCATGCCGCAATTCTTATTTTGGCAAACAGATGACAGGCCAGGATAAGAAATAAGCAAATTATGGTTTAAATGTGAATTAAAAAATTCCTGATAGAACAAAATAAAAAAAAACATTATTTATAGGCTCATACATGAGCTTCAAAATGATCACATTTTAATTTTAAAAAAATGTTAAAAAATACAGTATTTTTCGCCCCATAAGACGCATTTTTTCCCCCCTCCGTCCATTATGGAAGCGCTTCATTAGTACCGGAGGACCGCTTCCTGGTTCTCGGCTGTCGGCTCTGAAGGCTGCGCACAGTGTGAGGGCGCGCTGTGACCTCACAATGTGCGCTCCAGTTCACAGCACAGCAGACGGAGGAGAAGGAAGACCGAGCGCGGGCGGTGAGGAGCGACGGTGTCCGGAGCAGGAAAGGTAAGTGTTTTTTTTATTTTATAAAACATGAGGCGCTGGGGGCAATATGAAGATGATAAGGACAATATGGACATGCTGGAGGCTGATAAGGGGGCAATATGGACATGCTGGGGGCTGATATTGGGGCAATATGGACATGCTGGAGGCTGATATGGAGGCAATATGGTCATGCTGGAGGCTGATATGGGGGCAATATGGTCATGCTGGAGGCTGATATGGGGGCAATATGGTCATGCTGAAGGCTGATATGGGGGCAATATGGTCATGCTGAAGGCTGATATGGGGGCAATATGGACATGCCGGAGGCTGATATGGGGGCAATATAGAAATGCTGGGGGCGATATGGACATGCGGGAGGCTGATCTGGGGCAATATGGGTGTCACGATCAGTGGGGGGGGGGGGTACTTCACACTGAACACAGGAGGGAATGGGAACAGTAACTGGGCCTGGAAACTAAGGAAGAAACAGGTCACCTCCTAGACAACCCTAATCCGGGCCCTGACTACCTATCACTATGAATAGACCTTGAAGGTAGGAATATTCATATGCAGGAAACCTAGGCCCTGATTTCCCTATAAGGCCCTGGAATGAGGTTAGGACCAGAGACAACCCATTCCTCCCCAGATGGGCGAATGGAAGTCTTTGTCTCAGGCCCAGATACAACAACAGGGAATATAACAAACACAAACAAACTCGACACTTAACCTCTGTAGAGATGGACGAACAGGAACACCAGAGACTACCTCACACCAGCTCAGCCAAACCCAAATGATGCTATCTACCGCATAGTCAGAAGGGTGGGGTCAGACTATAAAGGGTAGAAATGATGACCACTTAGCAACAGCTGAGAAAAGGGAAGTGGTCATTAACCGTATCAACACTGAATCAAGAGAAATCAAGGAGGCTGTTAGATTCCTCCACGCTCAGCCAGTCTCCCTGATCACCTGACACCAGTCACCCGAGGGACCGTGACAATGGGGCTGCTGGGGACTGATGTGGCACAATATGGGGCTTCTGGGGGCTGATATGAGGCAATGGGGGCTGCTGGGGGCTAATATGAGACTGCTGGGGACTGATGAGAGGCATGAGGCTCTTATCTGAGGTCTGATTGGGGGTCTGATCTGAGGTCTTGTTGGGGTATGATTAACATTGGGGGTCTGATTAGTGGTCTGACCCGAGTTCTAATGAAAAATATTATTTTCTTATTGTCCCCCTCTAAAACTTAGGTGCGTCTTATGGGCCAGTGCGTCTTATAGGGCGAAAAATACAGTATATATAAAAAATATATAAAAGTTTTCCGTATAATTAAAAAATAAATACCTAAATAACAATAAATATAAACATCATGGTTATAAGGGAAAATGATAGCATTCTTAATACAGAATGCATAGTACAATAGGGCTGGAGGGGTTAAAAAAATAATTGAAGTCACCTTAAACCACTTGATCGCGCAGCCCGGCTTCTCTTCTGTCTTCTTCTTTGCTGTGTACAGGAAAAGGACCTTTGATGACGTCATTACGATGATCCATCACGATGATCCATCACCATGGTAAAAAAAGATCATGTGATGGACCATGTGATGAGCGCAGTGACGTCATCAAAGGTCCTATTCCACAAAGAAGACAACAGAAGAGATGCCGGCTGCACGAACAAGTGGATTAAGGTGAGTTAAATATTTTTTTTTATATATTTTTAACCCCTCCAGCCCTATTGTACTATGCATTCTGTATTAAGAATGCTATTATTTTCCCTTATAACCATGTTTTAAAGGAAAATAATAATGATCGGGTCCCCATCCTGATCGTCTCCTAGAAACCGTGCGTGAAAATCGCACCGCATCCGCACTTGCTTGCGGATGCTTGCCGATTTTTCTCACGTGCGTGCAAAACGCATTACAATGTTTTGCACTCGGGCAGAAACATCGCAAATTTTCCCGCAAAGCACCTGCATCTTATCCGGGCAAAAAACATGACGCCCGTGTGAAAGAGGCCTAAGGCCCCTTTCACACAGGCGAGTTTTCCGCGCGGGTGCAATGCGTGAGGTGAACATATTGCACCCACACTGAATCCGAACCCATTCATTTCTATGGGGCTGTGCACATGAGCAGTGATTTTTACGCATCACTTGTGCATTGTGTGAAAATCGCAGCAAGCTCTATATTGTGCATTTTTCACGCAACGCAGGCCCCATAGAAGTGAATGGGGCTGCGTAAAAATCGCAAGCAAGTTCGGATGTGGTGCAATTTTCACGCATGGTTGCTAGGAGATGATCGGGATAGAGACCCGATCTTTATTATTTTCCCATGTTGGTTATAAGGGAAAATAATAGCATTCTTAATAAAGAATGCTAAGTAAATTAGGGATGGAAAGGTGATGGACCATGTGATGAGCGCAATGACATCACCAAAGGTCTATTTCCTCCCAGGTCATCAAAGAAGAAGAAAAAAGAGAAGCCAGGCTGCGCGAACAAGTGGATGAGGTAAGTTTTATTAAATAAAAAAAATTTAACCCCTCCATCCCTAATTTACTTAGCATTCTGTATTAAGAATGTTATTATTTCCCTTATAACCATGTTATAAGGGAAAATAATAAAATCTACACAACACCGATCCCAAACCCGAACTTCTGTAAAGAAGTCCGGGTTGGGGTCTGGGTACCAAACATGCCGGTTTTTCTCATGCGCGTACAAAACGCATTAAAACGGATTCCCTGCGGAATTCTATAAGGCCATGATCCCAGAACTATCCCCGACGTTGAGTGGTTTATTCAATAGCATTATGGCTGGAGGTAATTTTCCTGACTCAGGCAAGACGGCTTACATTAAGATCCTCCCTAAGCCGGGAAGGGATTTGACGCAGCCCAGCGCATACAGGCCGATCTCCCTGATAAACCAGGATGTGAAGATCCTGTCGAAAATCTTGGCCAACAGATTGGCTGATTGTGTGCCCAATTTAATTGGTTCGCATCAGGTAGGGTTCATGAAAGGGAGATCTGCAGTGACTAATATACGCAAGGTGTTAGCAGCCCTGAGTGGATATAAAGATTCTAAAAGCGGACCTTCTCCAGCGTTGTTGGCAGTGGATGCCGAGAAGGCATTTGACAATGTCAATTGGCAATGGTTAGACATGGTGCTGGACAGGGTTAACATCACAGGTCGCTTCAGAAATTTCCTGAGGGCGCTCTATGATAACCCCCAGGCACGAGTGAGTGTGCCGGGCTTTTTATCCAAGCCAATCACCCTGGAAAAAGGCACGCGGCAGGGCTGCCCCTTGTCCCCGTTGCTCTTCAACCTGGCAATGGAACCCCTGGTGAGATGGCTGATTAAATCTGACACCTTTGAAGGCATTAGAATAGGGTCCAAGGAGCTAAAAGTTAGCTGCTTTGCAGATGACATCTTGTTATATCTTAGATACCCGGAGCTTCAATTAGAGAGGACGTTAGAGGCTTTAAATCTCTATGGTGGTGCTACGGGCTATAGGGTCAATGCGGCAAAAAGCCAGCTGCTGTTCCTGGATCACAGATCCCCCGTGGCAAATGATTTACAAAATAGGGTGGAAATTCGGAAAGACTATTTGACCTACTTGGGAATTAAAATTGGGCGTACCCCTGCGTCAATATACGCTCTGAATTACCCCCCTCTCTTCCTCAAAATAGAAAATGAACTGGAGAGATGGCAGGATCTGCCATTGTCGGTGTGTGGGAGGGCCCATTTAATTAAAATGGTAAGCTTCCCGAAGCTACTCTACCCGCTCCAGACGATTCCACTGCTGCTCAAGCACACTGATGTTGTTAGGATGCAGAGAGCGTTCAACCGCTTCCTCTGGAAAACCAAGAGGCCGCGCATCGCCTATGCCAAATTAACGATGCTGAAAGACGAGGGGGGGCTGCAGTTACCAAATATTCGTCACTACAACCTAGCGTCGCTATTCAGGCATGTGCGAGACTGGGTGTGGGGCACGGGTCACTATTCGGCGATTGCTTTCGAAAGGGAACTAGCTGAGGGTGAGGATCTTGAGGCTTTGCTTCACTCCAGACTGAAAGACATTCCGGTGTCAATAAGACAGTCCATTCTATTGAAAGATACCATAATGGCGTGGAAGGCGATTAGGAAGATTTATGGCCTTCCCTGCTATTTGTCGCCCAGGCTCCCACTGTGGTCTTTGCCGGCGTTCCCCCAGGGTAGAGAGAACACTATGTTCCAGTCATGGAGGGAAAAGAACATAATGCGGCTTAAGGACTTGCTACAGACTCCCGGCCTTCATTGGCTACCTTGGGAACAGGTAAAAACGCAGTTTGGCTTCCAGGAAGCCCACTATCTCCCTTACAAGCAAATTAGAAGTTATTGTAGGGCTCAAGCGCTCTCTGTTGGGGACTCGGAGAGGTTGGCATGGTTTGCGGCATTGCTAGGTAGTGATGGCTCCCATGTACCCCTCTCTGAATTACATAGGCGACTTCACGGCATTCAGACAATAGGCTTGGTGAAAGGGGCATACAAATCTTGGGAAAGGGAGTTATCTGACTTAAATATAGCAAAGAAAATGAGGGCAGGAATGGAACTGGTTAGGCGAGCAATGTACAATGAACAGTGGAGGGAGACGCAACTGAGGCTGATGCATAGAGCAACGTACGCTTTTAATTTATCCTACCACGATGCCCCTGCTCATTATCTGCGTGAGTGCCCTAAGTGTAATCTCCCGAAAGCAGGACTACTACATGCCATTTGGGAATGTCCAATGGTGCAGCCATTGTGGAGGCAGGCCATTGACTCGATAGAGGACATTTGGGGAGAGATAGTGGGCCCCACGCCACAACAGTGCATATTCCACTATATACCTTTGAACCAGGAAGAGGAATTGGGATCGGTGGTTGCTAAGCCGGGTGTGCACCTTCTATTGATGTCGGTAAAAAAGTCTCTTTTACGGCACTGGCTAGAGAGGGAGGTTCCGGTGTGGGAGGAGGTCATTGGGACGATGAAGAAGGTTCTTTACCTGGAGAGATTGGAGGTGGAACAGGACAAGGAACGCCTAGTCGAAAGGTTCATCAAAAAGTGGAGGAAGTTCGTAGAGAAACGGTTATCCGATATCGAAATACAAGAGCTTATAGCTCCATTTAAACAGACTGGCTGGTATCTAAAGGCCCAGCTTGCAAATAGTTTAGGGAAGCTGGAGGTGTAACTTGGCACTTAGGGAGTGAATCTTGGGGGGGTAGGAGGAGCGGCTCAGTGCCGATACCGCTTCCAGTCCTAAGGTCCTGGATTGGTGTTCACGGGTGGGGAGTTAGGAGGGGGGTTCGGGATGGGGTCACGAATAAGGGGGTTGGGGTGGGGGGGGCTTAAATTGTAAAAATGTGATTTGAGGATTCCAACTTTAACAATTGCCTGTGCAATGTGCTTTGATGCTATTTTTGTGCACGATGTTCTTTGTCCATGGATGTACTTGTGGATTCTCATTTCAATAAAAAGATCTTTAAAAAAAAAAAACGCATTAAAACACTTTTGCACTTGCGTGGAAAAATAGTTAATTTTCCCGCAACACACCCGGCACTCACACACGACGCCCGTGTGAAAGAGGCCTAAGGGTTAAAAACAAAAAAAACAAATTCATCAAAAATATAGGGTGTTGCCCATGTTCTGCATTACCTGGAAAACTTAGTGCAGGGGGCACATACTAAGTTTTGCTATGGGGCCCTGTGAGATCTGTGTACACCCCTGTTCCAGTTAAAAGGATTTTCCATTACTTTACAACTGACGACCTATCCTAAGTCCATCGGTATTTGATCAGTGGGGGTCCAACACCTGGGACACCTGCCAATCAGCTGTTTGAGAAGGCACCAGCGCACTGTCATCAGTAGTAAAGTCTCAGAAAACCCCTTTAAAGGGGAGGCTGCCTTATGGAGGCTGGTATGTCTACCATCTCCAACCCTTATCAGTCAGCTATCTGGGCAATGAAAATGTAGAATTATATGCCCGCCATCTGAAGCATAGGCCAATATGACTGCACGTCCCCCAAGGGGAAATTATTTTAAAGGTTTTATCTAGGACTGGAAGAGCATGGCAGATTCCTTCCTGAAACAGCACCACACCTGTCCATGCCTGGTAATGCAACTCAGTTTCATTTTAAAGTAAATGGGGCAGAGCTGCAATACCACACATAACCTGTGGACAGGTGTGGTGCTGTTTTTGGAAGAGGGCAGAAGAAAATTCTATACCATTGTTTGCTTATAGCTTATCTGCTGTTATACACTGCTATGATTAATATTTTAGGAGAATGCTATTACAGGCGGCCATATGAACAGCGCTTTATATTCTGAATAAATGATTAAGAACTTTTCATTAAAAACCCTCTAGTGTAGTTATTAATAGTGAGGAGTGTAAACGTCTACTGTTCTGTAATGTTATACTGAATTATTAATATTATATTCACTGCATTTAAATCCTTCTATAAAGCAAGAGTCGTATTATCCGCTTTATTACTGTCGTATCGCCATTTTCTTGCTGCTTAAAGGGGTATTCCCATCTCAGACAATGGGGGCATATGTCCCCATTGTCTGATGGGTTGGACCCACACCTATCTATTAAATGGAGCCTTGAACGTCACGTTCTGCTACTGCGCATGTGCGGCCTCCCTCCATTCATTTCTATGGGGCCACCGAAATAGCTTGATCGGCTATTTCCATTGGCACAATAGAAATAAAGGGAATCGGTGGCTGCGTAAGCGCAGTGTGCCCTCCGTGACTTTCAAGGCTCAGTTTACAAGATACCTCTGGGACCTGCATCTATCAGACAATGGGGACATATCCTACCAACATGTCCCCATTGTCTGAAATTACATAACCCCTTTAGCACACAAGAATTTCTGATTTTCGGCCAAATTATTATTACTTTCTCAGCTGGTGATCTAAAATGCTGAGGGGGGGGGGGGGTTCTCTTGACCTTCCTATGGATCGAATTGACTTAGGGTCTGCATGGAGCAGTGCTATGATCTGCACTAGGTTTAAAGAAGTGCTCCCTCTGCTGGACGCAGTCATATCCAACAGGGAAATTGATTTAGACTAGTGGACTCTCCATCTGTTGTGAAACTACAACTCTCAGCATGGCCTGACAGGGGTCGTACCGGGAGTCGTAGCTTGAGGCTTGGCACGCTGATTATAAAGGGGATGAAAACGCAATCATTCAATATGTCTTCCGAGATATATTTTTTTATCAGTATCTGATTAGTGGAGGTCCATTTCATAGTGGCTGTGCTTGGTATCACAGCTCAGCCCCCTTCAATTCAAAAAGGTGCAAGGAGGTCACGGTGCTACTGTGAGCACCAATGCCTTCTCAAACAGCAGATCAGAGGGAGAGCCGGGTGTGTCAGACCTTGACCGATCAGATACTGATGACCTATCATGAGGATCGGTCATCAGTAAAAATATCTCGAAGACCCCTTTAAAAGGTGATAAAAGAAGTTATGTACAATGTATAGGAAAGCCAAAATACTTGGTATGTTGGAGGCACAACCATTTTTTAATATATAATTTGCAATGGTGGAATTGTCTGGGACACTTTGAAATCACCAAGCTCTGGAAGTTTTATAGGGCAACTCATCTCGTCTCTAGTGTTCATTAAATGGGTTCTCCAACCCCATGTTTTTAATAGATTGCAATGATGTAAAGTAAAGAAAGAAAGAAAAAAAAAAAAGTTCACCTTACCAGTCCCCTGCTGCTCTGGTGCTGATGTTTTCCCAGTCCCCCGCCAGGCTTTGTTCCTCTTGCACCAGTGATGACATTTCAACAACACTAAGGTTACAGTTGCAGCCAGTGATTGGCTTCAATGGTCTATGTTGTGTCAAGACATCATTGCTGGATCAGGAAGAAAAAAATACTGGACGGGAACTGGTGAAGCATTTGTACTGAAAGGGGCAGTCTGGTAGATAAAAATTTTACTCGTTGCACCGCAGCCGTTTCTACACTTACTAGGTTCCTGTTGGTCTGTACTTGATGGCGCCTCTCGACACACAGGAAACACTCACTCAGTGGATCACTGTCTGAGGCAGGTCATCGCTAAATAAAAAGAAGGCAGCAAAGCCTTTAACCCCTTCTCAATATTCGCTGTACAAGATAGCGACGACTCAGGAGCTGAGTGGTTTACACAGCAGACTACTCTGCCCATGTCCAATAACCGGCATTTAACCCCTCAGATGCTGTGGTCAATTAACCAAGGAATCTGAGGGGTCATCTACCAGGAGAAAGCTTCTCTTGGTGACCGAAAGCCCCCCCTCCCCCTTTTGCAACGAGATCAGAGGAGCCGTTCAGATACTATGGCAGCCAGTAGCCTTGAGATGGCTTGGTGCTGTGCCATAGGAAAGTCTCTATTGAGCTCTTCCTATGGGCAGAGCTCAATAGGAAAAGAACATTGTTCCATAGACTACAATGGTAAACCAATGCAGTCTATGGTATAAGCAATCTAAAGATTGCATGTTCACGTCCCCCGGGGTTGGGGGCAGAGGGTCTAAGAATAATGCTAAAAAAAAAGGAAAACCGTATCTAAAAATATACAAAAAATTAAGATAAAAAATTAAATTCACTCCTTTTTCCCCATTTTACAAACAAATTGAACGAAAAAAGTGATCAAAAAGCCGACCCAAACGGTATCACAAAAACTACAGATTGACCTGCAAAAAATGAGCCTTCACACAATTTCGTGGACAGTATAAAAAAGTTATGGGTATTAGAACATGGTGATGCAAAGATTTTTTTTCCCTGTTTTTTTATATTTTTTAACCTATTAAATCAAAACGAAAACGACATCAATCTGGTTTCGCTGTAATCATACTTACCCGAAGAATGAAGTTAACAACTTGACATAATTTTTACCACTTATGAAATGTTGCAAAAACAAAACCCATGAAATAATCTCAATGGTGGAATTGCATTTTTGTTTCTGAGCATTTTCCAGCTTCCCAATACATGATATGGAATATTTATTGGTACCATTAGACAGTAGAACTTGACCCACACAAACTAAAAAGCTCTGATTTGCCTATATGAATGGAAATAAAAAATAAAAAAGAGTTATGGCTTTTGGAGGAGAGGGAGTAAAAACAAAAAAACTAAAGAAAATTAAAATTTTTACGATGGGAAGGGGTTGTCCATTAAATATAATAAAAATATTTGGCTTTGGCCAAAATGTACACCAATGCCTTATTCAACATCCAGCTTAAAGGCAGGGCAGAGTGCTGGTTTGCAGAGTGCGATTGCATTTGTGTTTTTGCGTTTGTATCTGTATAATAAAAATATTGCTTATAGCTAAATTTAGTCTATTATTATAAAAAAAATTGTATTTACACTTATTTTAAAAATGATAGTTGTTAGTATAGTGCCATCTGCTGTTTCTAATGAACAGATTGCTTTCTCTCACTTGCTCGGCATTTCTTCTGATACACAGAGAAGATGCTGCAGCTTTAGAAGCAACTAGTTTTCCACATTAGAGATCCCTCTGCATACCAGAAGGAGCGAAACTGAGCATGTGCGTCCACCTCTGCACATTTACACAGAGGTGGTGCCATACTAACATTCTCAGAATATCTGTGGCTAGGAGTATGTAAATTCAAAACATAATTATGGGCTGAATTTAACTATAAATAATATTTTTGGTGGGACAACCCCTTTAATGTTGCTATTTCTACTGTGCTACCATGGCAATTCTGTGATTAGCTGGTATGTGGACAATACTTTCTGGGGTGTTGTACTCTAGTTTGCTCAAAGATGTGAAAAAGTCATGAGAGTAAAGAAGTAAAGACTTGTTTACCTCTTTATTTTGGCACAGATAGTTGCTACAATAATGGCAATAACTGGGATCGTCATGATGGCGTATGCGGATGGTTTCCATGGCGATTCGATTATTGGAGTGGCTTTCGCTGTTGGATCTGCCTCGGCGTCTGCACTATATAAGGTAAAAAAGTATTGCATCATCTGAATGACCATTTACTTACAACTGTTGTTAATAAGGATGTGTATGGCCAAAGATTGTGGGAGGAGGAAATCTGTCTGCATCGGAAATGAACTTGTCACTTCTCTGTTTTTTAGCTCCTTGTATTTCCTTTGAGTAGCAAAATACTGTATTTTTCAACCTATAAGACGCAGGTTTTAGAGGAGGAAAATAATAAAAATATATTTTTTTTTCATTAGACCTCACATCAGATCTACCCCTCCTACTCCGGACCGGGCGCTCTTCCTTCACTCACTGCTCCCTGGTCTTTCAGGCCCCACGATTAGAGATGAGCGAATTTTTCAAAAATTCAAATTAGCCGTTCACTGAATTTTTCCCCAAAATTTGGTTCGATCTGAATTTATTTGCGGTGAATCGCATTAAAAAAAAAGTCTGTTTCCTGGCTGCAGAGAGCCTTTATAGTGGTGTAGAACACTGTGCCTTGCAGTAACACGCATAGGGAGTCTGCTGTGGTAGTGAAACAATACTGTGAGTCAGTATGACATGCAGATGACAGGCGTCGCTCTTAGAATCACTGCACACTTCACTTATTTGGGCAGTCACGGGGCCAAAACTGACCAAATAACTCAAGTATGAACTCAGTCTTACAGGTCGATGTTAGCGCCAAGAAGAAGCATAGTAACATAGTACATAAGGCCGAAAAAAGACATTTGTCCATCCAGTTCGGCCTGTCATCCTGCAAGTTGATCCAGAGGAAGGAAAAAAAACAAAAAAAACCCTGTGAGGTAGAAGCCAATTTTCCCCACTTTAGGGGAATAAAAAAATTCCTTCCCGACTCAGGCAATCAGAATAACTCCCTGGATCAACGACCCCTCTCTAGTAGCTATAGCCTGTAATATCATTACACTCCAGAAATACATCCAGGCCCCTCTTGAATTCCTTTATTGTACTCACCATCACCACCTCCTCAGGCAGAGAGCTCCATAGTCTCACTGCTCTTACCGTAAAGAATCCTCTTCTATGTTTGTGTACAAACCTTCTTTCCTCCAGACGCAGAGGATGTCCCCTCATCACAGTCACAGTCCTGGGGATAAATAGATGATGGGAGAGATCTCTGTACTGACCCTGATATATTTATACATATTAATTGGATCTCCCCTCAGTCGTCTTTTTTCTAAAGTGAATAACCCTAATTTTAATAATCTTTCAGGGTATTGTAGTTGCCCCATTCCAGTTATTACTTTAGTTGCCCTCCTCTGGACCTTCTCCAGCTCTGCTATGTCTGCCCTGTTCACAGGATCCCAGAACTGTACACAGTACTCCATGTGCGGTCTGACCAGCGATTTGTAAAGTGGTAGGACTATGTTCTCATCACGGGCATCTATGCCCCTTCTAATGCAACCCATTATCTTATTGGCCTTGGCAGCAGCTGCCTGACACTGGTTTTTGCAGCTTAGTTTGCTGTTTATTAAAATTCCTAGATCCTTTTCCATGTCAGTGTTACCGAGTGTTTTACCATTTAGTATGTACGGGTGACTTGCATTTTTCCTTCCCATGTGCATAACTTTACATTTGTCAGTGTTAAACCTCATCTGCCACTTATCTGCCCAAGCCTCCAATCTATCCAGATCCCTCTGTAGTAGTATACTGTCCTCTGTGGTATATATACAGTATACGGTCCTCTGTAGTATATATACAGTATACTGTCCTCATCAGTGTAAATTACTTTACACAGTTTAGTGTCATCTGCGAAAATTGATACTTTACTATGCAAGCCTTCTACAAGATCATTAATAAATATATTGGAGAATAGGGCCCAATACTGACCCCTGAGGTACCCCACTAGTGACAGTGCCCCAATCTGAGTCTGTACCGTTAATAACCACCCTCTGTTTTCTATCACTGAGCCAGTTACTTACCCACTTACAGACGTTTTCTCCCAGTCCGAGCATTCTCATTTTATATACTAACCTTTTATGTGGTACAGTGTCAAATGCTTTGGAGAATTCCAGATATACGACATCCATTGATTTGCCGCTGTCAAGTCTAGAACTTACCTCCTCATAGAAACTGATTAAACTAGTTTGACATGACCGATCCCTCACGAAGCCATGCTGATATGGCGTTATTTGCTTATTTCCGTTGAGATGTTCTAATATAGCATCCCTCAGAAAACCTTCAAACAGTTTACCCACAACAGATGTTTAACTCACTGGCCTATAGTTTCCAGACTCTGTTTTTGGACCCTTTTTGAATATTGGCACCACATTTGCTATGCGCCAATCCTGTGGGACATTCCCTGTCAGTATAGAGTCTGCTAATATCAGAAATAAGGGTCTGGCTATGACATTACTTTATTCCTTTAGGATACGGGGGGGGGTGTATGCCATCCGGTCCTGGTGATTTGTCTATTTTAATCTTTTTAATTCGCTGTTGTACTTCTTCCTGGGTCCGACAGGACACTTTTAATGGGGAATTTATTTTTGCATTCGGCATGTCATCTGACAGTTTATTTTCCTCAGTGAATACAGTGGAGAAAAAAATATTTAACAGCTTTGCTTTCTCCTCATCGCTCTCTGCGACTCCCCCCTCATTACTCTTTAAAGGGCCGACACCTTCAGATTTATACTTTTTAACATTTATATAATTGAAGAACATTTTAGGGTTAGTTTTACTCTCTTTGGCAATCAATTTCTCGGTCTCTAGTTTAGCCGCTTTTATTAGTTTTTTACATGTTCTATTTTTTTCCTTATAGTTTTTCAGTGCTTCCGTGCTACCCTCCTGTTTTAGTGTTTTATATGCTTTCTTTTTGTCATTTATTGCTTTCTTTACAGTTCTGTTTATCCACATTGGTTTCTTTTTGTTCCTTAACCTTTTATTCCCATACGGTATGTACCTCTCACAATGAGATTTTAGGATGTTTTTAAAGATATCCCATTTTGTGGCTGTATTTTTATTTTTGAGGACTTTGTCCCAGTTAGTTCGGCCTATGGCCTCTCTTAGTTGGCTAAATTTAGCTTTTTTGAAGTTTGGTATTTTTGTTCCTCCCTGTAGAAACGCTCTTTTGAATGATAATTGGAAGGTTATTACATTATGGTCACTATTTCCCAGGTGTCCCCCAACCTGCACGTCTGTTGTTCTGTCAGGCCTATTGGTTAATGCTAAGTCCAGTATGGCCGTCCCTCTAGTCGTGTCCTGAACCAGTTGGGAGAGGTAATTGTCTTTGGTTATTGCCAAGAACCTGTTTCCTTTATGAGATATACAAGTTTCAGTTTCCCAGTCTATATCTGGGTAGTTAAAGTCCCCCATAATAACCACCTCATTATGATTTGCCGTCTCGTCTATCTCGTTTAGTAGTAGATTTTCTGTGGACTCTGGTATATTAGGTGGTTTATAGTAACATAGTACATAAGGCCGAAAAAAGACATCTGTCCATCCAGTTCAGCCTGTTATCCTGCAAGTTGATCCAGAGGAAGGGAAAAAAAGCAAAACTGTGAGGTAGAAGCCAATTAGTCATTTATTGTTGTTTTTAGCTCCATGTATTTCTACCCACACTGACTCCACATGTTCTTGTCCCTCACTTATATCTTCCCGGAGTGTGGGCTTTAGACATGACTTTACATAAAGGCAGCCCCCTCCCCCTCTCCGGTTTTGACGATCCTTTCTAAACAGACTGTAACCCTGTACATTAACTGCCCAGTCATAGCTATCATCCAGCCATGTCTCAGTTATTCCCACTATGTCATAGTCCTCCTCACACATCACTAATTCCAGTTCCCCAGTTTTATTTGTCAGGCTTCGGGCATTAGTATACATACATTTGAGAGGTTTATGTATATTTTGTATCCTACAGCTTTCCTTCTGAACTGTTCTAGTCCCTCCTTCCATTCCTCCCCCAGTCCCACTACCTTGCCCCCAGTCTCTATCTGCACTATCTTCCCCTCCTATAATGTAATTTTCCTCCCCCCCAGTCCCTAGTTTAAACACTCCTCCAACCTTCTAGCCATCTTTCTCCCCAGCACAGCTGCCCCTTCCCCATTGAGGTGCAGCCCGTCCCTACGATAGAGCCTGTAGCCGATAGAAAAATCGGTCCAGTTCTCCAGGAACCCAAACCCCTCCTTTTCTACACAAGTTCTTGAGCCACTTGTTAATCTCCCTAATCTCCCGTTGCCTTTCTTGTGTGGCTCGTGGTACAGGCAGTATTTCGCAAAAAACTACCTTAGAGGTCCTTGCCCTCAGCTTTTGACCTAAATTCCTGAAATCATTTTTAAGGACTCTCCATCTACCTCTAACTTTGTCATTGGTTCCGATATGGACCATGACCGCACTCCTTTTACACAATCGTCAGCTGATTCCACATAGATGTCTACAGAACCTGTTCTATTAAACGCTTATACAGGTAGAGACCCCCCGACAGAGTGGAGAGGGTGTCAGCAGTAAGTTTGTGTTGACGTCACTGATTATTTTGCCCTTCCTCTGATCTGTCAGAACAATAACTCCCCAAAAACTTATCCTGTCTGTTGAGCATCCGCCTTCACTCGGTCAGCATTTGTTGAGTAATCTATCAGTATTGCTAATGCCAAAAAAAAACAGGAGTGAATCCAATGTTTTGTACCCACTCCTGCATTTGGCTACCAAATCACAAGGCAATTCTAATGGGACCATACAGGCCTTACAGCTGCTACACAGACAGGTCTAATTTTTCCTTCCTTCTGACAAATCAGAAGAAGGGTCAAATAAATGATGATGTCAGCCAGGCCGAAAAGAAAAATAGTGGCCCAGTCATGAAGTGGGGAGGGTGGGAACAGCATGAGAAGTCCACAGAGTGGCCCTATGACATAGTGGTGAGGTGGAATCAGCATGAGAATACCACAGAGTGGCCCAATGACAGAGTCTGGAGGTGGCAGCAGCAGCATCAGGAGACCACAGAGTGGCATGGTGACATAGTGTGGAGGTGACAGCAGCATCATGAGACCACAGAGTGGCAAGGTAATATAGTGTGGAGGTGAAAGCAGAATCAGGAGACCACAAAGTAGCAAGGTGACATAGTGTGGAGGTGGCAGCAGCATCAGACCACAGAGTGACCCGGTGACAGAGTGGGGAGGTGGGTGGCAATAACCGTACCAGCTGAAAATGGTGGGTGAAAGGGGCACATGGCATCAGATGTCTGGCATCAGGCGGGTGGCACCATCAGAATAGTAGCTGAGGCACCATGGATGATCTATGCATCAGGCATTGGTGGGTGGAAATCCTGGCTGATCCACGCCTGATTCATCTTGACAAAGGTCAGCATCTCCACATTTTGGGTGGACATGTGAGTTCTTCTTGGGGTAACTATGGCCCCCGCCGCACTAAACACCCGCTCTGAGGCCACACTACTGGCCGGGCAGGACAGCTTTTCCAGGGCAAACTCAAATCCAGTTTGGCTGCCCAGTAGTATCTTCAATGTGGGGTGGCAAGGGCACTGTCCAAGTATGCCACCACCTGCTGGTTCAGGTCTAGCTGCTCCTACCCCCCCACCCTGCCACAGCAGCCATGGCAGAGGAAAGTGAGCGCAGAGGGCTTCCCCGGTCAGACCTGCAAGAGGATGGATGATGGCGCAGATAGACAGCGGCCAACTCACTACATAGGATATCTCTATAGTAGCTCAGTTTGTCCTCCCTCTCAGAGGGTGTAAAAAAGGCCCCCATTTTGGACGGGTAGCGAGGGTCCAACAAGGTGGCGAGCCAGAAGTCACCCCTCTGCCGAATGGTGACAATTCGGCTGTCACTATGCAAGCAATTGAGCATGCATCGGGCCATTTGTGCAAGTGACTCGTAGGGACTCCCTGCCTCCATCTCCACTGCATACTGCCACGGTGTGTGTGGGTCTTCTGCCTCATCTTCCTCATGTAGCTCCTTCTCTCCAGTCACCTGTGTTTGAAAACCACCCATTTTGCTACACATTGCTTGTGCTCCAATGTCCTCCTCCTCCTCCAGTTCAGCTCCCACAGGGCTCATGTGGCAGTGAGATCTAGGCGCCACGTTTCCAGTCCCCTGACCAGCCAGATTTACCAGCATCTGTTCTAGGACATGAAGCAGTGGAATGACGTTGTTCATCCTGTAGTTCTGGCGACTGACAAATAACGTGGCCTCCTCAAAGAGCCTGAGCAAACGGCAGGTGTCACGCATGAGTTGCCACTGGCTGACATCGGAGTTACACAGAGGAATACCTCTGTCCGCCTGTATCATGAAGAAATTGTTTATGGTCTTTCTCTGTTCGTTTAGTCGGTCCAACATATGGAGGGTGGAATTCCAACAGGTGGAAACGTAGCATATCAGCCTATGTTGGGGGATGTCGTTCTGTCGCTGCAGCTCAAGGAGGGTGTGCTTTGTGGTGTACGAGTGGCTGAAGTGCATGCAAAGTTTCCTGGCCATTTTTAAGATGTCTCGCAGATGGGTGGAAGACTTCAGGAACCGCTTGACAACCAGATTGAACACGTGTGCTATGCAGGGCGCATGGCTCAGCCCTCCTTGACGCAGCGCAGACACCATGTTCTTCCCGTTGTCAGTCACCATGGTTACAATTTTAAGTTGCTGCGGAGAAATCCAGGATTCGATTTCTTAATAAAGGACAAGGAGCAGTTCCTAACCTGTGTAACTCCGTTCGCACAGGCAAACGAGGTGCAGAACAGCGTGACACCGCTGTGCCCTGCACATGTGGTATGCTGGAGGGGCACTGGGATTTGTCCCTGCAGTGGAGGATGAGGAGGCAGAGGCGGACATTGTCGCAGGACCAACGGCATGAAAACGTGGAGGCAGAAGCGGCATCACCTGGCCAAGTTGCTGGTGTGGCTGTGCAGGAACCACATTCACCCAGTGGGCCATAAAGAACATGTATTGTCCCTGACCGTAGTTACAGGTCCACACATTGGCGCTGCCGTGCACTTTGGCAGACACAGACAGGCTCAAGGACTGGCCCACCTTCTGTTCTACGTACATGTGTGTGCAGGGCTGGTACTGCCTTTTTGACATAGAAATGACGGCTTGATACTCTCCACCTCGGCTCGGCACAAGCCATCAGTTCTCTGAAAGGTGCAGAGTCCACCACTTGGAAAGGGAGGGACTGATGCACCAGCAACTTGGACAGGAGCACATTCAGCTTCTGCGCCATTTGATGAGTGCACGCATACTGGTGATCGATTGCTGATGGAATGACTGACGAGGAGTAGGAGGAGAAGGAGCAGGAGCATCAGGACTAGCAGATGATGGGAAGAACAGACAGCTTCCTTCGGCTGAGGTGGTGGAGCCTTAACTGCCTGAAACCGGGTGTGTGCCACTGGGTGATGCAGCGGTTGCTGCGGACGGCTGGACCACCACATCAGAGCCACGGTGTCAGGAAGATGGGGATGTCATCTTTCCCCAGGGTCGGAGGGTACAAACCTCCCATCACCCTGGCAGATCCACAGGCGTCCCAACCGTTAATGCGCTCATTTAGTCCTCAGCTGTAGACCTTGCTGGAGGAGGTTTCCCAGCCCACACACACACGTCTTCACCTGCTATTGGGCCGCAGGAAAGGAAGCTTCCTGGTCACCTTGGAGACCAGGGGCGGACACACACCCTCTGGCTATAAACACCTGATCAGAGCCCTGGCTCAGTGATGAGTTATTCCACCTCTTGGCGAGACATACTAAGCTCCCTAGGTGCCTTCCTTGTTGTTTCCTTCTGGCTTCCTGCCTCGACCTGGGATTTACCTGACTATTTTTGTTAAAGTGTCCTTGGTGCTTTGTTTACTGGCTGCTAACGCCAGTGGGTTCCCTCCTTGCTGTTTTCTTTTAAGGCTCATGTGTCCGAGCTTGACACACGGTTCTCCCAGGCCACTTTATGGTGACACTTCATATGTTGACACAGGGTTGTGGTGCACGCTTCCCCTTCTGCCCACAGATTCTACATATACCCCCAACACTACGCACTGACTGCTACCACCGCTGCTTCCGTGGACCCGTGCACCACTACTTTCCGGGCAGGTAGGCTCCTGTGAAGCACGTGGTGTATCCCGGGCACGTTTGGCTACCGACCACCCACTGCTGCCACCCTGTTGACTCCCGGCCACACTAGCGACTTGTTGGCTCTGCCGCTACCTCACGGGCAAGCAGCCACCCTCTTCTCCCGATGATGAAGCCCCTAATTCACCCAGCTCCCAAGTGCGATCAGCTACATCATCATCGAGTACTGTCTGCATGTCACTGATGTCCTCCTCAACGATCTCCGGATTAGGAGTCTCACCGCTCGCAACACCACCTACCAGGCTACTCTCCTCATCACTACTTGCCCACCTAGTGGAGGAAACGGTGGATGTCTCCTCCACATCTTGGCTGGCCAGTAGCTGCTGACTGTCCTCTAGTAGCTTGTCCTCGCTGTATAGTGGGGCTGAGCCCACAGCATATAATACTTCTCTGGCTGAGGGAACAGAAAAGAACAGAGGTAGATTGAGAACAGGTGAGGGCACAGTGCCTGCGCCCCGGCCATGCCAACTAAGGGTTGTGTCTGACGAACCCACCGACTCTTGGCTGGAGGTGTCTGATGTCACTTGGGACAAAGTGGATGACCGAGTCAACCATTCAAGAACCGCTGGGTTGCTGGTCATGACACGACTGCTAGATGACACCGGGAGCTCAGGCCTCTTGTTGCAACTCCTGCTGCCACGCCCCCTTACTCTGCTGCGACCTGTGCCTGCGCCAGAAACATTTAGGTCCCTGCCACTCCCCTGTGCAGGGCCTGGCACTTCTCTGTCTGACATACTGTTAGATCAAATAAATAAATAAATAAAAAGGAAATTAAAACACCCCCAAAAAGTCTGTAATTTTCTCACTTCACCACACAGCGGCTAATAAACCCTTTTTTCCCCCCACTAATACACGCCAAAAAAGGCAGTAATTTTCTCACTTCACCACACAATGGCAAATACTTTTTTATTGCCAATATTACAGGCAAAAAGGGGCTTTAGAACATATAACTGAACCGCTGAACGGCAAATATATTTTTCTTTTGCCACTAATACATGTCAAAAAGGGCATTAGAACATATAACTGCACCGCTGAATGGCAAATAGGCCCTTATTTTTTTTCCCACTTATACACAACACAAAAGGCTTTGGAACATATAACTGCACCGCTAAACAGCAAATATAGTTTTCTTTTTTCCACTTATACACTCCACAAAAGGCTTTAGATTAGAACATATAATTGCACCACTAAACGGCAAATATATTTTTCTTTTGTGACTAATACACGACAAAAATGGCTTTAGAACATATAACTGCACTGCTGAAGGGCAAACATATTTTTCTTTTGCCACTAATACGTGCAAAAAAGGGCTGTAATTTTCACACTTCCCCACACAACGGCTAATAAGCCTTTTTTTTCCCACTAATACAAGCCAAAAAATGCTTTAGAACATAACTGCACCGCACAAGGGCAAAAAAGACGTAGAAATATTTCCTTGTAATAAACCCTGTTAATGGCTGTATCAAAAAGCACTTGCACCCCAATAACCAGGACGGTTTGCTGGAATTACAGAGTTGTATAATGGCAATTTGGATCCGCAGTCAGTGCAGCAAGGTGTAATAGGATTGTTCCTTTTACCCAGGCTGTAACCTCCCCCTACTGAACCCTGTTCTACATAAATGCTGTGGAATGATTCCTCCCTATCCTTTCCCTACACCTTGAATAATCTTTCCCTGAACTTATAGTTTTTTTTTAGCACAATGAAGTCTTTCCTAGCACTGTCCCTAGCGCCTGCTGACATCTCTCCCTGCACTAAGTACACTGAAGAATGGCAGAATCCAAGATGGCTGAGGCTATTTATATGGCTGGCTGCTGATTAGCTGCATGCATGGCATTTTGGTTGATCCCGCATTCCCAGAGTTCCTTGCTCTATGTCCTCACACATGCAGCAGCCATTTTAGGAAAAAATGCGATTCGTTACCACGAGGCATGAGGAAATTCGGATTTGATGTGAATTGAATTTTTCCTGAAATTCAGATCGAATTCGACTTTGTCAAATTCGATTCGCTCATCTCTACCCACGATGCACTGTGACCTGATGTCGCACAGTGTCCGGTCATAAGTACTCCTGTGTGCACTACGTCCTGACACTATATGTGGTCAGGACACACCAGGCGCCCAGAAGAAAACCAGTGAGTGGCATACCTGCAAACTTTAGAAACTAAGGAAAAGAGACATTATGTGAGGCGCGTGAAGGCAATTTTTTTTCTGCATTAGGACATGCCTCTAACTACGCCCAAAACATAACACCTAATCTCACCCAGTTCCCTAAATGCCCCCACATAGTAATAATTCCCCCTTTATGCCACCACACAGTAGTTATGCCCACATTGTGTCCCCTTCTCAGATTCTACCCAGATATGTGCTCCCCCACAGTAGCGATGCCAAGATAGGTGCCACGTAACATTAGCGATGCCCATATAGGTGCCTCCTTACAGTATTTTGCCCCCGTGCCCGCTCACAGTAATATGCCCAGTTATGTGCCCCCTCACCGTTGTTATGCCCAGATATATGCCCCCTCACAGTAATATGCCCAGCAGTGCCCCCTCACAGTAGTTATGCTTTGTTATGGGCCCCCTCAAAGTGATATGCCCAGCTGTGCCCCCTCACGGTAATAAACATGTTGTAGGTAAATCCGGGACTACAATAATATTGTAGGTAAATCCGGGACTGTCCCGCAGGATCCGGGACGGTCAGGAGGCATGGAGTGGTGAGTGCTAGCAGTGTAAGGCTAGTTTCACACTTGCGGCAGGACGGATCCGACATGCTGTTCACCATGTCGGATCCGTCCTGCGGCTATTTCGCCGTGCCTGCGGACCGCCGCTCCGTCCCCATTGACTACAATGGGGACGGGGGCGGAGCTCCGGCGCAGCACGGCGGTGCACGGAGAAAGCCGCCGGACTAAAAAGCCTGACATGCAGTAATTTTAGTCCGGCGACCTTTCTCCGTGCAGCGCCGTGCTGCGCCGGAGCTCCGCCCCCGTCCCCATTATAGTCAATGGGGACGGAGCGGCGGTCCGCGGGCACGGCGAAATAGCCGCAGGACGGATCCGACATGGTGAACAGCATGTCGGATCCGTCCTGCCGCAAGTGTGAAAGTACCCTTACAGTAACCGCTCCACATGTCCTGCATACTAATGAGCTCTTCCATAATGAAAGCCCTCATTAGTATTCACCTAATAAGACACACTGCCATTTTCCCCCACTTTTGAGTCTTATAAAGTGAAAAATAAGTTCATTTAAAAATGCTGAACGCTTAGGTCTGGTGCACTGGAATGTATTACGAACGTGTTATTAGAAAGGGTATATGGCTACCTTAGGGAACAGGACCCACCAGTAATAGGACCGAATAGAGCGGAGTGAACTGCATGTCAGGCCTGGTCCACACGAATGTATCACCAACATATTATGTATCTGTATTTCGGATGTGTGACCCAACCCAACTGCAGGTTTAACTGGGCCGAACTCACAGCATTCTAGATCATAGTGACAAATAAATCATATACTCCCCTCACTTCCGCTCCCTGCCACAGTTTGCGATGCAGGACTAAGGACTCTTTGTTGATGCAACCTCTAATAGGCTTCAGGCCTATAAGAGTGATTTACGCTGGGGCACGAGAGCCAATGGCTCCTGAGGACAGTGATACAATTAAATGTGCCATTAGTCACAATGTTTAGGGCTCAGGAGGTTTTAGCCTAGTAATGCCCCTGGGTACCATGTTCCCTGTCTGAATGGAGCAATGATTGAGCATGGGTGCTGTGACTGCGTTCCATCCAAAGTCTATGAGACTGATGAAGGCAGCCAAGTGCTGTACTGCTACAGTATCTCAGTAGGCTTTGAAATGAGTGGCAGTGCCCATGCTTGACTGTTCTCATGAATGGTAGGAGTCCCAGTGCAGACAGATACTAATCTCCGAAGTTGCACGGAAGAGTCCTTGAAACCTGGAAGATTTGCCCACCTCTTTCAGGATGTCTACCCTTTTTCCAGCAGCCTCCCAGACCTTCAGGGAGAGTTGGAGAGTATGCTTTTACCTCAAGCTACATCTAGATTCCTTGCCATAAAAAAAGGTTACCATTTGTCTTGTTAAAGGGCATCTGTCAGCAGATCTGTCCCTATGACACTGGCTGACCTGTTACATGTGCGCTCGGCAGCTGAAGGCATCTGTGTTGGTCCCATGTTCATATGTGCCCGCATTGCTGAGAAAAATGATGTTTTCATATATGCAAATGAGCAATCGGGGTGTTACCATTACACCTAGAGGCTCTGCTTTTTCTGCAACTGCCGCACCCTCTGCCGTTTGATTGACAGGACCCAGTGTGATCATGTTTTTATTGCCTGGTCCTGTCAATCCAAATTCAGAGGGTGTGGCAGTTGCAGAGAGAGCAGAGACTCTAGGAACGTCCCCGTTGCTCCTAGAGGCTTATTGCATATATTAAAACATAATTTTTCTCAGCAATGCGGGCACATATGAACATGGGACCAACACAGATGCCTTCAGCTGCCAAGCGCACATGTAACAGATCAGCAGTGTCATAGGTACAAATCTGATGAAAGATGCTCTTTATCCCCCCAAAAATGCAGATTTTTTATGTGTGTCTGCAGTAAATCTTGTTGACGCACAACTCAGGAGACACTATTGCATTTTTAACCCCTTAGTGACATCATTAATTTTAGCCTTAAGGACCAATAATATTTTCCTCCTTTGTGTTCTAGCAGTCATAACTTTTTAATTTTTTCTTCAAATTTATAATTTTTTATTTTGCAGGGGGCTGCTTATATCTATGGTTTGGTAGCAGCAAGAGATGTGGGCTTTGTTGTTTGAAAGCTGACATTCCAAGCTTGCATACAATACCAGAATGACAGCATTATCTTCAGTACATGGGAAGATATCACTGTTAGAAATCGGGATGCAGTGAATGCAGCTGAAATGAAAGTAAAAGCAGGTTTGACCCCCGATTATTCCCGACTTAATTTCTAACAGTGATATCAGCTCTGTTGCTTGGACTAATGCTCTTAATCTGGAATGCCAGCTTTCAAACAAGACCAGTTGCATGCTTCTAGCTGCTACCATTCAGTAGATATCAGCAGTTAAAGCAGGCAGAACTCAGGAAGAACAGTTAAGTACTTTTCCCACAGCAACAGGTGGTTAAAAAGATATGCCCCTACACATTCAAACACTGTCCAATCAATGTTAACATTATGAAACTGTGCAGGGGCGCACTTCACTGACCAGGGGTATGCATACTTCAATTGGTAAATTAGGGACAAATAGACCCTGCCTCAGGAATTAATGCGGGTTGTGGTTGCCCTTCAGCATGGGGCTAAGTTGCATACCAGACACAGACCATTGGAAAGAGGGAATGAAAACAGATTTTTGTTTTCTAATACTAGACAGCTCCTTTAAGTGTTTGTTACTAATTGGATGTTATAACAAGTGACATTCTTGTTGTTACAGGTTTTATTCAAGATGTTCCTCGGAACGGCGAACTTCGGTGAAGCAGCACATTTCTTTTCTACTTTAGGATTTTTCAATTTAATCTTCATCTCATGTACTCCCATCATCCTTTATTTTACCAAAGTAGAGCACTGGTCATCCTTCTCTGCCTTACCATGGGGATATCTGTGTGGAGTTGCCGGTCTTTGGTTAGGTGAGTAGAAATGGGTCTTCCTAAAAAACCTTTTTTTATGTTTTTTTCCCTAATCTATGAATCTGCAGGGCTTCTATTTAGCAACGGTTATTCACTTGTGTCATTAACAGTTTTGCCTGAGCTTTGCTTTGGGAAAAGGGGGTAATAGTTCAACCCGAACAGAGCTGGTCTTGTTTGAAAGCTAGCAATCTAAAACAAGACCAGATTCACAGGATTATCTCTTCTATGTCTGGAGATATAGCCTTTATAAATCAGGTCGGGAGTGGCAGCAGTTGAAAGTGAAAGCAGGTTTCAGCTGCTTTCACTCCTGACCTAATTTCTAAAGGCTATATCATCCTACCTATAGCAGCTAATGGTCTTGTTAAAAGCATAGATTGTCAGCTTGCAAACAAGACCAGGCCCACATCTCTACCTTCTACAGAGCCCAATATATGAAGGCTTAAATCAGCCCCCCTACCTTTCAGCTGGCTGTGATCCCAACCAGGCTGGAGGAGGAAAGGGAGGGCAATGGGAAGAAAATACACTATCCCTCACACTCGGTCATCAGAAAACTAAAAATGTTCTGGGTCTTGGAATGCAACAAATTGTTTTGTAAAAACAAGCGTTTTTATTATGCAAGTATTATAATACAAACCATATTAATTTGGCCTCACTGTAATTGTACTGATCCACAGAATAAAGTTATGTTATTTATACCCCACAGATAATGCTATAAACATAAAACTCACAAAATAATGTTAAAATTGCAGTTTTTTTAATCTTCCACCTAAAAATAAAAAAAAGGTATGTTCTCCGAAAAAAACCTACAATTTCTCACACTAAATTCAAGGTCTCAAAGCTAAATTGAAGAAAAAGACACAAACACAAAAGGGGAAAAAATGTAACTATCCTTATAAATTTTTTAAATTAATGTTAAACTCCTTAATCAAGTTCCTGCAGCCTGTCTCCTAAAACAGAAGATTCATACTTACCTACTCCTCCATGCTGCCTCCGCACTCTCCATCATCATGGGCAAAGTGACATGCTCAACTCCAGCAGTGATGTGGCCACAATTATCATGTCACCACTAAAGCCAGTCATTGGCTAGAACAGTGCATGTGACCATACCCATGGCCAGCTGGTTGTAAAAGTGCAGGAACCTGAAGATGGAGACAGCGGGGGCAGCACAGACCAATGGAGCATGTAAGTATGAATCTTCTGTTTCAGGGGGCCATGCTGTGGGTACTTGATAAAAAAATAATAATATTGGCAAACCTCTTTAGACCAAAATGTCACTAAATGGGTTAAAATGCACTTCAGTCACCTGAGTTGTGCGCCAAATAGATTTCACTCAGATATAAATTCAAAATCTACAACAAAAATATTTGTGGGAGGGTTTTTCCAATTTCAATGTGACTTGTTTGTTGGGGGAGAAGGGGTTAAAGGCTTATTAACATCTTTGGAGGCAAACATTTTTTGTTCATTGCATTTTACTCATTTTGGGCTAAAAAGCATTTTTTCAATTGGTCCACACAAAATTTTCAACAGCCTTTGTCAGGCAGCTGCTGTGATGGCTGGATGTATAGCCCTTATCTCTGAACTCCTGACAGCTCATAAATACTCATGTAAGACATTATTGTTATCAATTTGATACAAATTTAGCTATAAGGAGGGTTTATGAGCTGTCAAGAGGTCAGAGATAAGGGCTATACATCCAGTCGTCACAGTAGCTGCCTGTCGGATACTCTGTAAAACAGAAAGCAAGATAGTCTGCAGATACACTGAAAGTGAAGGCTGTAAAAGACAAGCTGTGGAAATTTTTTTATAAATACCAATTAAAAATAATTAGCTTAAAATGATAGAAAAAATGTCTCCAAGGGTGTTCAGTTGTCTTTAAAGGGCATCTGTCAGCAGATTTGTACCTATGAAACTGGCTGACCTGTTAGGCCTCCTGCACAGGAACGTGTGTGCCCCGTGGCTGTCCTGCCCGTTCCGCAAAAATATAGGACATGTTCTATCTTTTTGTGGGACGGAAGTACGGAACGGAACCCCACTGAAGCATTCCGTAGTGTTCCGTTCCGCATCTCCGGATTTGCTGACCCATTGAAGTGAATGGGTCCACTTCTGTGATGCGGAATGCCCACGGAATGGTGCCCGTGTATTGAGGGTCCGCAATACGGCCACGGAGCACGCACGTTCGTGTGCTGGAGGCCTTACAGGTGCGCTTGGCAGCTGACGTCATCTGTGTTGGTCCCATGTTCATATGTGCCCACATTGTTGAGAAAAATGATGTTTTAATACATGCAAATGAGCCTCTAGGACCAACGGGGGCGTTACCATTACACCTAGAGGCTCTGCTCTCTCTGCACTTTGATTAACAGGGCCTGCCTTGATGAAGTTTTTACTGCCTAGTCCTGTCAAAAGTGGATAGGGCACAACAGTTGCCTCTGGGTGTAACGGCAAAGCCCCCGTTGCTCCTAGTGGCTCATTTGAATATTTGAAAATCATCATTTTTCTCAGCAATGGATGCCTTCAGCTGCCAAGTGCACATGTAACAGGTCAGCCAGTGTCATAGGGACAAACCTGCTGACAGATGCCCTTTAACAATTTGCAGGACATTTGTAAATATTTTTTTACCTTTTAATCTTCCTGTTTTTTTTCAGCTTTCAACATCTTAGTGAATGTCGGGGTTGTCTTAACGTATCCCATCCTCATTTCAATAGGGACAGTCCTCAGTGTTCCAGGGAATGCAGGTAAGTTCTAAAAAGCATTTCGAATTCTTAAAGTGTAAACAAAACCTTTTGTGAAAAAAGGCCAGAAGCACCGCTCTGAGCACTGTGGACCCTTAGGCTTTCATCAGGTGTGCTCGGCTCTTCAAATGTGAAGAGTACAGATTTATCCTTCTCGCAGGAACGTCCTGGGCACTGGGCGGGAAGGAAGAGGCAGGTAACCAGACTTACACAGGGGGGCCTCTGTAATTTTGTGGGTTTTGTTGTGTATTATACAGTAATATCCTGCAATTTTGTGTTCATATGTTGATGGACACTAGGTCTATGGAGGTGATATGCTGTTTGTCTTCAGTTGACCTCTACTAATTAAGGGTTCATGAAACATTTTTTTCCCCTTGTCTTTTTATTTTTTTTTGCGGCCTATTTGACTCCATCTGCATTTCGTGTCCGTATGTCCACATGGCCGTTCTGCAAAAAAAAAATAGAGCATGTCCTATTATTGTCCACATTGCAGATAAGGATAGGACTGTTCTATTAGGCACCGACCCTTTCGTTCTGCAAAATATGGAATGCACGCGGCCAGTATCTTTGTTTTGCGGGTGGAGCAGGAGGAGCTAAGCAGAATCATATGTGCTTGCATTTTATTCCTTCAAGGGGACAGGTCACCTCATCCATTTGAGCATGAAGAGGCCGCCGCGGCCATCTTGCTTGAAGATCCAGCAGGAAACTCGCGTGGAGCGTGATGATATCATACGTCACCGCGTGGGATCTTCAAGCAAGATGGCCTCTTTGTGCTCAAATGGATGAGGGGTGTATAATTTATTTATTTTTTTCCGTCACTGTATTTTCCAAAATGCATTTGTTTCCACGAAGCACAACGAAATTCATCTTCAATTTTTCCAGAAATTCGGAATGAAGTCCACTTAGTGAACTTTGATTCGCTCAACACTACTGATAAGCCCCCTAACTTGTACTTCAACTAATAAAGTGGGATTTTATAGAAAATAAGTGGCACACAGCTATAATCAGGTTGTCACTACTTTACGCTGCCCTCAGAGCAGTATAGATCTGGTGACAGATTCCCTGTAACAGTTTCCATTTTCCAAATAAGTGAAAAAAATCCCCCAAAAATTTAATGAGGTTAAA
This sequence comes from Bufo gargarizans, assembly GCF_014858855.1. NCBI lineage: Eukaryota > Metazoa > Chordata > Amphibia > Anura > Bufonidae > Bufo > Bufo gargarizans. Next base: position 37,738,346 of record NC_058090.1, on the reverse strand, counting down.
TTGAAAAGATGTGAGATTTAAGATTTCCTGTACATGTTAATGAAAGGTGGATCTTCCTTTTCAGAGATGTAAAGTGAGGACAGACAATTGCACTAGGCATAAACAAGACTAGTTACAAACTGGTACAGAAGGAGGGAGGGACTTGCCCGTGAGGGCTTACAATCTACATGGTATGGGAGAAGGACACAGTAGGTGCGGGTGAAGCGGTATAGAGGCAGCAGGGTCACTGGTTGTAGGCTTGTCTGAAGAGGTGGGTTTTTAGGTTTCTTTTGAAGGATTCCACTGTAGGTGAGAGTCTTATATTTTGGGGTAGCAAGTTCCAGAGCGTGGGGGATGCATGGGAGAAATCTTGGAGGCGATTGTGGGGAGAGGAGAGAATGAGGCCTTGTGAGGATCGGAGAGTGCGTGTGGGGAAAGTAGCTCAGAGATGTAGGGAGGCGAAAGGTTGTGGATGGCCTTGGATTTATTTGTTAGTACTTTGAAGTGAATTCGCTGGGCAATGGGGAGCCAGTGAAAGGATTGGCAGAGGGGAGAGGCAGCGGAGTAAGAGGGTAAGAGGTGGATTAGTCGGGCAGCAGAGTTGAGGATAGATTGGAGAGGTGCTAGATGGAAGGCCACAGAGGAGAATGTTGCAGTAGTCTAGGCGGGAGATGATGAGGGCATGTACAAGCATTTTCGCAGATTCAAAGTTAAGGAAAACGCGGATGCGGGAGATGTTTTTGAGTTGGAGGCGGCAGGTGGTGGAAAGGGCTTGGATGCGGGGTCGGAAGGAGAGGGCAGAATCCAAGGTCACTCCAAGGCAGCGGACTTGGTGGACCGGGGAGAGTGTGATCGTGATAGATAGGTCTGTTGGGGGGGGGGGGGGGTTTGAGCAAGACGGGGGAAAGATGATGAATTCTGTTTTATCCATGTTACGTTTTTAGAAAGCGAGAGGAGAAGAAGGTGTCACAGCGGGGAGTGGGGAAAACCCCCCACCGTGCAAAGGCAGAGACTGCAATGCCAGATAGGAAGGAACAGGGAGCAGGTCACCACCTAGCGCAACCCTGAACTCACCTTAGACTCCTACCGCATGAGTCAGCCTCAGAAGGTAAGGGGGCTCATGCTCACCAACCTTTGACCCTGCTATCCCTACAAAGCCCTAGGCCTAATGACAGGGCAGAGACCACCCATTCATCCAACACCACGGATGAATGGTGTCTCAAACGGCCCAGTGGCAAGCAGGATAGAAGGCCATGGGCTAAACAGTACGGCAGGGTAAGTTACACAGTAACAACTATGCAATCCTCACTTACCTGCCGTAGCCATGATGGAAGGTGGCTCCAAGCTGGAAAAGCCCACAGGCGAGTCTTCGCTTAAACCCCTCCGGAAAAAAGCACACCCCTTCTGGAGCCTCATACAACAATCAAACCTCCAAGCAAAACCTGCACCATAACTACATACACCAGGTGGGGGGGAGGAATGACAGAAACACACCGGAGAGGACAACAGACAAAGCAAGAAATACAAGATAACAAATAAGGATAGCTCACACAGACAATATCATTCAGCCCAGGAGCAGAGCTCCATAACAAGCTGACACTCAGGCTCCACCACACCAACATATAGGAGGCCTGAGGTCACACCCACCACACCTACCGAGCACACCTTAACCCCGTGCACACCAAAGCAGGGAAAGGAAACATCCTAAAAGGGAAAGCGCACACATGCATAAAAAAAAAGTTGCCACCGGCAACCAGCATGCGCGGCGAAAATGTCGCAGCACACACCGAGGCCGTAACAGAAGGATGATATAGAAGATAGACATTGGGGGATTCTGGATAATAAGGTGGCGATGTCTGGACCAGAGAGGTAGATTTGTGTGTTGTCAGCATAAGAGTGATACTGAAAGCCATGGGACTCTGACATATCCCAGGCCGAAAGTGTAAATAGAGCAGAGCAGGGGTCCTAGGACAGAGTCTTGCGGGACACCAACAGAGAGAGAATGAGATGAGGAGGTGGTGTGAGAGTGGGAGACGCTAAACTTACAGTCTGTGAGGTATAATGTGATCCAGGAGAGGACCTGGTCAGTGATGCCAAGAGATGAGAGCGTTTGCAACGGAAGGGAGTGGTCGACAGTGTCAAAGGCAGAGGACAGGTCAAGGAGAAGGAGGACAGAGTAATGTTTTCTGGTTTTGGCTGTTAGTAGGTAATCGGTGACTTTGGTAAGGGCAGTCTCAGTCGAGTGGTGGGGTCGGAAGCCAGATTGTAGCCGGTCAAAGAGGGAGCAGGAGGAGAGGTGAGAGAACAGTTCAGAATGGACATGTTGTTCAAGTAGCTTTGAGGCATACGGAAGAAGTGATATGAGGCGATAAATGGACAAAGAAGATGGGTCAAGTGAAGGATTTTTAAGGATGGGTGTAATGGTAGCATGTTTAAAACCAGAGTGGAAGACACCAGAGGTTAGTGATAGGTTGAAGAGATGAGTTAGGGCTGGGATAAACACTGGGGTGAGGTTAGGGATGAGGTGGGATGGGATTAGGTCAAGTGCACAGGTGGTGAGATGTGATCTGGAGCATAGAGTAGAGAGTTTTTCTTCTGTAATGGTGGAGAAGCGGGTTTTGGAAGAAGAGGACTGAGCAGTTGTGTAGAGGGTCTGTGGGGACTGTGTACTGAAGCTTTCTCTGATGTTGACTATCTTTTGTTTGAAGTATGCGGCAAAGTCTTCAGCTGAGATGAGCGTTAAAAAAGTGTTAAAAGTTGTTTAGGGCTGTGGGCCAGGGAAGATATGAGAGATGAGAAGTAGGCCTGTTTTGCATCAGCGAGTGAGGATTTGAATATGAGGAGGAGGAGAGTATGAATCATATATACTTTTTATGGAAAAGTCGAGCACAGCTGAAGAAACCAGAAGGTGCTGCACCTTTGTGGTTTTAGAAAAGGTTTGGGCCACCTTATATATATTAAGCACGCAATGACATTATGGACATAGCATGCTATAGACCAGGGGTGCACAACGTTTCCTGGTTGGGGGCCACATTGCCAGACTGAACCAATGACGAGGGCCGAAATTAAAATTTAAAGGTGTATTAACAACTGAAATATTGTACTTATGGCATATTAAACACACAATATATAACATTAATGTCTAGTTACACTTCCAGGACTCCCCTCTAATGGGAGAAATACATGAAAAATACATGTGAGCAGCCACAAGACATAGGCATACATGTCTGTTACCAGATGGTTGGGGGCCGCACAGAATGTGGCCCCCGGGCCGCAGGTTGTGCACCCCTGCTATAGACCCATACTGTATGTTCATGTGTCTCCAACCCATGCTACAGTATGTTATGGAGGTACTTCCGTCAAAAAAGTGAGAAAACAGTGCCTCAAGGAGGCACCATACTAAGACCCACAAAATACTTACATGATCTCAACCCACTCCATGTGCTCTAGGCATGAACTGCAGACCATCAGCTATAGTATAGTGACTTCTCATGATCAGTTTCATTAAAGAAATACATTATGAAATATTTCACAGCACTAAAAAAAGGAGCCTAGCAGGAAGGGAGCCTGGGGGCCAAGCTACCCTCGTTCAGCACTGAAATGTTTCTCAGCTAAGGTACTGTTTCAGTCTAGGTCTTTTGGCAAAGCCAGACTTGAGCTGGGGGGGGCCTTCATGTGTGTTTTGATGCTGTGGACAGGAGGGAAGCCTGATGGCATTCTGCATGCAGAGTGTGTGGGTTAGGTAAGCGCAGACACATCATGTGTGCAGTAGCTCAGGATCATTGTAGGTCATTGAGGGCCCACTGCCACCAACTCTTCCATTCAAAGGCTTGCACTAATGATTCCATTTCTTGGCGTTTTAAGACCATGAATAATGTGTTCTATGACCAGCACCACTCTCATATTATCTGATGATCCATGTCCTATTCCTGCATCTGGTATGTATGGTCTCTGGGGTTGGACATACAAGCTATAAAAGACTGGAACTTAGTAAAGGTGCCCTCCTCCACGTTGTACACTTCCATGACTCCCATCAATCCAGGGCAGAAGCTCTGGTGGTTCCCCAATTCTTTGTGTATGTGTGGCTGACTCATGAAAGCTGCAGCTAAATAGTCTTTTTGGCATCATGCCTTCCATCACTGAGCGATGAGGCCAACAGTATGGCACATAGTCACTGGGTGTTCCCATGCCAGCCGCTTGTATGTAAAGATCAGGGCATCTGTACTGGATTGGCCAGCAGGGGATTGCAGAATAAGTATAGTTTTTTGTTTTTTTTATTGTATGAACTCTGCAGTGGTTTTTATATTGTTTTTCCAAAGGGTTGCATACCCCCTTTAAATACATAATCCTTCTATACATATAGGTTGTAGTAAAACATAACTCCCTTTTCACTTTTTGTTTCCCATTCAGTTATTGACCTGCTCAAGCATGAAGTGATTTTTAGTGTGGTAAGACTGGGGGCCACTATCATCATCTGCATTGGGTTCCTGCTTTTGCTGCTCCCCGAAGAATGGGATGAGATTACCCTGCGATTCATCAACAGCTTAAAAGAGAAGAAGACTGAGGAGCATGCTGAGGACGTGGCAGACGCTGGAGTCCACCTGAGGAGCCGGAGCAGGGCTAACGGCACAGTGTCTATCCCACTGTCTTAAAACCATCATCATCTGAATGCACGTGAATGTATATTCTGTGAATATAATTTAATTATTTCACCAACTGTAATGTAATATCATAGTACTGACCCGCAAATTATTCTAAGTTAATGACATAAGGTTTACATTTCTATACACCTACATGTAAATAACACAATAAAGTGCTTTTCTATGGAAGGTCTAATGCCGACTCTTCATTTTTACAAATGTTCAGACCATCACAGATGCATTACAATGGTTTTCCAGGAGTAGAATACTGATGACCTGTCCTGAAGATAGACCATCAATATATGATCTGTGGAGGTTGGACTCTCGGCACCCCCGCCAATCAGCTGCCTAAAGAGGCTACGATGCATGCCGCAGCTTCATCCTAGGTCAGTGGAGTCACATTCATTGGTCACATGTGCAGCTTAGTCCAATTCAAGTGAATGGCCCTGGGCTGCAATACCAAGTAGAGTCATCATTCAATGTACAATGCTATGCTTGGAATGCTGTTGGGAGGCTGCAGCACTCACCGAAGCACCACAACCTCTACAAACAGCTGATTAGTGGGGGTGCTGGGATTAAGATGCCCCCAACAATCAGATATGGATGACCTATTCTGAGGACAGATCATCAATTTTATACTCACGGCAAGCCCCTGTAAAGGACAATTACACTTGACAATGGGGTCAGACCATCCCACACCTGATTGACTGTGAGCATCTCTGCTCATAAAGCTCGTCAAAAGACTACAGGGCAGCATGCCAGTATGAAAGATGGAGGGGAAGCTTGAGTGTGAATTGGACTACCATTTAAAAAATGATTTTTACACCAGGAGACTGTTGTATCCATCTGAAATATCACCAGATTCCCAAAGACCAGAGGTCTAGGAAGCTTAAAGGGGTTGTTTCACTTCAGCAAGTGGTATATATTATGTAGAGGAAGTTAATACAAGGCACTTACTAATGTACTGTGATTGTCCATATTGCCTTTTTTCATCACATTATACACTCCTAGTTTCCATGGTTACGACCACCCTGCAATCCAGCAGTGGTGGCCTTGTTTGCACACTATAGGACAAAGCACCAGCTTACAGTATGTGCTCTCCCTGCTGGCTGCCTTGGAGTACTTAATGAACCTTCCCCTGCAGGAAGGCGCCTGAGCAATAGGCTTCATCTCTTCCTAGTATCCTGTACTGTGTGCGGTTTCTTTTGTCTGTTTCCTGGATATTGTCCCTCTGCTTCCTGACTTGTGCTTGACCCTCTATATTGACCTCGGACGGTTTAATGAATTGCTCATACTCTGTCCGTCCTGAACTCGGCCAGTCCCTTAGGATTAGCTGTCAGTCCTAAAAAGACTACTCCAGGAGGTAGTAGCCTGGTGGTTCCCCTGCAGAGAAATCCAGATCTCTGTACAGGGGACTGCCAGGATAATGCCCTTAGGAATAGCCCACAGACAAATCTGTTTGACACAGTGGTTCCCACACCCACTGCCATAACGAGCAGTCAAGTTTACAATCCCTGTTGTTTGGCATGTGCATATTCCATGTGTTGACTATGCACCACCAGATCCCATGTAGGTGGGTAACATGACTGGTTCTGGCAGCAGTTGGCATTGGCTGCCATCAATAACAAAGCTGAGATCATATATATTCTGTATAGGAAGGTTCTCCTCCATTCATCATCACATGAACCCTTTTTTATTATACCAATTAAGGATGAGTGAATCAATTCTACCGGTTTAGAATAGTCCTGAATTTCCCAAAAAGTTGGGATTCTAATGAACCCAGATTTTTTTGTGATTGTGTGTCTCTAAACCATACACATTGTCTAGGGGGTATTCTTTCTCATTATAGAAACTGCCTAGTATGCGCAGAGTATTGTAGACCCGGCAACGCCCCTTTGGGTTTCTGGGAAAGATTTAAAATAGCAAGATGTGCCAATTTTAATATATTTTCCCAGAAATCCAGGAGTGTATCTCTCTCATCCTAGAGTCTTTCAACATTGAAATAGAATAGGAGTGTGTTATATACCAACTTTAAGGGCAATGACAGCCTATTTGATTGGGGTAGAATCGATTTATATCCATTCAATTTTTCTTTTTTTTAATTGGACCCAAATCGAATTTCAAGAAATTCGCTCATCTCTAATACCAGTACAGCCAAGTTCCGAATGTATTCCTTGTGACAGGCACAACATACATATGGAGGTCTGCAGAGCAAGCAGAAAATGGGAAATCATTACAGATTGCCATCCAACAATTCCCTTCAGGCTCTGATAAGACACAATTGTGTCATAATTAATAGACCCACAAAAAACTATTCTATTAATACATTTCACACAGATAAGTCATTTGTTTTCATGGCATCTAACAAGCCTGGGAGGTCATTGTGTGCTGTGTCATCCACAGGCTGCTCAGTCCAATCCCTTTGATTGAGAAAGGTTTTTTCGCCGGGAGGACGAGATCCCAGCTGGATTCCTGTTTCAATGTAAAATGCCTTTGGTGCCTCCGGATAATGCTGCCAGTCCGTGTGATTAACTAGAACTACTACACGCTCATATAAGTGCTACTCGCAGTGATTTATTTAAAAGACAACGCTTTAATTGAGCAAAGTGATTGTGTAGTGCGAGAATAGCTTGGCCACAAAGCAACTTGGGTCTAGAAAAATGCTTACTTCATAGGACTGTAGGTTGGCAGCAAATAAAATTTATAGGTTTGCCTTTTGGTGTCCTACAGTGTATATTTTATGAGGTTAGTGTGTTGGGATGTGGTAACCCATGAAACTGCTACAGGGCAGATTTGTGCCTATGACACTGGCTGACCTGTTACATGTGCACTTGGCAGCTGAAGGCCTCTGTGTTGGTCCCATGTTCATATGTGGTCGCATCGCTGAGAAAAATGATGTTTTAATATATGCAAATGAGCCTCTAGGAGCAACAGGGGCGTTGCTGTTACACTTAGAGGCTCTGCTCTTTCTGCGACTGCTGCAACATGCCTGGAGAGGGAAGAGCCTCTAGGTGCAACAGCAACACCCCTGTTGCTCCTAGAGGTTCATTTGCATATGATAAAACATCATTTTTCTAGGCAATGCAGGTACCTACTAACATGGGACCAAAACCAATGTCTTGAGCTGCCAAGAACACATGTAACAGGTCAGCCAGTGTCATAGGCACAAATCTGCTGACAGATGCCCTTTAAAGGGGTTGTCTGGCTTATAATAATAGGAGTGCTCTATTCAGGATTCTCATCTATAAGCCAGAGCAAAAGTGTGTCTATGAAGAGTATCTCTTACTCAGGAGGACACCTGGCACCTCTGTATATTACTCACACGGTTTATTAATTTCATTAGAAAAGGTGCAATTCTTGATTTCCACCTGCGGAGGCGCTGCAAGAAAATTGAGCATCTGCTGCTGGGTTCCAAAAAATACCACTGTACATGCATACAAGGTATCTAGACATATATTAAAGAGGAGCTGCTTGTCACCTCTCCTGATCTGTCTGTTTTAGTAGGTGCTTGAATCCCCCTTTTAATAATTCTGTAGCAACCTCTTTAACCTTTTAGTTTATTTAATAAAGTAGTGGTCTAAGCTGAGGAACATCTAATATATGTCACACTGCTGATCTGGCATTGTAGGGTTAGGGACGGCAGCAATCATGGTCAATACATCAACTCAGAATCATTTGATGATAGAGAAGCTATTTTCACATGACACCGAAGGAATCAATAGGTCAAGATATGAATGTAAGTGACTCCTAGAGCACATTTGTGATGTGAAGTCGAAATGGAAATGCTTCCCTCATCCTTACAAATGTAGGTTACATAGTATAATCACAGAACTGAACCAACAAAGTAACCACCAGTAGGCCCAATATCAGTAGCAAAAAAATCTCAGAACAAAACAAAAACCCTCCCTAAAACAAACGTTATTGATCCGTTAAAAAAGGAGTCAATCCCAACAAGCAAATACACAAAGGATACACATATATTCCATATATGGACCATATATGGCCAGGTAGGGTATGTCTAAAGGTAAAAAATGACTGTATAGTGTCCCTGTTTTTACCCTACCTGAAGTGGAATAGATGCCCTGATGAGAGCGATCCCACTGTCTTCGGATCTAGTCCTGGACAGCCCTGACCTAGCAGGGACAGGATGAAGACAGTGGAATGCCCTCTAAATCCTGAGGTATCGGTGGTAAACCTAGGAAAGAAGGGATAGGGGATGTGACCATAGTATCCCTTGTAGTAGGTCAAGATAGGTCTACTAGACGGAGTAGACCTTGTTAGATATCTACAGCGATAAATAGACATAGTGGCCAATTAGATACCGTAAACCTTGGTTCTAGAAAAGGACTGATAAGCAAAAACCATAACCAAAAACTAAATAAAAAACCATGCCCAAAAACTGGTAATCAAAAACCACGTTGAAAGACTGATAATCAGAAACCATGCCCAACACGTTTCCGCCCCCAGAATTGTCTAATCTAGGGTTCATCGGGGGCAAATGAGGTACATCTGGTAACCTTATGGTGCCAAGATAAAAGGGGTACCAGGCTCAAAAAGATAGAGTACAATAACCGTAGAACCAAACCAATCGCCTGATATGTCAGATAACTCTAGTGAAAAGATAAGTAAAACAGGAGGGGCTATATGATACATACACCAGTAACCCAACTTGTTATAGCACCATCCACTGAGAGATATAACTACAGATATATGTGGTGGTGATAGTCCTCCACTAAAGACAACCGGAGGTATAAAAGGTATATAAGCATAATGATCCTCCACAAGTCACATCAGGAGGCAAGATACTAATATACTGGGTTATGCCAAAACACCCACATAGAAAGTATATAAAAGGCTCAAAGCACACATGTGAGCGGATCAATGAGCGACATGTGAATGGAGCTAGGCGCAGGCAGTAGAGACAAATAGAGTGGCATTAACAGGCGATTCTTATCTGGTCAGATGGCGGGGGTGCTGGTCCTACGGCTATCAGGTGGAAGCTCAACTTAGGCAAGAGGATGGCCCTGGGTGCGCCAATGTAGGTTACAGCATGGATATTAACATATGAAGAAGAGGGTTCAAGCTGTTCTGCTGCATAAGGTAAAAATTGAAATAGTGCCCTCCTCCAAAATAAAAATCAAAAGGCAAGGAAGTCAAGTGTTAGGCTAATTTTGCACTAGCACTAAACTGTTCAAAAAAAAATCACAGAAATAAAAGATAACAACGCAGTAACAAAATAGATGCAAGCATTATATATGGACTAAGTAAGCCTCATTGTGATGTAATACAATCTGAGACTCTTAGCAAACACATCTGTGCCCACCTACCCCTGCCGAGGGGGTCTCAGGTGACAGACATGCTGATCTCAGCGCTGTGTCACTCATGAGCTAAAAGTAAGTGGTTGCTGAGAACCAGCATCATAATCACTGCAGCCCAGGCCTGGAAAAGAGTCACATCTACCCGAGAAGAGTCCTGGTTATTTATAATCTCCTGCACATCTGCTGATAATTGGCAGTTTTCTTCTAGGTAGAAAAAGACTGTCAGCCATCAGCAGGTGGGCAGGAGAGCAGGAGATCATGTATAACCAGGACTCTTCTCAGGTGGCCGGGACTCTTTTCCAGGCCCAGTCTGCAATGATTGTGATGTTGGTTCTCGGCAACCACTTACATTTAACTTTTAAATGACAGACCATTGAAATCAACTCACCTGTCTGTACTTAGTATGAGCAGCATAAAGTTGATGACAGGTTCCCTTTAAGGCAAAGACAATTAGGTCTTCTCTCTCTAGAAACCCCGTAGCAGCCACAGGATCTGCCACTATGGCATACACGCCTTCGAAGTTGTGCACAACAGGTGGATCTCTGCCATGTCAGAATTAGAATTGTATTATATAATCAAGCACAGTGAAGCTACTCACACCATTCATCCAGAAGACCATCGTCACTGTTATTAGGTAGGTTGTGTCAGAAATGATAGAAAAACAGAAAATCTATCAGTGAAAATTCTGGTCAAAATGAGGACGGTCTTATCAAAGAGGTTGTCTTTTAAAGAATTATCATTGTAGATATATAAGTCAATGTGTTTGTTGGAAGTACAGCTTTCACAAATAAGATAATGGGAGAATCGCACAAAAGCCCTAATACACATTAGATGGCTGTCTGATCCTGCCAAAATTAGCACACTCAGCGAAAGCGCAGAAAGCCCCTGAGGAGCTGGTGCAGAGGATGGGAGTGGTAGTGGCCCTGATGAGGTGTTGTATCATGGTGTACTCCCTCAAGCTGTTGTTACCTGGGAATCAGTGCAGTGGAAAGGTGGTTTGAAGAATCAGACCAGAAGTGAATGTATAACAGTCTCTTTTTACTAAGTGCAGAATATAACTTGTGTTATATCCAGAAGCAGCAGCAATAGTGCGATTTCTGCCATCACTTGAGGAGATATGGTGATTGGTTGGGCAGCAATTGACTAGCACTTGTGGGTATAGGTGTCCACTGTAAGGTTCAGGCTTGAGCTTTCTCTAGCCTAGTGGTAATATAGGTGATGGGTGTCTGAGCCGTAGTCCCTCACCTTGCAGCAGTGTCTGTAAAGCAGTATTTTGCTGATCACGCTGCTGTCTGGTCTCTCAGAAGCTTTCTAGAAGTTGAGTCATTGAATCATTAATTGTTCTCAGGAGCAGGAGCTCTGCAGTGTGCTTCCTCTCCCCTCTGTCTCTGGACAGGAACTCCTACTCCTGGCAGCAAGCAGAACCAGCCCACTCCTACCAAGAGGGGAGCCCTGTTTCTGCCAACCAACGTCATCCACTCCTCCTCTGCTGGAATGCATGGCCAAATACATTAAACACATAACATTACAACAATACAAAATTGCAGATACCTCCAGGTCTGGGGTACGGCAAACATACACCTAATGTAGATGGACAGTTTTAGAAGAATGTGTGTAGTATGAAGGTCACAGGTAGCCCCAATGCTATATTGAACACATAACTCATTGTTTCTGAGAACTACCCCCTTGGCTGCATAACACGTAGTTTAATATTGCACTGCTAGTTGAGCCATGTAAATGTTTAACTCTATGAAGAACGAAGACTTTCTATTGAGTTACTGGGTTATTCAGGCGTCTGAGAAATTCTGCTGTGCTTGAAGACCGAGGGGACTCAGAAATACAACCTATTTTAACATGGAAATATAATTTTTGATGGTGGATTCTCTGAAATGGGGGTGAACCATACCAAATTAAACCATAAAGTGAGGAAGGTGGCACCTCTGGAAAGCAAGGATGTGTATGTATCACCAGACACAACCACCTCTGGAACAGATGGACTTAACGGCACGTCTTCTTTTGGGACAATGGGTCATAAAGCTCCAACATCTGAATGTCAGCTCCCGCCATTGAGAGAGACCCTGTATGGAAGAGGTTCAGTAGGTAATGCATGGGGCTTTATGGGTATATTTGTAGGTTAAAGCCAAAGACCTTTAGAGGGTAAAAAAGTAAGGTTCCTCTACTGCAGAAGACAATAGTAGGAATAAAACAGAGGGATGGACTAGGACTGCGACTTCCAACCTTATTACTGTGGGGGAACCCAACTCCTAAGTCCATTAGGAGGCGGTCAAATACACTCAGGGACAGAGTATTTTATTTAGGCTTATAACCTTCCCTATGGCCAAAGCAAAAAAATGTAAACTAAAAAAATTCAACAATAAATAATAAAAGGGTGTTCCAGGAGGAACGTAGACTCGCAAACAACTATTCCCTAGACCTCTGTTCATCCCGATCTTTATAGTTTGTGTAATAGATGGTAAAATAATTTCAAATCTGGTGTAGCTTTAAGATGCCCATTAGTAAATCTGTCCAATCGTATTAATAATCTTCAAAAAGCTTGTTGTGAATCAGTTTACCTGGTCTCCTAAAATGGACAGTTTGTTCCCTGCTTCAGTGCCTTCTATGACAACTGGACTTCACAGAATACGCAGTGGCCAGGGGTGAAATGGGAACTTAAAAAGGCCCTGGGGAAAAAATAAAATAAAATACTTAACGTGGTCCCATGTTGTAGGCGAGTCCAAATGGACAGAAGGTGGGACAACACAAGTAGGCAGAGACAACAGAAGTAGCTTGGCCAGCAGTACTGTAGTGCAGCACAAGATACCGCCCCAGCAGAACCAAACACCACAGTGCAGCACAAGATACCGCCCCGGCAGAACCAAACAAACACCACAGTGCAGCACAAGATACCGCCCCGGCAGAACCAAATACCACAGTGCAGCACAAGATACCACCCCAGCAGAACCAAATACCACAGTGCAGCACAAGATACCGCCCCAGCAGAACCAAACACCACAGTGCAGCACAAAATACCGCCCCAGCAGAACCAAACACCACAGTGCAGCACAAGATACCGCCCCAGCAGAACCAAACACCACAGTGCAGCACAAAATACCGCCCCAGCAGAACCAAATACCACAGTGCAGCACAAGATACCGCCCCAGCAGAACCAAACACCACAGTGCAGCACAAGATACCGCCCCAGCAGAACCAAACACCACAGTGCAGCACAAGATACCGCCCCAGCAGAACCAAACACCACAGTGCAGCAGAAGATACCGCCCCTGCAGAACCAATTACCACAGTGCAGCACAAGATACCGCCCCCGCAGAACCAAATACCACAGTGCAGCACAAGATACTGCCCCAGCAGAACCAAACACCACAGTGCAGCACAAGATACCGCCCCAGCAGAACCAAACACCACAGTGCAGCAGAAGATACCGCCCCAGCAGAACCAAACACCACAGTGCAGCACAAGATACCGCCCCAGCAGAACCAAACACCACAGTGCAGCACAAGATACCGCCCCAGCAGAACCAAATACCACAGTGCAGCACAAGATACAGCCCCAGCAGAACCAAACACCACAGTGCAGCACAAGATACCGCCCCAGCAGAACCAAATACCACAGTGCAGCACAAGATACCGCCCCAGCAGAACCAAATACCACAGGGAAGCACAAGATACCGTCCCAGCAAAATCAAATACCACAGTGAGGAACAAAATGCTACCTTCCCCACCACAGTATTTAATGGTGGTATCATCCTGAGGACAGTGAAACAGTTGCGTTCAGGAATACTTGATGCTCCTAGCATTAATTAATGCTTAGAGCATCAGATTGTTATGTACCCGGCTGGCGGCTGTGAGAAGGGCTCCGGGCATCGGCCCACCAGGAAATTTCCCTGTAGGGTCTACGGCCAATCCGCCCCTGGCAGCACCAGCGCACGCTCTGTGCAGACACTGAATAAGCATCTTGGGAGATTTTAGTTTTACAGATTGCAGAATTGTTACTCATTAGAGGATAATTGACTGCGCTTTTATGTAGATTAGGCCAGATTCACATTTGGGCAGCTCTGTCACAGCTGCAGTCAAAAAATGACAGACGTAAAAGAATGACGTAAAAGGCTGGGCTTTTATAAAAAGAAGCCAGAAAGACAAAAAATGCCACCTAACGTATAAAAACGCCAGTAGAAAAATAACACTTGTATGTCCTGTGTTTGATATTTCCCACAGACCTTTCTCTAACACAGGGATCAGCAACCTTCGGCCCTCCAGCTGCAATGAAACTACAACTCCCAGCATGCAAACATGCTCGGCTGTTCTTCTAACTGCCACAGTAGTGAATGAAGCATTCTGGGAGTTGTAGTTTCTGAACAGCTGGAGTGCCGGAGGGTGCTGATCCCTGATCTAACATCTGGAGTTTTTACCACAAAAAAATGTCCACTAAAAATGCAAAAGTATAAGGGCTCATTCAGACGGCCGTATGCTGTCCGCAAAAATACTGAATGCTATCCGTTTTTTTGCGGATCCGCAAAAAAACTGATCCGCAAAAAAACGGATAGCATTCAGTATTTTTGCTGACCCATAGACTTCAATAGGGCCATGTCCTGATTTTCACGGACAAGTATAGGACATGTTTCATTTATTTTGCGGAACCTTGGAAAAAGAAAAGGGCCCTATAGAAGTGAATAGGTCAGCATCTAATCCGCAAAAAAACGGATCCGCATTTTTGCGGATAGCATACGGCCGTCTGAATGAGCACTAAAAAAAAAAGGACCTGTGTGAAAGCAGCCTAAGGTTGGTCAGATGCTACAGGCTGGCCAATAGAAAATTACATAATGGCCAACAAACAATGGGGTAGATCAACTATTAAATTCTACCCTTTTTGGTGCATTCTGAGCCACGCATGCTTTGAGCTACAGCAGCTGTTTTACACACTTTTCAAAGCTTTTTTTTTACGCCTTGCAGAAAGTGAGGTCTAAAAGAATTTTTGGGTTAAAACTACGTCAAAGAGGAGCCGTCACCTCTCCTGACCCATCTGTTTTTGCAACTCTTTGTATTCCCCGTGTAATAACAATTCTGACGCATCTATTCTTATGACTGTATGATGTGCCATTCCTCTATTATTCCTGCTAGAAGTTCTGAATTAGTTACTAGCCGTTTGCAATGCACGTCCAGCTGGGCGTTACCAGTTGGGGGGTGTCCCTGCACAGTCTGACCCTGGCAGCACTGATTGGATAGTGTCAGACTCTGCAGGGACACACCCCTCCCAGCTGGTAACACCCATCTGGTCCTTCACTGCAGACTGCTAAAAATTCATATAGTCTAGCAGGAATAATAAAGGAATAGAGTCATAAGAACAGATGGTATTACATGGGAATACAAATAGTTACTAAAACAGACCTGTCAGGAGAGGCGAGAGTTCCTCTTTAAGATTGTTTCCTTGCAGTTTTGACTCTCTTGGAATTTTCTATTCTGCTTTGGTCAGTAATACGTTCTGCTTTTACCCGGATCCACGTGATGCCACATCAAACACAGAAACTACAGGCAATCATTTACCCTGATTCATCAGAACATTAACTAGTGGACATGCGGAGCTGCGCTCAGGTCACGTGATGCAGCCGACTATGGCGACCGGGGCACCGATAATATTTAACCTCCAGAATGTTAATTATTACTTCTTGGAACAATTACACAGTTGACTATTTGCAAAGGGACAAAAAATATCCAGAATAAAGTATTAATTTAGTGTTCTCATCGGCCAGAACGGAATTTTTTTGACAAAAAATAAAATAAATGGTTGGGGAGTGCCAGATTAGTATCGTAGACAAGAAAACCGGAAAGCATGTCGGAAGACCTCGGGACAGTGTGCCAGCCGAGGAGATGTGTGTACATGGCAGGGCATCTGGAAGAGCGCCAAATAAGGAACATTGGCAGCAAGTGAACATTGAGGCCAAATAAAAAATGTAGAAGTGGGAGACATTAGCATTCAGTTATAATATCCGGAGGGATGCAAAACGCACACGGCTGGGCAGAGGCGAAATCTCCCCCCAAAAACGCGTTATTAATATTCCCATTCCCCTTTAAGTTCCCCGACCTGGGTGTGAATAAAACCAATGCACCCCTTATGCCCCTTGCAGATGTCCGCAGCCCAGCTCCCGGCCTGAACTTCCAGCACTAACTAATGAAAGGTATTTGGGAATTTATTTAGAATAAAAGTAATATTTACGTATTTTCATTTTCTTAATTCCTGGAGAACCCCTTTAAAAGTTGATGATGGGAGTATTCCAAGACTATTCCTATGTATTTACTCCCGATTCTTTTCTTTCTTTAAAGTACCCAGGCCCCTTTCTTATGATGTTCCTCTGGATCATGGAACCGCGTCTAGCATTATAAAGCAGCACCCGCCTCGAAGACTCCAAGTAAGATGAATTTAAACAGGCATCCTATGGAGTTGCTTAGATTTCATGGTAACAGCAAATCTACAAAATGTACAAATGTGGGGGGGGGGGTGATAAACTGTAATCTGTGGTATACTGAATGAGAGAAACATCACCCACTCATTTAGTGTTTTTTTTTTTTTTTTTGCAATACAGAGAGATAGAGAAAAAGATGAGATAGATGAAATAGAGAGAGATTAGATACAGATGAGAAAGAAAGAAAAGAAAAGAGAGAGAGAGACACACTGGGCATAGGGACACATCCAGGATGGACTTAAAGGGGTTCTGCAGTTTGTTTAGGCTACTTTCACACTAGCGTTCGGAGCGGGTCCGTCTGATGTTTCATCAGACGGATCCGCTCCTATAAGGCTGGGTTCACACCTGAGCGTTTTACAGCGCGTTCCTACGCGCTGTAAAACGCTCAACAAGGAGAAACCAATGATTCCCTATGGGAATGGTTCACACTTGGGCGTTTTACAGCGCGTACGATCGCGCTGTAAAACGCCCGACGCTCCAAAAAGTACATGAGCGACTTTTGGGGTGTTTGTGGCCATAGGACACTGTAGTGAATCACACAAACGCGCGTCAAATTTTCTAAGTCTGAAAGTAGCCTGAGCGGATCCGTTCAGACTTTACATTGAAAGTCAATGGGGGACGGATCCGCTTGAAGATTGAGCCATATGGTGTCATCTTCAAGCGGATCCGTCCCCATTGACTTCCATTATAAGTCGGAACGGATCCGCTCGCCTCCGCTCGCCTCCGCACGGCCAGGCGGACACCCGAACGCTGCTTCCAGCGTTCAGGTGTCCGCTCACTGAGCGGAGGCTGAGCGCTGGCAGACGGATGCATTCTCAGTGGATCCGCCTCCACTGAGAATGCATTAGGGCCAGACGGCTGCGTTCAGGGCCACTCGTGAGCCCCTTCAAACGGAGCTCACGAGCGGACACCTGAACGCAGGTGTGAAAGTAGCCTTAAACTGATGATCTATCCTCTGGATTGATCATCAGCATCTGATCGGCGGGGGTCCGACACCCGGGACCCCGGCCGATCAGCTGTTTGAGAAGGCAGCGGCGCTCCAGCAGCGCTATGGCCTTCTAACTGTTTACCGCCGGCCCACTGACGTCACGACTAGTATCAACTAGCTTGGGCGGGGCTAAACTCCATTCAAGTGAACAGAGCTTAGCCCTGCCCACGCTAGTTGATACTAGTCGTGACGTCACTCGGCCTGCGGTAAACAGTGAGAAGGCCGCGGTGCTGCTGAATCGCCGCTGCCTTCTTAAACAGCTGATCGGCGGGGGTCCCGGGTGTCGGACCCCCGCCGATCAGATGCTGATGATCTATCCAGAGGATAGATCATCAGTTTAAACAACCTGCAGAACCCCTTTAAATACCCCCACCCTGGATGTGTCCCTATCCTATGCATTTAGTCCTGAATTTGAGAGGATAGATAGATACCACTTGAATGCCCCCTTGGTTCAACCCACAGCCTTGTACTGCTTTCCCTGCTTTAGATATTTTACAGTCACATTTGTTTGTTTTTTTGTGCACGTTTTATTTGTAATTATTTGCATTCGTTGCTGTTCTGTTGAGCAATGTTATACATCTTCACGAGATAACAGCTACTGCCATCTAGTGGCCGTGTCCATATTGGAGTAAGTCAGCAACAAAAAACAATACAGTTAAAGGGAGTCTGTCACCACTTTTTTGCATGTTAGACCATTAAAATAGGGTTATTTGATCCAGCCAGAACATAAAAACGGTACCTTTGTGGTAGAAAACGGACTTTTCAATTTGCAGAAAACGAACTTATAAGATTATTTTCGGAGCCCTCTCAAGTGCCCAGGGCGGTCTCTCAATCCTCGGAGCCCCTGGCTGGCACCTCCTAAACGGCTGATAACTCCGCCCTCCGTGCGCCTCTGCCCGCCCGTTTACTCCCCTCCCCTGTCCCTTTCCACTGCGGCTGTGCGGTCCAAATCGTAGCGGGCGCATGCGCAATAGGTATTGCGATGCCCTGCCAGGAGCGGGCATCGCATTGCGCATGCGCCCGCTACGATTTGGACCGCACAGCCGCAGTGGAAAGGGACAGGGGAGGGGAGTAAACGGGCGGGCAGAGGCGCACGGAGGGCGGAGTTATCAGCCGTTTAGGAGGTGCCAGCCAGGGGCTCCGAGGATTGAGAGACCGCCCTGGGCACTTGAGAGGGCTCCGAAAATAATCTTATAAGTTCGTTTTCTGCAAATTGAAAAGTCCGTTTTCTACCACAAAGGTACCGTTTTTATGTTCTGGCTGGATCAAATAACCCTATTTTAATGGTCTAACATGCAAAAAAGTGGTGACAGACTCCCTTTAAAGGGGTTGTCTTACTCCATTCATTTCAGGGAAGCTGCAGGGGTTACGGGGTCTCCGCTCTCATGATCACTGGGGGGTCCCAGCAGTCGGGCCTGTGACCAATTTAATAGTTATCTCCGATCCTGTGGACAGAGGATAACTTAATCTCACCAAAATACCCCTTTAATAAAAGTATTGTGATTGTCCATATTGCCTCCTTTGCTGGCTTGATTCATTTCTCCATTACTTTATACACTACTCGTATCTGTGCTTCAGCAGTGGTCATAACCCCTGGATATGAGCAGTGTATAATGTGATGGGAAAATGAATCCAGCCAGCAAAGGAGGCAACATGGACAATGACAATACATTAGTAAGTGCCTTGTAGTAAATTTCTCTACATGATAAATGCCATTTGGTGAAGTGAGACAACCCCTTTAAGGGAAGCCAGATACACCATCACTGATATAAAGCCCATGTGGACATTGGGATCTGTATGTATCTCTTTGGTGTAATGTCCAGGGTTCTACATGATAAGCGAAGCAGCTGCATTAATGTCTCTAGACGCGCAGGGCGACAGCATAAAACGCGTCATTACCCGCTGTACTGCTCTGCCTGCAGATTATTGCGGATCCATGCTTGGTGCTGGATGTAATGAAGCCCGGGGCTGAGAATATTTAGAGTCAATTTAATTATATATTCTACGTGGCGCGGGGACAATTCTACAAAAGGCTCAGTAATCGCGTCCTTGTAAGACACAGTTTGGGAATTACGTAAAAGGAGCAGGAGACGCAAAGAAGTGTTTTCGGAGAGATCATCATTTCCACACAGATGGCATCTTTCCACTTCAAGGGAAGACATTTATGTGACAGAGTCGCGTGGGCAGTTTTACATTTACGAGCACGAATGGTTTGGGGCATTTCGTGGAGTATTTTGATAGCCTATGCCATTTTGTATGGTATACAAATAAAGGTCCGCTACACCTTAAAGGGGACCTGTCACCGGGATTTTGTGTATAGAGCTGAGGACATGGGTTGCTAGATCACTGCTAGCACATCCGCAATACCCAGTCCCCATAGCCCTGTGTGCTTTTATTGTGTAAAAAAAACGATTTGATACATATGCAAATTAACCTGAGATGAGTCCTGTCCGTGACTCATCTCAGGGACAGGACTCATCTCAGGTTAATTAGCATATGTATCAAATCAGATTTTATACACAATAAAAGCACACAGAGCTATAGGGACTGGATATTGCGGATGTGCTAGCGGCGATCTAGCAACCCATGTCCTCAGCTCTATACACAAAATCCCGGTGACAGGTTCCCTTTAACCACTTCAGCCCCGCTAGGTGAAACCCCCGTTCATGACCAGAGCACTTTTTACACTTCGGCACTACACTCCTTTCACTGTTTATCGCTCGGTCATGCAACTTACCACCCAAATGAATTTTACCTCCTTTTCTTCTCACTAATAGAGCTTTCATTTGGTGGTATTTTATTGCTGCTGACATTTTTACTTTTTTGTTATTAATCAAAATGTAACGATTTTTTTTGCAAAAAAATGACATTTTTCACTTTCAGCTGTAAAATTTTGCAAAAAAAACGACATCCATATATAAATTTTTCGCCAAATTTATTGTTCTACATGTCTTTGATAAAAAAAAAAATGTTTGGGCAAAAAAAAAAATGGTTTGGGTAAAAGTTATAGCATTTACAAACTATGGTACAAAAATGTGAATTTCCGCTTTTTGAAACGGCTCTGATTTTCTGAGCACCTGTCATGATTCCAGAGGTTCTACAATGCCCAAACAGTAGAAAACCCCCACAAATGACCCCATTTCGGAAAGTAGACACCCTAAGGTATTCGCTGATGGGCATAGTGAGTTCATAGAACTTTTTATTTTTTGTCACAAGTTAGCGGAAAATGATGATGATTTTTATTTTTTTTATTTTTCTTACAAAGTCTCATATTCCACTAACTTGCGACAAAAAATAAAAAATTCTAGGAACTCGCCATGCCCCTCACGGAATACCTTGGGGTGTCTTCTTTCCAAAATGGGGTCACTTGTGGCGTAGTTATACTGCCCTGGCAATTTAGGGGCCCAAATGTGTGAGAAGAACTTTGCAATCAAAATGTGTAAAAAATGACCGGTGAAATCCAAAAGGTGCACTTTGGAATATGTGCCCCTTTGCCCACCTTGGCAGCAAAAAAGTGTGACACATCTGGTATCGCCGTACTCAGGAGAAGTTGGGTAATGTGTTTTGGGGTGTCATTTTACATATACCCATGCTGGGTGAGAGAAATATATTAATCAAATGCCAACTTTGTATAAAAAAATGGGAAAAGTTGTCTTTTGCCAAGATATTTTTCTCACCCAGCATGGGTATATGTAAAATGACACCCCAAAACACATTCCCCAACTTCTCCTGAGTACGGCGATACCAGATGTGTCACACTTTTTTGCTGCCAAGGTGGGCAAAGGGGCACATATTCCAAAGTGCACCTTTCAGATTTTGCAGGCCATTTTTTACACATTTTGATTGCAAGGTACTTCTCACACATTTGGGCCCCTAAATTGCCAGGGCAGTATAACTACGCCACAAGTGACCCCATTTTGGAAAGAAGACACCCCAAGGTATTCCGTGAGGGGCATGGCGAGTTCCTAGAATTTTTTATTTTTTGTCACAAGTTAGTGGAAAATGATGATTTTTTTTTTTTTCTCTTTTTTCCTTACAAAGTCTCATATTTCACTAACTTGCGACAAAAAATAAAAAATTCTAGGAACTCGCCATGCCCCTCACGGAATACCTTGGGGTGTCTTCTTTCCAAAATGGGGTCACTTGTGGCGTAGTTATACTGCCCTGGCAATTTAGGGGCCCAAATGTGTGAGAAGAACTTTGCAATCAAAATGTGTAAAAAATGGCCTGCAAAATCTGAAAGGTGCACTTTGGAATATGTGCCCCTTTGCCCACCTTGGCAGCAAAAAAGTGTGACACATCTGGTATCGCCGTACTCAGGAGAAGTTGGGGAATGTGTTTTGGGGTGTCATTTTACATATACCCATGCTGGATGAGAGAAATATCTTGGCAAAAGACAACTTTTCCCATTTTTTTATACAAAGTTGGCATTTGACCAAGATATTTTTCTCACCCAGCATGGGTATATGTAAAATGACACCCCAAAACACATTGCCCAACTTCTCCTGAGTACGGCGATACCAGATGTGTCACACTTTTTTGCTGCCAAGGTGGGCAAAGGGGCACATATTCCAAAGTGCAACTTTCGGATTTCACCGGTCATTTTTTACACATTTTGATTGCAAAGTTCTTCTCACACATTTGGGCCCCTAAATTGCCAGGGCAGTATAACTACG
This sequence comes from Bufo gargarizans, assembly GCF_014858855.1. Taxonomy (NCBI): domain Eukaryota; kingdom Metazoa; phylum Chordata; class Amphibia; order Anura; family Bufonidae; genus Bufo; species Bufo gargarizans. The sequence goes on along the minus strand of NC_058090.1, from coordinate 37,716,270 downwards.
CCACAAGTGACCCCATTTTGGAAAGAAGACACCCCAAGGTATTCTGTGAGGGGCATGGCGAGTTCCTAGAATTTTTTTTTTTTTGTCGCAAGTTAGTGGAATATGAGACTTTGTAAGGAAAAAAGAAAAAAAAAGAAAAATCATCATTTTCCGCTAACTTGTGACAAAAAATAAAAAATTCTAGGAACTCGCCATGCCCCTCACGGAATACCTTGGGGTGTCTTCTTTCCAAAATGGGGTCACTTGTGGCGTAGTTATACTGCCCTGGCAATTTAGGGGCCCAAATGTGTAAGAAGTACTTTGCAATCAAAATCTGTAAAAAATGGCCTGTGAAATCCGAAAGGTGCCCTTTGGAATATGTGCCCCTTTGCCCACCTTGGCAGCAAAAAAGTGTCACACATCTGGTATCGCCGTACTCAGGAGAAGTTGGGGAATGTGTTTTGGGGTGCCATTTTACATATAACCATGCTGGGTGAGAGAAATATCTTGGCAAAAGACAACTTTTCCTATTTTTTTATACAAAGTTGGCATTTGACCAAGATATTTTTCTCACCCAGCATGGGTATATGTAAAATGACACCCCAAAACACATTCCCCAACTTCTCCTGAGTACGGTGATACCAGATGTGTCACACTTTTTTGCAGCCTAGATGCGCAAAGGGGCCCAAATTCCTTTTAGGAGGGCATTTTTAGACATTTGGATCCCAGACTTCTTCTCACACTTTCGGGCCCCTAAAAAGCCTGGGCAGTATAAATACCCCACATGTGACCCCACTTTGGAAAGAAGACACCCCAAGGTATTCAATGAGGGGCCTGGCGAGTTCCTAGAAATTTTTTATTTTTTGCATAAGTTAGCGGAAATTGATTTTTTTGGTTTTTTTCTCACAAAGTCTCACTTTCCGCTAACTTAGGACAAAAATTTAAATCTTTCATGGACTCAATATGCCCCTCAGCAAATACCTTGGGGTGTCTTCTTTCCAAAATGGGGTCACATGTGGGGTATTTATACTGCCCTGGCTTTTTAGGGGCCCTAAAGCGTGAGAAGAAGTCTGGAATATAAATGTCTAAAAATGTTTACGCATTTGGATTCCGTGAGGGGTATGGTGAGTTCATGTGAGATTTTATTTTTTGACACAAGTTAGTGGAATATGAGACTTAGTAAGAAAAAACAAAAAAAAATAAAAAATTTCCGCTAACTTGTGCCCAAAAAAAATGTCTGAATGGAGCCTTACAGGGGGGGGGGGGGGTGATCAATGACAGGGGGGGTGATCAATGACAGGGGGGTAATCACCCATATAGACTCCCGGATCACCCCCCTGTCATTGATCACCCCCCTGTCATTGATCACCCCCCTGTCATTGATCACCCCCCTGGTAAGGCTCCATTCAGACGTCCGTATAATTTTTACGGATCCATGGATCGGATCCGCAGAACACATGCGGACGTCTGAATGGAGCCTTACAGGGGGTTATCAATGACAGGGGGTGATCACCCCCCCTGTAAGGCTCCATTCAGACATCCGCATGATTTTTTACGGATCCATGGATACATGGATCGGATCCACAAAAAACATGCGGACGTCTGAATGGAGCCTTACAGGGGGGTTATCAATGACGGGGGGTGATCAGGGTGATCACCCCCCTGTCACTGATCACCCCCCCTGTAAGGCTCCATTCAGACATCCGCATGATTTTTTACGGATCCATGGATACATGGATCGGATCCACAAAAAACATGCGGACGTCTGAATGGAGCCTTACAGGGGGGTTATCAATGACAGGGGGTGATCAGGGTGATCACCCCCCTGTCACTGATCACCCCCCCTGTAAGGCTCCATTCAGACGTCCGTATGATTTTTTACGGATCCATGGATACATGGATCGGATCCACAAAAAACATGCGGACGTCTGAATGGAGCCTTACAGGGGGGGTTATCAATGACGGGGGGTGATCAGGGTGATCACCCCCCTGTCACTGATCACCCCCCCTATAAGGCTCCATTCAGACATCCGCATGATTTTTTACGGATCCATGGATACATGGATCGGATCCACAAAAAACATGCGGACGTCTGAATGGAGCCTTACAGGGGGGTTATCAATGACGGGGTGATCAGGGTGATCACCCCCCTGTCACTGATCACCCCCCCTATAAGGCTCCATTCAGACATCTGCATGATTTTTTACGGATCCATGGATACATGGATCGGATCCACAAAAAACATGCGGACGTCTGAATGGAGCCTTACAGGGGGGTGATCAATGACAGGGGGGTGATCAGGGAGTGTATATGGGTGATCACCCGCCTGTCATTGATCACCCCCTGTAAGGCTCCATTCAGACGTCCGCATGTGTTTTGCGGATCCGATCCATGAATCCATGGATCCGTAAAAATCATGCGGACGTCTGAATGGAGCCTTACAGACGTCCGCATGTGCTTTGCGGATCCGATCCATGTATCCATGGATCCGTAAAAATCATGCGGACGTCTGAATGGAGCCTTACAGGGGGGTGATCAATGACAGGGGGTGATCAGGGAGTGTATATGGGTGATCACCCGCCTGTCATTGATCACCCCCCTGTAAGGCTCCATTTAGACGTCCGTATGCGTTTTGCGGATCCGATCCATGTATCCGTGGATCCGTAAAAATCATACGGACGTCTGAACGGAGCCTGACAGGGGGGTGATCAATGACAGGGCGGTGATCAATGACAGGGGGGTGATCAGGGAGTTTATATGGGGTGATCATGGGTGATCAGGGGTTTATAAGGGGTTAATAAGTGACGGGGGGGGGGGGGTGTGTAGTGTAGTGTGGTGTTTGGTGCGACTGTACTGACCTACCTGAGTCCTCTGGTGGTCGATCCTAACAAAAGGGACCACCAGAGGACCAGGTAGGAGGTATATTAGACGCTGTTATGAAAACAGCGTCTAATATACCTGTTAGGGGTTAAAAAATTCGGATCTCCAGCCTGCCAGCGAACGATCGCCGCTGGCATGCTGGAGATCCACTCGCTTACCTTCCGTTCCTGTGAGCGCGCGCGCCTGTGTGCGCGCGTTCACAGGAAATCTCGCGTATCGCGAGATGACGCGTATATGCGTGACTGTGCGCCAGCCTGCCACCTCCGGAACGCACATGTGCGTTAGGCGGTCCGGAGGTGGTTAAAGGGGTTTTCCGCTTTTGTAATATTGATGACCCACCATCCCCATTCACTTGAATAGGGGTGGCAGAGTTGTAATTACACCTGATTGCTGCTACAATGTCAATGGCGAGCAGGTGAACAGTGAAGAGAAAGCAGCGCTTGTATGAGCTCTGCGTTCTCTTCAAACAGCTGATCGGCGGGGGCGCTGGCAGTCAGACCCCCGCCGATCTGATATTCATGACCTATCTTGAACAAAACGGCCAACCCATTTACAGAGGAGGACTGGACTTAGAGGACAAGGTCTGTTTAAATCTGGAAACAGCGCCACTATTGTCCTTGTGCCGTGTCTGGTATTGCAGCTTAGTCACATCTTAGAATGGGGATGACCTGCAATTCCAGACACAGGCCATAGACCCGAGTGGCGCTCTTTATGAAACAAAAAGACATAGATAATAACTAAAGTCAAGAGATATTAGTATAATGATAGATATACTGTGTATGTATAATTTTTCTAATGTGTTTAGCATAGTGTGCTCCCATAGATGACAGGCTGTGTGGGTGGAGCTACAGCAAAGTGAAAGTAAAAATCCCAGCATGCATCACAGCAAGCATCTTCAGAGGAGTGGTCACATGACATCCCTGACCAACTGTGATACCATAGTTACAACAGCACCTCAGATGTCATTTCATCACAGACAAGTCAGCATAATGATGAGAATCATACAAATTTTATAGATGAATACTACATTAGCAGTTCCATATTACTAAATTATCACCTATGTAGGGTCAACTGTGACAGGCTGAGCTAAATACAAACAGAAGCGCTCCTACTTCCCCTCCAGCAGCGCTGAATCCTGTCAAAGAAGGAAATATAAACTAAATATATATACAAAAAGTTAGGCTACTTTCACACTAGCGTTATTCTTTTCCGGCACTGAGTTCCGACGTCAGGGCTCTATGCTGGAAAAAAACTGATCAGTCACATCCCCATGCATTCTGAATGGAGAGCAATCCGTACAGGATGCATCAAGATGTCTTCAGTTCAGTCATTTTGACTAATCAGAATGGAGAGAATACTGCAGCATGCTGCGGTATTATCTCTGTCCTAAATTCTGGAAGACATGCAGGAATGCAGGATCCGACTTGCATTAGTGCCGGATCCGGCATTAAAATTACCGCAACGACGGATCCGGCATTTGGGTCTGCGCATTTAATGCTCTGACCGCAAAAAACACGGATGCTTTTTTTGCAGATGACACCTGAGTAACGGATCAGGCATTTCAATGCATTTGTCATACGGATTAGGATCCTGATCCATCTGACAAATGCCAACAGTCTGCATGCGTTTTGACAGATCCGGGAGGCAGTTCCGTCGCCGGAACTGCCTGCCGGAATCCTCTGCCGCAAGTGTGAAAGTAGCCTTTGGGATGTCTAGAATATATAAATATTATACACAGTTGAGTCCCATTATTATTACTTTTTTTAAAGTTTTATTCGATCATAATTTGTTTTTTTACCAAACTCGTAAAAAAACATCTATTTCACGGTTGTTTTGACACAGTTTTTATTTTATTGTTTTACTGCATTCACCTGAGGGGTTAGATCATGTGATATTTTTGTAGAGCAGGTAGTTACAAATGCAGCGATACCTAATATGTATAGTTTTTTTAAAAGGGATTCTGTCACCTGGATTTTGCCTATACAGCTGTGGACATCAGCCTCAGGGAACTAACTGCACATGCGCTAGCTGCGAGATTACAGCACCACCTGCATCCTTCCAATCTCCTTCTTGCTCCCGGACGTCACTAAGTTAGAACGCTGTAATCTCGTAGCTAGCGCATGCGCAGTTCATTCCCTGAGGCTGATGCCAGCACAGGGAAGGAACACTATGCCGGCACTGACATGCAGCGTACTCGCGCATGCGCAAGATTACGGTGTTCTAACTTGGTGACCTCCGGGAGCAAGGCGGAGATTCGGAGGGTTTGGCTGGGTTCCTGAAACGTTAGTAACAGCCTTTGGGCTCCTTACTTGCCTCATTTACATATTTTTTTACCTAAATATAAGCACTATAGCGGCTATCTAGCAGCACATGTCCGCAGCTCTATAGTAAACATCCAGGTCACATTATCCCTTTAAAAAAATCTGTTTTACACAATGAAAGCATTTAAAAAAAAAATCTTATTTTAGTTATCCTTTTTCTGAAAGACTTTTTATTTTTTGGGCGATTGTCTTATGTAGGGGCCCATTTTTTGCAGGATGAGTGGTTTTATTGGTACTATTTTGGAGTACATATTACTTTTTGATCTCTTGGCATTACACTTTTCGTTATGTTAGGTGACAAAAATGTTAATTTTTTATTAGAGATATATATATATCCTTTTTTTTCTTGCCGTATACCTGAGACGGTTGGTTATGTTATATTTTTATACAGCTTGTAGTTATAGACGTGATGATTCCTTATAGGTCTGTGTGTATATATATATATATATATATATATATATATATATATACACACACATTTCTATATACACATGTTTACACACACACACACACACATTATATATATATATATATATATATATATATACACATACATATATACACACACATACACATTTTTAGGCTCCTTTCACACCTGCGTTCAGGTGTCCTCTCGTGACTCCGTTTGAAGGGGCTCACGAGCGGCCCTGAACGCAGCCGTCTGGCCCTAATGCATTCTCAGTGGAGGCGGATCCACTGAGAATGCATCCGTCTGCCAGCACTCAGCCTCCGCTCAGTGAGCGGACACCTGAACGCTGCAAGCAGCGTTCGGGTGTCCGCCTGGCCGTGTGGAGGCGTGCGGATCCGTCCAGACTTACAATGTAAGTCAATGGGGACGGATCCGTTTGAAGATGACACCATATGGCTCAATCTTCAAGCGGATCCGTCCCTCATTGACTTTTAATGTAAAGTCTGAACGGATCCGCTCAGGCTACTTTCACACTTAGAACATCTTTCTAAGTTATAATGCAGACGGATCCGTTATGAACGGAGCCGCCGTCTGCATTAATATGAGCGGATCCGTTCAGAACGGATCTGCTAGAACGCTAGTGTGAAAGTAGCTATATATATATATATGATGTGTGTGTATATATATATATATATATATATATATATATATACACACACACACATCATATATATATATATATATATATATATATATATACATCTCTTCAAACATGACAGGTACATAGCTCTCCAGGGCTTCCCTGGAGAAGGCTTGTACGATGACCTTCTTCACGTGCTTGTGCTGGCTGTCATGCAGATTGGAGAGGCAGTCGGCCCCCAGGATGGTACAGACTGATTCCGGCCAGTGCAATAAATTTTATTTACTTATTTATTTTTAAAGTATACATATTAGGTATCGCTGCATTTGTAACTACCTGCTCTATAAAAATATCAAATGGCCTAACCCCTCAGGTAAATAAAACAATAAAATGAATAAATGTGTAAAAACAACCAGTATATGTTCCCCATTTTGCGAACACCCCATATGTGCTCGTAGCCTGCTGTATTGGCGCACAGCAGGCCTCTAGAGGCAAAGTGCAAAATATGTTTTTTTGCAGGCCTGAATTGGCAGACATGGATTTTAGCTGCCATTCAAATCGCTCCCAGGTCATGGTCCGACTGTAAATTGGAGTCTGGTAGAAAATGTCCGAACTCCAATATTGTCTAACGTTAGGGTTCTTTACTACGCCCATATGCAGCACGAGTCCCCAAAACTTCTTCATCTCTGCTGCATTTACTGGGGTCCAACCTAGGAGGTCTAGCATATGGCAAACTAGGGTTCTGAGTAATGACTTGTTGGGCGTACAAATTGGTTTGGGCCACCATTAGATTTACAAAATATTCAGAGAAGAAGATTTTGAAAAAATCTAGCTCAGTGAAGCCCGCACAATCTACCAGAATTCCTGAGTGGCCCACAAACTCAGGAATTTGGGGCTGATAATTCTCAGGGCGTGGGGTCCATGTGGGCTCCATCAGCTGCTACCCTGGGGCACCTTCTAGAGGGTCCCTCATCAGCAGATGATGATGATCAGGAGGTAGAGAAGTAGAGGCAAGTGGCATCCTCTTCTCCCTCACTGCCGACTCGGTATCGGAGGCTAGCATGGCGTATGCCTCTTCAGCTGAGCATAGTCATTGGGATGAATGGGACCTTTTTTTTTGGGGGGGTGTGAAACGTGTAAACCTTTATTTAGTGTGAGGGATGTGTATGTAGTGTTTTCACACATGAAGGGGCTTTTAATAAATTTTTTATTAAATTTAGAAAAAAAGTTGTAAAAAAAACAGTTTTCTGCGAATATAAATTTTTTTGCACAAACTGAGCGATCAGTAATGGACACAAATTGCACTTACGCAGATGGTGTGTTCGTGCAAAAATCTAAACTGACACTAACTGAAATTGAAATCAGCACAAATAATCCACAGGTGCTATTCAGGCAGGTACGCACTGAAAAGCACTTGGATGTCACAGCAAAAATAGTGCATGGACCAATTTGTGTCCGTAAAAAAAGGATGGGAGGGGGGTGGAAAGGGACAAGGGATCTGGAACAGCTACAAATGACAAAAAATCTGTGCAGCTATTCCAGATGTTGTTGTTATTTTCAGCAGCAAAAGGGTTAAATTTGTAGTGGTGGTACAGCACAAGTCCCAGCAGAACAGATCCTCTGCATGTAGTAATCAGCTAGAATGGCTGCTTGCAGGGAAGTTCAGCCTCTTCCTGTGCAGCTATAGCGCTGCCATTGGCTGGAGCGTTGTTCCAGCCAATCGCAGCGCTGGCAGGGGACCCAAAACACTGGTGTCCCCTGCCTCACCTAGGATGTGACCGGTACTGACCAGTTAAGCAACATCCACCGTCCCCTGACCTCCACCCGACCCTCTCCACAACTGCTGACAGCTTCCTGGGCTGCGATGTGACCAACACATTGATCAGCCAATTGCAGCACTTGGAGCTGGAAGGGGGTGGATCGGCACCATGCTGCTCTTTCCTGGCATGGCCTGGCCTGCTAGTAAGAGCAGCCATGGTGCAGCGATTCCACCCCGATCTTCCCCCAGAGACCCACAGACCTCATGAAGTACATGTATGTCATGGTTCTTTAAGTCCCGTCAAAATATGACGAACATGTACGTCATGGGTCCTTAACCCCTTAAGGACTCAGCCCTATTTCACCTTAAGGACTTGGCCATTTTTTGCAAATCTGACCAGTGTCCCTTTAAGTGCTCATAACTTTAAAACGCTTTGACTTACCCAGGCCGTTCTGAGATTGTTTTTTCGTCACATATTGTACTTCATGACACTGCTAAAATTGGGTCAAAAAAGTTAATTTTTTTGCACCAAAAAATAAAATTTTTACAATTTTTTTGAAAAATTAGCAAATTTCAAAGTTTCAGTTTCTCTACTTCTGTAATACATAGTAATACCCCCAAAAATTGTGATGGCTTTACATTCCCCATATGTCTACTTCATGTGTGTAGCATTTTGGGAATGATATTTTATTTTTTGGGGATGTTACAAGGCTTAGAAGTTTAGAAGCAAATTTTGAAATTTTTCAGAAATCTTCAAAATCCCACTTTTTATGGACCAGTTCAGGTTTGCAGTCATATTGTGAGGCTTAGATAATAGAAACCTCCCAAAAATGACCCCATTCTAGAAACTACACCCCTCAAGGTATTCAAAACTGTTTTTTCAAACTTTATTAACCCTTTAGGTCTTCCACAAGAGTTAATGGCAGATGGAGAAACAATTTAGAAATTTCTATTTTTGGGAAAATTTTCCAATATAATCAATTTTTTCCAGGAGTAAAACAAGGGTTAACTGCCAAACAAAACTCAAAATGGGTTGCCCTGATTCTGTAGTTTGCAGAAACACCCCATATGTGGTCGTAAACTACTGTTTGGCCAAACGGGAGGACATAGAAGGAGGGGAACACCATATGGGTTTTGGAAGGCAGATTTTGCAGGACTGGTTTTGTTTATACCATGTCCCATTTGAAGCCCCCTGTTGCACCCCTAGAATAGAAATTTCAAAAAAGTGACTCCATCTAAGAAAGTACACCCCTCAAGGTATTCAAAACTGGGTTTACAAACTTTGTTAACCCTTTAGGTGTTCCACAAGAGTTAATGGCAGATGGAGAAACAATTTAGAAATTTCTATTTTTTGGAAAATTTTCCAATATAATCAATTTTTTCCAGGAGTAAAACAAGGGTTAACTGCCAAACAAAACTCAAAATGGGTTGCCCTGATTCTGTAGTTTGCAGAAACACCCCATATGTGGTCGTAAACTACTGTTTGGCCAAACGGCAGGACATAGAAGAAGGGGAACGCCATACGGTTTTTGGAAGGCAGATTTTGCTGGACTGGTTTATTTACACCATGTACCCTTTCAAGCCCCCTGATGCACCCCTAGAGTAGAAACTCCATAAAAGTGACCCCATCTAGGAAACTACAGGATAAGGTGGTTGTTGTTTTGGGACTATTTTAGGGGTAAATATGATTTTTGGTTGCTCTATATTACTCTTTTTTGAGGCAATGTAACAAAAAAATTAAATTCTAAAAATGTTTCTACATTCGCTATTTAGTTTTGTGGAACACCTAAAGGGTTAACATAGTTTGTAAAGTAACTTTTGAATACCTTGAGGGGTGTAGTTTCTTAGATGGGGTCACTTTTTTGGAGTTTCTAGTCTAGGCTACATCAGGGGGGGCTTCTAATGGGACATGGTGTCAAAAAAAAAACTGTCCATCAAAATCTGCCTTCCAGAAACCGTATGGAGTTCCCTTCGTTCTATGCCCTGCCGTGCGGCTATATAGCCATTTACGACCACATATGGGGTGTTTCTGCAAACTACAGAATCAGGGCCATAAATATTGAGTTTTGTTTGGCTGTTAACCCTTGCTTTATTACCGGCAAAAGGGATTCAAATTGAAATTTTGCCCAAAAATGGGTGTTTTGGCACCGTTTTTGTTTTATATTTTTAACACCGTTCATTCGAGGCGTTTGGTCAAATGTTATTTTTATAGCGACGACTTTTACGCACGCGACGATGCCCAATATGTATGGCTCTCAGACTTTGGAGACACTAAGCAGGCATCCTAAAAACTGCGGCCCTCCAGATGTTGTAAAACTACAATTCCCACCATGCCCTGCTGATGGCTGTAGGTTGTCTGGGCATGCTGGGAGTTATAGTTTTACAACATCTGGAGGGCCGCAGTTTGAGGATGCCTGCTCTAAAACTAATATTTTTTTGGGGAAAAAAAATTGTTTCTGTGTCTCCAAAGTCTAAGAGCCATAGTGTTTTATGTTCTCTAGTGGACTGTTGGGGATTATAAAAATTTAGTACTCCATGGAAGTGTGATACTCCCTGAAGCAATCGATAACGCAGAGGCCCGGATGATCGGGGCACGTGTCACATTGAGTGGTGGTGTCCTTCCGTATCCCCCTCTTGTGACACACTCTGCATCTTTTTTGGGTTCGTCCCTTCTTTCCAGTATGGGGGACCACACCTGGAAAGTGTTGGCCAGGGACGATCCGGGCGCCTCCAGTTCCCGAGGTACTCCGGCCTGCTCTTTCCCGGTCCGAAAAGATCAGGTCTTTGAGGACTGCCTCATAGAATTGGAGGAATGTCCCTGTGCTGCCAGCGCTTCGGGATAGTACAAAAGAGTTGTACATGGCAACCTGCACCATGTAGACCGTAACTTTTTTGTACCATGCCCGGGTTTTGCGCATGGCATTATATGGCGTGAGGACTTGATCAGAGAGATCAACTCCTCCCATATACCGATTGTAGTCGACGATACAATCGGGCTTGAGGACCGTTGCCGCGGTACCTCGCACAGGGACTGGGGTGGTGCTGTTACCGTGGATTGTGGACAGCATAAGGACATCCCTCTTGTCCTTATACCTGACCAGCAACAGGTTTCCACTGGTAAGTGCACGGGTCTCACCCCTGGGGATAGGTACCTGGAGGGGGTGGGCAGGGAGGCCGCGCTGATTTTTCCGCACGGTCCCACAAGCGAACGTGGATCTGGCGGCAAGGGACCTGAACAAGGGAATGCTGGTATAAAAGTTATCCACGTACAAGTGGTAACCCTTATCCAGCAGTGGGTGCATAAGGTCCCACACGAGTTTCCCGCTAACACCCAGAGTGGGGGGACATTCTGGGGGTTGAATACGGGAATCTCGCCCCTCGTACACACGAAATTTGTAAGTGTACCCTGAGGTACTCTCACAAATTTTGTATAGCTTCACGCCATACCTCGCCCGCTTTGTGGGAATGTATTGGCGGAAACTGAGTCTCCCCTTGAACGCAACGAGAGACTCATCAACCGCGACCTCCCTTCCAGGTACGTAGGCCTGCTGAAATGTGGCCCCAAAGTGATCGATGACCGGCCGTATCTTATACAGCCGGTCATAGGCAGGATCACCTCGGGGTGGACATGCTGCATTATCGGAATAATGCAGACATTTCCGGATGGCCTCAAACCGGGGACGTGTCATGACCATACTGTACAGTGGGGTCTGGTATAGGACGTCCCCACTCCAGTATTGCCTGACACTGGGTTTTTGGACTAGACCCATATGCAGCACGAGGCCCCAAAATGTCCTCATTTCGGCTGCACTGACCGGCGTCCAGCCACCGGGTCTAGCCAAAAATGAGCCTGGGTTTTGAGCGACGAACTGTTGGGCGTACAGATTCGTCTGCTCCACCATCAAATTCACCAGTGGGTTACTGAAAAAAAAACTAAAAAAGTCTATTTCAGTAAACCCCACTGTGGGAATCTGGATTCCAGGATTGCCAGCGAAATCCGGAATCTCAGGCTCAAAGTCCACTGGGGGACACCAGCTAAGTTCATCGGCAGGGGGCTCCGGTGAACTTATTTGGTGGGCCGGGAAACCAGTACGAACCCCAGGGCGGCTCGTACTAGGGTGGGCCACAGGATCCCTAGCATGTGTGGCCCCTGGCTCCGCCTGGCGGCGTCTCCGCCGCCTTGGTGGCTCATCGTCATCCGATGATGATGAGGAGGATGCGGATGACAGAAGGAATGTGGGGTCATCCTCATCCTCACTGGGGCTCTCGGAGTCGGAGGCAATCTGGGCGTATGCCTCCTCGGCCGAGAACACCCGGCGGGCCATGGGTGTGTGTGCGTGTAGGTGTGCGTGTGTGGAAACCTTTATTATATGTGCGTGTGTGTGGGGGCAACGGGTGTTCGCGTACTAAAAAAAGGAAAATAAAGGGGCAAGTGTTAGGAAAAAAAAAAAAAAAGTTCAAAGTTGCTGATCAGCGGTACAACGCTGATCAGCGGTGGGGCAGGGCGATGCGCTAACAGTGGACGGACGCTAAAGTGCCGACCAGTCAGCGAACGCAGAAAAATAAAAAAAAGTGGTGGTAAGGGGGCTAGTGGTGAGGGGGGGGGAGGCTGGGGGGGCTGGTGGGGGGATGGGTGGGGGGGCTGGTGGTGGGGGGCTGGTAGGGGGGGGCAAGTGGCAGGGGGGCTCTGGGGTCTGATAGATGGATCAAAAAAGTTTTGTGTAAAAGTTCTTTTTTTTTTTTTTTTTCCTAACTAACTTTTCCCTTCTTTCCCTTCCTAATGGTGCCTCTCCCTCACTGACCCTAACCTACCTGAGTGGCGATGGGTGCAGGAGGGTGATGGATGCCGATTAGGGGGACACAGGAGCTGGTGCTGGACGATGCTGCACGGTCAGGGTGCTGGACAGGAAGAGGAGGGGAGAGAGGAGCGCAGGAAGTTTGAATCTCGCGCCTCTCTCCCCTGCACCAATCAGCACCCTGGACAGCAGTGTTCAGCACCAGGGCCAGCACCGCCTCCTCAAATCCTCGGACTGCGATTGGTGGTGTAAAATTACGCCACCGATCGCAGTCTTTTTCCGGTTCATCGGGTCACAGCACACCCGAATGGACCGGAAACGCAGAAAACCGCAGGTCTGAATGGACCTGCGGTTTTCTGCGATCGTCTATACGGGGGGGGTCAAATGACCCCCCCCTGCGTTGTTACGGGATGCCGGCTGAATGATTTCAGCCGGCATCCCGTTCCGATTAACCCCCGCGGCGCCGGAATCGCGAATTAAAGCCATGACGTACCGGTACGTCATGGGTCCTTAAGGATTCGGGAAACATGCCGTACCGATACGTCATGGGTCCCTAAGGGGTTAAGGGGTTAAAACAGCACACAGCAGCTATGGTGCTCGCGATCAGCCGCCATATTTAAATAACCACCCACCAAGGTATATTTACCTTGGGTGGTCAGGAAGGGGTTAAAACATTGTACAGGGAGTCCCCTTGTAGCAGTAAACGCTGCTCCTCAATGATCCGCAGGGCGGTGTAATGTGCGCATCCGTTAGGCCATTGTTGGTGTCGAGGGCAGTGAGCGTTGGAGGCTTCATCCGAAGTCGCTTAGTTCTAAACTTAGGAGAAATACTGTACAGTGATTAGTCTCCGTACAGTATTAGAATGTATGGGCTCCGAGGAGCCAAAGTAAGTTATTCACGAAGTTGCGAGAGACTTTATTGAATAACTCAGGTAGTTGATTTTTAAAGTGGAAAAACACTTTAAAACTTGAAACTAAACTCTGCTTCGGTTCAGAGATACTAGACGGGACCGAAACAGAGTTCAGTTTCTAGTTTTAAAGTGTTTTTCCACTTTAAAAATCAACTACCTGAGTTATTCAATAAAGTCTCTCGCAACTTCGTGAATAACTTACTTTGGCTCCTCGGAGCCCATACATTCTAATACTGTACGGAGACAAATCACTGTACAGTATTACACCGACGTTTTGAACGAGGAAACTTAGGATAAAGCATCTGAAGCTCGCTTCGCTCAACACTGCGTCCGTCTCTATGCACAGCTACAAGCGCCTAGAACACAGAAGAACTGGAAAAAAAAAAAAAATAAATGAATGAACAAAAATATATAGAATACATTTTTTTTGTTTCAACAATAAGTTTTTATTAAAAACAGTGAAACAGGCAGCTTTTACTTTGACTTGTACAGTAGAAAATATATAAGAATAAATATCGGGTGCGGAGAACATACAGAAAACCTGTTCTATTCAGTAAAAGATGTCACATACAACCAGATAGCAGCCCGAAAATAAAATCACACTGCACCCCCCTCTGCATACAAAATCACACTGCACCACCCCTCTGCATACCAAAAAAAAAAAAAAAAAATCACACTGCACCCCCCCTCTGCATACAAAAATCACACTGCACCCCCCCCCCCCTCTGCATACAAAAAAATAAAAATCACACTGCACCCCCCCTCTGCATACAAAATCACACTGCACCCCCCCTCTGCATACAAAATCACACTGAACCCCCCCTCTGCATACAAAATCACACTGCACCCCCCCTCTGCATACAAAATCACACTGAACCCCCCCCCCCCCCCCGCATACAAAAATCACACTGCACCCCCCCTCTGCATACAAAATCACACTGAACCCCCCCCTCTGCATACAAAATCACACTGAACCCCCCCCCCCCCCGCATACAAAATCACACTGCACCCCCCCCCCTCTGCATACAAAATCACACTGAACCCCCCCCCCCCCGCATACAAAATCACACTGCACCCCCCCCTCTGCATACAAAATCACACTGCACCCCCCCCCCGCATACAAAATCACACTGCACCCCCCCTCTGCATACAAAATCACACTGCACCCCCCCCTCTGCATACAAAATCACACTGCACCCCCCCTCTGCATACAAAATCACACTGAACCCCCCCTCTGCATACAAAATCACACTGAACCCCCGCTCTGCATACAAAATCACACAGTCCCCCCCCATACAATATTACTCGGCCCCCCTGCACACAATATTACACAGTCGTCCCCCCATACAATATTACTCAGCCCCCTGCTCACAATATTACTAAGGCCTCATGCACACGACAGTTTTTTTTCACGGCCCGCAAAAACGGGGTCCGTGGGTCCGTGATCCGTGACCGTTTTTTCGTCCGTGGGTCTTCCTTGATTTTTGGAGGATCCACGGACATGAAAAAAAAGTCGTTTTGGTGTCCGCCTTGCCGTGCGGAGCCAAACGGATCCGTCCTGAATTACAATGCAAGTCAATGGGGACGGATCCGTTTGATGTTGACACAATATGGTGCCATTTCAAACGGATCCGTCCCCATTGACTTTCAATGTAAAGTCTGGAGTTCTTTTATACCATCGGATTGGAGTTTTCTCCAATCCGATGGTATATTTTAACTTGAAGCGTCCCCATCACCATGGGAACGCCTCTATGTTAGAATATACTGTCGGATATGAGCTACTTCGTGAACCTCAGATCCGACAGTATATTCTAACACAGAGGCGTTCCCATGGTGATGGGGACGCTTCAGGTTAGAATACACTACAAACTTTGTACAAGACTGCCCCCTGCTGCCTGGCAGCACCCGATCTCTTACTGGGGGATATGATAGCACAATTAACCCCTTTAGGTGCGGCACCTAAAGGGGTTAATTGTACTATCATATTCCCCTGTAAGAGATCAGGGCTGCCAGGCAGCAGGGGGCAGCCCCCCCCCCTCCCCAGTTTGAATATCGTTGGTGGCACAGTGTGCCCCCACCATCGCCCCCCCCTCCCTCCCTCTATTGTATTAAATCGTTGGTGGCACAGTGTGCCAACCACCATCGCCCCCCCCCCCTCCCTCTATAGCAGTAACATTGGTGGCAGTGTGCGGTCTCAACAGTAGAAGATTCATACTTACCTGTTTGCTGCTGCGATGTCTGTGTCCGGCCGGGAGCTCCTCCTACTGGTAAGTGAAAGGTCTGTGCGGCGCATTGCTAAAGAACTGTCACTTACCAGTAGGAGGAGCTCCCGGCCGTTCACAGACATCGCAGCAGCAAGCAGGTAAGTATGAATCTTCTACTGTTGAGACCGCACACTGCCACCAATGTTACTGCTATAGAGGGAGGGGGGGGGGGGGGCGATGGTGGTTGGCACACTGTGCCACCAACGATTTAATACAATAGAGGGAGGGAGGGGGGCCGATGGTGGTTGGCACACTGTGCCACCAACGATTTAATACAATAGAGGGAGGGAGGGGGGGGGCGATGGTGGAGGCACCCTGTGCCACCAACGATATTCAAACTGGGGAGGGGGGGGGGTCTGCCCCCTGCTGCCTGGCAGCCCTGATCTCTTACAGGGGGATATGATAGTACAATTAACCCCTTCGTAAGAGATCGGGTGCTGCCAGGCAGCAGGGGGCAGTCTTGTACAAAGTTTGCAGTGTATTCTAACTAGAAGCGTCCCCATCACCATGGGAACGCTTCTGTGTTAGAATATACTGTCGGAAATGAGTTTTCACGAAGTGAAAACTTAGATCAGAAAAAGCTTTTATGCAGACGGATCTTCGGATCCGTCTGTATGAAAGCAACCTACGGCCACGGATCACGGACACGGATGCCAATCTTGTGTGCATCCGTGTTCTTTCACGGACCCATTGACTTGAATGGGTCCGTGAACCGTTGTCCGTCAAAAAAATAGGACAGGTCCTATTTTTTTGACGGACAGGATACACGGATCACGGCCTCGGCTGCAAAACGGTGCATTTTCCGATTTTTCCACGGACCCATTAAAAGTCAATGGGTCCGCGAAAAAAAAACGGAAAACGGCACAACGGCCACGGATGCACACAACGGTCGTGTGCATGAGGCCTTAGGCTACTTTCACACTAGCGTTCGATCGGATCCAATCTGAACGGATCCGATCATAATAATGCAGACGGAGGCTCCGTTCAGAACGGATCCGTCTGCATTATATTGGCAAAAAAAAGCTAAGTGTGAAATTAGCCTGAGCGGATCCGTCCAGACTTTTACATTGAAAGTCAATGGGGGACGGATCCGCTTGAAGATTGAGCCATATTGTGGCATCTTCAAACGGATCCGTCCCCATTGACTTACATTGTAAGTCTGGACGGATCCGCACGGCCAGGCGGACACCCGAACGCTGCAAGCAGCGTTCAGGTGTCCGCCTGCTGAGCGGAGAGGAGGCTGAACGCTGCCAGACTGATGCATTCTGAGCGGATCCGCGTCCACTCAGAATGCATTGGGGCTGGACGGAAGCGTTCGGGTCCGCTTGTGAGCCCCTTCAAACGGAGCTCACGAGCGGACCGACGAACGCTAGTGTGAAACTAGCCTAAGCCCCCCTGCTCACAATATTACTAAGCCCCCCTGCTCACAAAATTACTAAGCCCCCCTGCTCACAAAATTACTAAGCCCCCCTGCTCACAAAATTACTAAGCCCCCCTACTCACAAAATTACTAAGCCCCCCTGCTCACAAAATTACTAAGCCCCCCTGCTCACAATATTACAGTCTCCCCCATACAATATTACGAAGCCCCCTGCTCACAATATTACACAGTCCCCCCATACAATATTACACAGTCCCCCATACAATATTACACAGTCCCCCCCCATACAATATTACACAGTCCCCCCCATACAATATTACACAGTCCCCCCCATACAATATTACACAGTCTCCCCCATACAATATTACAGTCTCCCCCATACAATATTACACAGTCTCCCCCATACAATATTACACAGTCTCCCCCATACAATATTACACAGTCTCCCCCATACAATATTACACAGTCTCCCCCATACAATATTACACAGTCTCCCCCATACAATATTACACAGTCTCCCCCCTACAATATTACACAGTCTCCCCCATACAATATTACGAAGCCCCCTGCTCACAATATTACACAGTCCCCCATACAATATTACACAGTCCCCCCCCCATACAATATTACACAGTCCCCCCCATACAATATTACACAGTCCCCCCCCATACAATATTACACAGTCTCCCCCATACAATATTACAGTCTCCCCCATACAATATTACACAGTCTCCCCCATACAATATTACACAGTCTCCCCCATACAATATTACACAGTCTCCCCCATACAATATTACACAGTCTCCCCCATACAATATTACAGTCTCCCCCATACAATATTACGAAGCCCCCTGCTCACAATATTACACAGTCCCCCCATACAATATTACACAGTCTCCCCCCATACAATATTACACAGTCCCCCCATACAATATCACACAGTCCCCCCCAATACAATATCACTCAGCCCCCTCCTGCACACAATATCACACAGTCCCCCCCAATACAATATCACTCAGCCCCCTCCTGCACACAATATTACACAGTCCCCCCCCCCCCCATATTACAATGCCAGGATAAGGGAATCTGAGGTTTTCTGACAGAACACCCCACCTCAGCAGACAGTTCTCGATCCCCCTCCTCTCAGCACGTCCACAGCACATGTACCTCCAGCACTGACAGACACTCTCCCCCCCTCTATCAGTGGTGACCTGCTCTGCAAACAGCCTGATCTCTCCATCTTCCGACACTTCATTTCCCGCTGCCCATTCAGTCACGTGAGTGACTCATTGACGTCTGAAGGTCTGTTTCTTGATAGGAGTTTAACCCCTTAGTCCGTTTTGTGTCTGGAGTTTAGCTGAGAATAAAATAAGAGGGCACATTGAGGGCTGCAGGGGGAGGGGGGGATCGGGAATCTCAGAAGTCTGACACAGAGTAGGAGCAGGGAGCTCGCCTGTGGCAGGGGCTGACTGGGCATGCGCATTTACACAGCAGCCAATGGACGGATCTTCTCCATGTCTCGTGCAGCTATGGACGGACTGTCTGCACATCAGAACGAGGCTCAGGAGGTGTGGCTTCAGATTGTTTAAAAAATAGGCATATCTTCTTAAAGACATATATTAGGAAATGTATTTTTTCCCTGCCTCCCACACAGTTGCTGAAAATACATGCAGAGTGGCCAACCCCTTTAACTACTCTTGAACAAAACATTTTTTAGGGGTTATCCAGAAACTTGATAGTGACGGCCTATTCTCGAGATTGTCAATCCCTGCACCCCCAACTGATCAGCTGTTTGAAGACGCTGTGACACTCACCGGAGCGCCAGCGAGCGCCGCCCCCTCCTCGCAGCTTACCGTCTATTGTATAGTGGCTGCGTTTAGAATTGCAGTTCAGCCCCTTGAATGGGACAGAGCTGCGTCTAGGCCATGAGACCGATGTATGTTGACGTCACTGGCCTAAGCGTTCACAGAGCACTGTGGTCTCTTCAAACAGTTAGCGGTTTGGCAGAAGTCAGACCGCCGACTATGATCAATATCAAATTCCTGGATAATCCCTTTAAGGCCTCTTGCACGCGGCCGTTGTGTGGCTGTTACGTGTATTGGGGACCGCAATTTGCAGTCCCCAATGTACGGGCCCCATCTGTGCGACAGCCGCGACGGATCCAGAGCCATTCAACTTGAATGGGTCTGTGATCCGTCCGCACTGTAAAAAAGTTCAATTTTTTTGCGGTGCGGAGGCACGGACAGAAACGCCACAGAAAAACTCCGTAGAGCTTCCGTGGGGTTCAGTGCCTCCGTTCCGCACAGCAGCTCCGGATTGTGCACCCAAGTCAAGTGAATGGGTTCGCATCCATGAGGCGGGGAGCACACGGCCGGTGCCCGCATATTTCGGACTCTCTGTTTGCGGGTCACAATACAGGCAACGGCTGCGTGCATGAGGCCTCAAGAGGACTTGTCACCTTTCCTGATGTGTTTGTATTGATAAATACTTGCATTCACCATAACATAGCCCTATCTCAAGAACAGGGGCCCCATACCCCACCGGACCCCCCCTGAAATGAATAGATCAGCAGGTTGGGCATTCATCTCTATGGGTTAAGCGCTGTACTGGGCGATCTCCGGCAGTCCCATAGAGACGAATGGAGTGGTAGCGAGCAGGCTTGACCTACTGTTCTGGTGATCAGTAGGGGTCCCAGCAGTAGGAGCACCACTGACCTACTCATACATATCCAGGAAAAGAAACAGGTCAATGGCGCAGAGCCGTTCTATGAAAATTGTCACATCCCTTCATTAGTAAGTAGAGCTGAAGATCAACTTTAGGGGGGTCTTCTTTATGGACACCTCTTCTCAATGTTTATTTTACATACAGTATCTGCTTCAATCGCCCATTTTCTTATCTCAAACTATTGCAGAAACTAGAACCAGCCGTTCTGCCTTCAATATCAGCTGCTGAGAGGATGATCACTAAGCAAGAAGCTACTGCTGCAAAAAAGGAGGAGGTGGGTACTCTCACATTGGCATAGCTGCCCTGTGTGCCCACACCCGGTCTAGTGACACGTGGAGACCGAACGGTTACATGTTACTCAGCTCCGCGTTCCGCCATATGGTGCTTTCTCTAAAAGGCAGAAGCACAAGAAGATGCAGTATGGACCCAGTCTATGGAGGCAGTACAGATCCGCACATTACATATCTGTAATGTAATATTCATGGCTGCTAAATCTTTTAAAGTAAATTATCCGATAAAATCAATGTAAAAAAAAAGTCAGGACTCGGCTCTACCCATCAAAAAAAAATTTGGGGGTTACATATACTTCTGACAGAGCTCTATCCTGTGTACACTGGATGTCTGATAATTTTAACAACATAGTATACATATATGGGATCTGCTCTCCTGAATTTCAACTTCCACTGGCATAGAGATAGGTATTACAGGGCATCTGTCAACAGAGACCTGTTACATGTGCCTTGGGCAGCTGAAGGTGTTGGTCCCATGTTCATATGTGCCCGCATTGCTGAAAAAAAAAAGATATGTGTTGGATATATGTGAGATCTGCTCTCCTGAACTTAGATGTCCACTGGCATAGAAATACAGTTGCAAGAAAAAGTATGTGAACAAATTGGTCAAAAATGTGCTCTGATCTTCATCTAAGTCACAACAATAGACAATCACAGTCTGCTTAACTAATAACACACAAAGAATTAAATGTTACCATGTTTTTATTGAACACACCATGTAAACCTTCACAGTGTAGGTGGAAAAAGTATGTGAACCCCTAGACTAATGACATCTCCAAGAGCTAATTGGAGTGAGGTGTCAGCCAACTGGAGTCCAATCAATGAGATGAGATTGGAGGTGTTGGTTACAGCTGCCCTGCCCTATAAAAACACACACCAGTTCTGGGTTTGCTTTTCACAAGAAGCATTGCCTGATGTGAATGATGCCTCGCACAAAAGAGCTCTCAGAAGACCTACAATTAAGAATTGTTGACTTGCATAAAGCTGGAAAGGGTTATAAAAGTATCTCCAAAAGCCTTGCTGTTCATCAGTCCACGGTAAGACAAATTGTCTATAAATGGAGAAAGTTCAGCACTGCTGCTACCCTCCCTAGGAGTGGGCGTCCTGTAAAGATGACTGCAAGAGCACAGCGCAGACTGCTCAATGAGGTGAAGAAGAATCCTAGAGTGTCAGCTAAAGACTTACAAAAGTCTCTAGCATATGCTAACTTCCCTGTTAGCAAATCTACGATACGTAAAACACTAAACAAGAATGGATTTCATGGGAGGATACCATAGAGGAAGCCACTGCTGTCCAAAAAAACCATTGCTGCACGTTTACAGTTTGCACAAGAGCACCTGGATGCTCCACAGCAGTACTGGCAAAATATTCTGTGGACAGATGAAACCAAAGTTGAGTTGTTTGGAAGAAACACACAACACTATGTGTGGAGAAAAAGAGGCACAGCACATCAACATCAAAACCTCACCACAACTGTGAAGTATGGCGGTGGGGGCATCATGGTTTGGGGCTGCTTTGCAGAGTCAGGGCCTGGACGGATTGCTATCATCGAAGGGAAAATAAATTCCCAAGTTTATCAAGACATTTTGCAGGAGAACTTAAGGCCATCTGTCCACCAGCTGAAGCTCAACAGGAGATGGTTGTTGCAACAGGACAACGACCCAAAGCATAGAAGTAAATCAACAACAGAATGGCTTAAACAGAAGAAAATACGCCTTCTGGAGTGGCCCAGAGTCCTGACCTCAACCCGATTGAGATGCTGTGGCATGACCTCAAGAAAGCGATTCACACCAGACATCCCAAGAATATTGCTGAACTGAAACAGTTCTGTAAAGAGGAATGGTCAAGAATTACTCCTGACCGTTGTGCACGTCTGATCTGCAACTACAGGGAACATTTGGTTGAAGTTATTGCTGCCAAATGAGGTTCAACCAGTTATTAAATCCAAGGGTTCACATACTTTTTCCACCTGCACTGTGAATGTTCACATGGTGTGTTCAATAAAAACATGGTAACATTTAATTCTTTGTGTGTTATTAGTTTAAGCAGACTGTGATTGTCTATTGTTGTGACTTAGATGAAGATCAGATCACATTTTATGACCAATTTGTGCAGAAATCCATATCATTCCAAAGGGTTCACATACTTTTTCTTGCAACTGTAAGTATTAGAATAGGTTCCTGTTTAGATTGAGGTCATCTTGCCGTTGTGGGTGGGCACAAATATTTTTTTATTTAAATATATTTGCCAAGAACCTCATGTTTATCACATAAAATGTAGTGTTAGTATATACAGATCTTGCATTTAGTGCCTCGAGACTGCTGTTAAGTTCAGTTTTTTTTCTCAAAATATCATTATACAATTACTATTAAAATTCATAGTGGTTACAAATCACTGCCGGCGCTCCACCTGGCTGGCTGCGCGGTGGATGTTGTAAAAGTCGCCATATTGGTTATGTGACAGCAGACCTGACTTGCCCCAGGTGTAAAAAAATATATATTTCTCCGTGTTTTGCACTGATGATGTAAAATTTACTGATTAGCTTTGGGTGAGACATTAGGCCTTATTAGACAGGAACATCAGTTGAATGGTGGCAGCTAGCTATGGAGCAAGGTTACACTTATGTAAAGCTACACACTGTACAAAAAGTATAATAATCTGTAAGAACAGACACAAGGAATGAGACTGTTTCTGGAGTGATCGGCAAATTACTACGATTCAGCTCCAGCTAGACCAATTTTAAAAACAAGCTGATATGTTTGTAGCCATGAAAGTATTGAAGAAATTCTGTGGTGAAACAAAAACATATGAGCTTCTAGGGCGGTAGACTTGGTTTGACTTTTTTGTTAACAGTACTGATGTTTTTGATCAAAGTTGCAGGATGGTTGGTTTGTCTACTTGTTTTTTATACAAATAGACATTCGAAACACAGAGATATCAAAATGGATGGTCAGTAACAGACAATATATTAGAAAGTTAGAGTGCATCTACAATACTAATCAAGGCTCAACAACTTAAAGGTCCTTGTTCCCTCCCAGACACCCAAGACGGAAAGTAGACAAGAAGGTACTGCACTTATGAACCAAGGCCCAAAATCTGCTAACTGCTAAGGGATTCTATAACTCCCATAGATAGTATGGAGCAACAATCAACATACACACAACGACTACCACTCCATAAACTCCTCCTCGCTGAGGCTGTGTGGGTAGTGGGGGTGAGGGACTTTGGTTCGCCAATTAAGCAACCGATGGGATACATGTAAAAGTGCAGTAAATGCCTTTATCTCCGTTTCTTCTCAAAACAGGAGCTAGGAATAAAAGTCGTGACTGTCAAAAACTCTTCGGCAAGGAGGCAGCATTTGCAAAATATGCAGATGCTAGAAAAAAACCGCAAGAGAGAACAGGTAAGATTTCCTGACATGGGTTTTGACAATCTCTACTTCTTTGGTTATTTATGGGACCTGGTGCTGGTTCGCCCTCTGGTTCAGTCATATAAGTTCAGATACAACTTCTCCTTCTCGCTCTTAATTTGGCTCTGGTGTCTAACCATGTTCATCACTCTGGTTGACTTCTGGCTGGGCCTGGCACACATGTATGGTATTTGGGGCATCTGTTGTAGGCTCTGTAACTCATTTAGAGATACAAAAAATTGACATCAGTTTTATAATCCACCACCCACTCCTGGGGAAAAAATCTTTATGCCAGAACTGGAGAAGACTGTTGATGGCCCCACCGTGGCATTTACATAGATAAAAGATTCAGACTGTATAATAAAAATAAAAAATTAGGCTCTTTTCAGGAGCTGCTTCACACCACCCACTAGAAAAGTGGCGTTATAGGGTACGGCCACATGTTCAGGTTCCCCTATCATCTGTCAGTGGGAAAGCTAAACTAGACCCACACAACCTTGAACCCCTAAATTCATTTTTGACACCAGACCAGGCCCCAAAACCCATTCAGACGACAAGCCAGATGGCTAAAAATACATTTAGACGCCAGAAATGTCCCTAAATAAAGACACCGCACCAGAACCCTAAAATTAAATCAGATCCCAGACTATCCTAGAAATTCATTCAGACCCCAATTTAGATCACCACTCCGAGGCATCAACTCACACACTGGGGAACTCATTCTGCGTTGGAGTAGATTATACCACATTAATCAAATGTTGTAGGATAAATTTTTTAATTCTTAAACTTAACACTTTTATCTAGAAAAGCTTCACCAGTTTTCCTACTCCACCCTCTTACTGGAGTGAGATTGCAATGGTTTTTTTGCAACTTAAAAAAAAAAAAAAAAGTCTCATTGATAAATCTGGAGTGAAACTTATCAAGATAGCTAACCAGGCCCACTTTCCCACCCATATTTTTAAACTGGAGTGAATGGTGTAAAAATGCAAGTCCAAAAAGTCGTAAAGGCCCCCATTTTGCTACTTTTTAAAGCCAGAATTCTGGAGTCAAGTCATCATAAATCAAGGCCTTAGTGTGCTAGTCCCCGATGGTAGTTCAGGGCCTGATGGACCTGCCATTCTCTAGTGCATGTATGCCGACTGGTCTACAAGGTTTGGACAGCGAACCTTTCCTGCTCGGATTTAGACTGTGGTCCACTACTTGAGGACCACCTGTGCTAGAAGGGGTCTTTGGTCACCTATCGAATTCTCATGACTTGAATGTTTTCTTAAAGGCCCTTTACAATGCAGAGAATCTGCCAGATAATCGCTAACAAGCGTTCACAGGAACACTCATTAGCGATTATCTGGTGGTGTAAAGTTGCCGCTGATTACTCTAGTTCGTCGGCTTATATCCTCATTTGCCGGCAGAAGAATGTGCCATCTAAATAGGACTCTGCAGCTGGTGAACAATGATTCTGTATGAGGACAAGTGATGGCAATAACGATTGCTACTCCCCATACTGTGAAAGTCTCCTCGAGCAGGTGATTATCATGAAGGAAAACTTCCTTCAATCGCTTGCAAAATTGGCCCATGTGGGGCCTTTACTTGGCAAGATCTATAGAGGTCGTGTCCCTGTGCTGGTTCTCGTCACCATCAAGACCAATCTGCAATGGTTCCCCTCTTGCTAGGGGCCCTATCGCAACCCATTGGATGCCTCTATGGTACATCTGCCCTTGTATTATGGTCTAACTCTATGGGGCATATTTATTAGGACTGGCGTTTTAGACACTGGTCTTAATATGCCCTATAGCTGGCGGTGGATTGCCGGTTATGGCGCCAGCCATCCTTGTGTCATACTCTACCCTTTCAGGTCCTTCATTAGTGACTCCTACCGCTCAACTGGATGGAGAAAGGAGAACATCTCATGAAACATAAGTGTTGGGTAGACATTATAGATGAGAAAATCAAATCTAGCGAAGTGGAATTCGATCCGGATTTCAGGATAAATTTGATTTGCCCCAAAGCCGAATTTCCTCATGCTTCGTAGTAGCAAATCAATTTAACCTGAAATAGCGTAAAATTTAAAAAAAAAATCATACTCACCTCCTCCATTTGCTCGCGATGGGTCGACCGCCGCCATTTTTATTGAAGATCTCGGCCGAAATCCTGTGCGTGGCGACTAGAGATGAGCGAATTTCATGTTATGATATTCCTTCACGCTTTGTTTGGTGGTAAAAGCAGAATTGCGTTATGGATTCCGTTACCACGGACCATAACACAATTCTATGACGGAATGCATAACGGAATGCCTCTAGAAGTCTATGGCCTGCATAACGGAAACCGGACGGATCCGCTTTGCAGCCTATAAACTTCTATTATGACGGAATGACCCCATCTTGGGCCGCACGAGATTTCGCGCCAGTCCTTCAAGCAAGATGGTGGCGGCCGGGGCATTGCACGCAAATTGGGGCGATATATAAGATTTCATTTTTTTTCTATTAATTTTACACTGTTTTTACTCTCAGATGCCGCCATTACGTATGAATGCAGCCTCTGAGGGGTACAATGATGGGGAAGGCGGCGGCGCTATCGCAGCCTCCTGTCATTGCACCTGCTACCTAAAAAAAAAAAATGCGCTTTATGACAAAGTAAATCGTCACAAAGCTAATTTTCTGGGTAAAATTCAGCGAGGCAGCTGAATCAAATTTTCCAAAACTTCGCTCATCTCTCTAGCAGACATCTCTCCTTGCACGGGCAGCTTTATACATCGCTTTAACTACTCAAACCCAACGCTCACAGAACATCGGACCCATATTAGATGGGACCACGTCTCCAGCAATCACTCTCTACTACATCGGATTTCCTCTCTTAATCATAACCATTGTTCTCCATTGCCTGCACAGATAAATAATTTGCAGTCGCAGGCCGAATTGAAAAGGAATATCCACAGGGAAGCCAAGATCAATAAACACAAAACGAAGGAAATGAAGGCTAAGAAAGTGAGAGAAAATGTGATGAAGTGTCACGAAGATGAAGGTTTCCTTCCCGTGGAACATGATGAAACTTTTAATATGGATCACGGTGAGACTTACAACTTCTACCCTGCAAAGTAACGGTGCATGCATGGCTGAAAGGGATGGGGCGTGGACACTTTACATTTAGGAGACTTTTCCCTCAATTTTATCTTCTTATTGCAGGCAACCCATGGCCCTGGAATATTCAAGAACCCAGTCCAAGTCTAGAGTGTCATCGGGGGAAGGGCAAGTTACAGATGTGGTTCCAGCCTCATTGTGATGAGTCGAATTATGACAGCTCAAGCACAGAGTCGCTAGATAGTTGGATAAGAGAAGATGCCAGGAGTCGCCGGAGACCAGCCGCCTTATTCCGGACACGGACTGAAAAGATTCCCACACTCGATGAGTTTTTTGATCGTGAATTTTAAAATCCACCCTTCAGTGGTGTGAATATCCTGTGTCAT
The DNA here is from genome assembly GCF_014858855.1 of Bufo gargarizans. Taxonomy (NCBI): domain Eukaryota; kingdom Metazoa; phylum Chordata; class Amphibia; order Anura; family Bufonidae; genus Bufo; species Bufo gargarizans. The sequence goes on along the minus strand of NC_058090.1, from coordinate 37,689,048 downwards.
ACCTAGGACGGGGCAGCAGGGGGCGATGTATGACACAGGCATTCAAAATACACCATAGAAAGTTTTCCCTAGAGTGTTGCTTTAAGGGCTTAAAGGGATTCTGTCACCTCCACTAAGGCAAAAAACGATTTAAAACCAGCCATGCAGCACAGCTTACCTGGATTAGGCTGTGCTGTTCTATCTTGAAATCCGTCCAGCAGTTACTTCAAAAAACGAGTTTGATCAATAAGGAAATGCGTCCTGAAGGTGCCCAGAGGGGCGTTTTTTTCTTCCTAGTGAGCCCAGTACCGCCCCTCTTTCAGTGCCCAGCCCGCCTTCCTAGTACTTTCTAACCGCCGCCCCCAGCCTGCCACAGCCTCCCCTCCCTCTCCTCCCCCTCCCTCACGCCGAACGAAGTCTCGCACAGGCGCAGTAACCACTGAGGGCTGCGCCTGTGCGATCATCAGGAGACTGAGGGCGGCAGCTTCATCTTAGTCACTGGGCATGCGCCGAGCCCAGTGACGTCCGATGCTCGCTCTTCCCTCAGTCAGTCTTGTAGGAAGCGCAGAGGATTGCCGATCGCTGCTGCACCCTGCGCTTTCTCCAGTCTGCCTGCCACAGTGAAGACGGCCAGCGATTTCTTTCCCCACCCTCCCTTCAGGAAAGAAATAAGTATTTGTTGGGGCGAATTAGGTATTATTATATTAAGTAAAGGCAGGCAGACTGGAGAAAGCGCAGGGTGCAGCAGCCGATCGGCAATCCTCTGCGCTTCCTACCAGGCTGACTGAGGGAAAGAGCTAACATCGGACGTCACTGGGCTCGGCGCATGCCCAGTAACGAAGATGAAGCTGCCGCCCTCAGTCTCCTGATGATCGCACAGGCGCAGCCCTCAGTGGTTACTGCGCCTGTGCGAGACTTCGTTCGGCGTGAGGGAGGGGGAGGAGAGGGAGGGGAGGCTGTGGCAGGCTGGGGGCGGCGGTTAGAAAGTACTAGGAAGGCGGGCTGGGCACTGAAAGAGGGGCGGTACTGGGCTCTCTAAGAAGAACAAAACGCCCCTCTGGGCACCTTCAGGACGCATTTCCTTGTTGATCAAACTCGTTTTTTGAAGTAACTGCTGGACGGATTTCAAGATAGAACAGCACAGCTTAATCCAGGTAAGCTGTGCTGCATGGCTGCTTTTAAATCGTTTTTTGCCTTAGGGGAGGTGACAGAATCCCTTTAAGCCTTATGTGTTCGGTATATTTTTGGATTCTCTTCTTACTTCTGCAAGGATCTAAATCTGCCCTTGATCTGAACAATTCAAAGGGAATGTGAAACCTAAATCTGTTAGTTTTATAGGCAAATGCATTTGAATTTCTTCTACATTTTTTCTATCGAGGGGTTATCGTATGATTAATGTACAAAATGAAAATCAGACATCATATAGGACATGACAATCTCTTTCTAACAAAGCTAGAACCAGCCCTGTACCTCACATGGGTCCAGAGATCTCCACACTCATTGCTCTGCTACCTGCAGATTACATACTGGCAGCTCGGAGGCGTGTCCTTTCTCAGAGGGCGTGTTCTTTCTGCTGCAGCTCTCTCCATATTACAGCTCTCTCCATATTACAGCTTCCAACATAAGTTGCGGCTGGTGGCAGTTAAAAGATGAAACTGAGCATGTACACCTACCTCAACCAGGTGGATCGAGAGATAAGGAAAACCATGAACAGCAGGTGGCGCTATACAGATACATTTTATTAAATAGCTCAGTGGCTATATTACATTTTTAAATTACAGAACTATTCAGATTAAAAAAATTGAATATTTTTTGTGGTACAGCCCCTTTAAGATTAGGGACACACTTGAAAATCCAGTGGAAAAAGTACTGTGCCTCTCTGAGAATCACCCAGGGTACGGTGTTTTTAAGAGACTGTAAACATATGTGTCCTTTGATCAAGGGCGTAGCTAAATGGTCATGGGCCCTCTTGCTTGGGTCCCCCTTCCATTAGTGCTTTGTGGTAAGGGGCAGGGGAGCACCTAGCCTTTCTGTTTCCTGATACACCACCACCCCCCCCCCCCCCCCCCTCCGCCATGCTAAATTCTCAACCTAACCCCTTCCCTACAGCCCAACTGTTAGAGACATACTTGGAAAACGTTACATACAGCGCTACAAAACATAAAGGGTAAGGGTACTTTCACACTTGCGTTAAAGTTTTCCGGTATTGAGTTCCGTCCTCAGGGCTCAATACCGGAAAACAATTGATCAATTTTATCCTAAAGCATTCTGAATGGAGAGCATCCCGTTCCGGATGCATCAGTTCAGTCCCTCTTACGTTTTTTGGCCGGAGAAAAATCCTGAACATGTGCCGGAATGCATTAATGTTGGATCCGGCCCCAAGTGTTCCGGCAAAATGGATGCATCCTCCCACCTTCTGAACAGCCCATTCTGCCACCCCCAATACTGTACCCGCTGTGCTCCCCAATACTATACTGCAGCAACAGTCCCCCTGAAAATAATAGTATCACACAGATAGTGCCCCCTTCCATAATAATTGGCAGAAAGCACCCTAAAAAATAACTGTGCCCAGCAAATAGTGTCCCTGACACTAATAGTGTTGTAAACATATCACCCCAAAATAATTGTGCCAGCCCAAAGTCCCCCCCCCCCCCGTAATAGTGCTCCCCAAAGTCCCACCAATAGAAATAATTATCTGTCAGAGTGCATAGTTTTATTAGTGCCCCAAATAGTGATAATGCCCCTATTGTGCCCATACTTGTAATCATGTCCCCCATAGCCCTCAGTACTAATACTTCTTATAATGTGTGCCAATACAAAAAATACCCCTATAATGTGCACCAGTACAAACACTACCCTTTTATAACATGCATCAGTGCAAATATCCCCTTACAATGTACACCAGTACAAAATACACACCCTTAACTTTCAGATCAGACCTCCATGTCAGACCTCCCCCCTACCCCAAGTATTAAACTTCAGATCAGACCCCAATTAGACCTCAGATCAGACCATAAAATAAATAAACTTACCTCTCCTCCTCCGCCGCTGCTCTCCGAGTTCGGCCGTCTCCCCTGCATTCTCAGCATCCAGTCTTCTCTGGGCCCAAGCTGCACTGTCACCTGACTGCCTGCAGCGCACTATGTCCTGGCGCTGTACCCAGTCAGGACAGTGCAGCACAGGAGGAGGGGCGAGTACAGCGCTCGCAGCACTTCCCTCCCCCTGCTTCCTGCAGACTAGTGAGCGCTTCCATAATGGGTGCGCTCACCATTATTCACTTTATTAGACCCACTGCCTCTTCTAAAGCGGAAAATACAGCGCCACTGGCAGGGGGGGCCCTGTGGGCTCCTCTGGCTTAGAGGCCCGGTTGCAAATGAGGTCTATAGCTATGCCACTGGCTGTGATGCAATCCCTCTAGTGGAGTGTGTAAATAGCTGTACAGTAAAGGTGTGTTTTGTGCTGCAAAAAATTGACTCGCCTCCATCTGTGTTATTTCTGTGCTATTCCAAAATATCAGTGTGCGCCCCCTCCCTCTCCATCCTTTAGGCCGTCTAGAAGGTCCCCAAGGACTTATTCAGAGGGATTGTCATATCGTTCTACACACAGACAGCACCCAGTCTTAATAGTGACCAATTTAATGGGTACATTTACATGGGTGATTATTTTCAAGGACCATTGGTAGGTTTCAATAAAATTACAGAATGTTCTACTTTATCCGGGGTTTTTTCGCGCTGAACTGGCCCTATAAAAATGAATCGGTCTTCCTGAAAAATGGATGTCATATGGCTGACATCCAGGGCCATCTTTAACACGGGGAAAAAAGGGCAGCTGCCCCGGGCCCAGTTGCTCCTGTGGGGACCAAGGCAGCTGCTTCTTGAGCCCCGCTGGCCACTGGTGACGTGGGGGGAGGGGGGGGGGTGGCGGCAGGGCACAGGGAGATGAGCTCTTCCATTGTAGAAGCGCTCATCTCCATAGTCATCTGTATCACTTTCCTCAGGACAGCGATACAGATGGAAGCGCTGGGGCAGGGGAGGGAGAGGCATCTCCCTTCGCTGTTCCTCTGATAGGGTGCAGGCACTAGGCCTGCACCCTATCAGAGGCCGATGCAGGCGGCGCGATCTCGACATCGCGCCGCCTGAGCCGTACAGCACAGGACACAGGCCGGAAGAGGCCTGCATCGCTGCCAGCATGATGGAGGTAAGTATGTGACTATTTTTTTTATATGGTACTACTACTGGCACATGATTGGGGGGTATCTATGGGGGCACTCGTTATTGGCACATGGTTGAGGGCATCTATGGGGGAACTTGTTATTGGCACATGGTTGAGGGCATCTATGGGGGAACTTGTTATTGGCACATGGTTGAGGGCATCTATGGGGCACCTGTTACTGGCACATGATTAGGGGGCATCTATGGGGGCACTTGTTACTGGCACATGATTAGGGGGCATCTATGGGGGCACTTGTTATTGGCACATGATTAGGGGGCATCTATGGGGGCACTTGTTATTGGCACATGATTAGGGGGCATCTATGGGGGCACTTGTTATTGGCACATGATTAGGGGCATCTATGGGGGCACTTGTTATTGGCACATCACATGATTAGGGGCATCTATGGGGGCACTTGTTATTGGCACATAATTAGGGTCATCTATGGGGGCACTTGTTACTGGCACATGATTAGGGGCATCTATGGGGGCACTTGTTATTGGCACATGATTAGGGGTATCTATGGGGGCACTTGTTACTGGCACATGATTGGGGGGCATCTATGTGGGTACTTGTTACTGGCAGATGATTGGGGGCATCTATGGGGGTACTTGTTACTGGCACATGATTGGGGGGCATCTATGGGGTACCTGTTACTGGCACATGATTAGGGGCATCTATGGGGGCACTTGTTATTGGCACATCATTGGGGGGCATCTATGGGGGCACTTGTTACTGGCACATGATTGGGGGCATCTATGGGGGCACTTGTTAGTGGCACATTATTGGGGGGCATCTATGGGGCACATCTTACCGGCACATTATTGAGGGGCACTTCTTACTGGCACATTATAGGGGGCATCTACTGAGGCCACGAAGAAGGGGTATTTTATATGGGGGGCTCTGTATAGTGGTATTTTATACTGGGACACATTAGAGTGGGTACTATGGGGAAGGGGAGAGAGGGGCACTAAAAAGGGGTATTTTATACTTGCACATTATGGGTGACACTAAGGGTATCTACTGGGGCACTATATATGGGGCATTTTAAACTGGTACATTATTGGGGGCACTAGGAAGAAAGAGGGAGAGGAGCATTATGGGGCATTTACTAGGGGCACTATATAGGGGTATTTTATACTGGCACATTATAGGGGCACTATGGGGACATTAGCTCAACTGGGGGTATTAAAAGGGGGTATTTTTTGCATGGGCACATTATAAGGAGAATTATTACTACTGGGTGCATTATGATGGGCTTTATTACTACTGGGGGTCTATGGGGAGCATGATTACTAGTATGAGCACTATGGGAGCATTATTACTTCTGGAACACAGTGGGGTCATGTTGGGGGCCCTGTAGGAGCACTATTACTACCATGTGTGCTCTAGCAGAGAATTATTCCTATTGGTGGGACTTTTAGGAGCACTATTACCGTAGGGGTACCTTGGCACAGTATCAGCTGTGGGGGACGTTATGTTTACACTATTAGTGTCAGGGGAACTATTTGCTGCGCGCAGCCATTTTAGGGCACTGTGTGCCAATAATTATTGAAGGGCACTATCTGCCTGGTACTACTATTATCAGGGGGTTTATCTGTTTCTGCAGTATAGTATTGGGGAGCACAGCGGCACAGTATTGGCGGTGGCAGGATGATTTGTCCAGAACATGGGAGGATGATGGAAAAGTAGTAAACTAAGGGTACTTTCACACTAGCGTTTTTCTTTTCCGACGCTGAGTTCCGTCCTAGGGGCTCAAATCCGGAAAAGAACTGATCAGTTTTATCCTAATACATTCTGAATGGAGAGTAATCAGTTCAGGATGCATCAGGATGTCTTCCGTTCAGTCTTTTTGACTGATCAGGCTTTTCAGAAAACTGTAGCATGTTGTATTTTTACCTCCGGACAAAAATCCTGAAAACTTTGACTGAACGCCGGATCAGGCCTTTTTCCCATTGACTTGCGCCGTGTGTTCCGTCAAACCGGATCCGGCTTTTGCATGTTAAACCCGAAAAATGAGAAAAAAAAAGTTAAAGTCCATAAATGGCGGATCCGTTTTTTCCAATGCGTTTTTTCATTGTGATCAAAATCCTGATCAGTATTCAAATGTAATCCGTTTTCACGTTTTTCCGGATCCGGCAGGCAGTTCCGGTGTCGGAATTGAACGCCGGATTTAAACAACGCTAGTGTGAAAGTAGCCTAAGATTTTGTTTGTCAAACTGCAGCGATGAGAAATGGCAAAAAAATGGTGGTCTGGTCTGAAGGTCTGAAAAGGAGAAGATGAGGAAAGAGAACATCTACATCAAAGAGACGTCACTGGATGTAAGAGGTATGGGGCGCTGTATTACCCTGGATGTAGGGGTGGATGAGGGGTTAGTAGTACAGCACTATCTGCACATTGTAAAAAATTAAAAAAATTCTAAGAAATCTGCAAAATACTATATATTTGTGTCAGAAGTTTTAAATTTTTAGAATATTAAATACAGCCATTTTACTTTATACTTCTGTGCTAATTATTTTTTCTCTATATTAAGGGACACTATCGTCACCAGAACCACAACAGCTAAACGTAGTAGTTCTGGTGTCTATAGCGCGTCTCTGCAAGCTTTGTAATGTAAACACTGCCTTTTCAGAAACTGCCAAGGAACACCTCTGGTGGCCACTCATCATTAATAAAGTTTACTACTCTACGAGGTGTGTGGATTTTTTTTTTGTGTGTGTTGTGGTGGAGGGTGAGATTGCATGCTAGGGTGTGGGAAGGCGGGATCCATGGGGCCCAAGTAAATTCTTGCCTAGGGTCCAATCAATATAAAGACTGCCCTGCTGACATCTATAGCTTGTTTTTTGTCTGGTTGTTTGGTCATTGTGAAAGGAGCTGAAACCATGAAGCAGAACCAAAGCCAAATAGACCAGCATTTAAAAGGACCTAGGTGGTATTGATCCTGCATCAGTTCTTCTCTGTGCCTACCAGTGATGCCCAAACCTATGAGAGTGAAGAAACCAGTGGCATACCTACCATGTAGGCAGACCACCTGATTGCTATGGGGCCTGGAAAAGAGAATGCCCAATACCATATTTTTCTCTACTCGATAAAAAGCCATAACATTTTCCAGCAGCCGCCACTAGGGGGAGCTCAGTGCATAGATATTTTACAGCCTCCATTAAAGGGGTTGTCCACCATTTTTATATTGATGACCTATCTTTAGAATAAGTCATCAATATCAGATCGGCGTGTGTCTGACTGCAGGCACCCCCGCCGATCAGCTGTGTGAAGAGAAAGCACCACCCGTACCAGCAATGGAGTACTAAGGAAGGGGGCGGTCCGACCCGGCTTTCAGCTCTCAGGGGGTGCCAGAGTCCAGAAGCAATGAGTGCTTCCATCAATAAAAATGGAAGCGCTCATTGCTGGAGCGCTGGGAGCTGATGTCCTGTCACTCACCGCTCAGCTCTCCGCGCTCCTTCTCTCCTTCAGGCCGGCAGCGCTCTGAATGGTGAAGCAGGAAGACTTCTCTAGCTTTCAGCCTGCAGACAAAGATCGCGCTGCCGGCCTGTGTGGGCAGAGCCTGCAGCCAGGAAATCTGCATAAGATCCGCCCACACAGTGCTGCAGAGCGATCTGTGTCTGCAGGGGAGAGAGGACTGTGAGCTTCAGGAACGGGACAAGGTGAGTAGTTACTGTGGGGTTTTTTTGTTTGTTTTTTTAAACACAGAGGGGGCACAATGGGCATTGCTAATGTGAAGGGTGGGCATTTCTAATGTGAAGGGGGCACAATGGGCATTGCTAATGTGAAGGGGGAACAGTGGGCATTTCTACTCTGGAGGGGGCACAGAGGGCATTGCTAACGTGCAGGGGGCACAATGGGCATTTCTACTATGGAGGGAGCACAGTGCCAGTGCACAGAAGCATTACTACTCTGAAGGGGGCACAGTGCACAGAGGGCATTACAACTATGAAGGGGGCACAAAGGGCATTACTAGCACAGAGGGCATTACTACTATTAAGGGGGGAACAATGGGCATTTCTACTGTGGAGGGGGCACAATGGGCATTATTACTGTGGAGGGGGCACAATGGGCATTATTACTGTGGAGGGGGCACAATGGGCATTATTACTGTGAAGGGGGCACAATGGGCATTATTACTGTGAAGGGGGCACAATGGGCATTATTACTGTGAAGGGGGCACAATGGGCATTATTACTGTGAAGGGGGCACAATGGGCATTATTACTGTGAAGGGGGCACAATGGGCATTATTACTGTGAAGGGGGCACAATGGGCATTATTACTGTGAAGGGGGCACAATGGGCATTATTACTGTGAAGGGGGCACAATGGGCATTATTACTGTGAAGGGGGCACAATGGGCATTATTACTGTGAAGGGGGCACAATGGGCATTATTACTGTGAAGGGGGCACAATGGGCATTATTACTGTGAAGGGGGCACAATGGGCATTATTACTGTGAAGGGGGCACAATGGGCATTATTACTGTGAAGGGGGCACAATGGGCATTATTACTGTGAAGGGGGCACAATGGGCATTATTACTGTGAAGGGGGCACAATGGGCATTATTACTGTGAAGGGGGCACAATGGGCATTATTACTGTGAAGGGGGCACAATGGGCATTATTACTGTGAAGGGGCACAATGGGCATTATTACTGTGAAGGGGGCACAATGGGCATTATTACTGTGAAGGGGGCACAATGGGCATTATTACTGTGAAGGGGGCACAATGGGCATTATTACTGTGAAGGGGGCACAATGGGCATTATTACTGTGAAGGGGCACAATGGGCATTATTACTGTGAAGGGGGCACAATCGGCATTATTACTGTGAAGGGGGCACAATGGGCATTTTTACTGTGAAGGGGGCACAATGGGCATTTTTACTGTTATGGGGGCACAATGGGCATTTTTACTGTTATGGGGGTACAATGGGCATTACTACTATTAAGGGGCATTATTACTGTAAAGGAGGCACAATAGGGATTACTATATATTTAGATGCCCCCAGCATCTAAATATTTCCCCCATATCAGCCTCCAGAATGTCCATATTGCCCCTATCATCTTCACATTGCCCCCAGTGCCTTATGTTTTATAAAATAAAATAAAAACACTTACCTTTCCTGCTCCGAATGCTGCCGCTCCTCACCGCCCACGCTCGGTCTTCCTCCTCCTCCTCCTCCGTCTGCTGTGCTGTGAACTGGCGCGCACAGCATGAGGTCACAGCGCACCCTCACACTGTGCGGAGCCTTCACAGCCGAGGACCAGGAAGCGGTGAGTACAGAGCCTTCACCACTTCCCAGTCCTCCGATACTAATGAAGCGCTTCCATAATAGAAGCGCTTCAGTAGTATTTGCCCCATAAGACGCAGGGGCATTTCCCCCCTACTTTTGGGGGAAAAAATACATCTTATAGGGCGAAAAATACAGTATATATATGACAGGGAAATGACATCATACAGAAAACCACACCCACCAGTGTTAAATCAAAAACATATGAACAAAACGAAAACACACTTTATAGTGACATTTCTCTGAATTCACTTTATATTATTCCTTCCTTCGGTCCACTGTAAAAAATAATCTGTTTTATTTATATTTTCCAAAAGATATTTTTGTTTTTCAAAAAAAATAATTTATTTTTCAAAAAATGTTTTTTTCCCCCAATTTTTTTTTTTATTTAAAAAATAAAAAAAATTGGGGTTGCACAATTGTAATATTTATAAAGATTGTTATTACTTATTTTCCAAAAGTGAAATTCTGGAAATTTTTATCAAGAAAAAATTATATTTTATTAGTATTTTTAACAAGGTGATCTATCAAAGGAAGCTTTGTACATTATATTCACGTTTGAGTCCGCGGGGCTCAATCGTTTGTAGTCGGTGTATCCAGTAAGCTTCCCTTTGGAGCAATAATTTGTTCAAATTATTATTGAAACAAATTATTGCTCCAAAGGGAAGCCTCCTACGAGCCATATACAATACAGATTTTACAACTTTGGGTCGTTTTGCCAGTATCCAACATGGCGCTTCCACACATGAGTACATGTGGGCATGCGCGTTGGAAGACTGACAGATTCTTTCAGTCTCATTGCGTTCAACTCAGGCGACGCGCCTGTTTTGAACGTAGTGCGACGTCACTCTGCTGAGACGCATCCTGACGCCTGCGCACTTCCCAGCGATAGACGCCAATTTTGGCTATGGCGGACATGGGGTAATACGCTGTCTACATGTGGTATGTCACCTTTCCCATCGCTTGCGCCTCCTATTTTTTAATTAATGTAATCATGTTTATATATAACAGCTGATTGATATTGATGCAACTTATATTTATATGGATGTTTCGTTATATCACTGTATTTTGGCTGATTATATTCTATACCTAATTATGTATCACATATTATATCACTTATTTTTTCACCTTTCATCTGTAAATCATGTTTTTGTGGTTGTTTTTCACATTGATTGTATTATTGATAACTCCACCCTGTAATTATGTATATCTATTTATACCATATGTTACACTTATGTTTGATGCTTGAGAAAGGCTCTGGGCCAGATTTATCATGACTGACGGCTGACTCCACTTTCACATATGGCTAAAGTCAGTTTTAGCCAAGTCAGATTTATGATCGGCCCTTTAAGACTGTAATAAATGTGGTTTGACGATAGCAGTTTATCCGTCAGTAAGCAGCTTTACAAAAGTCGCACGTTTTTATGAAAAAGTCGCACGTTCTATTAAAAAGTCTCATAAGATAAGCATGGTCCTCACTGGAGTGAAATTGCGACTTTTTAAATAGTCCCAATAGTAAATCTGTCTAGAGATTCATTTACATAAGAAAACACGCCCACTTTCAGAAAACTGGCGCGCATAGTGCAGAGCAGAAAAAAGTCGCAAATTTGTGCGCAGTTTTAGCGTTTGGGACTTTTTGGGGACTTTTTCACTCCATTATTCTGACCTGAGCTAATGATAAATCTGGCCCTGTGTGTTTTGAGCCGAAACGTCGCCTCACTGTGCCACCGTGGTTGAATAAATTTTCTACTGGATGTGCTGTCCGTATATATATATTGGAGAATTGCTGTAAAAAAAAAAAAAAAACTTCACTGACCATTTTTTTTCCCCAAAAAATATGTAAAAAAAAACATGGGAGAGATTTATCAAAACTGGTGTAAAGGAAGAACTGGCTTAGTTGCCCATAGAAACCAATCAGATTCCATGTTTCATTTTTTAGAGCTCCTTTGGAAAATGAAAGGTGGAATCTGATTGGTTGCTGTGGACAACTAATCCAGTTCTTCCTTTACACCAGTTTTGATAAATTTCCCCCAATGGGTACATGTCCTATCCGTGGAGAGAAGAGACAGCACACCTCCATGGTTCACTGTGAGAAAGAGGCTTAAAGTGGTATTCCGGTTATAACAAGTTATCCCTACTATCAGATCGGTGGAGGTCTTACTACTTCACGAGAACAGGGGCCCCATAAACTGTGGAGCACCCTGAAATAGACGTGTGGCTGCTCCATTCATTTCTATGGGTGCGCCAGAGATAACGGAGCGCTGTACTCATCTCCGGTGCTCCCATAGAAATAAATGGAGCTGCAGAGCGTTTTTCCGAGCAGCCACTCTGTCTATTTCAGGGGTTATGGGGCCCCTGTTCTTGTGATCGGTGAGGGTCCCAGTGGTAGGATACCCACTGATCTGATAGGGGATAACTTGTTATAACTGGAAAACCCCTTTAAGGCTTCATGCCTGTATTTATGGTTCACAAACAACAGATCCACAAAATACGGATACCTTCCACGTGCAGTCCACCCTTTTCTCACGCCCATAGAGAGAAAGGACTAGTCTTGTCTGAAATACGGAGTAGAATGGGGCACACACATCGGCCCCATAGAAAAGAATGGGTCAGTGGTCTTTACCTCGCTCTCTCAGGGAGGCAGCTGCAAAACTTCCCTTTAGAGTTCCCTGTAACTCTGTGTCAGGAACAGTCAGTGCTCAGAGCATAGTCAGCCAGGCTGTGTCTCCTCACCAGTCTCTGGTGGCCCTTCTCACATGGCAAGCAGACCCTCTCTCCTTCTCAGGGCACCTCTCTGGAGCTTCCTGACTCCCTCCTTCTCCTGAAAACCAACAAAACTTCAGCTGCTTTTCCCAGAGACACAGCACCATCTGGTGGCTGGAAGTAGTCATTGCAGTCCATGAAACCTTATTATTGCAAATGTCTGTGAAATGAAAAGTATTCTAGGGGCTGGTCCTTAGGCTACTTTCACACTTGCGGCAGGACGGATCCGACAGGCTGTTCACCATGTCGGATCCGTCCTGCGGCTATTTCGCCGTGCCGCCGCTCCGTCCCCATTGACTATAATGGGGACGGGGGCGGAGCTCCGGTGCAGCACGGCGGTGCACGGCGAAAGCCGCCGGACTAAAAAGCCTGACATGCAGTAAATTTAGTCCGGCGGCCTTTCGCCGTGCACCGCTGTGCTGCGTCGGAGCTCCGCCCCCGTCCCCATTATAGTCAATGGGGACGGAGCGGCGGCACGGCGAAATAGCCGCAGGACGGATCCGACATGGTGAACAGCATGTCGGATCCGTCCTGCCGCAAGTGTGAAAGTAGCCTTACACACACTTGTCCCCCTCCCTGACGGGAAACCAGACCTGAGGTAAGGGCAGATACACACGACCGTTGTTGTTTTGCGGTCCATTTTTCACGGATCCGTTGTTCCGTATCTGAGGTGTTTTTTTTCTCTGATTTAAGTCCTCTTCCATTATTCCACAAAACATATCCGCATGGTTTCCGTATGCGATCCGTTTTTTTGCTGATCGGAAACGGAAACAGTAACTTATTAATCACCAAACACATGAGCAATATGGGTTGGGCACAGCATTTCTACAGTATGGATCCGCAAAAATACGGATGACATACATATGTGTTCCCTGTGCGTTACGTATTTTTTGCGGACCCATTGACTTAAATGGGGCCTCGGACTGTGATTTGCGGACAATAATAGGACATGCACTACTTTTTTGCGGAACAGAAATACGGAAACGGAATGCACACGGAGTACCTTCCGTTGTTTTTTCAGACCCATTGAAGTGAATGGTTCCGCAAACAAAATGGAACGGAAGCGGAAAGAAAATACGTTTGTGTGCATGAGCCCTAAAGCAGCTTTTTCTTTAACTGGTGATCCCCACCCACTCCCAGTCTATTATCACACACCCTTTTAGGCTTGGGCTACACAACTGACACACCAATGTTGCGTTCCATTTTTTGTAATGATAGTCAATGGTGTCACACCGCATCATGCTGCGACTGTGACGCGACAGTCACACAGAACTCCAGCTTGGATGGATTTTTAGCGACTATCGTGTTGCGGTGTGACACCACTAACTATCATTATAAAAATGTCGCCGTGTAGCCCTAGCCTTACCGGTGAGCATGTTTTAATGGATGATTAAAGGGGTTGTGCAGCGATATATATTGATAGGTCATCAATATCAAAACGGCGGGGGTCCCGGGTGATCAGCTGTTAGAAGAGGACAGTGGTCCGTGAGCGTCACAGCCCCTTTCTAGGCCATGTGACATTGTTCACCGTACATCAATCGTATGGCCTAGTTGCAGCTCAGCTCCATTCCAGTCAATGGGGCTGAGCTGCAATACCAAGCACTGCCACTATACGATGTGGGGCGCTGTCCTTGGAAAGCTTCTGAAACAGCTGATCGGCCAGGGTGCCCGACAATGTGACAGTGATGAACTATCTTGAGGATAGGTCATTATTATAATTTCCTGGATAACCCTTTTAAATAGTGAATTGTCTGTGACTTTTTTTTTTCTGGTATTTTTTCCCTAGAGAAAAAAACCTAAAAGCTTCAGCATGCTGTATAAAAAATAAAACAACACCAGAGATCCAAAAAAGCTTTGCATTTTTAACAAAACCGTCTGCAGCAAAAAAAAAAAAAAAATTAACGCTTGTCATATTTCCCATAGACCTTCAGCTAGCATCTGGAACTGGTGTTTTTGCTGGAAAAAAAGGCACCGCCATAAAAAACTGTTTAAAACCTGTGTGAACCCAACTTAAGACTACCGCACACAATGCGGATTTGGTGCGATTTTTCCACTTAGATATTCGTGCGGTAAAAACACAGCGTAATACAGTACCAGCAAAGTCAATCTGACAAATCTCGGGTTTTAAAATTCCGTACCTTCTGTAGAGCGGTTTTCCCCATAGACTTTAATGGGTTTTTTTTTTTTACATAAACAGGAAAGCTGCACGAAAATCTGCATAAAAAAGTACAAAAATGAATCAAAACAGCGATAAATAGTCCAGATTAATGTGCGTTTTTTTGAGTGCGGATTTCATGCCGATCTTCTGCACCATGTGTAGGTACAATAAGGCCTCTTTCACACAAGCAATGCGGATTGCTACAGGATCTGTTCAGGCGGAAACAGATGGTTTTGCACGCACGTTCAGACGGTTTTGTCTGCAAATTGCGTTCAGTTTTTACACTGGTGGCTGGTGCAATCAGTTTTTGATGCGTTTTCACTCGCGTGGAAAAAAAAAAGAAAAAGAAGAATTAGGGCTCTTTCACACGAGCGGATGCCGTGCGTGGAATCCGCTGCGTGAATGAGAGTCAAGACCCGTTCCGGACTGCAGAGCCACGGAGCAGTAACATGACTGATAATGCTCCGTGCCTCTCTGTGATCTCTTTACTACAAAATCAGAGTGAGATAAAGTTGTCGCCGTGATTTTGTAGTAAAAAGGTCACAGAGAGGCAAGGAGCGTTATCAGTCATGTTACTGCTCCATGTCTCTGCTGTCCGGAGCGCGGCTTGACTCTCATTCACACAGCGGATTACACGCACGGCATCCGCTCGTGTGAAAGAGCCCATACAAACTACATCTCCTAGCAACCCAGGATGTATAAGTATAGCGCTAAAAGGTTTATATAAGCTTTATAAGTGCACAAAGACAAGCGCACATAAATAAGAAAGAGTCCATAACAGTATAATCAAGACACAGATATATAAGAATCCAATATAGCATGCAAAGGTCAGGCATGACCAAATATTACCAACCAGCAAAAACTCCACCACGGCGCCCAGAAGTGCGTTTTTCCAGTTAGCATCCTAAGGCTGGGTTCACACGAGCGTGTCCGGATGCGTCCCAGTGTATTGCGGCAAACCCGCGCGATTAGGTACGCAATTGCAGTCAGTTTTGACTGCGATTGCGTTCCGATGTTCAGTTTTTATCGCGCGGGTGCAATGGACCATGTGATGGACCATGTGATTGGAGCATGTGGAGCATGTTTTCCCTTATAACTAGGGATGAGCGAACCTGAACTGTATAGTTCGGGTTCGTACCGAATTTTGGGGTGTCCGTGACACGGACCCGAACCCAGACATTTTCGTAAAAGTCCGGGTTCGGGTTCGGTGTTCGTCGCTTTCTTGGCGCTTTTTGAAAGCAACAAGCGTCATACTACTTGCCCCAAGAGGCCGTCACAGCCATGCCTACTATTGGCATGGCTGTGATTGGCCAGAGCACCATGTGACCCAGCCTCTATTTAAGCTGGAGTCACATAGCGCCGCCCGTCACTCTGCTCTGATTAGCGTAGGGAGAGGTTGCAGCTGCGACAGTAGGGCGAGATTAGGCAGATTAACTCCTCCAAAAGACTCCATCCATTGATCAATCTGCAGCTGTGGATGATTGAACTGCTGCTATTGAATTGCTCACTGTTTTTAGGCTGCCCAGAGCGTTTTTCAGTCACTTTTTTCTGGGGTGATCGGCGGCCATTTTGTGTCTTGTGTTGCGCCAGCACAAGCTGCCACCAAGTGCATTTAACCCACAATGGTGTGGTTGTTTTTTGGCTAAAGCCTACATCAGGGTGAAGCTGTCACACCAAGTGCATTTAACCAGCAATAGTCTGTTTATTTTTTGGCCATATACTACATCAGGGGCAAGCTGCGCCTGTCACCAAGTGCATTTAACCCTCAATGGTGTGGTTGTTTTTTGGCTAAAGCCTACATCAGGGTCAAGCTGTCACACCAAGTGCATTTAACCAGCAATAGTCTGTTTATTTTTTGGCCATATACTACATCAGGGGCAAGCTGCGCCTGTCACCAAGTGCATTTAACCAGCAATAGTCTGTTTATTATTTGGCCACATACTACATCAGGGGCAAGCTGCGCCTGTCACCAAGTGCATTTAACCCTCAGTAGTGTGGTTGGTCAAGCTGTCACACCAAGTGCATTTAACCATCAATAGTGTGGTTATTTTTTGGCCATATCCCAGTCTAATTCTGTCAGTAAACGTATACCTGTCACCCAGCGCCTAAATACTAGGCCTCAACTTTATATCCAGCTAAATCTGTCGTTACTGGTGTGGCTGGTCAAGTTATTTAGTGTCCGTCAAAGCACAGTTTTTGTTCTGGGTTGAAATACAATTCCCAATTTAGCAATTTCCTAATTTAGTGGTTTCTGCTGTATCAAAGCTATTTTAAATCTATCCCTAAAAGGGTATATAATATTCAAGGTGCACATAGGGTCATTCAGAATAACTTCACACACACGCTACTGTGCATTTCCAAGTCTAATTCTGTCAGTAAATCTATACCTGTCACCCAGCGCCTAAATACTAGGCCTCAAATTTATATCCTGCTAAATCTGTCGTTACTGCTGTACTGTTGTGGCTGGGCAAGTTATTTAGTGTCCGTCAAAGCACAGTTTTTGTTCTGGGTTGAAATACAATTCCCAATTTAGCAATTTCCTAATTTAGTGGTTTCTGCTGTATCAGAGCTATTTGAAATCTATCCCTAAAATAGTATATCAGAATCAAGGTGCACATAGGGTCATTCAGAATAACTTCACACACACGCTACTGTGCATATCCCAGTCTAATTCTGTCCGTAAAACGTATACCTGTCACCCAGCGCCTAAATACTAGGCCTCAAATTCATAGTCAGCTAAATCTGTGGTTACTGCTGTGCCTGTATTAGTGTAATACGGTACTTAAATAGATAGCCAGATAGTGTTAGGTGTCTGTAAAAAAAGGCCTGAATTTGAATTTAATACATTGGGCCAAATAATATTTTTGTTGTTGTGGTGAACGATAACAATGAGGAAAACATCTAGTAAGGGACGCGGACGTGGACATGGTCGTGGTGGTGTTAGTGGACCCTCTGGTGCTGGGAGAGGACGTGGCCGTTCTGCCACATCCACACGTCCTAGTGTACCAACTACCTCAGGTCCCAGTAGCCGCCAGAATTTACAGCGATATATGGTGGGGCCCAATGCCGTTCTAAGGATGGTAAGGCCTGAGCAGGTACAGGCATTAGTCAATTGGGTGGCCGACAGTGGATCCAGCACGTTCACATTATCTCCCACCCAGTCTTCTGCAGAAAGCGCACAGATGGCGCCTGAAAACCAACCCCATCAGTCTGTCACATCACCCCCATGCATACCAGGGAAACTGTCTGAGCCTCAAGTTATGCAGCAGTCTCTTATGCTGTTTGAAGACTCCGCTGGCAGGGTTTCCCAAGGGCATCCACCTAGCCCTTCCCCAGCGGTGGAAGACATAGAATGCACTGACGCACAACCACTTATGTTTCCTGATGATGAGGACATGGGAATACCACCTCAGCATGTCTCTGATGATGACGAAACACAGGTGCCAACTGCTGCGTCTTTCTGCAGTGTGCAGACTGAACAGGAGGTCAGGGATCAAGACTGGGTGGAAGACGATGCAGGGGACGATGAGGTCCTAGACCCCACATGGAATGAAGGTCGTGCCACTGACTTTCACAGTTCGGAGGAAGAGGCAGTGGTGAGACCGAGCCAACAGCGTAGCAAAAGAGGGAGCAGTGGGCAAAAGCAGAACACCCGCCGCCAAGAGACTCCGCCTGCTACTGACCGCCGCCATCTGGGACCGAGCACCCCAAAGGCAGCTTCAAGGAGTTCCCTGGCATGGCACTTCTTCAAACAATGTGCTGACGACAAGACCCGAGTGGTTTGCACGCTGTGCCATCAGAGCCTGAAGCGAGGCATTAACGTTCTGAACCTTAGCACAACCTGCATGACCAGGCACCTGCATGCAAAGCATGAACTGCAGTGGAGTAAACACCTTAAAACCAAGGAAGTCACTCAGGCTCCCCCTGCTACCTCTTCTGCTGCTGCCGCCTCGGCCTCTTCTGCTGCTGCCGCCTCGGCCTCTTCCTCCGCCTCTGGAGGAACGTTGGCACCTGCCGCCCAGCAAACAGGGGATGTACCACCAACACCACCACCACCACCTCCGTCACCAAGCATCTCAACCATGTCACACGGCAGCGTTCAGCTCTCCATCTCACAAACATTTGAGAGAAAGCGTAAATTCCCACCTAGCCACCCTCGATCCCTGGCCCTGAATGCCAGCATTTCTAAACTACTGGCCTATGAAATGCTGTCATTTAGGCTGGTGGACACAGACAGCTTCAAACAGCTCATGTCGCTTGCTGTCCCACAGTATGTTGTTCCCAGCCGCCACTACTTCTCCAAGAGAGCCGTGCCTTCCCTGCACAACCAAGTATCCGATAAAATCAAGTGTGCACTGCGCAACGCCATCTGTGGCAAGGTCCACCTAACCACAGATACGTGGACCAGTAAGCACGGCCAGGGACGCTATATCTCCCTAACTGCACACTGGGTAAATGTAGTGGCAGCTGGGCCCCAGGCGGAGAGCTGTTTGGCGCACGTCCTTCCGCCGCCAAGGATCGCAGGGCAACATTCTTTGCCTCCTGTTGCCACCTCCTCCTTCTCGGCTTCCTCCTCCTCTTCTTCCACCTGCTCATCCAGTCAGCCACACACCTTCACCACCAACTTCAGCACAGCCCGGGGTAAACGTCAGCAGGCCATTCTGAAACTCATATGTTTGGGGGACAGGCCCCACACCGCACAGGAGTTGTGGCGGGGTATAGAACAACAGACCGACGAGTGGTTGCTGCCGGTGAGCCTCAAGCCCGGCCTGGTGGTGTGCGATAATGGGCGAAATCTCGTTGCAGCTCTGGGACTAGCCGGTTTGACGCACATCCCTTGCTTGGCGCATGTGCTGAATTTGGTGGTGCAGAAGTTCATTCACAACTACCCCGACATGTCAGAGCTGCTGCATAAAGTGCGGGCCGTCTGTTCGCGCTTCCGGCGTTCACATCCTGCCGCTGCTCGCCTGTCTGCGCTACAGCGTAACTTCGGCCTTCCCGCTCACCGCCTCATATGCGACGTGCCCACCAGGTGGAACTCCACCTTGCACATGCTGGACAGACTGTGCGAGCAGCAGCAGGCCATAGTGGAGTTTCAGCTGCAGCACGCACGGGTCAGTCGCACTACGGAACAGCACCACTTCACCACCAATGACTGGGCCTCCATGCGAGACCTGTGTGCCCTGTTGCGCTGTTTCGAGTACTCCACCAACATGGCCAGTGGCGATGACGCCGTTATCAGCGTTACAATACCACTTCTATGTCTCCTTGAGAAAACACTTAGGGCGATGATGGAAGAGGAGGTGGCCCAGGAGGAGGAGGAGGAGGAAGAGGGGTCATTTTTAGCACTTTCAGGCCAGTCTCTTCGAAGTGACTCAGAGGGAGGTTTTTTGCAACAGCAGAGGCCAGGTACAAATGTGGCCAGCCAGGGCCCACTACTGGAGGACGAGGAGGACGAGGATGAGGAGGAGGTGGAGGAGGATGAGGATGAAGCATGGTCACAGCGGGGTGGCACCCAACGCAGCTCGGGCCCATCACTGGTGCGTGGCTGGGGGGAAAGGCAGGACGATGACGATACGCCTCCCACAGAGGACAGCTTGTCCTTACCCCTGGGCAGCCTGGCACACATGAGCGACTACATGCTGCAGTGCCTGCGCAACGACAGCAGAGTTGCCCACATTTTAACGTGTGCGGACTACTGGGTTGCCACCCTGCTGGATCCACGGTACAAAGACAATGTGCCCACCTTACTTCCTGCACTGGAGCGTGATAGGAAGATGCGCGAGTACAAGCGCACGTTGGTAGACGCGCTACTGAGAGCATTCCCAAATGTCACAGGGGAACAAGTGGAAGCCCAAGGCCAAGGCAGAGGAGGAGCAAGAGGTCGCCAAGGCAGCTGTGTCACGGCCAGCTCCTCTGAGGGCAGGGTTAGCATGGCAGAGATGTGGAAAAGTTTTGTCAACACGCCACAGCTAACTGCACCACCACCTGATACGCAACGTGTTAGCAGGAGGCAACATTTCACTAACATGGTGGAACAGTACGTGTGCACACCCCTCCACGTACTGACTGATGGTTCGGCCCCATTCAACTTCTGGGTCTCTAAATTGTCCACGTGGCCAGAGCTAGCCTTTTATGCCTTGGAGGTGCTGGCCTGCCCGGCGGCCAGCGTTTTGTCTGAACGTGTATTCAGCACGGCAGGGGGCGTCATTACAGACAAACGCAGCCGCCTGTCTACAGCCAATGTGGACAAGCTGACGTTCATAAAAATGAACCAGGCATGGATCCCACAGGACCTGTCCAGTCCCTTGTCCAGATTAGACATTAACTACCTCCCCTTAACCATATATTATTGGACTCCAGGGCACTTCCTCATTCAATCCTATTTTTATTTTCATTTTACCATTATATTGCGAGGCTACCCAAAGTTGAATGAACCTCTCCTCTGTCTGGGTGCCGGGGCCTAAATATATGCCAATGGACTGTTCCAATGTTGGGTGACGTGAAGCCTGATTCTCTGCTATGACATGCAGACTAATTCTCTGCTGACATGAAGCCAGATCCTCTGTTACGGGACCTCTCTCCTCTGCCTGGGTGCTGGGCCTAAATATATGCCAATGGACTGTTGCAGTGGTGGCTGACGTGAAGCCTGATTCTCTGCTATGACATGCAGACTAATTCTCTGCTGACATGAAGCCAGATTGCTCTGTTACGGGACCTCTCTCCTCTGCCTGGGTGCTGGGCCTAAATATATGACAATGGACTGTTGCAGTGGTGGCTGACGTGAAGCCTGATTCTCTGCTATGACATGCAGACTGATTCTCTGCTGACATGAAGCCAGATTCCTCTGTTACGGGACCTCTCTCCTCTGCCTGGGTGCTGGGCCTAAATATCTGACAATGGACTGTTGCAGTGGTGGCTGACGTGAAGCCTGATTCTCTGCTATGACATGCAGACTGATTCTCTGCTGACATGAAGCCAGATTCCTCTGTTACGGGACCTCTCTCCTCTGCCTGGGTGCTGGGCCTAAATATATGCCAATGGACTGTTGCAGTGGTGGCTGACGTGAAGCCTGATTCTCTGCTATGACATGCAGACTGATTCTCTGCTGACATGAAGACAGATTCTCTGTTACGGGACCTCTCTCCTCTGCCTGGGTGCTGGGCCTAAATATATGACAATGGACTGTTGCAGTGGTGGCTGACGTGAAGCCTGATTCTCTGCTATGACATGCAGACTGATTCTCTGCTGACATGAAGCCAGATTCTCTGTTACGGGACCTCTCTCCTCTGCCTGGGTGCTGGGCCTAAATATATGACAATGGACTGTTGCAGTGGTGGCTGACGTGAAGCCTGATTCTCTGCTATGACATGCAGACTGATTCTCTGCTGACATGAAGCCAGATTCTCTGTTACGGGACCTCTCTCCTCTGCCTGGGTGCTGGGCCTAAATATCTGACAATGGACTGTTGCAGTGGTGGCTGACGTGAAGCCTGATTCTCTGCTATGACATGCAGACTGATTCTCTGCTGACATGAAGCCAGATTCTCTGTTACGGGACCTCTCTCCTCTGCCTGGGTGCTGGGCCTAAATATATGCCAATGGACTGTTGCAGTGGTGGGTGACGTGAAGCCTGATTCTCTGCTATGACATGCAGACTGATTCTCTGCTGACATGAAGCCAGATTGTCTGTTACGGGACCTCTCTCCTCTGCCTGGGTGCTGGGCCTAAATATATGCCAATGGACTGTTGCAGTGGTGGCTGACGTGAAGCCTGATTCTCTGCTATGACATGCAGACTGATTCTCTGCTGACATGAAGACAGATTCTCTGTTACGGGACCTCTCTCCTCTGCCTGGGTGCTGGGCCTAAATATATGCCAATGGACTGTTGCAGTGGTGGCTGACGTGAAGCCTGATTCTCTGCTATGACATGCAGACTGATTCTCTGCTGACATGAAGCCAGATCCTCTGTTACGGGACCTCTCTCCTCTGCCTGGGTGCTGGGCCTAAATATATGACAATGGACTGTTGCAGTGGTGGCTGACGTGAAGCCTGATTCTCTGCTATGACATGCAGACTGATTCTCTGCTGACATGAAGCCAGATCCTCTGTTACGGGACCTCTCTCCTCTGCCTGGGTGCCGGGGCCTAAATATCTGAGAATGGACTGTTCCAGTGGTGGGTGACGTGAAGCCAGATTCTCTGCTATGGGACCTCTCTCCAATTGATATTGGTTAATTTTTATTTATTTTATTTTTATTCATTTCCCTATCCATATTTGTTTGCATGGGAGTTACCTACATGTTGCTGCCTTTTGCAGCCCTCTAGCCCTTTCCTGGGCTGTTTTACAGCCTTTTTAGTGCCGAAAAGTTCGGGTCCCCATTGACTTCAATGGGGTTCGGGTTCGGGACGAAGTTCGATCGGGTCGGGACGAAGTTCGGATCGGGTTCGGATCCCGAACCCGAACATTTCCGGGAAGTTCGGCCGAACTTCTCGAACCCGAACATCCAGGTGTCCGCTCAACTCTACTTATAACGCACCATGTTATAAGGGAAAATAATACAGTGAATAGACTGTGAATCACCTAGCAACCATGCGTGAAAATCGCACCGCATCCGCACTTGCTTGCGGATGCTTGCGATTTTCACTCAGCCCCATTAACTTCTATGGGGCCTGCGATTTTCAAGCATTGCAGAAGTGATGCGTGAAACAAAACGCTCATGTACACAGCCCCGGATTTAGTGTGGGTGCAATGCGTTCACCTCCCGCATTGCACCCGCACGGAAATCTCGCCCGTGTGAACTCAGCCTTCCGCCTGTTTCCAGGGTGTAAATGTTAGTAAATTTGCAGGGGCTGAAGTCCCAGTCCCGACACGGCCACCGCCACTAAATATTGTCGTACGGCTGATCCAAAAAAGGGGACTTGCGACTATTTTACACCTAAGGCCTCATTCAGACAGCCGTATGTTTTTTTCTGCACCCGTTCTGCATTTTTGTGGAACGGGTGCGGACTCATTCATTTTAATCCGTTGTTCCATTCTGCGGCCCCGTAAAAAATATAGAGCATGTCCTATTCTTGTCCTGCAATTGCGGACAAGAATGGGCATTTTTTATAAGAGTGACAGGCCATGTGCGGCCCGCAAGTATCCGTGTTTTGAGGATCCGCAATTTGTGGACCTGCAAAACACATACAGCCCTAAAATGAGCCCTAAAATAGTTGCAAGTCTGCTAGTAAATGTGTCCCAGGGTCTTGCGACTATTTTTATGCCAAAAACTGGCATGAAAATGGTAGTAAATGGCCCCTGGACGCAAATCTCCTGCGACTTTTCTGTGTTTTCACAGCCAATTCACAGTTTTAAAATAGTTCCTGCCTAAGCAACTCTGGCGCATGCGCAGATACGGGCTGTACCTGCGCATGCTCTGGACGTGTCCATTTGCCGTTCAGAGCCTGCGCAGAACAGAAGGTGCCCCATAGCAGCGAGAGGAAGTGGTCGCCGACATCTGTGCACACAGACTGAAAGGTGAGAATGTTTACCTCGCTGACACCAGTGGCAGCAGAGAATAGACTGCGATGGTTCTGAAAATGACAGCAAGCAGAGATCCTGAAAACCACGTGGAATTAATACAAAATTTATGTTAGAAAACTGTACGGCAGTATGATAGCGTGTTAGACATACTCTACCATTCTTGTCTCAACGCCATTAATCGTTATGAGTCCAGGAGTATATTAAGAAGAATCAGAAGTAGCGCCCGGAGCCGTGTGAAATAGAAAATGAATGTATTAATTGGGTTCCCATCTACGGAAAATGATACCTATTAGGAATGGTGGGAAGTAAAGATGAAAACATCTCCGCCGGTCCCATCAAGGTGGAGACATTAGTAGAACAAGTGCATGTATGTACTAGAGAGAGAATCCTCCATATTCCATGGAAGAAAACCCGCAAGGAGAGCGCGTCAACTATTATCGCTTAGACTACAATCATTGTAAATCAGTCCAGCTGCTGTGAAACTACAACTCCCAGCCTGCACGTTTGGAAGTCCCATATAAGTCATGCTGGGAGTTGTAGTATCACACCAGCTGTAGTGCACACAGTGATGTCTCGATGGTGGGATAATGCACACAGTGATGTCACAACAGTATGATAATACATGTGGTGATGTGCAGAAATGATTCAGTGATGTCAAAGGACAAAAGTAATGCGCTCTTCCATTGTCCGTATACTGTACATCACAAACTGCACAGATGTCTGAGTGGAGACAGGCCCCCTTAATTATTAGGGCGCCACAGAAGCTCCAATGTCCGCTATTCTGCTAGTTACGCTCACGTTCCTGGTAGAAATTAATGATTTTTTTTTTTACTTTTTTTTTTACTGTTGCAAAGAACTTGCAACATTCTGTGATCTGAAAATGATGCAAACTCATCAGTAAGGAACATCCCGATACAATAATCTACCCCATATTATAGGGGTAAATTCTGCACCTGCCCTAGGGCAAATAAGCCCTGCCTCAGTGAGGCCCTTTCACTTCCACATGATCACAAAGAACGTGCACAGGACTCCTCCTCTTCACAAGCAGTACAGTCTAGGCCTAAAGAAGTGGACTACCTGCAGTGGCCGGTCTTGGGGTGGCCACAACACTACACTGGGTTCCCTGGACACTATTGAGGTGTCACCACGTGTTGCTGCTATCCTGAAGGGGTTTCCCAATGGGAATTAAGACCAGAGAGTCAGGGTCTGCTGTAAACCAGGGTGCTTCATTACTGGAGGAACTCAAGTCCCCAAAAATATAGGTAAGGAACTGAGCTGGCTTCTCTAGTCTCCTCCCTGGCAGAAGAAAGTTTCATGCTGAGGAAAGCCTGATCGAACTGCCCCTCTCTCTCTCAGAAGGCTGGTACCCTGGCCAAAGCGCTGGTGGCCTAGTGTCTGTGGCTCAGTTAACCAGCTGGCTCACTGGTCACAAGGCTGGTGACCCAAGGTTTGTGGCTCAGTATCCCCATCTCAGCGTCTTCCTCTAGTCACTCGTGCAGTCTGGCAGAGTCTCTTCTACTAAACACTGGTCCATATCAGCAGACAACTAGGGGCTCTGTCTGCTCTCCTTATATACAGTTTCTAACTTAAATAGAACCTTCTAGGCGGGAGGGGTGGAGTGAAGAGACACAGCCTAAATAGAAACAATGTTGCAATGTCTGTCATAGATTTGTAAAGGGTTTCAATACAAGTCTATGGGAATGACTAAGATGTTTTTTTTTCAGACATAAACACTTCTTCATACGTAAACAACAGAGCTAAAACAGAGGAAGGTATGTGTGCCTGTTTTTGTCCCTCCAAATTATGCAGTCTCTTTGTAAGTCTCTCAGTATTAGCTGGCTGTGTATTAACCCTTTCCCCAATGCAGTGTAAACAGTGCAAATGAACATGATAGATTACAATAAACATATAAAATGCAGTTCAACAATATAAACCAGCATAAGTGTAAACAACAGCATAAATCATAGAGCAAGTTAACCCTTCAAAGTGCAATAAAGTAGGGAGTTGATGGCTTTGCATAGTAGTAATAGGTGCAAATGTCCACAACACTCAGACTCTAAAGTACTCTTGCTCCAGGACACTACATAACCTGTGGACCTTCACACCACTAAAGTGCTCCTTGGCTGCTTTTGAGCTCCGTTAGGGCTGTATTCTGTGGCTACACTGCCAAGTCTGAGAACCTCCCCTCCTTCTCAGAGTGTGTCTTAGTAGACTACGACCGACTCCCTGTAGGCACTGTAGCTAAACCGTAGACACAGGTCACAGCCTTTGCCCTAATAGAGCCGAAGAACATGACATAGCAGATAATCACCCCCTGTAGGTACTGACTTGCATATCATTTGTGAGCTCATGACTGGAGGGCGCTTTAAAAGAGTTGTCCAACTTTTACTAAGTGATGGGCTATCCCCAGAACAGGTCATTATTAGCAGATCCGCGGGGGTCTGGCAACCCGCACCTGATCCTGATGCCGACCAGCTGTTTGGGTGTAGCTTAATTCCCGAAACTCAGCACTACCCAGCCCCTTCAACCTTGTAGTGGACAGAAATCATCACTGAAGCGCTGCTCCCATTGACTTCGATGGCAGCTGCGCTGTAACAATGACATCCCGCCATGACAAAGTTGACGGTGCCGTATGTTTCTGGCAACATCCGAACAGCTGGTCCGCGACGGAGTGGGGTTCGAACCCTCGCTAATCAGCTAGCGATGGCATATCACTTAGTAATGGCTGGACAATCCTGTTAAGGATTTAGCTTCTTATGGCTATGGAGCATCTCTATAATCTACAGCCAGGATACGTTATATACATAATATATTAAAATGATGCATTTTCCTGTATAATATTTGCTTGTTCGATGCCACTGTCAAAGTGAGAGTCAAATTCTATTATCCAAAGGGCTTGTTCACAGGAACGAATGGGTTCCGTTGCCGTATTGCAGACCCGCAATAAACGGACACCGTTCCGTGTGCATTCCGCATCACAGATGTTGACCCATTCACTTGAATGGGTCCGCAAATCCGGAGCGGTGCGGAACGGAAGCACGGAACGGAAGCACTACGGAGTGCTTCTGCGGGGTTCCGTACTTCCATTCCGCATAAAGATAGAACATGTCCTATCTTTTTGCGGAACAGAGGGATGCAGACCACTTTAAGTTGAACAGGTCTGGATCCATCCCGGAGGCCTCACGAACGTTCTCCGTCCATTGCGGACCGCAAATTGCAGCCCCAATGCACGGAACTGAACGGAACCCATACGTTTGTGTGAACAAGCCCTTAGGACTATCCATTAACAGCACCAATACACGTCCTCTAGATTAATCCGTGAACGAGGATAAATAAGAAAAACCAATTAGAGTTCAGAATTGTTTTCAGAGACCTCGGATATAACTTGCAATTACCAGGGGTGCCATACCGAAAATTGATTATCTCACTGTACAGCAGCGAATAATTATAACAAATGAGTCCGAGCGCCTGTCTTCAGGCACAATTTACCCGGGAATCTGTGAGCAAAATCATCCGCAGATGTACGGGATTTATCGCCGTGTACGGAATGAATGTTTAATATCTATAAAACGCAAAGATTTAATATTCCTGGCTTTAACGTATATAAAATGGTTGCAATAATCGCTGTTACCTGGAATTAAAGACATTTATCAGACGTTCCACAATACGCCAAAGTTTGGAAATTAATTTTTGGTAAGAAAAAAAAAAAAAGGAACAAAAAATTGTAATTACGCTTAGAGCTACCTTAAGCCCATAGCTGTATTTATCATAGATATGTTCAAATCCTTGCTCATCTTATAAAGAAAAAAATGCATCGTTAGAAATGTAGGTTTTTTATTGCATATTTAAAAAAAAAATACTAGACAGTGGAGAAATAGACACGGATCGCCCATCCACGCGGCGTGCATTGATCTATTGCTTCTCGGCATAATTTATAAACATCTCCATTGATCAAAATGCATAGACCTATTCATCACGTCAAGGTGGCCTCGAATTTGGTGCAGCGCCCCATGGCGACCAACGCCAACGCAACACAGCACCTGCAGGAGGCGAGATCCAGTAGCCCAACATGGCGCTGGGCTCCACCAACCCACAGGCACAGCGTCAGAGCAGCAATAGCCACAATGTGAACAGATCTCAGAAGCTCATCTCTCCATGCGGTCTCAGAATCCAGACTAAGGGCTCATGCACACGAACGTATTTTCTTTCCGTGTCCGTTTTTTTTGCAGACCGTATGCAGAACCATTTATTTCAATGGGTCTGCAAAAAAAAACTGAAGTTACACCGCGTGCATTCCGTTTCCGTATGTCCATATGTCCGTTCCGCTTATAAAATAGAACATGTCCTATTATTAATAAATAAATTCTAGAGAAGCTCCACCAGCAAACTACTGGAGCCCAGCCTATCAGTTACCAGCTGATCAAAAAGGAATAAATCAATAATAAATCAATCAGGCTGGCTCACAGTATTTTTGCATACACAAAATGTATTATCCTAATAAAAGTATCATAAAATGTTAAAATATTAAACATAACCTTATTTCATATCAGCATATCAGTGTAAATACATATAGAAGTGTTACTGAGGCTCACCAGTCGGTCAATATGGATAGAGGTGCTCTATCACCGGTACACCTAAAAACCGTGAGAAAGTGTTATATTGGAGAAGAAAGTTGTGATGGCACACTCACATTTGGTTTAATGGACTGTATTTATTAATTATAGTTAGATAATCGATTTATGTAATTATATATAATTGATTATATACGTAAAAAATATGTATTAAAAATAGCATAAAATGGAATTATAAAAAAGAAAATAAAATGGATTATGTTGTGTTCAAAGTGTTGAGATAGTCTATTCAGTAGATCCTGGAATTCAAGGTCGTAAAAATGCAGTCGGTTGGAACGTTTTTCGCGGAGTATTAATAGTCTTCAGTACGTATACGGTGACGATATAAATAGAAGACAGTCCAGTATAAGTCCAATCACGTGAAAAGCGTGCAAAAATGTGTGAAAAAAATTGTATTCAAGAATAAATTAGTGCGTATTCACTCAATAATATTGTGCACAATAAAAAGTAAAAACGAAAAAATCAGTGTTGATTATGATGTTGGATTTCAAATAAGGTGGGTAATAGTTAAAACAATGTCAGACATTTGCTGATCGGGAAGCTGCAGCGGTTAATCTTCTATTTGTCGGTTTTCCCGGTACTAGAATGTCCGCTCTTTGATGGGAGAGCAAATATCTTACCAATAGTATATATAGATGAAATCTATTAAATGGTTTGCCCGATATAGCTCTTTCATATAACCGTCCTGTTTGGTAAAATAATTATATTCATATGAGGAGGAATAATTAATAGTTTGGAGAGTTTACTTTACCCCTCTTCATCCGTTGCGATGTACTCCTTTGAGCAAGGACCTGCGTGGCGTCCCACGTGATCGCTCGCCTTACCATGTGATGTAGCACGTGATGGTGATGCTTGTCGACGTCACACGGTGTTTGAGTTCCTGATTGGCCAATCTCTTTTGCTGCGGGATATTTGAAAGATTATCGCCGGGACAGATATGTTCTTTTCCGATGATTTTTAATTCCAAATGGTGGATATCCTTTTAGTCCTCACTAGTTCCTCAGACCAGACGCGTTTCGGGACACTATTGGTCCCTTCCTCAGTGGTCAAGTTATGGTGTGTCAGGAGCGAGTGAGGATTTAAATGCTGGTTTCTTTAAGGGGTGTTGCCTTCAATTTGTTTGAGTTGTGTATAAGTTCTGGACTGGATTCGGTTTTTGTAAATCCTGGTCTGGATCAGGTTGGCAATTTGATGTCAGAATGCAGAATAAAAATAAAAATAGAAATAAAAATAAAAATATATAAAAATAAAAATAGAGGTAAAAAGGACCTATTCACATTGTCTATGTGGTAATATATTTCTCACTGAGAGTTTTTTTCAAATCTCGAAGTTGTATTGTATATTTTAGGTATCATCCCTGGATTTGTGTTTACTGTTCTTTCGCTATATACTGCTGACGATTATTTTATATATATGCGGTTACAGTGCGTTTTTTTCTTTAGAATCTGATTTTTTGGTGTAAATGAGGTATGGGTTATCTGTGTCATCTTTTACCGAGACTTTATTGTTTAGGTCTTTTCTGGGTGGTTTGGGTGATGGTTTCTTTCTGTTATATGGTCTATTAATTCTGCTTGTAGCTTGATAGGTGTTTGATAGTAGTCCTGATCTATTTTGTGTTGAACTGGTTGTTTTACTTGTGTGTATCTGTGTCTAAAGAGAGTATTATTCGGTTTTTGGTGTTAATATATTCATTGCGTTTTTGATGCGGTTTATGTGCGTTTTTTTCAAAATAAAAATTTTTCAAAATAAAAAATTTTTCAAAAAATTTTTTTTATGGGATTCCTCAAGATTGTTATCGAATTAGGGTTACTTTTTCTTTTCTTATACTTAACTGTGTGGTTTTATGTTGACCGTGGTTTGACTTACCGTTAATATTTATTATTAGGATAGTTTTCATTTTTCCAATTTCTTTAACGGTGTCTGCTAATTTCAATGTCGGTTGGTTGAATGTTAAGGATACGTGTGGGGGAGAGGGGCCTAAGTGGGAGAGGAGATGGAGGTGCTGGTAGACAGCCGGAACACATAGCAAACATCAAAAAAGGATATGAACAACATACATTATCCAAACATTACAAAACATACCATAATAGTGACCCATCATCTCTCAAATTTACAGCTTTCGAAAAGATTAACAAACCATGGAGAGGAGGTAATCATATAAACAATATGTCACGAAATGAATCCAAGAGAATCTATGAATTTGACACCTTAATACCTGCAGGTCTAAATGCGGAAATGGAGATTTTCGGATTCCTGTAAACACGGGGGGTGCCTCTCTGGGAAAGAGAAATGGAGGTCCGGCTGTCTACCAGCACCTCCATCTCCTCTCCCACTTAGGCCCCTCTCCCCCACACGTATCCTTAACATTCAACCAACCGACATTGAAATTAGCAGACACCGTTAAAGAAATTGGAAAAATGAAAACTATCCTAATAATAAATATTAACGGTAAGTCAAACCACGGTCAACATAAAACCACACAGTTAAGTATAAGAAAAGAAAAAGTAACCCTAATTCGATAACAATCTTGAGGAATCCCATAAAATTTTTATTTTGAAAATTTTTTTATTTTGAAAAATTTTTATTTTGAAAAAAACGCACATAAACCGCATCAAAAACGCAATGAATATATTAACACCAAAAACCGAATAATACTCTCTTTAGACACAGATACACACAAGTAAACAACCAGTTCAACACAAAATAGATCAGGACTACTATCAAACACCTATCAAGCTACAAGCAGAATTAATAGACCATATAACAGAAAGAAACCATCACCCAAACCACCCAGAAAAGACCTAAACAATAAAGTCTCGGTAAAAGATGACACAGATAACCCATACCTCATTTACACCAAAAAATCAGATTCTAAAGAAAAAAACGCACTGTAACCGCATATATATAAAATAATCGTCAGCAGTATATAGCGAAAGAACAGTAAACACAAATCCAGGGATGATACCTAAAATATACAATACAACTTCGAGATTTGAAAAAAACTCTCAGTGAGAAATATATTACCACATAGACAATGTGAATAGGTCCTTTTTACCTCTATTTTTATTTTTATATATTTTATTTTTATTTCTATTTTTATTTTTATTCTGCATTCTGACATCAAATTGCCAACCTGATCCAGACCAGGATTTACAAAAACCGAATCCAGTCCAGAACTTATACACAACTCAAACAAATTGAAGGCAACACCCCTTAAAGAAACCAGCATTTAAATCCTCACTCGCTCCTGACACACCATAACTTGACCACTGAGGAAGGGACCAATAGTGTCCCGAAACGCGTCTGGTCTGAGGAACTAGTGAGGACTAAAAGGATATCCACCATTTGGAATTAAAAATCATCGGAAAAGAACATATCTGTCCCGGCGATAATCTTTCAAATATCCCGCAGCAAAAGAGATTGGCCAATCAGGAACTCAAACACCGTGTGACGTCGACAAGCATCACCATCACGTGCTACATCACATGGTAAGGCGAGCGATCACGTGGGACGCCACGCAGGTCCTTGCTCAAAGGAGTACATCGCAACGGATGAAGAGGGGTAAAGTAAACTCTCCAAACTATTAATTATTCCTCCTCATATGAATATAATTATTTTACCAAACAGGACGGTTATATGAAAGAGCTATATCGGGCAAACCATTTAATAGATTTCATCTATATATACTATTGGTAAGATATTTGCTCTCCCATCAAAGAGCGGACATTCTAGTACCGGGAAAACCGACAAATAGAAGATTAACCGCTGCAGCTTCCCGATCAGCAAATGTTTGACATTGTTTTAACTATTACCCACCTTATTTGAAATCCAACATCATAATCAACACTGATTTTTTCGTTTTTACTTTTTATTGTGCACAATATTATTGAGTGAATACGCACTAATTTATTCTTGAATACAATTTTTTTCACACATTTTTGCACGCTTTTCACGTGATTGGACTTATACTGGACTGTCTTCTATTTATATCGTCACCGTATACGTACTGAAGACTATTAATACTCCGCGAAAAACGTTCCAACCGACTGCATTTTTACGACCTTGAATTCCAGGATCTACTGAATAGACTATCTCAACACTTTGAACACAACATAATCCATTTTATTTTCTTTTTTATAATTCCATTTTATGCTATTTTTAATACATATTTTTTACGTATATAATCAATTATATATAATTACATAAATCGATTATCTAACTATAATTAATAAATACAGTCCATTAAACCAAATGTGAGTGTGCCATCACAACTTTCTTCTCCAGTAAATACATATAGATACATATAATGCGGAGCTCACGCATAGGGCTCTTTCACACTTGCGTTCTTGTCTTCCGGCATAGAGTTCCGTCGTCGGGGCTCTATGCCGGAAGAATCCTGATCAGTTTTATCCCAATGCATTCTGAATGGAGTGAAATCCGTTCAGGATGCATCAGGATGTCTTCAGTTCCGGACCGGAACGTTTTTTGGCCGGAGAAAATACTGCAGCATGCTGCGCTTTTTGCTCCGGCCAAAAATCCTGAAGACTTGCCGCAAGGCCGGATCCGGAATGAATGCCCATTGAAAGGCATTGATCCGGATTCGGCCTTAAGCTAAACGTCGTTTCGGCGCATTGCCGGATCCGACGTTTAGCTTTTTCTGAATGGTTACCATGGCTGCCGGGACGCTAAAGTCATGGCAGCCATGGTAAAGTGTAGCGGGGAGCGGGGGAGCAGTATACTTACCGTCCGTGCGGCTCCCGGGGCGCTCCAGAGTGACGTCAGGGCGCCCCAGGCGCATGGATGACGTGATCGCATGGCACGTCATCCATGCGCATGGGGCGCCCTGACATCACTCTGGAGCGCCCCGGGAGCCGTGCGGACTGTAAGTATGCTGCTCCCCCGCTCCCCGCTCCTACTATGGCAACCAGGACTTTAATAGCGTCCTGGGTGCCATAGTAACACTGAACGCATTTTGAAGTTGGATCCGTCTTCAAATGCTTTCAGTACACTTGCGTTTTTCCGGATCCGGCGTGTAATTCCGGCAAGTGGAGTACACGCCGGATCCGGACAACGCAAGTGTGAAAGGGGCCTTACATCTATATAACTGGAGTACTCTAAATAAATATGACCTCTTTGCTTTCAGTGTTATCGCCTATTTCCAAAAATTCGACTACTAGATAATCGTACGATTTTACCAGTAGAAAATTCGACTACTAGATAATCGTACGATTTTACCAGTAGAAAATTCGACTACTAAATAATGCGATTTTACCAGTAGTAGGAACCTAGATGGTTCGAAGGAATGTCCTCGTTGCGATTTAAATGATGAAATTTCGCACTCAAACAGCGCTTCCAAATGGTGGATATCTTGTACATATTCACTGCCGCCTCATTCGCAGTGATCCCTCGTGTTGATCTAGGTGGCGTCCCACGTGATTAGCCAGGGAAAGGATTCATTGGTCAATAATATAATCCAATTGGGTTAGTCGAAATGACGAAAATCGATGAAGCAGAGTTCAATTGGTATAGGGTTCAGTTCAATGCAGCAAAGTTATAGCACTATGTAGGACATGCCGGCATAGGCCGATCGGCTGTGATGGTATTTTGAACTGATGTCCCTTGGTGCCGATATTGAACTCACCACCTGCGAAAAAATAAATTCGATGGAATAATCGCAAAGTCCTTTTTGCAGTGTTAAAAAAAACGCACAGAAAGCTGGGTCAAATTCACACTAGACGCGTTTCGGAACACAAGTTCCTTCCTCAGTAGTAGAATGTGAAATGCTGAATGAAGACCTGCTGGTCCTGCCTTTAGATACCCTATTTGGGCATACTACAATATATGGACTGGATTCCGGATCGTGCAGTAGCAAGCTGATTGCAAACTGCACGCCCCCAATCACCACTTCAGGTATATATAAAAATACTTCAGGTATAAAAATACAAAATAATAGCCTTTTTAAAATAAATACTTATTATAAACCATAAACGC
Source organism: Bufo gargarizans (assembly GCF_014858855.1). Classification (NCBI taxonomy): domain Eukaryota; kingdom Metazoa; phylum Chordata; class Amphibia; order Anura; family Bufonidae; genus Bufo; species Bufo gargarizans. The sequence continues at coordinate 37,654,490 of NC_058090.1, read as the reverse complement.
AGACCTTTAGAGACCCAACAATACAAAAATACTAATTAAATCGCAGACTCAGAAACTCTAAACAGGAACTGAGTAATTAAATGGCCACATTTAGAGGGGCAGTAGAAGCCGATATAAGAAGACTCGACCCCAAAATGAAGGGAAGTGCAAATCTTTCCCAACAAGAAATGCAGGCGATAAAAGAGTTGCAAAAAGATCTCAAGGTCACAATACGCCCAGCAGACAAAGGATCTTGGATACGGAAATATACAAAAAAGAATGTCTGAGACAGTTGTCAGACACCACAACTTACACACAATTACGGGAGGACCCGTTAATTCCATATTACCAAAAATGATCATCATTGTGCAATAGGGCAAAGGAAAAAGGTCTTCTGAATGAGACGGACCGCGTCGTGTGAATTTGACCCAGCTTTCTGTGCGGTTTTTTAAACACTGCAAAAAGGACTTTGCGATTATTCCATCGAATTAGTTTTTTCGAAGGTGGTGAGTTCCATATCGGCACCAAGTGACATCAGATCAAAACACCATCACAGCCGATCGGCCTATGCCGGCATGTCCTACATAGTGCAATAACTGAACCCTATACCGATTGAACTCTGCTTCATCGATTTTCGTCATTTCGACTAACCCAATTGGATTATATTATTGACCAATGAATCCTTTGCCTGGCTAATCACGTGGGACGCCACCTAGATGAACACGAGGGATCGCTGCGAATGAGGCGGCAGTGAATAAGTACGAGATATCCACCATCTGGGAGCGCTGTTTGAGCGCGAAGTTTCATCATTTAAATCGCAACGAGGACATTCCTTCGAACCATCTAGGTTCCTACTACTGGTAAAATCGCATAAAGTTATACGATTATCTAGTAGTCGAATTTTTGCAAATAGGCGATAACACTGAAAGCAAAGAGGTCACATTTATTTGGAGTACTCCAGTTATATAGATGTATGCGCGAGCTCCGCATTATATGTATCTATATGTATTTACACTGATATGAAATAAGGTTATGTTTAATATTTTAATATTTTATGATACTTTTATTAGGATAATAAATTTTGTGTATGCTAAAAAAATACTGTGAGCCAGCCTGATTGATTGATTTATGTCCTATTATTGTCCGCATTACAGTTCAATTAGGGGCCAGCTGTTCCGTTCTGCAAAATACGGAATCCGTTTTTATGCGGATCCATGTTTTGCGGACTATAAGGCTATTTTTGGCATCAGTATTTGTAGGCCAAAACCGTGAGCAGGTCCAAAACACAGAAGAGGCACCAATATTTACCTTTTCTACGTAGGTTCCACTTCTGGTTTTGGCTTACAAATACTGACCGTGTGATAGAGGCCTTTTTAACACAGTCTTTGGTCAGAGTTTGATCAGTGATTTCCATCAGTGACTTTGAGCCCAAATCAGGTGCGGGTCAAGTACACAGAACAGGTGCACATTTTTCCATTACACCTCATCTGTGTGGCCTCCACTCCTGGTCTTGGCTCACAACTGTTGGAAACCACTGATAAAACACTGACCAAACACTGACCGTGTGAAAACAGCCTAAGGCCTCATGCAAACGACCGTTGTGTGTTTTGCGGTCTGCAAATTGCCAATCCGCAAAACACGGATGTCGTCCGTGTGCGTTCTGCAATTTGCGGAACGGCACGGACAGCCATTAATTTAACTGCCTATTCTTGCCCGCAAAACACGGAGTGCTGTACGCATCTTTTGCGGCCCCGTTGAAGTAAATGGGTCCGCATCCGAGCCGCAAAAACAGTGGCTCGGATGCGGACCAGAACAACGGCCGTGTGCATGAGGCCTAAGACTGAGTAGTAGTTTATTAACCCTTTGGCAGTCTCCTAATTTTTATGCTATCAGCATACCTCCCATTCGACCCAGGATTTTCGAATTACCAGGAGACCGTCTAAGGGTGCAGCCACGCGGTCAGGTGTCCTGATGCAGTTTTGAAAGCCAAAATCGGGAGTGGATTATATAAAGGAACGTATAAAGGAAAGATACAACTTCTCTTTTTTGAATTTACAAATTTGGTTTTGGCTTTCAAAGCTGCGTGCAGAAACCTGACCATTTGGCCATACCCTAAGGGTTAATAAGGTCTTACTCTGTCTCAGTTTAGGTTTCTGAGACCGCATGGAGCTGGAGGTGAGCTTTTGAGATCTGTTCACATTGTGCAGTGCTGCATGGTGACTGTTGTTATTGTGATGCTGTGACTCTAGGCTGGTGGAGACCAGGGTCGTGGGGGCTTGTTTTCGGGCTGTTGGGTCTCGCCCTCTGCAGGTGTTGTGTTGCGGCAGCGGTGGTGGTCGTCATGTGGCAAATTAAAACAGGGACCATCTTAGTAGAGCCCACCTTGACGTGGTGGGTAGGCCTAGGCATTTTGATCAAAGCGTATACTAAGTGCCTCCATGGATATGCTTATAAATGATGCTGAGAAGCAATAGACCAATGCACGGCATGTGGATGTGCGATCCGTGTTCTTTTTCTCAGCAGTCTATTAATATATATATATATATTTTAAAAAATATTCCAGTTTTTACACCTGACTTCAGAGCCCACATAACAAGCTGATATTTTCTATTTTCGGCAGATCACCTGTCAGTTTGCTTATCATGTCCCAGTCTATACAGTAAAGTGTACTCATTATCACTAGAAGGTGGGAAAGTTAAAAGGGTTGACTTGTTTAGATACCCCATTTTCATTTGCCATATAATGAAATTCTGAGTTAATATAGAGGGGATTCCTCATCTCTTGGCCAGAGAGGTGCCTCTCGTCTTAGAGGACTTACACACACTCATTGATTGTAATGCACACTATGTAACGCCTTCTTTTCTCTGTGATGGGCTCTATTCAGTCTACCGTCTCCACCCAAGATCTAAAAACGCCATTTTAGTTGGACACAGGGCCTCCTAAACTCCTGGGTCAGAAATAATTAAGCAGTATGATGGCACCTAGTCTGGATACTAACACTTGGACCACAACCATAGGAAATGGCGCACCTTCTTCATTTTGGAAACAGGGCACGCCCAGGGAAAAGGCCTGGGGAAGAAGATAGTCTGGGACGTCCAATCTCCTTTGGACTAGAGATTTACTTTAGCCATCATATAATTTCCCTAGACAGTCTGATTAAAGGGTTTCTCTGGTTTAGAAAATCCTTAATTAAATACTCTTCAAAGGGGTGAAGGATTAGAGAAGTGTGTGATCAGAGGGGGGGCAGCCTCTGAGACCCTCACTAATCATGCAAACAGTCTACCGTCAGGCATGAGCACTGCCGCTCCATTGACTGTCCATGGGTCTGACAGAAAAAGACGACTATCTCGGACAGTCCCATAGAGCAGGGATCAGCAACCTTCGGCACTCCAGCTGTTGTGAAACTACAATTCCCAGCATGCTCCATCCATTCTCTATGGCAGGGGTTGCCTACCCCTGCCATAGAGAATGGATGGAGTGGCAGTGCACGTGCCCGTCCTGTCGTCCATTCACACGGGGACACAGGTCCCCTATCTCATGACCGGGGATAGGTTTGTATTCTGAGAAAATCCTTTTAAGGCCTCGTTCACATTTTCGTTTTTTCACTGACGCGTGCTGTGCATTTTCCACGGACAGCACACGTACTCACTGATTTAAATGTGTCGGTTTACATTTCCGTATTTTTTTACTGACCGTAGGACAGTAAAAAAGTCAAGGGGACATGTACTACTTTGTTCCGTGATGCGGACAACGCACACCCATTGAAGTCTAAGGGTCCGTGAAAATCACGGACACAACACGGATGGCATCCATGGTGCGTCTGTTTTTCACTGAAGACTAATAATAGAAATTAATTTTAAGCTGAGCAACATCAGTCAATTACGGATGACACACGGATGGTAAAAACGGACCAACCACCGATCCTTTATATCTTCAAGGATGAAACACGTACGCTTTTTTCACGGACGTGTCACTGACACAGAAATGTGGACGAGGCCTAAGGCATACGTAAATAAAGCAGAGGGGCCCTCATTGGCATTCTAGACCATTTCCCGCAGACATTTGAAGCGATCGAGGTGAAAAAAACAAACTCAAGTCTTTTCAGGCAGTCGTTCAACAGAGAATAAATACGGGATATTTGGGAATTATTCCAAATGATATCTTCCACCACTTGAAATATCCAATCTTGTATCGCATCTTGTACGGCACGGCATGCCATCGACTGCTAAGATAAGTGCTGTAACAAAAACACTGGCGTGTGCTGCCCACTGGAGGCCACAATGTGCAATTACACAATATACAAATAGAAAAAAACTTCAAGTGACTAAATAGCAACACAAAAAACGCTGCTGGTTAATAATATAGAATCTCTCAAGGTTCTGAGATTTTGACCTTTGACTCTATTAGGGGCAAATCACCAAACTCTAACCTCAATCATATAAGGGGCAATCAATTGCCGTAAAGAATAAGGCGGTCATCTTCTATGACCACCCCTGTCTTTATGTAATATCCGGACGTAGGAATGGTGTAGAGGGGACCTGCTCCATCAATATATTAAATGGTCAGCCATACTTTTTTGAATCAAGTAATTTTTATTAAAACAATTTTCCCTTTTGTATAGATAAGCGTACATCAAATACACATTGATATAAACCAGGGGTGCACAACCTGCGGCCCGAGGGCCACATGCGGCCCTTGATACCATTCTGTGCGGCCCCCAACCATCTGGTATCAGACATGTATGCCTATGTCTTGTGACTGCTCACATGCATTTTTCATGTATTTCTCCCATAAGATGGGAGTCCTAGAAGTGTAACTAGACATTAATGGTATATAATGTGTGTTCAACATGCCATAAGTACAATATTTCAGTTGTTAATACACCTTTAAATTTTAATTTCGGCCCTCGTCATTGGTTCAGTCTGGCAATGTGGCCCCCAACCAGGAAACGTTGTGCACCCCTGATATAAACAAATGAGTGCCCAACTTGGGCACAATAATACACAAAGTATAAACCCTGAAGGGTAACCCCCCCCCACCCCCCCCCTTTAACCCACACCATACCACAATGTCAGCTCAGTTTTCTCCTCCGCAAATCCTGAGAAACATCTACCTCTGTTTCTACCATAACCCGTTCATCCGTACCGTCCCATTATCATGTTTCACTTCATCTTATTCTAGCCATCCATCCTAATTGCAAGGATAGAAGACGTCCAGTGGGTAGTCCTGGCGTACTCAACCACGGTCCCCATATAGATTCAAACTTCTTACTCACACCTCTTTTATAGTACACCCCCCTTTCATGCCCAATTATCACATTCATACGAGCAATAAATTCCTCCTTAGTTGGTACTGCAGTGCTTATCCAGTATTTGGCTAAGAATTTCCTGGCTTGATACAATGTTCTACTAATGCCTAGATTGAGATCGGTTGTGAATTCGTCTTGTAACAAGCCCAATACACATATCAAAGGTTCTACCGGAAGTCTGATCCTGAACAGCTGAAAAATAATATCTAGCACTAGATTCCAAAAGGGACCTATGGCCGTGCACTCTCAAAACATGTGCATTATATGTGCCTCCGACACATCACATTTCGGGCAGTTAGATGTGTCACGTACCCCTATTTTATGTAGGAATTTAGGTGTTCTATAAACCCTGTGTATTAAGTATAATTGTGACAATCTGTGTGTCTCACACAATGATAACAAGGGGCTTTTAGACAGTATTTCGGACCACTGCGCATCATTCAGGGGGCCAACCTCTTGGGACCATTTTCCCCTAACATTCAATGGAAAGTGGTCCTGATAGAATGAGAGTAACAACTTGTAGAAGCCGGAAATCACTCCTTTGGTATCCCCTCCTTTTCTGATCTGTTCCGCTATCATAGAAGCCTGTATAGTGAGATCTGTTCCGCTATCATAGAAGCCTGTATAGTGAGATCTGTTCCGCTATTATAGAAGCCTGTATAGTGAGATCTGTTCCGCTATTATAGAAGCCTGTATAGTGAGATCTGTTCCGCTATTATAGAAGCCTGTATAGTGAGATCTGTTCCGCTATTATAGAAGCCTGTATAGTGAGATCTGTTCCGCTATTATAGAAGCCTGTATAGTGAGATCTGTTCCGCTATTATAGAAGCCTGTATAGTGAGATCTGTTCCGCTATTATAGAAGCCTGTATAGTGAGATCTGTTCCGCTATTATAGAAGCCTGTATAGTGAGATCTGTTCCGCTATCATAGAAGCCTGTATAGTGAGATCTGTTCCGCTATTATAGAAGCCTGTATAGTGAGATCTGTTCCGCTATCATAGAAGCCTGTATAGTGAGATCTGTTCCGCTATTATAGAAGCCTGTATAGTGAGATCTGTTCCGCTATTATAGAAGCCTGTATAGTGAGATCTGTTCCGCTATCATAGAAGCCTGTATAGTGAGATCTGTTCCGCTATTATAGAAGCCTGTATAGTGAGATCTGTTCCGCTATCATAGAAGCCTGTATAGTGAGATCTGTTCCGCTATCATAGAAGCCTGTATAGTGAGATCTGTTCCGCTATTATAGAAGCCTGTATAGTGAGATCTGTTCCGCTATTATAGAAGCCTGTATAGTGAGATCTGTTCCGCTATTATAGAAGCCTGTATAGTGAGATCTGTTCCGCTATTATAGAAGCCTGTATAGTGAGATCTGTTCCGCTATTATAGAAGCCTGTATAGTGAGATCTGTTCCGCTATCATAGAAGCCTGTATAGTGAGATCTGTTCCGCTATTATAGAAGCCTGTATAGTGAGATCTGTTCCGCTATTATAGAAGCCTGTATAGTGAGATCTGTTCCGCTATTATAGAAGCCTGTATAGTGAGATCTGTTCCGCTATTATAGAAGCCTGTATAGTGAGATCTGTTCCGCTATTATAGAAGCCTGTATAGTGAGATCTGTTCCGCTATTATAGAAGCCTGTATAGTGAGATCTGTTCCGCTATCATAGAAGCCTGTATAGTGAGATCTGTTCCGCTATCGTAGAAGCCTGTATAGTGAGATCTGTTGTCTTTCCCTGCGCTGACCAGGCGTGGCGTAATTGCAGGTACTGATAGAAGTTTGTGTTCGTGAGCTGAAACTCCTCCTTCAGTTGGGTCAGCCATACTTGTAATGGCCGTCAGGTCAAACCACATTGTCGTTGCAGCTCCTACTTCTGATGTGTGATGTAATTGCTGTGGTTCCCGCAGTTTGTACGCTTTTAAATTCACTGCACTGATTGCGCTATGTTTATGGCCTGGCAAAGTCACTGGTGATAAATTAAGTTGCCTAGTAAAGATTGCTTGACTTAAAGGGGCTGTCCAGACCATAATATTGATGACCTATCCTCAGGATAGATCATCATTATCTGATCGGCAGGGGTCCGACACCCAGGACCCCCGCTGATCAGCTGTGAGATGAGGAGGTGATGCTTCATGTGAGCACTGCTTCCTCATCATCACACCACGTCTCGTCTGCAGTGGCGTAGTGTAATTACAGGCACCCGCTCCAGTCACTTGAATGGAGCGGGGGCTTGTATTATACCGCACTTCCGAGACGAAGTGCGGTATAATGAAGAGGAAGCAGAGTCCACAGTGAGCGCGGCCTCCTCTTCAAACAGCTGACTGGTGGGGGCGTTGGACCCCCGCCGATCTGATATTGATGACCATCCGTACAGCATTTAAAAAAAAGTTTTTGAACTAATCAACTTTAGATCTTGGATCCAAAGCTTGATTTGCTCACCACTAGCGGCGATACCGAATATGTTTATTTTTTTTAATGTAAAATTGGGAAAGGGGGGCGATTTAAACTTTTAATATTTTTTTTCCCCTTTTTTTATTATTAGCCCCCTTGTTCTATTCACCTAAAAAAGAGATGTATTACGCTGGGTTCACACCTGAGCGTTCGCGATGGAGCGCTCTGTATGCGCGATTGTACCGGCGTTTGCAATCGCGCATACAGAGACTAGCGAACGCCCATTGTCGCGCGTTCCTGAAAGTCTTTGTACGGGAACGCGCGACAAGACGCCCCAAAGAAGCTCATGTACTTCTTGGGGCGTCGGGCGTTTTACAGCGCGATCGTACGCGCTGTAAAACGCCCAGGTGAGAACCATGCGGATAGGGAAGCATTGGTTTCTCCTTGTTGAGCGTTTTACAGCGCGTAGGAACGCGCTGTAAAACGCTCAGGTCTGAGCCCAGTCTTGGGGTGAATAGGATTTTGACACTGTCCCTGCCAAGCTGTGCCTCGTGCACAGAGCAACAGGGAGGTTACCATGGCAGACCTGAAAGGCTTCAGCAGCATCCTGGCTGCCATGGTAACCGATTGGAGCCCTGCCTAAGGCCCCTTTTACACGGGCGAGTATTCCACGCCGATGCGTTGCGTGAAAATCGCAGCATGCTCTATTTTGTGAGTTTTTCACGTAACGCAAGCAAGTGCGGATGCGGTGCGATTTTCACGCACAATTGCTAGGAGACGATCGGGATGGACACCCGCTCATTATTATTTTCCCTTATAACATGGTTATACAGAATGCATAGTACAATAGCGCTGGAGGGGTTAAACAAAAAGAACGTAACGCAGCCCGGCACCTCTTCTGTCTGTCTTCTGTGCAGGAACAGGACCTGTGGTGACGTCACTCCGGTCATCACATGATCTTTTACCATGGTGATGGACCATGTGATGACCGGAGTGACATCACCACAGGTTCTGTTCCTGCACACAGCAAAGAAAGAAGACAGAAGAGATGCCGGCTGCGCGATCAATTGGATTAAGGTGAGTTAAAAAAAAAAATATTTAACCCATCCACTGCTATTGTACTATGCATTCTGTATTCAGAATGCTATTATTTTCCCTTATAACCATGTTATAAGGGAAAATAATACAATCTACAGAACACCGATCCCAAGCCCGAACTTCTGTGAATGCCGATTTTTCTCACGCGAGTGCAAAACGCATTACAATGTTTTGCACTCGCGCGGAAAAATCACGCATGTTCCTGCAACGCACCCGCACCTTTTCCCACAACGCCCGTCTGAAAGAGGCCTAACACCACAGATGCAGCAGTCAGTGTTGATCGCGGCATCTGACAGGTTAAATGACTGGGTTCGGCAGGATTACCGTGCCTGCTGTCTGATATAGCCAGCACCCACTGCACATGGAGCAGGCTCACTACAGCAGCCCACTCTATACAACTGCAGGCGCATAATGCTGTAGCATTATGCATTAAGAGGTTAAAGGAGTTATCTAGCAATTGATAATGAATACCAATTGTCAGGATAGGTAATCATTATCACATCGGTGGGGGTTTAAGTCCCGGCACTGCCAATCAGCTGTTTCAGGGAGCCGCCGCGCTGCACTCTATAGCCCTCTGCTGAGTGCAGCTGGCTCCTGACAGTTTTCCATGCAGAGCGCCGTACATTGTATAGTGGCTGTACTTGATATTACAGCTCAGCCCCATTGACTGAAATGGAGCCGAGCTACAACAAGGCCATGTGAACGATGTACAGTGACGTCACTGGCCTAGGAAGAGGCTGCGGCACTCACAGACCTCACCCTCTTCTAACAACTGAGCAGCGGAGGTCCCATTTGTCAGACACCGTCGATCTAATATTGATGGTCTATCCAGGGGATTACCCCTTTAAATTCCCCTGCGGTGGCGCTGCAGAAAAAGCAATTAGGGCTCTTTCACACGAGCGGATGCCGTGCGGGTAATCCGCTGTGTGAAAGAGAGCCAAGCCGATCTCTGGACAGCAGAGACACAGATTGATAATGCTCGGTGCCTCTCTGTGACCTTTTTAGTACAAGATCAGAGTGAGATAAAGTTGTCACCGTGATTTTGTAGTAAAAAGATCACAGAGAGGCACGGAGCATTATCAATCATGTTACTGCTGTCCGGAACGGGGCTTGGCTCTCATTCACGCTGCGGATTACACGCACGGCATCTGCTCGTGTGAAAGAGCCCTTAGACCACACAGAAATCTTGTCTGTAAAAGATCGTAGTTTCGGTATGCTACACTGAAGCATAGTAAAAGTGAATGGAGTCGTGTTGCGACCTGTGGATTACCCGGACACTAGTCGCAAGAAATCCAACCCTGCTGAATTTCTTCTGACTGTATCGTTGCGATAGCCCACAAGCCGCAGCGAGGCTCCATTCATTTTCTCTTCCCTTAGATGTAACATAGTGAACGTGTGATCTTTAGGGCCCATTCACACGACCATACATTTCTGTCCACATGCAATTTTGTGGATCGGATGCAGACCCATTCATTTCCATATCTCCGTTGCGTGTGATAGAACAAGTCCTATTCTTGCCTGTATTCGCGGACAAGAATAGGCATTTCTATCAGCCAGGATTCGTTTTTTGCGGATCTACAAAAACGGATATGGTTAGGTGAATGGGCCCTTAGTCACACACTTGTCGCGGACAAGGTCGTCATGTAGCCCTGGACCTGCCCGCAGTGGACACATTATACTCCATTTTGGACTCTAAGTATTTTTAATTTACTAATGACTAAAATATAACTTTTTGGGCTATTCTCCTTTTTGTGTCTTTTTAGACTAGGTGAGGTAGGTGATACCTTTTACATGCCACATCATCACCAACCCTGAAAACGCGGCTTTCCAGCTGTTGCAAGTCTAGACAACCCAGTAGCATGCTGAGGGTTGTAGTTTCACAACAGGTCTAAAGAAATGTCCTTGTGATGACAGAAAAGAACAGGACGTAAAGCTAATATAGAGCACAATACATAAATGGAATTATTTTTATTTTACAGCTCACACACATTGAACAACCCCACTTAAAATTGTATCTAAAGCTTCAGTGCTAAACATGGCATGTAGCCTCCTCCAGCAGCGGGACGGATCCCACCATGCCGGCGCTGGAGCCGCCTGCTGCACCGTGATCGTTCAGCACTGAGAAGGATTAAGGCAGATGACAAGAACACGACGACATATCATCAATCAGTCCAACATCATATGAAATATATGAAATGAGATTTTAAGAGACCAGCCTCCTAACGCATTTCAAATACAGTTAAAAATGCAGTGAGTTTCCAAATGTCCACAAGTCCAAGACTTAACAGTACGGATCATGGATGGAGAGGCAAACTGGATATCGGACGAGATTGTACTCCCTCAGCAAAAAGGCCGAAGTGATTGGTTTCCATTATTCATTTAGGACAAGGACATACAGAACAAACTGGAGACAGCTTAACCAAAACTGGACATACGAGAGGCAGAGAACAAAAATATATATATTTTTTTTTTAAACTGTAGATGCAGAGTATAACCAGGGAGGGCTCCTCGGAATTAAAATGAATTACCAGCAAGGCAGAAACTAGAGCGGAGACTGCGAAATGCACTCAGTATGGAGCTACAAAACAGATGGGCGTTTAGTGTTTGCCAAATAGGACCCTTTTAAAAACCATAACACCCAATAAAAAAAATAAAAAAACAATACTGGTAAATGTAATTCCTTGAACAGCCTTCTTAAGGAATTTTTTTTCCCCCCCCATCAGCTAGGTTTCCCAAGTCACCATTTGAAGGGGCTCGCCCCTTAACTTTTCCAGTCTCCTGTACATGTGACTCTACCTAATTCATTCTGGTCTCTCTACTTAAAGGGGTTATGCCATGATTGATTTAAAACTTGAGAATCAGACACTCTTTCTAACAAAGCTAGAGCCAGCCCTATACCTCACACAGATCCAGAGAGCTCCTCATTTGTGGCTCCAATCACTCTGCTAGATTCATTTCAAGCTGGCAGCTCTAGGGTATGTGTCCTTTCCCCTGCAGCAATCTCCCCATCGCAGCTCTAGGGTATGTGTCCTTTCCCCTGCAGCAATCTCCCCATCGCAGCTCTAGGGTATGTGTCCTTTCCCCTTCAGCAATCTCCCCATCGCAGCTCTAGGGTATGTGTCCTTTCCCCTGCAGCAATCTCCCCATCGCAGCTCTAGAGTATGTGTCCTTTCCCCTTCAGCAATCTCCCCATCGCAGCTCTAGGGTATGTGTCCTTTCCCCTTCAGCAATCTCCCCATCGCAGCTCTAGGGTATGTGTCCTTTCCCCTTCAGCAATCTCCCCATCGCAGCTCTAGGGTACGTGTCCTTTCCCCTGCAGCAATCTCCCCATCGCAGGTCTAGGGTACGTGCCCTTTCCCCTGCAGCAATCTCCCCATCGCAGCTCTAGGGTATGTGTCCTTTCCCCTGCAGAAATCTCCCCATCGCAGGTCTAGGGTACGTGCCCTTTCCCCTGCAGCAATCTCCCCATCGCAGCTCTAGGGTATGTGTCCTTTCCCCTGCAGAAATCTCCCCATCGCAGGTCTAGGGTATGTGTCCTTTCCCCTGCAGAAATCTCTCCATCGCAGCTCTAGGGTACGTGTCCTTTCCCCTGCAGCAATCTCCCCATCGCAGCTCTAGGGTACGTGTCCTTTCCCCTGCAGCAATCTCCCCATCGCAGGTCTAGGGTATGTGTCCTTTCTCCCCATCACAGCTCCAGGGTACGGGTCCTTTCTCCTGCAGCTCTCTCCCCATCACAGCTCTAGGGTACGGGTCCTTTCCCCTGCAGCAATCTCCCCATCGCAGCTCTAGGGTACGGGTCCTTTCCCCTGCAGCAATCTCCCCATCGCAGCTCTAGGGTACGTGTCCTTTCCCCTGCAGCAATCTCCCCATCGCAGGTCTAGGGTATGTGTCCTTTCTCCCCATCACAGCTCCAGGGTACGGGTCCTTTCTCCTGCAGCTCTCTCCCCATCACAGCTCTAGGGTACGGGTCCTTTCTCCTGCAGCTCTCTCCCCATCACAGCTCTAGGGTATGTGTCCTCTCTCCCCATCACAGCTCTAGGGTACGGGTCCTTTCTCCTGCAGCTCTCTCCCCATCACAGCTCTAGGGTACGGGTCCTTTCCCCTGCAGCTCTCTCCCCATCACAGCTCTAGGGTACGGGTCCTTTCCCCTGCAGCTCTCTCCCCATCGCAGCTCTAGGGTACGTGTCCTTTCTCCTGCAGCTCTCTCCCCATCACAGCTCTAGGGTATGTGTCCTTTCTCCTGCAGCTCTCTCCCCATCACAGCTCTAGGGTACGTGTCCTTTCTCCTGCAGCTCTCCCCCTGTTACTGTCACAGCTTTGAACATTCGATAGGTCTGATTGCAATTGAAAGCCTCAGTAGGCGGACGTGATTACTTTACTGATTAAACACCAGGGTGCACTAATATAATGGAAAAAAAAAACTAAATAAAAAAACTCACAACTGAAGCATTTTTGTAACAAAGTCAATTGCAGAACTAACTAATTTTTCATTCTAAATTATAGCAACAATGGTGGCACAACCCATTTAAAGGGGTATTCCCATCACAGACAATGGAGGCATATTGCTAGGATATGTCCCCCATTGTGATGGGAAAACCCCTTTAATTGGCTGTTTAGGAGTCTAGGAAAGTAGCAGCCATATTGGTTGTCATCTAGGTTTTGATTGAGACTTAGCCCTCATGCAAAACACCATACATCTCTGCGACACCCTTGATTTGTGCAAATCCCTAATATGGTACCCATAGACCTCTATGGGCCCTTGTATTCTTCCACTTTCTGGTGTGTTCCATTGGAAGCCATATTATGGATATATTCTTCCCAACAATAGAATAAACCAGTAAGATGGGACTGGATGGTGGCACACAGAGCCAGGGCAATATGGCACCAGGACTATAAACTCCTTCGTCTATTGAAGCTCAGCTCAGTAGAATTGCATGAGGTCTGAGTCTTCTCGCCATAATATGGCTGCCCGAGAAGTCTTAAAGGAATTTTTGCCAACCCGTAGAAGATAATTTGACTTATAGTCACTGACAAGTCTTTACAGCAAATCTAACATGGTTGTCAGTAAGTGCAGCTGGAAATAGAATACACTGAATAATTTTTGCAATAGGACTTTGAAGAACGCACAAAAAAAAATAAAAAAAACAACATTGCCCTTTAGGGAAACAATCTTAACATTGCATATATATAAAAAATAAAAATAAAAAAATGATATAGAAATTGTAAGACAGCAGTAAGGCCAATGTAACATTTCAAGATCTAAAACGACTTGGAGGGATTAACACCGTCTTTATTGTTCTCATGAGGAATTTATACGAAGGAGAAAAAAAAAATCCAAAACTGAATTAATGCCAAAAAGGAGAAACCCTAAAAAAGCAACATTTAAAAAAAAATTTTATAAAATTATAGTTCATGCAAAATAGTCTATTGACCCCTGCATCAGTAAAAGGGGGGGGGAGAAATAATCTATAAATTTAGCTGCGTAGTTTGAGTTCTTCTCTAGATCAAGTATTACAAAAAGGACTGAAATTAACTTCGAAAGTAAAGCAAAAAGCTGAAAACGCCAAAGTCAAATCAGGACAAGAAATTTATTAAAAATAAAAGAAAAAAAAAAAGAAAAAATATATAAAGCAGAGCGGTTCTTTAGAGCAACATCTGTTTTAAATAAAATCATACCAATTTACAATAATTTCTTTAAAATCCCAAGCGCCTACAGAAAAGTGCATCCAGAACCAGCATAGATTTTATTAGTTTCATTTTCTTCTTAGCAGCTAAATGATTCGTTCCGTTCCTTATGCAAAAAAAAAAAAGTGAGGCAAATCGACACTGACCAGAGAAAGCAAGAAAAAAAAAAAAAAAAAAAAGTCAAAATGATAAAAGTTTGAAATAATTTACTTTCCGAACTTTAAATAAAACCAAAACGACTGATTTCCTTTCAAAAAGTTCAGGGGAAAAACATGCATTCTAACTTAGGAGGGGTGGAGTGGACGTTGTACAGGCACCATGGCAGACACCATGACTATTCCACCCGCCACTACAATGACATTGGGATTTAAGCATTTATTTTCTTGAATTTACTACCAAGGTACCAAGGATGGAGGAAAAAAAAAATATATATATATATAAAAAAAAGAAAAGAAAAAAAAAAGTCAATACTGGGAAATTTTTTGCCTTCCTCAGAAAACTATGGCAAGATTGGTAGCAACGTTAGCACAATTAGAGAATTCGACAGTTTTACATTGGCTGCTGTAATTCCTCTCTCCCCCCCCCCAAGAACCAAAGTTTAGAGTTCTCACATAAGTTTTGTGATAAAATGTTCATTTTTATAATTTTTTTTTAATCCTTTTTTATGTATTTAATATAACACAGTCAGTAGATTTTGCAAATGAATGACGGTGTCTTGGCTGACAACTTGTGGCACATGTCGCTGGTACCAAACGAAAGTCTTCTCGATGTTGAAAAGAAAGTAGATCCGGTTGAGTTCAGGACGTACGCGCCATGCCTTAGTGCAACAAATAGTGCGACACGCAATGGGATACTGACGGGAGCGCTGCATGGTAGTGAGGTCCTGACCGATCGTCAGATTGGGGAAGGGGGGGCTGGGGGGACAGGGGGCTTGATCCTCGATGCAACCACCTCGCCTTAACGCAGCCATAGTTTAAGACGCAGTGCATCAACTCCATTTAAATAGTATCTGAACAGGCGTTTATCTCGCACAAAGCCAAGATTTTCATAAAGTTTCAAAGCAGATTTGTTGGTGATTTCTGTTTCCAGGACAACCTTTAGAAAAAAAAAAAAAAAAAAAAGGGAAAGTAATGAAAATGGCTAAATCCTCTAAAATCAGAGTGATAACACAAGGACAATAATTTCAACGATTTCGAGTAGTGTCCATGTACTGTAGATGAATACCGCCAAACAGTGATAGACTACTGCCACACAGTAAGGCCTCTTTCACACCTGCGTTGTCCGGATCGGGCGTGTACTCCACTTGCCGGAATTACACGCCGGATCCAGAAAAACGCAAGTGAACTGAAAGCATTTGAAAACGGATCCGTCTTCAAAATGCGTTCAGTGTTACTATGGCAGCCAGGACGCTATTAAAGTCCTGGTTGCCATAGTAGTAGTGGGGAGCGGTATACTTACAGTCCGTGCGGCTCCCGGGGCGCTCCACAATGACGTCAGAGCGCCCCATGCGCATGGATGACGTGCCATGCGATCACGTCATCCATGCGCGTGGGGCGCCCTGACGTCACTCTGGAGCGCCCCGGGAGCCGCACGGACGGTAAGTATACTGCTCCCCCGCTCCCCACTACACACTTTACCATGGCTGCCGGGACGCTAAAGTCCCGGCAGCCATGGTAACCATTCAGAAAAAGCTAAACGTCGGATCCGGCAATGCGCCGAAACGACGTTTAGCTTAAGGCCGGATCCGGATCAATGCCTTTCAATGGGCATTAATTCCGGATCCGGCCTTGCGGCAAGTCTTCAGGATTTTTGGCCGGAGCAAAAAGCGCAGCATGCTGCGGTATTTTCTCCGGACAAAAAACGTTCCGGTCCTGAACTGAAGACATCCTGATGCATCCTGAACGGATTTCACTCTATTCAGAATGCATTAGGATAATCCTGATCAGGATTCTTCCGGCATAGAGCCCTGACGACGGAACTCTATGCCGGAACAGAACAACCCAAGTGTGAAAGAGCCCTAAGGGAAAGACGTGAATCATTTCATAAGGCTGAACCACTTTACGGGGTCCCAAGCAGCTTACCCCCCCCCCCCCCCCCGGGTACTCATTTGTCCTTAAAGTGCTTATGGACAGGGTTTATTATAGACAAATCCTTTAAAAGGGCTAGATAGTCCCAAATGTGACAGAACGGTAAGATTTTCAGATGCTTCCATGATTGGACTGTCGTTTTAAGCGACTTTTCCCACCATGACAAAGTATCACTTTTCCTGTGGATAGGCGATATATGGCCGATTGCTTGGGGACCACTCAACGAGATCCCCAACGATCACAAGAACAGGGTTTCCCAGTACCCAGTCTGAATGAAGTGGAGGTCCCACATGCGTACCAGCTCTCCCGTTCACTCTCACTGGGATCGACAGAAATAGAGCAGAGTGTTCGGGCTATCCCCATCAGTCTCACTCACAGTAAATGGAAGAACAGTTCACATGTGCGACTAGGACGGTGGTCACACAAGTGACCCTCCCAGTTCTCATGAACCATGGGAGCCCACCCAGGGATCAGAGCCCAGCGATCAGACATATGTGATTAGGTGAGAAGTTGTTCTGGTGGGACAACCTCTTTAAGGGAGAATTCCAGGGATCAGCAACCTCCCGCACTCCAGCTGTTTTGAAACTACAACTCCCAGAATCCTCTTTTCACTCCCAAGAACAGCCAAGTGTTCATGCTGGGAGTTGTAGTTTCAGAGCAACTGTAGTGCTGAAGGTTGCCGATCCCTGGTGTATTCCAACAGAATCTGCTGATCAGAAGATCACATCACGTGTGGCCTATAAACTGGGACTATAAAAGCTCTTATAGGCTTCTTTAATTCATGAGAATTTCAACATGGAGGAGATCACAATTACTGATTTCGGGCTGGCAGCACATCAGACTGACGTCAGTTCATCTGCTGCACACTGGCACAAGGGACAGTCTACAACCTTCAAGGGCTCTTTCACACAATCCGCTGCGTGAAAGAAAGACAAGTCCCGCTCCGGACAGCAGAGACACGGAGCAGTCACGCGATTGATAACGCTCTGTGCCTCTCTGTGACTTTACTACAAAATCAGAGAGATAAAGTTGTCTCCGTGATTTTGTAGTAAAAAGATCACAGAGAGGCACCGAGCATTATCAATCATGTTACTGCTCCATGTCTCTGCTGTCCGGAACGGGGCTTGGCTCTTTCACGCAGCAGATTACCCGCACGACATCCGCTCGTATGAAAGAGCCCATACAATGTTAAAGGGTTTCCAGAATTAACCCTATTAAACTGGCTGACAATAGCGCTGTGCTAATGTCAACAGACCCCAACTCTACTACTCTTATGCTTATTGATGCGCCCTTTACTGCACAATTTTAACTTTGATGATATGCAAATTAGCCTCTAGGAGCAGGGGGAGGTGCTCGTTGCTCCTGCTCCTAGAGGCTTCGTTCTCCCACCTGTCATGCCCTGCCGTCCTTGATTGACCTGGCCAGCGTTGGTCTTCTCCTGCTGGCCCTGTGTGCTGGGTGAACGGCACCATGCAGGAGAAGATGAACGCTGGCCCTGTCAATCAAGGACGGCAGGGGGCGTGACATGAGGTGGGAGAACGGAGCAGGAGCAACCCCCCCCCCCCCCTCTGCTCCTAGAGGCTAATTTGCATATCAAAGATAAAATTGTAAAGTAAGGGGCGCCTTAATGCATAGGAGTAGTAGAGTTAGGGTCTGCCAACATTAGCACAGCGCTAATAATGTCAACCAGTTTAAGGCCCCATTCACACATCCGCAATTTCGTTTGGCATTTTGCGGAACGGAATTGCGGACCCATTCATTTCTATGGGGCCGCACGATGTGCTGCCTGACTCCCCACTTCCGGGTCCGCATTTCCGTTCCCGAATAAAATAGAACATGTCCTATTCTTGTCCGCAATTGCGGACAAGAATAGGCATATTCTATTAGTGCCGGCAATGTGAGGTCTGCAAAATGCGGAACGCACATTACCGGTACCCGTGTTTTGCGGATCCATGGATCCGCAAAACACGCTACGGATGTGTGAATGGACCCTAATAGGGTTAATTCTGGTGACAGAAACCCTTTATGGACAGCTCTATTTTACTCTAAGAAGGTGCACAAGAAGCCTCTGAGATGTGTGCAGCCATCATACAACACTCACATGGAGAATTTCTGTTATTTTCCATAAGAATTGCTGCACGTTCAGTCAGATGCGTCTAGATTTGCATCTCTGGGTAAATCATTCCATAATACGGTGGCAAGCGGCGTACTATATGACGGCACACATTGCCTCTGGCTCTGAAGTACACAGTTGCAGGGGGTCTGTGTGCTGCCATACAGCCTCTTGAGTGGACAAGGCCTTAAAAGGGTTGTCCAACGCCGACACTGTTTTTCCATGGACCATCCCCCACCCTGCTGGACCGGTGAAGGGACGAATACTTTCCTGCTTCCCTTCTGATCCCTACATTTAAACTCCTGTCATGGACGGGGTCAAGTCTGCCGCTACAGCCAATGGCTGGCCCCAGTGGCAACGTGTCCCCCAAGTGGCATGTGACCTGGCAGTGACATGCCGCTTGGGGACACCTCACCTGCTGAGGCCAGTCATTGATAGAAGCAGGAAAAGTGACCCCCAGTCCATGAAAGAAATTTACAGGTGGGGACAGGAAGATCATGGGTCACAGGTCCAGCAGGGTAGGGGTGGCACTCAAAGATATCTGCTCTGGACGACCCCCTTTAACAAGATGTCACACTCACATGGCACATATTAGGAGTTAAAGGGCCCTGGAAAATGACGCAAGGAAACGGGAAAGAAATAAAGTGAAAATGAAACTGCGAAAGGCATTAGTTACCTCATCACAATCCCCTTCAACCATGGCATAAATAGCTTTCTTGACCAAATTTGTACCTGCAACGTAAAAAGACAGATTCCTAGTAAAAAGTCTTTCCGAAGCAAACCAGGTTTTCAAGTTACGGTAGAGTGCAGTGAAATGCAGCCCCCGGAGGTGCACAGCAAAGGTCCAGCCCAGAAAAAGTTCTCACACTCATTTCTATTATATGTCAAGACCTGAGTGGGAGTCGGACCTCAGAGCTAGACCACCAGAAGTCTCTATGGCAGCTTCTCTACACAAAGCAGAAAAAAAACGGAAGGATCCGCGCATTGCTTAAAGGGCATCTGTCAGCAGGTTTGTCCCTATGACACTGGCTGACCTGTTACATGTGCGCTTGGCAGCTGAAGGCATCTGTGTTGGTCCCATGTTCACATGTGGCCGCATTGCTGAGAAAGATTATGTTTTACTATATGCGAATGAGCCTCTAGGAGCAACGGGGGCGTTACCATTACACCTAGAGGCTCTGCAACTACCGCACCCTCTGCACTTTGACAGCACAATGCAGTGTAAGGGTCCATTCACATGCCCGAAGCGTTTTGCGGAATCGGCAAAACACAGGGCCAGCACCCCAATAGAAATGCCTATTCTTGTCCACAGCTGAACGGATCCGGACCCATAGTGCGGACGTGTGAATGGACCCTAAATGAGATCACACCTGACCCTGACTTCTCCTAAAGTCTGCACCATGCGCTTCAGTATCTGCCACAGGATAGCGGCTCGCTGGCTGTTCTCTTTTGTACTGCACCGGATATAAAATAAAAATAAAAATCATCTCTCAGCAATGCGGACACATATGAACATGGGACCAACACAGAGGCCTTCAGCTGCCAAGTGCACATGTAACAGGTCAGCCAGTGTCATAGGGACAAAATCTGCTGACAGATGCCCTTTAAAGGGATATTCCAGCCACAGGCATTCGTCTCCTACTAAGTCTACTGAATAGGTGATAAATGCTAGATTGGATGGGTCTGTCCACTGGAAGTCCACAACTGTCAGAACTGGTGGGACCCTCCGCTGCAAAACCGTGGCTAGGAGGGATTTGAATGGAGCAGGGGGGTCGAGCATGCTCCCCGCTACTTCATCCAGAGCCATGGTACTGGCAGAAAAAGCCATGGACTTTGAAATGAGCAGCTGGGGGCATTATTAATCGCCGCTCCATTCAATCTCCTCCTTGCCACTGGAGTCCCCTGATCTATCAATCAGCAGGGGTCCCACTTGTGGCAAGTGACCAACACTGACTCTCCAACTGTGGATGGGAAGTCCGCTTCTCTACCAGAGCCTCGAAGTCAACCTCATAGGAATGAATGCAGAAACTGACTTCCTGTCCACGCAAGATGAGATCATTTAGGGGAATGGGCGGCCCCCATCAATTAGATGATTATCCCCTTAGTCGATAGGGGATAAGTTGATACCTTGGTACAACCCCTCTTGTTCAAACCTCCACTGTTGACGCTGCTCGGGTCCCTGCTGTTCTGCACTTCCCGTCTCGGACCCACATACTAGAAATGCCCGCTCAGGCAACCAATGGCCTCAGTGGTGACCCATCTCAGGCAGCGATTCGCTGGAGCGCACCTTCCCAGTATGCCGAGCCAGACACCCTCTAAGGCCACTTGAACACATTGCAGAATACGTGCGGTTTTTTTCCACACAGGAAAAAGAAAAACAACAAACAGCATAGGACAGTACGAGACTAGACAAATGTCATGTACACGTTGTGGGTGTTTTCTGTGCCCTGCATTGAGGATTTCTAAATAAATAGCATGTCAATTATGTTTGCGGTTTTAGCTGAGGAGTTCACTCTTTTAGGCCTCATGCACACGACCATTCCTTTTTTTGCGGTCCGCAAAACACGGAAGCCGCCCAAGTGCCTTCCTCCGCAATTTGCAGAACAAAACAGACGGCCCATTGTAGAAATGCCTATTCTTGTCCGCAAAACGGAGTGCTGTCCGCACCTTTTGCGGCCCCGAACGAACGGTCGTGTGCATGGGGGGAGGGGGAATCCAGCGCAACTAAATGTGCATAGAATCATTAGTATTGAGGTCAGGGCATTAAAGGAGTATTCTCCCCTGGGACACTGATGGCATATCACTAGGATATGCCATCAACATCAGATAGTAGCGGGTCCCAGAGACGGGACCTGCACCCATCCCCAAAACGGACCTCCAAAAAGAAGGAGTGCACATTGCGCTTGCACAGCCTGCTCTCCATTCACCGCTATGGGAGTTCAGAAAATAGCTGAGGGAGCACGCTCGAAGTCCCACAGCGGTGAATTAAGTGTGCACTGCGCAAGCGCGGCCACCTCTCCACTGACTGCTGCCAGAAATAGTCCCTGAAGCGATCCGCTATTCTCAGAACTCCCATAGCAGCGCGGGAGCTATACTGGCGATATTCGGGGATTCATCATAGGTGGGTAGTAAGACGCGAACGGAGGCAGCGACAGCGGTCTTACCAATGCCCTTTCTCCTATATTTGGAGTCCACGGCTAGCATAGGCTATATAACCTCTTCGGAACATCTTTTTGTGCATATCCAACTTGCAGACAATGGCACCTACACACTCCTCTTCTACCATAGCCTGGAAGACAAAGCAAAACATACATGCAGGTAAGTGGAAGGCGACATACTAGGCTTGACGGTTTTGGAGGTTCAGCAATAATTTCTAGAGAATAAAATGGACAATAAAGGAAGCTGCACAGAATCCATGGTTAAAGGGGTATTCCCATCTCAGACAATGGGGGCATATCGCTAGGTGGGACCCGCACCTACAACGAGAACGAAGCGGGGAGCGCTGTGGCTGGAGGACCCCGGATTTCCCGGGGTCCGTCCACCACCAAAAGCTGCTCCCTATTAGTGAACGGGAGCGTACTGTGCATGCGCGGCCCATGCTCCCATTCATTTCTATGGGGCAGACAGCAATAGCTGATCAAGCGCTCTGCTATTTTCGGCGGCCGCAGAGAAACATAAGACAATGAAACAGACAATCCTAGCAATATGCCCCCATTGTCTGAGATGGGAAAACCCCTTTAAGTTAGGCCCCTCACCAAGTTAAAGGGGTTGTCGGGGTGTTTAATACTGATGACCTAGCCTCAGGATAAGTCATAAGTAAGCGAGCGGTGGGGGATCCAATGCCCAGCTAATCGAAGGAGCGGGGACTTCACCTGCTTGAGGTGCCCATACACTTTAGATCACTTGCTCAGCTGACAGTTATTCCTCCAGACAGCTGGGAAAGGGGTATCAGCCGCTGCTGGGACACCTCAGCCCCCCGTTTACACAGCCGCGTACACTATGCCGTTGTTGTTCACTGGTGGAGGTCTGACACCTCGCACCCCCTTGCTGGTCAGCTATTTAAGAGTAGCTCCATCCGCTAGATCATGGACAGAGCATCAATGGGTGCAGCGCTGCAGTTACCAGCTCCATCCGCTACACAGAGCCGTGTGTCAGACCCCGCCGATCTGACTGACAGCCTATCATGCAGATAAGCCATCAATATTAAAACCCTGGAACATTCCTTGTAGGCCTCACGCAAACAGAGGGACCTCTATATACAGGCACCGGAGGTGTAATCCAGGAGATGCGCTGCAGATTGGAGGCACGGATCGGAAGCCTACGGAGTGCTTCCGTGAGTTTTCTGTCCGTGCCTCCGCTCAGCAAAAAAGTAGAACATGGACTATTTTTTGCTTGCGACTTCTTTTTTCAAAGCGAGATCCGGAGCAACGTGTCATTTTGATCCCTGTGCACCGCTCTCCATCTGTCTGGCAGGATGCACAAAAAGTGACAAAATGATAGCTGCCCGTTTACTCCACCCCGCCCTCATATCACTAAACGGCGGCGGTCTATACGGAACACCCCGGGAAGAGACGAGAACCCCGCAGGCTCCGACAGGCTGGCCTGGGAGACGCATTACGCCATACTTCTCAAGGCACGAATGAAGAGTATCCATCACCGACCAGCTGGACGCCTCTATAGAAGAGCCCGTCACGCGAAACCCCCTTCTGTCAGCACCATGTAACGGCATCCCTTCACCACACCGAGAATAGACGGGGCGTGGAGACTTCTGCCCTCTAATAACATTCACGAGTCAGGTCACTCCAAAGGGAAACCATGTGCCCTGCGGTCAGCGACTCAGAGGAAGGACGGGCAAATAAAGCCCAGAGGGCCTCATTTATCAAAGCGAAAGGACCGTAAAACAGCTGCCGGTGCCCATAGCAACCAGTGGCACTTTCACAAAGAAAGCTACACTATAGGGCCCATTCACACAACCGTATGCAGTCGGTGTCTGTATTGCCATCAGCAAACTGTGGGTCTGCAATATACGTACACCGGACGTGTGAATTCTCTATCACAGATTCCAACTTATTGGCTTGAATAGGGTCCGCCATCCGCAAGATACGGTGCAGAGCAAAGGCATGCATCGGAAGCGGGTCCGTGCCGCCGCATCATAAGAGATAGGACATGTCCTATTTTTTGCCGCTATTTAAGTCAATGGGTCCACACCACAATGCAGGATTCGCGCGGCCGGGCATCACGGTCCACAGCACGGGTGGCTTATGTGCGTGTGAATAAGGAGGTACTTCTACTCTGAGGCACCAATGTCGGGCGGCTTCAGTGGGGTCCAGCCCTAGACCTGTGGGTCCTACACGTGGGAAGTGACTTCCTAATGGAGTGCTGTGAAGGGTGAAAAGACAAAGCCTAAGATCTCTGCTTGCTGGCAGTTGAGAGCCATTCTTGCTTACATGCAGACACTGGTCAGAGCTGTGAGACAAAGAGGATTCAGTTAATTCCTGAGCCACCCTCGGTGTGCCAGAGGCAGCATGGCAGCTGGGCGTTGTTCGCACAGCGTAGCTGACGACCGGGATGAAGAGGCTCATGTGTCAGAGAAGGCATTTGGCAGCCTTGGACTCTGGATTTCTAGCCGTTACCACCTCCCCCCCGGCCGGAGAGGCAGCCCGTTCTTTTCAATTTACTTCTCGACAGCACCAAGGTGGCGTTAGGAGCGTGCCAACAGAGGACCAGGATATGATATTTTCACGTTTTATATAGACAGAATAGGGGAAAATATTGTTTTGCAGGTTTTCTATGCAAACTCTGCACCGCGTGTACAGCACAATGCCAGTGAGCGAGCTTCTAGGCGCCCACGTGGGGCCATATTAGCCAGTAAGATGGGGTCAGCATATGGGCACCTCATGTACCGTAATATGCACTGGAGGTGTAGGGACGGAACTGGGAAATAAAAACCAGGTGTTGCCAACAAATGATCACAGATTTGGGGATAACATACTACCCATGCACCAATGCCAGGTCCGGGTGGCACAGACACCGAATAATGATCTAGCTGCTGGACACTGGACCAGAATTAGTATAATCCCCTTAATGGCTGCTCTACAAGCCGCTTACCAAAGTATAGGCTATTCTATGACAGCATGGAGCTCATTCACAGTTGGCCAAAAACAGCAACCTGGGTTCTACAGATGGACGTGGAGAGTGCAGACGCCATGGGATGGAATGTCGCACGCACTGGCATCGCTTACTGAGGGGCGGCAGATAACGGGAGTGATCTGACCCTACGGCCAGACATTGCTGTGTTCCCCCTATGTGAGACGGTGGAGGGGGCAGTAAGGCTGTTGCTGTAGGAATGAGATCCCACCTAGAGAAACAGGGTATAATTTGAATTCAAACTGGGAATACTGGTCGTCTGAATGGACATCCCATGTACAGGTCCTCTGGCCACTGGTTTTATAAATGCTGCAGTAACTTACTGCAATGTATCAGATCAGGTCTGTTAAGACTGGATGCAGCTGTAGCAAACCCTCAGCTGAGAGGGGTATTAGGTCTGTACAGTGTTGTGGCCTTTTGGATGGACACGCTCGCTGACTGCAAGCAGAGATCTTGCAGCAGGTCCTGAGGAGCTCTACAGCTGAGCGGGGTATTCCCAATTTGGGATTGTACATGCAGAGGGGATCTGCCCAGATTCACACGAACCTGGTGAGGCGTATGGTGATGACCCTGCAACCACCTTGGCTGATCAGTGGACACCGGCCACGTGTGGCTAGTAGTACCGCCGTCACTGCAGGGGAGGATTTTCCAGGTGAGTAGTCACTTTATCACTTGTGCAACCCCCTCTAGCCCTCCATGGACCCCCACAGGGTGCACGCCCATAGCGAGGTCACGCGATTGCACCCTCCAATGACTGCGGTGGTAGAGGTCATGTGACCTCACTACGGATCATTTCAATCGTCTGCACGTGCGCGCTCAGGTACCCCTGGCCTATACGGAGGGTGAGCCATCCCTTTAAAGTCTTGGACAACCCCTTTAAGCCAGAAGCTGTGCTGGAGTTGTCATGCAACAGATACCAACGGACCCTACTGACATAATGGGGTTCTCATCAGGGTGAACAAGGCCTAGGTCTGAAAATACATAGCATTACCCCTCACCAAAAAGACGACCCCCCCCCCCAGCAAAGGGCCCTGGAAGGGTTAAAAACAAGCAGCCTCCGCTCTGCCTCTTGCCTGGGCTACCTCCTACACCCCCCATGTAGCTTAAAGGGGGATTCTGGCTGTGACTACTAGACCGGTGGGGGTCCTACCACTGATCACGAGACGGGCGACCCCGTACCCCTCCGAAATGAACGAAGTGGCAGGTGGCGCGTGCGCCCTCCGCTTCATTCACCTTTATGAGAGTTCACAAAACAGTGGGGCTGCCATAGAGCTGAGCGGTTCATTTCGGAGGGGTACAGGCTCTCCATTCTCCTACCGTTGAGACCCCCACCACTGATCCTATCGACTTGTCACTGCCAGAATCCACCTTTAAATCCTCTCGGTTTTTACAGTTCAGAGCTGCATTCGTAATTCTGCTGGCTGTCAGCGGAAACCGTCAACAAGCATGCCCCGGTGAGACGCACCCCTGGACTACTACTGTACAGCACCTGGTTTAAATGGTGACCACGCTGCGTAAACCGGGAGAGGTCAGCTCTGAGGCCTGCAGAACTATGAATGCAGCTCTGGAGAACACTCCACAGCGGCATTTCCAGGATTTCAGCTCCAGAGGCAGCCCCCACTTACCAGGAAGCAGAGCTGCGGCCAGTTGTGGATGAAGTAGCGGTAGGTGTATATGGAGTAGGGCTCCGACAGGTCCTTGGTGATCAGTCTCATGATATCGGGCATTTGCAGCTCGGACTCGTAGCGCACGTATCGTATGGAGCCGTCCCCGGGGTGCAGGCCGCAGGCGCCCATGCGGGAGGCCAACAGCGCCTCCTCCCGGTCCTGCAGCCGCTCCAGCCCGTTGGGGGCGCCAGTCCGTTCATCGTGCAGCGGCGGGGGCAGCTTGCTCTTCAGGGCCTTGATGTGCCGCAGGTCAGGGGCTGATGAGGACCGTTGAGCTGCTGGTGATGGCGGCGGTGGAGGTGGTGGCCGCGGCGGGGCTCGTACCGACCTTCCTCCTCTTCCTCCCCGTCCTCTTGTTCGTCTCCCGGCGGCAGGGCGAGGCCGGCCCCGGGGTAGTGGGAGAGCACGCTAGGCCCAGACGGTGCGTCAGCCATCCTGAGGAGAGACAAGCGGCCGCGTTATTCACCCGCAGCCCGGCCTTCTCATCACTGGCCGGGGGCACCTGACCCGCACACTACCCGCAGCTCCACTCACCCGCGGCCGTAAAGGGAAGCCGCCGCCGCCGGCAGTCAGGACGCAGCGTTTCCGCCTCGCCTTTACGACACTTCCGGCAGTGCTGCTCTGGGGCCTCCGGGTGCAGAAGGGAGGGGGCAGTGAACGGGACGTCATGTGTCGGGGCTGGAGGGTCCTGCGGGTGGGGGCGGGCAGGGCGCGATATCGCCCGATCTGATTGTATGGGATCGGACGACGGTGTGTGGGTTGTTATTGCTCACCATCCGGCGTACTGAGCCCGGGGAACAGTCATCTGCAGGAGAGACTCTGGATGTGTACACGAGACTGCTGACAGATACAGTGTTAGACTGCTGGATATATACATTAGACAGATGATATGTATACATTAGACTGCTGGATGTATACATTAGACAGATTATATATATACACATTAGACAGATGATATATAGTATCCAGTGATGGCTAACCTTGGCACTCCAGCTGTGGTAAAACTACAACTCCCAAGATGCCCCCCTTGCTTGGCTGCTCTCAGAACTCTATAGAAATAAATTAAGCATGCTGGGAGTCGTAGTTTCACCACAGCTGGAGTGCCAAGGTTAGCCATCACCGATACATACATTAGACCGCTGGCTATAAACATTAGACAGATGATATATACATTAGACCGCTGGCTATAAACATTAGACAGATGACATATATGCATTAGACAGATGATATATACATTAGACAGATTATATATATATACACATACATTAGACCGCTGGCTATATACATTAGACAGATGATATATACATTAGACTGCTGCCTATATACATTAGACTGCTGCCTATATACATTAGACAGATAATATATAAATTAGACTGCTGGATATATACATTATTAGACTGCTGAACATACAGATTAGACAGCTGTATATACACATTAGACTGCTGACATATACATTAGACTGCTGGCTATAAACAGACAGATGATATATACGTTAGACTGCTGGATATATACATTATTAGACTGCTGAACATACAGATTAGACAGCTGTATATACACATTAGACTGCTGACATATACATTAGACTGCTGGCTATAAACAGACAGATGATATATACGTTAGACTGCTGGATATATACATTAGACAGATGATATATACATTTGACTGCTGGATATATACATTACACAGATGATATAAACATTAGACTGCTGGCTATAACCATTAGACAGATGATATATACATTAGACTGCTGGATATATACATTAGACAGATGATATATACATTAGACTGCTGGATATATACATTATTAGACTGCTGGACATACAGATTAGACAGCTGTATATACAGATTAGACAGCTGTATATACACATTAGACTGCTGACATATACATTAGACTGCTGGACATACAGATTAGACAGCTGTATATATATATATATATAAGACAGCTAGATATACACATTAGACTGCTGGGCATACAGATTAGACAGCTGTATATACACATTAGACTGCTGACATATACATTAGACTGCTGGACATACAGATTAGACAGCTAGATATACACATTAGACTGCTGGATATACACCATAGATCAGGCATCCTCAAACTGCGGCCCTCCAGCTGTTGTAAAACTACAACTCCCGCAATGCCCTGCTGTAGGCTGATACCTGTAGGCTGTTCAGGCATGCTGGGAGTTGTAGTTTTGCAACAGCTGGAGGGCCGTTGGACATACAGATTAGACAGATGGATATGTACATTTCTTTTGAATACATACACACCTTAGACTGCTGGATACACACCTTAGACTGCTGGACATACAGATTAGACAGCTTTCTCATACAGATGCACTCTGATCAGCAATTAGGAGATGGAGATAAGCTGCTAACACGTTAGTCTGATGCCGCTTTTCTCAGCGCAGACAAAGGATGAAGCTCGCTCCCTGTGTGAGGAGTTCTCCAGCGAGAGTCGCTATCTGTCCATCTGCCCCTATAGATCGTACAGCGTTGGCCTGAGTGGACAATCCCTTTAAGCCCAGTAGACGGTCCAGCTGTACGGCCGCCCCTACACATGAGATAGCTGCTCCTCCATAGACATGCATGCTCTGCCAAGCCTGCAGGTGTGCTGAATGGGGAGAGGGGAGGAAGGGCATCTAATGGTGGTCTATTTCACTGAGAACAAAATGATTGGGCAGATTGACCTCCAGCTGCCCCATCCTTATCTCCCTGTGATATTTGGGAGGCCCCCAATACCCATTAGATGGTTGGCCAGGCCCCTACCATAATTGGCAGGTTTATCTAATGTGCGTGGCCAGCTTAAAGGGGTTCTCCGGGCGAAAGGTATTGATGACCTGACCTCAGGATAGGTGGGGCTCTGACACCATCTCCATCAGTTGCTGGGAGTTGTAGTACCACAACAGCTGGAGAGCCACAGATTGGAGACCTCCATCCTAGGTTATCTGTGTTGTCATCATGAACACGTATGACAACATTTGCCCAACTGGCTTAATCATTGATAACAAGCTGGACTACAAGGCCCAGCATGACCTTCATGATATGTATAGACAGTGCAGACACTGGTGTCAAGGGAAACTGGCTTATAGTCCCATAGCAACCAATCAGATTCCACCTTTCATTTTCCAAAGGAGCTCTGAAAAATGAAAGGTGGCATCTGATTGGTTGCTATGGGCAACTAAGCCAGCTTCCCTTTAAACTAGCGCTGAAAAATCTAGCCCTATGTATCCTGTATGTACAGGGTTTCTACAAGCATGGCCTCCCTCTGACATGTGCTTGATACAGGCCCGGAGACACATGGAGGAGTCTACAGTGATTGGCGCTTTCCTCTCCTACTCCTTTAAAACTACATTTCCCTGCATTCCCCTGCCATGACATCACACGTGACTCTCTGCTGCCCCCGCTGCAGGGCCTGCGAAAGGACAAGCCAGGAAAAACACAGTGGGACTGAATGTGGGATAGAAATAAGGGTGTTACTTGTAATAACAATTATCGTTATGGCGTGTGGGGTTATAACTGGCATTTGTCAGAGTAAATCTGCAAAACTATGAATTATTAAAAGATTTCAATTGATCATTGGTAGTTAATGGAGTTTCCAGGATTAGGCGAAAATATTGCTCATGGGAAACCCCTTTATAACAACTGTAGGAAGGCGCAAGGGTCCGTCGTTGACGGAAGGTATGCGTCACCGAGGTTCCTGGCCTCGGTGAAGTACGAGCTGGTATTTTCAAGTGTCAGCGGCAGTTAGTGCTGGTTGACACATTGCTATTTTAGTATGGCTGTAAGCTGATCCGGGCCGGCTCTTACTGGGAGTAGTCAAAGTGCTGGGTGGGTGGCTTCTCCCCACGCCTCAGGCCGGGTCTTTACTGGCCTATATCAAACCCAGCCAGCAGTCTCAGCTGGGTGTCGATTACTCCTCTCTGACAGTGGAGCGCTGGCAGTCCCTGTGTGGTTTGGGATCTGAAAACTTGTGCCGTGCAAAAGGGCTGGGAGCCGCATGCTGAGAAACAGGCCCCTGAAGCCTGCTGGGGACCACAGGTGGAGAGACTGCTGACCAGGCGAAGGTGTTTGTTCTGTGGACTTTTCATGGTGTGAACAAACATCTAGACCTCAAAATGTCACTTTTTGTTTTTCCTCATGTGTGAATAAAAAACTTAAAGGGCTTCTGTCACCCCCCAAAAGTCATTTTTCATTTTTGGGCTAATTAAAATCCTTATAGTGCGATTATTCAATATATAGGGCTCTTACCTTTTTCTGTGGCTTAGTTTCTTTAAAAAACGCACTTTTATAATATGTTAATTACCTTTCTACCAGCAAGTAGGGCGGTCTACTTGCTGGTAGCCGCCGCATCCTCCTTTCAAAAAAACGCCCCCTCCTCCTGCTGATTGACAGGGCCAGCGAGCGTTTTCCTCCTCCGGCTGGCCCTGTCAGCATTTCAAATCTCGCGCCTGCGCCGTACCGGTCTTCAGTCGGCGCAGGCACACTGAGAGGAGGACGCTCGCTCGGCCGCTCCTTCCTCAGTGCGCCGATGACGTCACATCTACACCCGGCGCAGGCGCACTGAGGAAGGAGCGGCCGAGCAAGCGTCCTCCTCTCAGTGCGCCTGCGCCGACTGTAGACCGGTACGGCGCAGGCGCGAGATTTGGAACACAGACAGGGCCAGCCAGGGGACGAGAGTGCTCGCTGGCCCTGTCATTCAACAGGAGGATTGAATGACAGACAGGAGGATTGAATGACAGAGGAGGTTTTTTTTTAAAGGAGGATGCGGCGGCTACCAGCAAGTAACCGCCCTACTTGCTGGTAGCCAGGTAATTAACATATTATAAAAGTGCAGTTTTTAAAGAAACTAAGCCACAGAGAAAGGTAAGAGCCCTATATATTGAATAATCGCAGTATAAGGATTTTAATTAGCCCAAAAATGAAAAATGACTTTTGGGGGGTGACAGAAGCCCTTTTAACTGTTTGAGTTAAAGGGAACCTGTCCCCTCAAAAACGCATATGAAACCGCCAGCATTACCTTATAGTAGCCCCCAGGCTGTTACTAATCATGTGTGTTTGATCCGGTAATCTGATGTTCCATGCATGACAAAAACAATGTTTTATGCACCATCAGCGCTATCTTGCCGGTCAGCCTGAAGTCAGGGGGGCAGCGGCTTCCTTGCTTCAAGTCAACATAAGCGCACCGCTAACCGTCCCCTCTTGTGTGTGATTGACATCCTGCAGTGCGGCCTGGGATCGCGTTAGTCTCGCGCATGCGCGGTGCGCTCCTTGTTACTGCACGATCCCGTCTCCGCAGTTAGCCGGGTTTCATCAGCACACCGCGCATGCGTGAGACTAACGCAATCCCAGGCCGCACTGCAGGATGTCAATCACACACAAGAGGGGACGGTTAGCGGTGCGCTTATGTTGACTTGAAGCAAGGAAGCCGCTGACCCCTTCACTTCAGGCTGACCGGCAATAGAGCGCCGATGGCGCTTAAAACATTGTATTTGTCATGTATGGAACATCAGATTACCGGATCAAACACATCATTAGTAACAGACTGGGGGCTACTATAAGGTAATGCTGGCGGTTTCATATGCGTTTTTGAGGGGACAGGTTCCCTTTAAAGACTTTGTGATTGCCTGTATACTGCGTCCGCTAGCCTGTCTACCAGAGCAAATCGCCACACTACTTATCCCCTAACCACAGTATAGGTGGGAGAACACGTCTCCATTTTCAGGTTAAGGGCTCATGCACACAAACATATTTTTTGTCGGTGTCCGTTCCATTTTACGGCCTGTATGTGGAACCATTCCTTTCAATGGGGCCGCAAAAAACGGAAATGACTCTGTGTGCATTCCATATCCGTAAGAATAGTCCTGCAGACAAGGACAGGCATTGTTGCAATGGATCCGCCCAAAAAAACGTATGTCACACGAATGTCATCTGTTTTTTTGTTGTTGTTTTTTTTCCGGATCATGGGGGTCCGCCACTGGGACACCCAACTGATCATGAGTAATTCAGTAGATTCGAGGGCTCTCAGGGTAAGGGCTCATGCACACAACCGTATGTATTTTGCGGTCCGCAATACACGGATCCACAAAAAAACAAAAACGGATGGCATCCGTGTGACGTCCGTTTTTGTATCCATTTTTTTTGGGGGGGATCCATTTTAACAATGCCAAGGACATGTTCTATTTTTTGGGGGGGAACGGACATAAGGAAACGGAATGCACATGAGTAACTTCGGGGGGGGGGGGGGGGGTGCCGTTCCGCAAAAATGTGAATGTGTCCTATTATTTTCCGCATCACGGACTAGGATAGAAGTGTTCTATTAGGGGCCAGCTGTTCCATTCCGCAAAATACGGAATGCACACGGACGTCATCCGTATTTTTTATAGATCTGTGTTTTGCGGACCACAAAATACATACGGCCTAAAAATACATGAGCCCTAATGTTGTGCGCTCCTGTCGGAGGAGCGGAGGTCAGAACGGGACCTCACACTGACACACGCTGCGAGTTTCTCACAAAAGAGCGATCGGCTAAACTACCAATGATTTTTTTCCCCCCAGAGCGCACATGTTTTTTACGGTGTTTTTTTAGGTAATGTGAATTTAGAAAAAAAATCAGAATTTTTTTTCCCTACAGAGAAGGAAATGAATAAACCCCATACCTTCAACATGTTTAAAAAGCACTAAAAAAGACAGTGCGAAACCACCGTGTGTCGTCATCACCTCATCCATGGTCACGTGGCGGTGACATCCACTTGGCAGATCGCTGGGCACAGCCATGATGTCAATATGGTTATCCCCTACAGCGGGAATTAAAGGGGTTGTCCAGTCTTGGAGCCGACAATCCCCATGGTGCTATCCCGTGTGCCATAACATAAAGAACCCCACTCACCCGTCCGCGGTCCCTCATCAGTGGTCACATCGGTTTGGACGAAACGTCACAGCTTTCTCATGCCCTCAGTGGTCACGGGACCAAGTAACTTCCTGGTCCTACGGGGACCTGAGCCACCGGGAACAGATCAGCGATGGGACCGCAGAAAAGTGATTATTGTTTTTTATGGTATGGTGGACAATTTAGGAACTCCAGGGGTTGTTGGCTCCAAGGCGGACAACCCCTTTAAACACCATTACCCAGGTTTTATCATTTAAAGGAGGTGGTCTGGAGCTGGACAGCATCCGGTCACAATGGAACCAGCCCATTAATCGGCATTGTCTACGTAAGATGCCAACCACATTTCTACTCTTCTCTCCACCTTGGCCAACATCTTGATACCCCCTCAATGAGACAACCAGGGGCGCACCTTTAATGAGGCGAGGTGAGGCAGCCTCCCTTTAAAGAGGTATTCCGGTTGATTCGTTATCCACTCTCCACAGGATACAGGATAACTATTAGATCAGTGGGGGTCCGAGCTCATGTGGCCTCCCCATCAATATCAGATCAGCGGGGGCTAACGCCTGGGACCCCAGCTGATCAGCTGGATGAAGAGAAGGCCATGCTCCGTGAAGGAAAGCATAGCCTTCTCTTTAACCAGCTGATCTGCGTGGGGGCCAGGTGTCGCACCCCCGCCGATCAGATAGTGATCAGGATAGGTCATCAATATAAATCACTGCACAGCCCCTTTAAAAGGATAGTCTTAATTGTTTCATAGATCTTTTATTTCCACATTGATATGTATTCTCAGCAACTATCACTAGAGGGCAGTGTTGTATAGGCATTCAATGTAAAAATAAAATAACTTTCCATTCCTTATTTGTTTTCTTAATTAATTTTCTATTTTAATACGTTTAATATGAAACTCCATAAGGGTGAGTTCACATCACCGTCTCCGTGATCTGTCAGAAGAACAGAAAAAAAAATGGATCCTGTAAAAAAAGAATTATAAAAATGGCCATTTGTTTTAGCCATTTTCATCTGAGATCAGTTTTTTTGGGAATGAGACTTTTTTCCATCTAAAGAAACAGACATTAAACGGAAATGGCTAAAACAGATGCAAAATGTACATAACGGATGCTTAAAGGGGTTATCCAATACCATAAACTGCCTCTCCATGTGCCAGGCCCCTCCCAGGGAATATACTTACTCGGCTCTCTGATCCCTGCGCCGCTCCAGGTCCCCGCACCGCTGCTGCAGCTTCTCCCCGTGCGCGGATGAAAACATCTAGTGGAGCAGCCAATGACAGACGAGGACGAACCCCCCTAGCATCGCGGGTTATGCTAGGGAGGCTCATCCCCGTCTGCCATTGGCTGTCCCCCCCCCCCCCCAGACACAGGATGTTTTCATCGATGCACGGGGAGAAGAAGCAGCGGCGGGGACCAGGAGCGGGGTAAGTATATTCCCTGTGAGGGGCCCGGCACATGGGGGGGGGGGCAGTTTATGGTATTGGATAACCCCTTTAACATACAGGATCCGTTTTTTTTTCTCTGTTCTTCTGACAGATCAGAAGAACGGAAAATGAAGCATTGATGTGAACCCGGCCTTACAGATGGATAAGACCTGTGCAAAAAACTACTAATCACATTAGATCGTCATTTCTGAGGCTCGGTGCACAACGGTAAAATCTGCAGCAGAAAAATCAGTGACTGGAGAATCTATTCGTCTCATCAGCGAGAGTTCTTCACCTGCGGGGGGCGCAGCAGAATCTCCCCCCCACCTCTTGATTGACAGGGTTGGACATCTCGTCCCCGCCCTGACAATCTAGCACCTGCACTGCTGTTCCGGGTTGCAGCGCAAGCGCAGAGACTCTGCTTCTACTACTGGAGAAGTGGCAGGGCATGCGTTGCTGCACTTCTGGGTAGCGGCACATGAACAGTCGCTGCTCCGGAAGCAGACGCTTTCTCTTGTTCTCTCTTACTCTCTATCTCTCTCCAAAATTTGCCCAAAAATCCAAATCGTTACAAATCTGCAATCAGTCCCCAAATCTCTGCTCATCTGGGAGATCAGAACGCAGCTTTCAAATTGGTGCATTCATGAAGTTTTGCAAATCGACCCATTTGAGCTAAAAAATTAAAAAGTTATGGAATATGCTGAGTTTTCTTCCTGTTGGTCTCATGGCTCCACTGTTGCACCCGCTGTACCTCCAGCAGCCGTGGTCCATTTAAAGACATTGGGGCAGATTTCGTTATTCCAAGTGCCGATTCACACGACTGTCTGGGAAACACAACCCCTTTGTCGGCCGCGTCTCCTGGACTGACCGCATTGTGGTGTTTTATAATGCAGTCAGTTCCTATCTGATCACAGGTCTGAGGATCTGTAGTCCTCATCGCTGAACTCCTGACAGCTCACAAACATTCTTCTAAGCCATGGTCTTATCAAATGGATACAAGTTTACCTATTATGAGTGTTTCTGAGCTGTCAGGACTACACATCGAGCCGACCTGACGGATTCAGTAGGAAGCAGGAGATGTAGTGAAAGTGAAAGCTGTCTAGGAAAAAACTGTTGAAAAGTTTTAACAAAGACCAATAAAAAATGTTTTTTAGCAGAAAATGAGTAGAATGCAATAATAATAAAAACAGAAATAATTGCCCCCAAAGGTGTCCATAGCGCACTAAATATAATAAATACTTTGCTTTTGATGGGATTAAGTAGTAAATTGGGAGCAAAATGTATGCAAATGATGATGACTAATGATGTGACCAGTGAGGCTCGTCATATTATTCTTTGTGTCTATTGAATTAATGGAATCTATGGTTTGATCATGCGATAGCCTGAGAGTCACAGGCAAATCAAACTCAACCCTAGCATTGCGGGTAACGCTAGGGAGGCTCGTCCCCGTCACCACCCGCCATTGGCAGCCCCCTCCCCCTGACACTGGATGTTTTCATCCTCGCATGGGGACCAAGAGCGACACAGGTGCCGGGGAGCCAGGTAAGTAGAATCAGTGTGAGCGACCCGGGCATATGGGGGGGGGGGGGGATTTCAGGGGTTGGATAACCCCTTTAAAGGGCTTGTCTCACCTTGAACATTGGTGGCATATCGCATACGTGGCATATCAAACACATGTGAACCCTTTAGAACAAGAGTTCAGGAAAGCTCTTCCTCTCTCCATTCTCTTCTATAGAACTGTCGGAAATGGCCAATACTCGACTATTTCCGGCGCTCCTTTAAAAATGAATGGAGGCGACTGCGCATGCGTGGTGCGCTCTCGTTCTCTATGGAAGCTTCTTTTTAGAAATAGGTGCGGGTCCTAGCGATATGCCACCAGTGTTTGAGGTGAGAGAACCCCTAAGTGATGGACGAAGAGGCAGTCGACAAGGAACAGTCTGGTAGATCGGGGCAGCTGTATAATGCCCAGAGCGCCATATGGTTACCTATAGCCCCTGCTCCCTGTACCTGTGGCACATGTAGCCCAGGGTTCACATGCCATGTCCTTAGGATTCTCGCTGCTGTGCTTATAACAGGCAGCACAGTTTATGTTTATAGCCTTCGACTACCTTAAATTTGCTCCTTTTTTTCTATTTTTCTATTTCCCTCTAGGAAATGAAAAAACAGCAGCGCCCGATTCGTCATATGAAGGGAAAGAACTGCACCCAGCAGACCACGTTGGCTAGAATGGAATCCGGGCCCCAGTATCACCGCTCCAATGGTCTCTGCCAGTGTCAGTATACTTCCTTGCAGCAATGAGATGCCAATTTTTGAGCCCGATTGATTGGCTGCAGCGTTCACATACGCGTACAGCATATCACCGGAGCAGCTCTGGGGTGAGTATTGTTTCTATATATATATTTTTTTATTCTACATTTTTCAAACCAGCACCTGAATCGGAATACTTTTGTAATTGCGTGTAATTAAAAATGTAATATAGCCAGTGAATTATTCAATAAAATGTATCTGTATAGCGCCACCTGCTGTTTGTTCTTTCCCTTATTTTTTTGTCCGTCTCACTGAGCTGGTCGCACGCGCTCAGTTTGATTCTTCATCTGTCACCAGCCATATGTACTGTTAGAAGCTGTGGCGGTTGCAGAGAGAGAGCCGCAGCAGAAAGGACACGTCCCTGGCTGAAAAGAATATAGTAGAGCAATTGGAGCAGTGAACGTGGAGATCTCTGGAGGGCTGGTTCTGGCTTTGTTAGAAAGGTGGCATGTACAATATAATGTGTGATTTTCATTTTTTACATCAGTCATGGCATAACCCTTTTAACTATCTTGTTTGTAGCAAAAAAGGCAACCCCTTTAAATCTGTCTCCTGGACGTCATTTTTCCAAACTGCAAGAACTTCTCGGCTGTGTGACATATGCATTAAAAAGGTCTCACGATAAGGCTTTATGCACACGGCCGTAGTTTCAATCCTCATCCGATCCACATTTTTTGCCGATCTGATGCGGACCCATTCATTTCCATGGGGCCGCAAAAGATGCGGACTGCATGTCCGTTCTGCAGCCCTGCAAAAAAGATAGACCACGTCCCATCCTTTTGTGGGCAAGGATAGGACATTTCTATTAATGTGAAAAAGAAAATGGCAGCATGCACTCAGGCCGGGATCTGTGTTTTGCGGATCCGAGATTTGCGGACTGCAAAACACATACGGCCATGTGCATGATCCCTAACACAGGATCGTGTGCGGCACATTTGTTATATACGCAGTTTAAAATGTCGGAGGATATTTTCTACCAAGGTCTCATGAAGCATCAGAAAAACCCTTAAAAATAATTTCGAACCGCGCAAACATATGCAGCATATTTTTTAAAGCTGGGATTAGGCACGTTTTCCACATGAGCTCCTGAGAGTCTAAGCCCTGCAGCCACCTCTAAAATTGACTTCCCATTAATGAATGCATTCTGCTTTTGTCTAATGGCTAGCTGCTTATAATAAAGGCATGCACAATAGTGATAGAACTGTAATAGACTCTGACGGAGACATTTTGGGGTGTTTGCAGCTTTCAGACCCTGTAGGAAATCAATGGCTTTTGTTTTGCCGTACTAATTTGAAATGGTGTGTTAAAAACATGGCCTCGTAGAGCCTTATTAAGTGTAGCATAAAGAGCATAAGGGCTGAGGAAATGAAAAGAACCCCGCGTGGACAGTTTATGTTTTTTCTTCTATTTGTAAGATTGAATACCAAGTTATGGGCTGGTTCTACGGTCGTGTTCCACAAACATAATTACTCTCATTCACCTGTACGGTAAGATTGCCAAATATAAATACGGAGGAGTCTGCTTTGTCTTCTTCTAATATCTGGCAAGAACTTAGAGGTTCAAAGGGTAAGCATGGGATGTCCAGGTACTGTTTACTAAGACTCTCAGGTTTGAGGAGAACACTATCAGGGTAGACATTAGAAGTACTTTGAGACCTCCACATTGCCGAAGAGCTCAACCCTGTAAATTTCATTGGGATGTATCCATCGTCTTCTTGTCTGGTCTCCGCGAAGGATGCGATACTGAACATGGAGACGGAACGCATGTGTATTTGGTTCTCAAAGTGCCTCACGTGCGTGTTAGGTCTCAACATCTGGGTGCCCCTTATCTTCGACTTGGTGTTTCCATAGTTCACCGTCAAAGGAACATCTTGCGCAAAGAAATTCATCTTGAAGAGCGCCTTTTGCTTCACATTGGAAAGGGCTCTTCGGAACCTTTTGCTCAGTAGGGCATAGAGAAGAGGGTTGATGGCTGAGTTGAGGAGAGCTAACCAGGTTGAAACGGTCTCCATGAACGGAGGAGGTCTCCGGTGGTGGCCCTTTGCCGTGATGGACTGTAGTAGGCTCACAATGATATACGGCACCCAACAACAAAAGAAGATTAAAATAACCAGAAATAAGCGGAACGTCCCATTATATTCTCTTCCCAGGGTATTGTATATGGCAAAAATATCTTGTTTTTTGCATTGGGAACATCCAGACGTTGGCATATTGGAGGTATGGACACTGTTCATGGATTCTTCTGTGTCAGGATCTGATATAATTTTGTCCGCATTCTTAGGAGATATTTTGTCCATGAATGCCACGTTCGGTTTGCCATTTTTTTGCAGTTGGGACTCAATGTTGTGAATGCGTCTGACATGATCTCTTGCCACTTGTACAATGCGGATGTAACAGAATACCATGGTGCATGACGGCACCAAGAAAGAACAGGACATGATGAAGCCCGTATAAGTAGGACTATGGGCCCAGTCAACTGAACAGCTGAATGTCGATGGTAGGTATGCAACACGTCCCCAACCTACAAACGGTGGAAATCCAGAGAACATGGCTTGTGTCCATATCCATAGGACCACGCTGATGGCCCTTTTCATTGTAGTTCTGGTGCTGTACTGGAGGCAGTCTATAATGGCTTTGTATCTGTCCACTGCTATGGCGGCCAGTGTTAGCACAGACGATGTGCAGTAAACTATGAAGGCGGATCCCATGTAGGAGCACAAATACTGAAACAAATAACATGAAGCAGGTTATTAAGCTGCACCTCAATGACCTCATCAATCCCCAAATTATTACAAAAATGTTCATCCAGCTGTACCGTTACAGAAAAGATGGCCATTGGACAGGAACAATGATCTTTGCTAATAAAGAGACTCCCTCGACACCCAATTCTTCTACCACCATACTCATTAGTCTGATCCTTCAAAAATTACTCGGTTCCGCAAAAATTAAAGGGAATTTCTGGCAGCAAAAAATTGATGGAAGTGGGATCATAGTGGATTAAAAAAAGAAAAGAACTGACACCCACCTCACCAGTCCTTTACCACTCCTGTTTGAAGCTGGGTAGGTCCTTCTGCACTCTACTTCTTGGTCACAATCTTGACACACAGGAAATACCTGCTTAGCCAATCATTAGCCACAGTGGTGACCTGTCTCAGGCTGTAGTTGGTTGAGCTGGCATTTCCTGTATGTTGAGACAGGAACAGGAAAAAGAAACCAGTTGAGACTCGGGGACTGATGGAAAGGGATCAGTGAGGAATTGGCGAGATTTTAAAAAAATTTTTTACACCACTGCCATCAATTTTTGTAAAATCCCTTTAATATAAAGTATATGGCAAACTTAAAGGCTATGGTGGAATTTTCTTTTCATTATTACATCATTTTTTAGCCAAAAATGATTTTTTCAATTGTTTTTCCTCTACAGTTTTCTCTTTTAGTGTACCTGCAGACTGTTGCCTCTCTGTAACAGCAGTTGTTGTCCGCCGATGTTCCCCTGCTTACTGCCGCAGTCCTGGGCTCTGTGTTTGGCGGTGATCTGCTGCCAGTGTTTCCCCATTCACTGCCTCAGTCCTGGGCTCAGTCCTTTCAGGCACCGTCCGTCCTGGAATCTGCTTCATGGTTTCCTTCCAGTCCTGGGCACAGCATGCTTTCATCTTGTTCCCTGTAGCACTTCTTTAAATGCCGGAGCTCGTCACTTCCTGTGATTCATGGCTTAGCACATGTGACCTTGCTGACCAATCCTAGGTCTCTTGCACCTATATAAGTGGTCCAGTCCCCTTCCCAGGTGCCTGAGCGTCAAGGTCCTTGTGTCCTGCAAAGGTTGCTGTTATCTCTGCTTGTGTTCCTGTTTACCTGACCTGTGCTTGTGTTTCTGGACTCAGCTACCTGTCTGATCCCTGCCTGCTTGCTCTGACTCTCCTATTGCCGATCCGAATTGCCTGACCTGTACCTGTGCTGCCTGCCCTGACTTATTGCTTGTTTGACGTCGCCTCTGCGTCATTCTTCGGTCTTGCACTGTTGCTCCTGGTTATAACTCAGCCTGCTGACTACGTCTGTACCTCTAGTACCTTGCACTGGTACCCACTGGTCCGTCTCGACCAGTTGCCTCGTGTGCCAAACCTCCTCAAGAGGTAGCGACCTAGTGTTCCCCTCGAGAAAGTCTATCCCCACCATCAGGGGTACTGTGAAGAACAAAGGGTTAATTTAGACAACGCCCTTAGAGGAGTTAGGACACGTGGCACAGTGGGTTCACACCTGCTGGCTCGTGACACTCTCCTTTTTATTGACTTAGTCAGTGAGCTGTTCTGACAGCTCGATCTGTAGCTCTTATCTCCGAACTCCTGGCTGCTCATGAACACTCATTATAGCTAAATTCTTATCAAACCGAAAGGTACAGATGAGGGCTACAGATTCAACCGTCAGAGCAGCTCTCTGATGGATTCAGTTAAAAGGAGAAGCAACAGAAGACAGCAGGTACACTGAAAGTGAAAGCTGTAGAAGAACAACTGTTGAAAAGTTTTAATGAAGACCAACTAAAAAAAAAATATTTTTAGCTCATAAATGGTGCAATAATTAAAAAAATTGGCCCATAGCCTTTAAGTTCACAATATACTGCATATTAAAGGGGGTTTTCATGAAAATATTTTTAGCCCCAAATAAGTAGAATGCAATAATAAAAAATGATTCCAAAGGTGGACCTGTCACCAGTGATGGCCAGTTGAGGGGTGGTGACAGGCAGTGATGGCCAGTTTGCAGTGTTCGCCAGTGAACACATGCGGGCTGCCATCTTTAGTAAGGTTAGGCCCATCCGGCGATGCACAGGTAAGCCCTTACCGGGAGCAGTCAGTTCCGAGAACAGCCGCCGGGGGCCTTCATCGGGCTGTTCTCGGAACTGCCTGCATTTGATTTCAGACCGGCCCGCACACAGGCACAGGTAAGGGCTTACCTGTGCATCGCCGGACGGGTAAGTCTAACCTTACTAAAGATGGCAGCCCGCATGCAGCCCGGAATAACAGAGGAACAGTGTTTTTTCATGGGGAACGCAAGTCGTTACTGAACAGATATGTCCTGTGTAAAACCAGATTGTCCAAGAATAGAAGAGAATGTCTACTTTATTTTAGAAACAGTGTCCATGGTTGCTTTAAAACAAATCCCCATTGTAACGTCCTGCCTCAGGACAGTACAGTCACATCTTACCTGGTGGTTGACCCATCTATTGTATATGACAGACGTTGCCACCAAAGGCATTACTCCAATGCCCACCAGAAAGTCGCTCACAGCCAGATTAATGAAAAAGATGGAAGTCACAGAGCGGAAGTGCTTTGTTCCTGCGGTTATCACGATAACTAGAAGGTTTCCTAAAAAAAGAAAAGTAAACGACTAGTCTCATGTTATTATAAGGGGTGTCCAATTCAGAAACCCATTGTCATACACCCTATTCTGAGTTAATTTAGAAGGCTCTTCTGTTCAGGATCCCCATCTCTTGGCCAAAGTGGAGAACGGTTACAAAGAGTGTTTCTTATTTTGGAAGACCTGTCCTGTCCTGCACTGTACAGCCAACCAATTGATATGAATGGTCACGGTGTTATACTTCACTTCCCCTGTGGGGGCACTGCATAAAAATTGAATTCCTACTGCCAGGTGCTTGGTGGGGATCCCAGCAGGAGGACACTTTGTGATCAGCTTATTATCAAGGGCAATTCTAACTAAGTAGGGACTGTCCAAATCGAGAACTGTCATATCTCAGTTTTATAGGTGAGACAAGATGTAACTGTTGTTGTAGCCTTGGGCCCTCTAAAGGACCCAAGGCCTACCACAGCTAGGTTCCTATAGAGCTCTGGATTACATCACCTTCAGACCTTGTTCACACCATAGGTAGCTTAGTGGTAGGACCCCTTGCCATGCTGAGGACCGTGACGTGGTGCATGATGGGCTCCGATATCTTCCTGACAGGAATATATTGGCAAAAGTCTCAGCTTTTAATATCTGCATTTATGACTAGCCAGTATATTCAGTGGCATATCCGTTTGGTGCATTCCTTCTGTGATTTATATGATTATATTTTCATCCGCACAATGCTCCGTTTTGTGTAGGATGCCTTTGTGGTGCATGTGGACTGCGCCGACATCCTCCACTGTATGCAAAAATTTTATTTGCTGGGGATAGTCGTTTGCTGCTGGTCCACATGCGGTGGGGCTGCTCCCCCAATGAAAAACACGCTACAGCGTTAGGGGTTGAGCAGCTCCCCCAGATTTGCCACTATATTTCATGTGTTTTTGTCCTATAGAGCTCTGCCACATAGGAATGCAGTGAATCTCCCATAGACTGCAATAGTAATTCATTGCAAACTATGGGAGAAGCAATCAGATGATCTCATGTTCAAGTCCTTAAAGGGACTTGAATAAAAGTGTAAAAAATGTTTTCAAAAATATAAAAACAATAAAAAGCAAATCATTCCCCCCTTTTCCATATTAAACATAAAAGTAATAAAACTATAAAAAAAAATAAACATCATAGGTATTGCCATGTCACAAAACTTACTCCCTATTAAAATATAAAAGTACGTATCCCAAACGGTAAATGCCATAATGGAAAGAAAACTCAAAACACACTCCAAAATGGTAGCAATAAAAACTCCAGATCGCCTCTTAAAAAATAAGCC
Source organism: Bufo gargarizans (assembly GCF_014858855.1). NCBI lineage: Eukaryota > Metazoa > Chordata > Amphibia > Anura > Bufonidae > Bufo > Bufo gargarizans. The sequence continues at coordinate 37,610,731 of NC_058090.1, read as the reverse complement.
CCTCACACAGTTCCGTAAATGTAAATATAAAAAAAGTTATAGGGGTCACAATATACAAAAAACTATAAAAACGTGGTATCTGTAACTACTGACCTGGAGAATGAAGTTAACAGGTCAGTTTTACCACATACAATAAAACCCAATAAACTGTGGAGGAATTGCGTTTTTTTTCCAATTCCACCCCATTTAGATTTTTTTTTATGGCTTCCCACTACTGACCTGTGCCTGTTAACCATATTGATCCTACACTGCCCGACCTTGGACCTATAACCATATTGAACATACTCCGCCAGCCCTGACTTAAGCCTGTCCCTGACTAAAATTCTGCCTGACCCCTCAGTGCCCTGCACCAGTGTATCTGTTAATCAGACTACTCCAGGATGTACAGATCCTTGTATAGAGGTTAAAGGGTGAATACCAGGGGACTGTCAGGATTAGCCCAAAGTCAAATAAAAAGACTCTCAGAGGCTACTTTTGGGTAGCGTACATAATGCTGAGGGATCATTGACTGCTAAACATGCCTCCAGTATGTGATAGGGAGAGAACTGCATTAAAAAAAAGGACACACAACCTGAAAAAGCACACACTCCCTAAAAAAAGGACATGTCCCTAAAGCTGCCAGCCTGATGAGAGTCTACAAGAGCAACTGGAGCAATGAATGGGGAGATCTCTGGATCCATGTGAGGTACAGGGCTGGTCAGGGGTGGATTGGGAACTTAAAGTGGCCCTGGAAAAAACCCTAAAAGTGGCCCCGTGTTGTAGGCCAAAACAAGTAGACGGGGACAACTGAAGTGGGCGGGCCTGCAATAACGTAGTACAGTGCAGAATACCCCCCATCATGAGGACAGGAGGGCACCTGTGGCCGCTGAGCATCAGATCGTTATGTACCTGGCCTGCGGCCATCAAGAGGGCTTGAGTGGCCCCCTGAGCATCAGCCCACTGGGAAATTTCCCTGTAGGGTCTAAGGTCAATCCGCCCCTGGGGCTGGTGCTAGCTTTGCTAGAAGGATATTGTCATGTACTATATGATGTCTGATTTTCATTTTTTTACATTACTCATGGGATAACCTCTTTAAGAAATGTGGCAGGCAATTAAATGGAGCATACTCAATTCCAATGCCTAAGGCAGCATAAAATGTAAGTACGGCACTGATGGCTTCTTGCTTCCAAAAACAGCGCCACTATTGACCATAGGCTGTGTGTGTTACTGCGTCTTAGTAATGGACAAGAGTGGCACTACTTCTGGGGGGAATCCATATTTTTCATGTATCCTTCTTAAAGGGAACCTGTCACCGGGATTTTGTGTATAGAGCTGAGGCCATGGGTTGCTAGATGGCCGCTAGCACATCCGTAATACCCAGTCCCCATAGCTCTGTGTGCTTTTATTGTGTAAAAAAAAAACAATTTGATACATATGCAATTTAACCTGAGATGAGTCCTGTCCCTGACTCCTCTCAGGTTAATTTGCATATGTATCAAATTGGTTTTTTTTACACAATAAAAGCACACAGAGCTATGGGGACTGGTTATTGCGGATGTGCTAGCGGCCATCTAGCAACCCATGTCCTCAGCTCTATACACAAAATCCTGGTGACAGGTTCCCTTTAACACATACAAAAATGTGCCCTCTATACAAAGGGAGCAATTCCGGAACCTCTAATATTATCTAATTTATTATATTTGAATCCGCTTATTATACATATATATATATATATATAAAACTATTTATAAATATAAAAAATATAATATAAAACTGATCTCACCCATCACAGCTGTAACACACATGACCACCATGAATGTTCCCAGCGCCCCTTGCAGGACAGAACTGGAACCAGCTCTTTTATCTTCCGTGCTGATATTTGCGGTTCCTGGTTGTTGGGATATATATTTTAGCAAATCCGAGGAATTTTCACAAATGGACGTCATGGAAGAAGAGCTGTCGTAGGATTCACCCATTGCACAAATAATAAAGTAAAAACTCTTAACTACTAATCTAATTCTATTCTATTAGTCTGTTTTCCATTGGTGGAAACTTTTTTTTTCTGTGCTTTTTATTTTTATTTTTGCTAGAGGAACTAGTAAATTGTATAAAAAGAAGAGGGAGGCAGCAAAGACAAGACGGAGGAAGATTCAAGTGATGAAATCAGAGCCAGTGATAAGAGTGGCTAGTCCTAGAACCACGATCCTAAATCTGCAAGGAGATAAACAAGGCAAATAGCCCTACGACAGGACAAACAGCCCAGCAAAGAAAAGATAAATGGGGAGCCATGGAAACCGGCAATGCACTGACGACAAAGATTCTTTCTACTGAAGAACCATGTCATACGCTCATGATGTTAATGTGCTGCATTCATCACATCAATATAGAGGGTGGTCGTTATTATGCAGATAGCGAAGTCTGCAGGATACATGGATACATCATAAAAGGCACCATAGATAACTTTTAGGTTTTAGGCTTGATGGACATGGTTGTGTCCATATTTCCGTCCGCAAACCACGGATCCAAAAATGCAGCTAGCACATGGATGGAAAATACTGTTGTGTGCATTAAGGTCTAAGGTAGAGGTGACACCGTAGGGTGTATTCCAAGACTTCGTAATTGACATTCATTAAAAATTTCCAACCAGGCCAATGATTTGGTCCCCATCATGTGGTCCGCTCCTGCAGCTTCCTCTTTTTGCGCTAGAGTGCAGATTATTCCAATCTACAATGAACGTGTTAGTCATCACTGATGACAAAGTCATTGTCTGTCCCCTGCGCTCCTTCACCACAGCGCAACCACGAGAATGAATCTCTGTGCTGGTGCAGTACCCCCAGAACCAGGACCCTGAATAGTGTTAATATGGTACATTACTAAAATGATTAAAGGGTTTTTTCGTGACTTTTATACAGATGACCTATCCTTTGGACCCCCGCCGATCAGCTGTATGAGAAGGCACTGGTGCTCGCAGTACCACAGCAGCCTTTTCTCAGCTCACCAAGCACAGTGCCATACACTGTATAGTGGCTGTGCTTGGTATTGCAATGCAGCCCTATTTACTTCAATGGGGCTGAGTTGCACCTATGTAATGTGACCGATAAACGTGACATCACTTGGCCTAGGCTAAGCTGCGAGATGGCAGCAGCACTACTGAGAGCACCGGTGCTTCCTCAAACAGCTGATTAGCAGTGGTCTCGGGTGTCGGACCCCTACCGATGAGATACTGATGACCTATCGAGAGGATAGTCCAAACACAATTGACGGCAGCATGTCCTTTAAAGATTTTTTATGCAAATTGAGTCCATAAATATGTACATGAAGTGCCAAAGATCGTGCAACGTTTCGACTTCATCATTGTGGCAGGTGCAGCACTATGAAATGCCTTTTGTGCTGTGGCATTAAAATTTTTATATCTCTGACTTTTAGTCTAACCAGACTGTCTATTACTCTGTAATTCCTCTAGTGCCGTTCTATGGAAACAGTAGGTTTGAAGAGCACACCAAATGCTTGAAATAACTTTTTTATTAACTTCAACTTTTCTTCATATAACACTGCCGCCTCCGCAGCAGATAGTCCATGTACATAACACGTGTTGAAAAGATATTACAAGATGGCGGTATGATTAAGATGGTGGTTCAACTGTTCAATCTTGTCATTCAACATAAAATGGTGGATATATTTCTCTCTTGAGTATCTGTACTCTCACACTAAGCACTTTATGATCTTTCTGAGAGGTACTGTATATCTGAGGTCTAACACTGATAGTTCACTTGCTGAATTTGGTCACAATTTGCAATATGCAGTTAGCAGTAACTATTTGCAGATTGGTTTAGTATGATCTGGTATGACTGTATGCAATTTGGATTGCAATATGGAATTTGAATGGTTGCAATTGTTTGTATGGTATTTGTAGTTTGCAATTGTATGGTATTTGCAATTGGTGGAACTGTAAGTAAACACACATATAACCAGTTCAGTATACAGTTCTAATCACTATATTAACAGTAGGAACATTATATAACTGTTTTAAATACCTATTTTGGCCTCTCAGCTTCCATTAAACACAGCTCTTAGTGGAGTGAATGTCTGTTCAGCTTCTCTCTCTGGTGAATAATTATTTCTAGCAGCTCCTGCTAGGGGGATTTTCCACAGAGGCTGTGTGTGAGGCTGGCTGTGATTGGTCAAAACTCCTGCTGTGTGTGAGGCTGGCTGTGATTGGTCTAGACTCCTTCCCAGCAGCAACAGTTTAACTCTATGCTTCCTGTTGTTTCTGCTGTGTCATTGAGCTTACCTCACATCCAGGGGAGGACTGGCAGCCTTCGTCCTGGGGGGCAAATCTAGTCAAGTGGCCCATTTTTAGCCCCGCCCATCATTAAAAGCCCCTCCTACATATAATAGGCCACTCCCAACACACACTGTACAGCTGACATTTTATAGTTGCGGCCTGTCTCTACACATCATACGGAGAGGGGAGGCCGTCCTGGCTGCACTGCCTGCTTATATAACAAGCTACAGCCAGGAAGCTCCTCCGCTCTCCTCCCTACCCTGATCCTGCTCAAGGCCTGTGGTTCCCCCCACCATCTGCCACCCGCCCGTGGCCTGCTGCCCCCTTTCGTCATCCTCACCCAGTTCTGAATCCTCCTTCTGCAAATGGCAGGAGGAGGAGCCGGAGCATCTCCTCTCCTACATAGCACCACATACCTCTTACATCCAGTGATGTCACCTTTGTTGTAGACGTTCTCTTTCCTCATCTTCTCCATTCAGAGCAGACCGCCATGATGATTTTTCTGCCATCTCCCTTCTCTGCAGAGATTGAGAAACAGACATTAGTTTCCTGCCACCCCCAATACTATACTGCAGAAACAGTCCCCCTGGAAATACAAACTACCACACAGATAGTGCCCCCAATACTGTACCCGCTATGCCCCCAATACTATACTGCAGAAACAGTCCGCCTGGAAATACTACTACCACACAGATAGTGCCCCCTTAAACAATTATTGGCACACAGCGCTCTAAAAAATAACTGCGCCCAGACACTAATAGTATAAAGATAATGTCCCCCAAAAATAATTGTGCTAAGCTGATACTATGCCAGGGTGCCCCCAAAGTAACAATGCTCCCCAAAATCCCACCAATAGAAATAATTCTCTGCCAGAGCACACTTAGTAGTAATAATGCCCCTATAGTGCCCTAGTAATCATGTTCTTCATAGCCCCTAGTAGTAGTAAAGCTCCCCATAATACCCCCTAGTAGTACTAATTTTCCCTATAATATGACAGTACATGAAATACCCCCGCTTAGTGCCCGCAGTTGAGCTAATGTCCCCATAATGTATGCTAGTATAAAATACCTCTATATAGTGCCCCAGTAAATGCCCTCATACTGCTCCTCTCCCCCTTCCCCATAGTGTCCCCATAATATGCCAGTAAAAAAATGCCCCTTAGTGCCCCCAGCAGATGCCCCTATAGTGCTCCTCTCCCCCACAATGTACCAGTAAAAAAATGCCCCTTCTTAGTGCCACCATATGCCCCAATAGTGCTCCACTCCCCCATAGTGCCGCTCTCCCCTATAGTGCCTTCCATAATGTGCCAGTAAAAAATGCCCCCTTAGTGACACCAAATGCCATAGTGCCCCCCATAATGTTCCAATACAAAAGGCCCCTTTAGAGCCCCCACTTCCCCATAGTGCCCCCAAATAATGCCCCTATAGTAGCACCAGATGCCCCATAGTGCTGCTCTCCCCTATAGTGCCCCCCAGAATGTGCCAATAATTTAAAAAAAAGCCCCTTTAGAGCCCCCAGTTACCCCCATAGTGCTCCTCTCCCCCATGGTGCCCCCCCCATAATGTGCCAGTAAGAAATGCCCCCATAGTGCCAGCTCCCCCAATAGTGCCAGCCCTCCCCCCATAGTGCTAGCTCCCCCTATAGGCCCCCCATAGTGCCAGCTCCCCCTACAGTGCCCCCCATAGTGCCAGCTCCCCCTATAGGCCCCCCATAGTGCCAGCTCCCCCTATAGTGCGCCCCATAGTGCCAGCTCCCCCTATAGTCCCCGCCATAGTGCCAGCTCCCCCTATAGTACCCCCCCATAGTGCCAGCTCCCCCTATAGTACCCCCCCATAGTGCCAGCTCCTCCTATAGGCCCCCCATAGTGCCAGCTCCCCCTATAAGCCCTCCCCCCATAGTGCCAGCTCCCCCTATAGGCCCCCCCATAGTGCCAGCTCCCCCTATAGTACCCCCCCATAGTGCCAGCTCCCCCTATAGTGCACCCCATAGTGCCAGCTCCCCCTATAGTCCCCCCCATAGTGCCAGCTCCCCCTATAGTACCCCCCCCCCATAGTGCCAGCTCCCCCTATAGTACCCCCCCATAGTGCCAGCTCCTCCTATAGGCCCCCCATAGTGCCAGCTCCCCCTATAGGCCCCCCCATAGTGCCAGCTCCTCCTACAGTGCCCCCCATAGTGCCAGCTCCCCCTATAGTGCACCCCATAGTGCCAGCTCCCCCTATAGTCCCCCCCCATAGTGCCAGCTCCCCCTATAGTACCCCCCCATAGTGCCAGCTCCCCCTATAGTACCCCCCCATAGTGCCAGCTCCCCCTATAGTACCCCCCCCCATAGTGCCAGCTCCTCCTATAGGCCCCCCATAGTGCCAGCTCCCCCTATAGTGCGCCCCATAGTGCCAGCTCCCCTTATAGTGCCCCCCATAGTGCCAGCTCCCCCTATAGTGCGCCCCATAGTGCCAGCTCCCCTTATAGAGCAACCCCATACTGCCAGATCTCCCCCCCCCATAGTGACAGATCTCCGCCCCCCCCCCCATAGTGACAGATCTCCGCCCCCCCCATAGTGACAGATCTCCGCCCCCCCCATAGTGACAGATCTCCGCCCCCCCCCCCATAGTGACAGATCTCCACCCCCCCCCCCCATAGTGACAGATCTCCGCAAAGAAGAAAAAATAATAAAAAAATACTTACCTCCATCAGCAGCGTGTGCTGCCGGCTCAGGCGTCGCGATGATAATGACGTCATCGCGCTTCCTGAGCCGGCCTCTGATAGGCTGCAGGCATTAGTGCCTGCGGCCTATCAGAAGAACAGGGGAGGGACACGCCTCTCCCTCCCCTGCCCCACAGCACACAGCGGCCGCAATTACATCCAGGGCCGCGCCGCCTGTGGCGATCGGCGGTGCGGCCCTGAAGAATAAAAAATATATATTTTTTTTTTTTGACGGGCGGCCCAGCGGCCGTTTATTTAGGGAGGCCTGGGGGGCAATTGCCTCCCTGCCCCCCGGCCCAGTCCGCCCCTGCTCACATCCATATAATGAATCTTAAAGGCATATTGTCTTTTCTGCTTCTGTGCACACAATATATAACAGTTTTATGACATGCAAACATGAAGTCACTCTGCTTTTGTCTTTAATAACTTTGCTTTTGTCTTTAACACACAAACATAGGAACTGTATAAGGCTATTGGCAGGTCTAGCTGTATAAACATATAAGCTATGTTAGCAACCTAGGACAGGTCTTAGCTGGCCAGCTACAATCATAGTCTTTCTCATGCTTGAGAAATTACAAATCTGCTGACAGATGCCCTTTATCTGCTGACAGACCCCCCTATTTGTGAATCCACCCTTGGATCATTGATCCGGCCCATACAGAGGACTCCTGAGCATAGGACACCCACACCCATGATTTCCACATGCCAGATTTACATTGCAGATGTAGTGTCATGCCTTGCGTCCACACATGGATTAACCCATGCATTGAGACTGATCCATGTGTAGCTAACCAATGTGTTTTATCCACGGAATATACATCAATGCCATGCCTTTTTTTTTTCTTCAGCAACATGGATTTCAAATCCAAGCAGATAAAATCCTCACAATTTCAATGGGGATGGGGATTTTTCATTTGAATCAATGGGACGTGGATTGTACGTGGATTTTGAGGCAGAATATGCCCCAAAATCCATGTGAAGTTTCCATCATGTGAACACAGACTAATAGATCATAGCTGTGGTCGTACAGTATTCTGTTATTCCAATGTTACGTATTTGCAATGAACCTTTCGCTGTTTTTAATCTATGCAGCTCCAGCTATGACAGAGAAATGTTCAATCCTGTGCACAGTGTGGGCAAGCGTGCCGCGACAAGTCCACCGCACGTGAAGTTGGACGTTTTACACCTACCTCACAATATGCCTCAGTGAACCAGGACATAATGTTCCACCTCTAGTCTTCACACTCACTTCCCATACGGGACTGGCCGGCGCTAGTGCATTATGTCTGTGTTTTACCTTTTTATTTTAGAAGAACACGAGGAACAAGAACTAGAGTGAAACAACAGACAGATCCTAAAAGAAGCGCTCAAAACTGCACTGAAAGACTGGTCTCCTAGAGCGGTGTGGCCAGTACCAGTATGCAAAATATATGGCGAAATCTGTCACTGGCATCTGATCTGGATAAGGGTTTGGTCTTCTCAAAGAGGTGGTTTTTTTAGAGAGGTTTCACTGTATTCTGCTGCTAGGCAAAGTGTATTTACTTGGGGTTCCGACTATTTAATAATCCTTTCACTGCCTAAATAGTGAATGGATTGGGGGTAAAGCCCCTGGTGGTCTAGGGCATTGGAGTAGTTAATGGTAAGGTCCCTGGTAATCTAGGGTATTGAAGTAGTTAATGGTAAAGTCCCTGGTGATCTAGGCCATTTAAGTAGTTAACGGTAAAGTCCCTGGTGGTCTAGGGCATTAAAGTAGTTAATGGTAAAGTCCCTGGTGGGCTAGGGAATTAAAGTAGTTAACCGGAAAGTCCTTGGTGGCTTAGGGCATCAAAATAGTTAATGATAAAGTCCCTGGTGGTCTAGGGCATTAAAGTAGTTAACAGTAATGTCCCTGGTGGTCTAGGGCATTGAAGAAGTTAACAGTAATGTGCCTGGCGGCCTAGGGCATTTAAATAGTTAATAGTAATATCCCTGATAGTCTAGGGCATTGAAGTAGTTAACAGTAAAGTCTCTGGTGGTCTAGTTAACAGTAATATCCCTGGTGGTCTAGGGCATTGAAGTAGTTAATAGTAAAGTCTCTGGTGGTCTAGAGCATTGAAGTAGTTAACAGTAATATACCTGGTGGTCTAGGACATTGAAGTGGTTAACAGTAATATCCCTGGTGGTCTAGGGCATTTAAGTAGTTAATAGTAAAGTCTCTGGTGGTCTAGAGCATTGAAGTAGTTAACAGTAATATACCTGGTGGTCTAGGACATTGAAGTGGTTAACAGTAATATCCCTGGTGGTCTAGGACATTGAAGTGGTTAATAGTAAAGTCTCTGGTGGTCTAGGGCATTGAAGTAGTTAACAGTAATGTCCCTGGTGGTCTAGGGCATTGAAATAGATTTTCCCCTTAAACTGGTATATGGGAGCTCTTGATTGATTTCAGGGGAAAGAAGGAACTTGCATGTTGAATTTGAGTTGTCTAGCAGCAGCTTTCCCATCTCCCCATTGACATAAACATGCATGCTCAGCTTAGACAAGTATACATGTTCATGAGGAAGATTAGAAAGATAGCTGTCCCTTTAAATCCCTGATCTTACTGCAGTAGTCAGTACCTAAGATTGTAACTGTTCTGTACTTGGGCAACAGATTTTTCAAACTCATACACTAACACATATCTGCCATATTGTTTTGCCATTGTGCAGCGGCACTCGGTTATAGTCTGTATTTACAGCTCAGAGCTGCAATCACTATTCTGCTTGCTGCTATTGGAAACAGTCTTAGTCTAAGATACACCGCTAACTGCCCAGCCGAGCTCCTATAATGCAATGGGGCAGATCTGCTGTTCTCTATATGTCCTGGCAGTGAGCTTGAAATGCTGGGAAATGTCAGCTCTGACACCAGCAGAATTTTGATTGCAGCTCTGACTGTAACAAAGTTATTCAATTTCCTGTGTAGATTCCTTCTTCATAGAAGACCTGCAGTACAATAGATTTTTCTGTGCTGATCTTTGTCCTATTAGACGCCATTATTCCAGCAGAAATAAACCTGCAGAATTTTGATTGCAGCTCTGACTGTAACTCATGATCCGTACAAGATAATGCATGTAATGTATTTACAAAGTTACTCAACAATTTCCTTTGTAGATTCCTTCTGCAGTGAAATATACCTCTGTGTAAACGTCTTTGCAGATCTTTGTCCTATTAGACGCCATTATTCCAGAGTAGAGCAGGCGTATACGGTGAGTGCAATGCAGCGGTGTGAGATTAAGGATAATGGTAACCTACAGAAGACGTTAGAAGCCGAGTCGACCATGAATACTTCGAACCCCATAGTAAAAACAATGAGATTACAAATCCACCTACCACCTTCAATTACCGTAAGAGCAACAATTACAAGGTGGTACTCCTACAGTCGCCCTGCCGTGAAAATGAGCGAAAAATGTTCCATTAGCTTAATGAAGAGAGTGCGAGGAAGCTCAAAGTAACATTTTATCTGTATTAGCCCCTGTGGAGTGGGGCCGGGCCAGAGACAGGGTAACAATTAAACTTCCCCACAATTAACCCCTATGATGTTTCAATTATTTACCTGATGAGAAAATAAAAGAGAGCGCTATAGTGGGTTTCTATTCGTGCCCGTCTATACGGCGCAGACAGGTCATCTTATATAACCGTTATATTATAATTAGGGCTGGATTGTAATAATGGAGTTAACAACGTCAAATATGTCAAAGGCTATGTACAATTTTTGTTTCATTTTTGGCACAAAAAACCAACATATTTTCAATTGGCCTTTATTAAAAATATTGAGCCATTCTGTAACTGTCTAACTGGAGTTCATGAGGGACCCGTCTTGGCCATGTTACAGATAATACAAACTGATCCGTTCATGACGGATGCATGCGGTTGTATTATTGTAACGGATCCTTTTCTGCAGATCCATGACGGATCCGCCCAAAACGCGTGTGTGAAAGTAGCCTTACTTATATATGGACTGTTACTGTGAACCAATCCTTCTGTAACATACCTCCTATAAATTTGGATTATTTCCTATATTAGACAGATGGAGAAGAAAAGAAACAGCCACCGGTTACGACGGGCAAATACGGTATTCTGCTTTTTCTTAGTTTTCTTTAAAGCAAATCTCTGGTTCAAGAAGAAAAATTCCCATTAACTAGGGAATGAACAGAAGAACACTTACCTGGTGACCACCTGCAGATCCATCAGTTCCTGAGCTCCTCTTCTACTATCCAGGATGGCTGCACAGCTTCTCAGACTACCTGATGCGTACTGTGGATCGGTAGTCGAAGACACTTCCTGCTTGCCTAAGTGTCCCTTCAAATCGGTCATCTGGTTTCTAAAAACAACAAGGTAGTCCCTTTTCTCTAGCCTCCATAATTTAGCCACAGCAGAGAAAAGATAGTACAGTGTATCTCTGAAGGACCCATTCATGAGTTACATGAAGGGACTACTGATTTCAACAGCCAACGTGTAATGCCTCATTTCCCCTGTGGAGGCACTGTAGAGATATGGAACACCTTCTGCTGGTTCCATCACCAACTACAGCTGATTGCTAGTGGTCCCAGCAGCTGGACATCCTATGATCACTTGGGGCCTTCAAAAAAAAAAAAGGCATTTGCCAAAGTGGACAACTCTTTTATGAAACACCCTTCATTACACTAGAAATATGATTACATTTGTAATTTAAAGTGGTGCTTTAGTTTTCAGCTGAGCTATGTGCAGTGACCCGCTGGTTCACTGCAAAAGGGTTAATACCAGGTTCACTGCTAAACGGTTTACACCAAGTTGATTACTAAAGTGGTTAAAGTGTTCACTGTGATGCTGAATATGATCTATGCACTATGTAACCCAAAAAGGATAAGTATAGGTAGGAAACAGTTAACGGCAGTTTCTTAGTTGGTTGTAGGGTAATGGGTTGGTCGCATTATCCCCTGGTTAGTGAGAATCTGCAAGTAAGCAAGCTAGAGTGAAGACTTGTTTGGTGTGTACTCTTCTTGCGAAGTAGACCAAGACAAACCCTGCTCCAGGAAACACTATTCCTGTGTGTCCGCTGCTGTCCTGCTCTCCTGGGAGGGCACGGGTCCTGCTCCACTCACCTGTGTCTTTTGTAGTTCCAGAACATTGGCAATAGGCCAGGGCAATTTGCCCTGTGTGTATTAGGACTTGAATTCTTTAACCCTCCGTTTGCAACACTGCAAGGGTTAATCTTTTCCTGCTCTGTGAGCTGCTACATGGCTGTGTCCTACTGCTGATCAGCTGTTCCTATATATACCTAGCTGTTTCCTTCTGTGGTTGCCTGTGCAATAGGTATCTACAGATCCTGCCAGGTCCACTGGTCTGCTTGACCCTGTAAACGAGCGATATATCCATTTGCTTGCCTCTGTACTGATGCCTGCCTGTCTCCTGGCCGCTGAATCACTGCCTCCTGACCTTACCTGTGTCTGTTCACTGTGATGACCCTGAGCTGCTTGCCCTGATCTCTGGTCTGTATTCGGATTTACACATACTCTGCCTGCTGTGACCTCGGCCTGTTTCCTGATTACAAATATAGTCTGATACTTTGGTGTTCTGCATCAGTGTCTCTGATCCACGTGGGCCAACTACATTAGAACTGTTCCAGCCTTGTGGCTCCCCTGCAGCGAAGACCAGATCCCTGTATAGGGGTTAAAGGGTGAAAACCAGGGGACTGCCAGGACAACGCCCTCAGGAATAGCTCAAAGTCAAACCTGTTAGTTGGCACAGTGAGTCCACACCCATGGTCCATTACATCCTGTGAGTGAAAGCTGCTGAGGATTAACCTCTGAGAGAAAGAAGGTTGAGGACCATGATCTCATACTTGAACTGAGTCAATAAAGATAATGCACTCATACGGCTTTGGACTTTACTGCCCGTGGTTTGGTTTACTTTCTTCTTGGACCTACCAAACTTCTGAGGCAGGCTGGCCATGCGATCTATGACTGCACCTCGTAGTTTGGCACTGTAGAGAAATATTATTATTATGGAATTGCATGCCTTTGGACATTTTGGGAAGATTGCTATTGACTATGAAGAGAGAGACTCATGGAGGATTATCATCATAATAGCTGTAACGGATCTCCTGGCACCCCGACCGGGTACCTCCGTCGATAGATGCTCCTAGTGCTTTCCGAGGACTCCAAGATCTCTACTTGACACCGTACGCACTGCAGACCCCACGAACCGCCGAAGTTTGGTTGAGGTCTCACCGTCTCCTACCCACCCTGGACCTATGACAAGGCTCCAGGCTCCAGTGGGTGAACCTCTCCTACATCCAGAGAGCAGGAACAGCTCTTACAAGAGCTAGTAGTTATGCCAGGGGAGTATAGCAAATCTCCAGCGTATAGCAATCCCCCAGTGTCGATCAGTTACCCAAACACCAGACTCAACATGGTAAATGGTTAAAACAGGAACTCCTTATTGTAGGGCTACCCGCCCGTATTTATGCAGGTCCCCATCTGGTGGACACGCCCATAGGGGACCAGAAGTAAGACTGTGACACAGGACAGATATGCGGCAATTCAGGATACACAGACACAATACAACCCCACAATGCATCATGGTTTCCTCCTCTCTGCCCTGGAGACACCCGAGGAGCAATTCAATTATCTCTCAGGAGAAAGTGATATCGCCAATACACATGTGGAGACAACAGGACAGAAATCACCATTTAAACATACAATGTCACAACCCTTACAGTAAACACAGACATTTAACATATCCCCAGATAGCTCAAGTCTGAGTGCATATTATTAGGTGAATGGCACTCAGACTACACGAATACACTAAAATTAGCTATCTGGGTACCCTCACATAACATACAGTAAAATTCCAAAGACAGAAAAATACATGAACTTATATAACTATGCCGCTATTGCATAAAACCGGTGCATACACCATAATCACATGGTAAGAGGCTGGCAAGTAGTCCTCTCCAAGCACTCGTGGCAACCTCAAAAGAGGGGAGTTTGTCACAATAGCCAACTTATTATATATGCAGTCTTTTGGAAAAAACCTACTCTGTGAAAACTTTCAGAACTGTGCCTGCTGTACATATTTGTACTGTGACCCCCATCATCTACTCAGTAAAGGAGAGACCCTACTTTGCTATAATCAAACCAGCCTGGTCTATTGACTCTAATCCTGATCATCATCTACTTCCTGTTCTCCAGACTTGCACCCCTCTGCTCATACCTTCTTAACATCAAGGACTTCAGCCACCACCAGGCAGGAGACCCCAAAAGTCCAGGGTGTTCACCAAGGGGAAGAAGGGTTGAGCCCCTCCATTCACTGCCCTCGTGACCTGGGAGAGTGTTGGAGCAAGAATTACCCACCGTGAGGACTACAACCACCCTCACCGCTGCAGGCACCACTCGTATCCCCTGAGGGCCAACGTGTGGCATATGTACCTTCCAGCAGAGGAAGTGTTAATCCCCAAATGCTCTATACTCCTATTTTTGTAATTTTTTTTGGTAAGGTGCTTTGTACTAGAATGAACTCGGAAGGGAGGCAGAACCTAAGCCTTTACATTAAACTTGAAAAGAGGCGGGAGGGGAACAAGTCTGTTTTTTTTGCATTATCTCAGTATTTCTGTCCCACAGCGTTGTCTGGCCCAACTCCTTCAACCAGTAATTTTTTTTTACATTTTTTATTTTTATTTTTAAATCCAATGAATTTGCTGCCGTATATTTCAGCTCTGCCGCCATTTCTATATAAGTTCGAAAATTATTATTATTATAAAAAGGCACTGCAATTTTTTTTTTTTTTACCTTACTGGTTAAATTAACATTCATTTGTTAGGGTTGCATGGAAGTATACATTATTTTACCCGCTGTGTGTTCAAAGTCGTCTTGTCATAGCAACAGCATGCCAGCGTGAAAAAGCTTTCTCACAAATAGGCAAATACATGCCTTTTGTGAATTAAAAGGTGTAATTATATCAGCTTCAATACCTTCGAGAGTAAATCGCTAAAAATAAGCATAAACGAAATGTTAGAAAATATTGGAAATTAAAAAGGACAAAATAAGGTGTCATTTAATTTGGGCATAGAAATGGAGTGCGCAGGACTTTCCTTTTCTTCCCCTATGATTTCCTAGTGGCTATTATTTTTTATTAGAGGGCCCGTAAATGAAGGACAAGAGATAAAGGGCAGATATTACATTGTCTGAGACCACTTGATCACGCTGCAGTCTAAAATTTGGCCGACCTCTCGTACAGTCTAACTATGCCAAATTTTTGGATTTCTTTAATTATTCTGCTCTTAAAGTGTCATTGCCATTAAAAGGCAATTTCACATGATTTAGTAAAATGTTTTATTTTACTCATTTTGAAAACATTGGGGCAGGTTAATCAATGTAATTCTCTAATGTAAATACATTAAAAAAATTTGATGTTCAACCCCTTTGTTATAGTTATGAAGCCCCTGCTCCACTTTTTTAAATGGAGCAGGGGTTGGAGGCTGGTTTTAAAGTCAGTATAAAACTGAGTCTGCTTATACAGCACCTACCAGTAACCATTAGGCTCCAGGAGAAGTATAAAGTGGGCTCAGCATGCATGTGAGTACTTGCATCCCTGGATCCGATGAAAGCTGTAATGGCACCGGACGGGGTTAAAAGCAGAGTGTGCTTGGCGTGCATGCTGTACCTGCGCTCCCTGGACTTTATGTGGCTGTCATGGCCCATAAAAGGTAGGAACTGGTGTTAGGGACCACTCATGAAGGCGACCTTGACGTGGTGAGTGGCTTATTACGCTTTGGCCAAAATGTACACCAATGCCTTATTCAACATCCAGCATAAAGGCAGGGCAGAGTGCTGGTTGCAGAGTGCGATTGCATTTTGTGTTTTTACATTTATATCTCTATTTCGCCATAGCAATCTGCACCTGCTAGGGGTTGTGCGGGCTGAATTTTTTATATATTTTTCTCTTTGTAGTACGTATTGGAGGCGTGGCGATCTCCAAGCAGTCAAGCACACCTGTCCAGTTAATCTGCCCCCTGGAGGCTGGTTTTAAAGTCAGTATAAAACTGAGTCTGCTTATACAGCACCTACCAGTAGCCATTAGGCTCCAGGAGAAGTATAAAGTGGGCTCAGCATGCATGTGAGCACTTGCATCCCTGGATCCGATGAAAGCTGTAATGGCACCGGACGGGGTTAAAAGCAGAGTGTGCTTGGCGTGCATGCTGTACCTGCGCTCCCTGGACTTTATGTGGCTGTCATGGCCCATAAAAGGTAGGAACTGGTGTTAGGGACCACTCATGAAGGCGACCTTGACGTGGTGAGTGGCTTATTACGCTTTGGCCAAAATGTACACCAATGCCTTATTCAACATCCAGCATAAAGGCAGGGCAGAGTGCTGGTTGCAGTGTGCGATTGCATTTTGTGTTTTTACTTTTTTAAATGTGTTGGAAAAAGTGAGACTTCTACGTAGAAGTGGCGAAAAATACCTTAAAGGAGTTATATGTAAACATTGTAAACCGGACATCATATAGTACAGGACAATCTCATTCTAACAAAGCCAGAACCAGCCCCGTACCTCACATGGATCCAGAGATCTCCCCATCAGCCGGCAGCTCAGGGGTGTGCCCTTTCTCAAGGGGCATGTGCTTTCTGCAGCAACTCTTTCCCTATCACAGCATCCAAGGGGAGCATCCTTTCTGTTGCAGCTCCCTCCCTGTAGCTGTCCCAGCTTATAACAGTAGATATAGCTTGTTGCAGTTGAAGAATAGAACTGAGCATGTGCGACCACCTCAGCGAGGTGGACAGAGGAAAAAGGAAAAGAACAAGCAGCAGTTGGCAATATTCCAATACATCTTGTTGAATAGCTCAACGTTCATACAAATTTTTTAATTACATTGAATTACAAAAGTATTCCTAATCAGAAAAGTGTAGAATAGGTTTTGTGGGATGATCCATTTAAGACCTGGCTTGGTGTTATACTTGTCTACATTGGATTTACCAGCCGGGTGTGGGCATTGCTGACTAATGTGGTTCACATCAGACTGAGGGGTCCCGTGGGCACTGCTAAAGAAATGATTCTGAGTGCCCATCACTAATCTATACAAAATATTAAAATGTACCCCCCCCCCTTTTTTTAATTAACACTCAAAATGGGGAAAAGAGAATTTGAAACCTTCCCCCATGTCACTGAGCCCCTACCTGTCCTAGCCATTACAGTTAACATCACCATCCTGACTTC
The DNA here is from genome assembly GCF_014858855.1 of Bufo gargarizans. Lineage (NCBI taxonomy): Eukaryota > Metazoa > Chordata > Amphibia > Anura > Bufonidae > Bufo > Bufo gargarizans. The sequence goes on along the minus strand of NC_058090.1, from coordinate 37,593,559 downwards.
CGGTTCCGGCGCGCGCATGGAGAGACGCGAGTAAGCTGCTCTCCGTTCGGCCGGCCTGATTAACGGGTGAACCGCCGCATACCGGGACCGAAAGGTACCCTCAGAACCCCCTAACAGTGTCGGGGGCATCGATGGAGAAGTTCATTGTCAGGGGCGGTTCGCAGAAAGAAGTACGGGCAACACTTCCTCCGGGTGACGACCTGAAAGTGAGGGGCAAGATGGCGCCGGTGGCTGAGAAGAGACACAGGCTTACCCGCTCGGCATCGCAACTGACGCAGAGAAGTGCGGAGGCATCAGGCTCGGAGGGAGAAGAAGGGGAATGCGAGCTTACCACGGCAGATGAGCTGACAGCCTCCTGCAAGTCCATGGCCATAGAAGTGGCTAAACTCCTGGCGCCGGATATCAAGGCCTCCCTGGAAGCCACGGTCTCGTCGGCCCTGCAACAACTACAGTCTGAGGTGGCTCAGCATACCACTCAGATCGCTGATGTGGAGCAGCGGGTGGTAATAGTGGAGGAAGAGCTGGAAAAAGCTCAGAGCAATATCAGAGACCTCCTGCGTGATAATCAGTATCTGAAAGAAAAAATGGACGATTTGGAGAATCGATCTAGGAGGAATAACCTGCGAATCATTGGCCTTCCAGAATCGATCCCTTCGAACCAGCTGGCGGATATTTGCGAGGTGGAAATCCCGCAAGCACTGGGGCTGCGGGGCACATGTACGGTGGAGAGAGCACACCGCCTGGGACCGCCGCTACCTGCGGGGTCGCGATCCAACAATGCAAGACCGAGAGCTGCTATAGTTAGGTACCTGAACTATGCCGCCAAGGACGCTATCCTGACGAAGTTCCGTCGCAATGTGCGGCCCTTAACGATTAGGGGCAACAAGATACTCCTATTCAGCGACTACTCAGCAGAAGTGGCGAAGCGCAGGAGGGAGTTTTCGCAAGTATGTTCGGCTCTAGCTAGAAACAAGGTCAAGTTTGCCTTGCTGTACCCTGCAACCCTGAGGATCTTTCGCCAAGACGGGACGGTGGATACTTTCTTTTCACCGGGGGAAGCAACGGAGGTATTGGAGTCGGATCCCTTGTTCTCAGATATCATACCGACGTCCTCCCAGCGGTCCGTTTCCTCGGTCAGGGGGAGAGGAGGTAGCCAGAGATCGGGGAGATCGATGCCTAGACCTGCAGACTTGGATCGTCAAGATCCGGACCCTAACTGAAAAGGACATCCGTGAGGTCTGACAGCATCTGTTGAGGTCGCCCTGGAGGGTCACGTGAGATAACACTGGACTTATTGGTTCATTCATGTTAATGTGTTGAAATCTATGTTTAAGCCATACACTAAGGGCTGGCAGGCGGAGTAGAATTAGAGGTAGTTAATGAATCTGTTTAGCATAGGTAGCGACAACGGCTACACAGTAGGATGCGCGAAAAAAGCGAAGTCCATAAGTGATTTGTTAATGTTGTGGGGATGGGTAGGGGGGCATGGATGGGAGGGAGGGGAGGGAGGGAGAGGGGGGGGGGGTGAACGCCGATCTAGAGGGATTAGGATTGTTACTACCTAAGTGCCAATATGTGAAATGTCGGTTTAGCTGGTTCCTGGTGGATTCTCCTGCGGAGAGCGTAAGCACAGAGTATCATCAATGAGAGTGGCCACGTGGAACGTTAAGGGCCTAAGGTCCCCTGCCAAACGTATGGCTGTGCTACGCCACCTTAAAAAACTCAAAATAGATGTGGCGTTCCTGCAGGAGACTCATCTGGAAGAGGCAGATTTTTGTAGGATGCAAAAGATGTGGGTGGGGCAAGTGGTAGGTTCATCCTCAATGGGCAGGAAGTCAGGCATCATGATTCTGTTCCATAGACGCCTGCGCTACGAGATTTCCTCTGTATCTACTGACAAGCAGGGTCGATGGATGCGAGTGAGCTTAGACTCTCCGGTGGGGCAGATAGTCCTGCACAATGTCTATGCGCCCAACACCTCCCAGATGGACTTTTACAAGTCCTTGGAGCAAGATATCTTAGGCGAGGACTCACAGATGCTATTAGTGGCAGGAGACTTTAATAGGGTGCATAACGAACAGGAGGACAGGAAGCGTGGTACCTCCGAAAATAATACTCGGCAGTATAGGGCCCAGACGTTACTCCCTCTGATACAGAAAACGGGCCTGTATGATGCCTGGCGTTACCGTCATCCAGTGGATCGCGAATATACCCATTATTCCCATGCCCAGGGGTCATGGTCCCGGATTGACTATTTCTTGGCATCTCAGAGGATGCTGTCCAGAGTTAAATTGGTGGAAATCTCTGACTTATTAATCTCGGACCATGCTCCAGTGGTTATGGAAATCGTGGATACAGTTCCTAGAGGTCAGGATTTTATATGGAGAATGCCCCTGCACTTAGCCAAGGATAGGGATTTTACAGATAAGCTAAAAGGGTGGTGGTGGGAATACTCGCAGGACAACGCGGATCAGGCGTCGAACCAGAATCTATTCTGGGATGCGGCCAAAGCGGTGCTCAGGGGCCGAATAATGTCATATTCGATAGGGAAAAAGAGAGAAGCCAGGAGAAAATTTGAGGAGGCCACCCAGAAGGTGCGGGAGACATACACTGAATTCCTACAAAATCCCACAACCCCCAATAAAGTCCTATGGGTTACAGCCAAGCACAGTTTTGACTACTGTCAGGAAAGGCAGTAAAAGTGGTTTGGGGATTATCAGAGGGCTAAGTTCTTTCGGGTGGGCAACAAGGCGGGGCGGCTGTTAGCAAATTTAACTCGTCCATACGTTACACAGACGACCTTACATCCCCTTAAAGATAAATTGGGAAAGTTATGCTCCCAGCCGAAAGATATTGTGGAAGTATTGGGCGACTACTTCCAAGCGTTGTATGCGAGTGATCCCCCCAGACCCCAGGAAGCTAGAAACCTCTTAGACATGGTAGACCTGCCACGCCTGTCCACCGAAATGCTGGAATCGTTGAGCCGAGATGTCAGTGACGAGGAACTAGGGTCGACAATCAAATCCCTGTCGAATGGCAAAGCTCCGGGCCCGGATGGATTCCCTGCGGAATTCTATAAGACCTTGATCCCAGAACTATCCCCGACGTTGAGTGGTATATTCAATAGCGTTATGGCTGGGGGAGATCTTCCTGACTCAGGCAAGACGGCTTACATAAAGATCCTCCCTAAGCCGGGAAGGGATTTGATGCAGCCCAGCGCATACAGGCCGATCTCCCTGATAAACCAGGACGTGAAGATCCTGTCGAAAATCTTGGCCAATAGATTGGCTGATTGTGTGCCTAGTTTAATTGGTTCGCATCAGGTAGGGTTCATGAAAGGGAGATCTGCGGTGACTAATATACGCAAGGTGTTGGCAGCCCTGAGCGGATATAAAGAGTCTAAAAGCGGTCCTTCTCCAGCGTTGTTGGCAGTGGATGCCGAGAAGGCATTTGACAATGTCAATTGGCAATGGTTAGACATGGTGCTGGACAGGGTTAACATCACAGGTCGCTCCAGAAATTTCCTGAGGGCGCTCTATGATAACTCCCAGGCACGAGTGAGTGTGACGGGCTTTTTATCCAAGCCAATCACTCTGGAAAAGGGCACGCGGCAGGGCTGCCCCTTGTCCCCGTTGCTCTTCAACCTGGCAATGGAACCCCTGGTGAGATGGCTGATTAAATCTGACACCTTCGACGGCATTAGAATAGGGTCCAAGGAGCTGAAAGTCAGCTGCTTTGCAGATGACATCTTGTTATATCTTAGATATCCGGAGCTTCAATTAGAGAGGACGTTGGAGGCTTTAAATCTCTATGGTGGTGCTACAGGCTATAGGGTCAATGTGACAAAAAGCCAGCTGCTGTTCCTGGATCACAGATCCCCCGTAGCGAATGATTTACAAAATAGGGTGGAAATTCGGAAAGATTACTTGACCTACTTGGGAATTAAAATTGGGCGTACCCCTGCGTCAATATATGCTCTGAATTACCCCCCTCTCTTCCTCAAAATAGAAAATGAACTGGAGAGGTGGCAGGATCTGCCATTGTCGGTGTGTGGGAGGGCCCATTTAATTAAAATGGTAAGCTTCCCGAAGCTACTCTACCCGCTCCAGACGATTCCACTGCTGCTCAAACACACGGATGTTGTTAGGATGCAGAGAGCGTTCAACCGCTTCCTCTGGAAAACCAAGAGGCCGCGCATCGCCTATGCCAAATTAACGATGCTGAAAGACGAGGGGGGGCTGCAGCTACCGAATATTCGTCACTACAACCTAGCGTCGCTATTCAGACATGTGCGAGACTGGGTGTGGGGCACGGGCCACTATTCGGCGATAGCCTTCGAAAGGGAACTAGCTGAGGGTGAGGATCTTGAGGCTTTGCTTCACTCCAGACTGAAAGACATTCCGGTGTCAATAAGACAGTCCATTCTATTGAAAGATACCATAATGGCGTGGAAGGCGATTAGGAAGATTTATGGCCTTCCTTGCTACTTGTCGCCCAGGCTTCCACTGTGGTCTTTGCCGGCGTTCCCCCAGGGTAGAGAGAACACTATGTTCCAGTCATGGAGGGAAAAGAATATCCTGCGGCTTCAGGACTTGCTACAGACTCCCGGCCTTCACTGGCTACCTTGGGATCAGGTGAAATCACAGTATGGCTTCCAGGAAGCCCACTACCTTCCTTACCAGCAAATTAGAAGTTATTGTAGGGCTCATGCGCTCTCGGTCGGGGAATCGGAGAGGCTGGCATGGTTTGCGGCATTGTTAGGTAGTGATGGTTCCCATGTACCCCTCTCTGAACTACATAGGCGTCTGCACGGCATTCAGACGATAGGCTTGGTGAAAGGGGCATACAAAGCTTGGGAAAGGGAGTTATCTGACTTAAATATAGCGAAAAAAATGAGGGCGGGAATGGAACTGGTTAGGCGAGCAATGTACAATGAGCAGTGGAGGGAGACGCAACTGAGGCTGATGCATAGAGCAACGTACGCTTTTAATTTATCCTACCATGATGCCCCTGCTCATTATCTGCGTGAGTGCCCTAAGTGTAATCTCCCGAAAGCAGGACTACTACATGCCATTTGGGAATGCCCAATGGTGCAGCCATTGTGGAAGCAGGCCATTGACTCGATAGAGGATATTTGGGGAGAGATAGTGGGTCCCACGCCACAACAGTGCATATTCCACTATATACCTTTGAACCAGGAAGAGGAATTGGGATCGGTGGTTGCTAAGCCTGGTGTGCACCTTCTATTGATGTCGGTAAAGAAGTCTCTTTTACGACACTGGCTAGAGAGGGAGGGTCCGGTGTGGGAGGAGGTCATTGGGACAATGAAGAAGGTTCTTTACCTGGAGAGGTTGGAGGTGGAACAGGACAAGGAACGCCTAGTTGAAAGGTTCATCAAAAAGTGGAGGAAGTTCGTAGAGAAAAGGTTATCCGATATTGAAATACAAGAACTCATAGCTCCGTTTAAACAGACTGGCTGGTATCTAAAGGCCCAGCTTGCAAATAGTTTAGGGAAGCTGGAGGTGTGACGTGGCACTTGGGGAATACTTTCTGGGGGGGGTAGGAGGAGTGGCTCAGTGCTGATACCGCTTCTAGTCCTATGGTCCTGGACTGGCGTTCACGGGTGGGGAGTTGGGAGGGGGGTTCGGGATGAGGTCACGAATGAGGGGGTTGGGGTGGGGGGGGGGCTTAAATTGTAAAATTGTGATTTGAGGAATCCAACGTTAACAAACTGCCTGTACAATGTGCTCTGATGCTATTTTTGTACACGATGTTCTTTGTCCATGAATGTACTTGTGGATTCTCTTTTCAATAAAAAGATCTTTAAAAAAAAAAAACATCACCATCCTTTCTCTAGTCTCACAGGTCCACTGCCTGTTCTTCAAGCCACTCATCCAAACCCTTAACACCACCTGCTGCTATCAACTCAAGAAAATCACTCGTATTTGCCCCTTCCTTAATCCGGAGTCAACTAAAATGCTAGTGCATGCAGGGCCGTTGAAAAATAAATGATGGTCCAACTAAACGCAAACCGGATGGAATAGTATGCCGCTGCAAGATGCTGTGGTAGCCATGCTGGTTCAGTATGCCTTCAATTTTGAATAAATCCCCAACAGTGTCACCAGCAAAGCACCCCCACACCATCACACCTCCTCCTCCATGCTTCACAGTGGGAAACAGGCATGTAGAGTCCATCCGTTCACCTTTTCTGCGTCGCACAAAGACACGGTGGTTGGAACCAAAGATCTCAAATTTGGACTCATCAGACCAAAGCACAGATTTCCACTGGTCTAATGTCCATTCCTTGTGTTCATTAGCCCAAAAAGTCTCTTCTGCTTGCTGCCTGTCCTTAGCAGTGGTTTCCTAGCAGATATTCTACCATGAAGGCCTAATTCACACAGTCTCCTCTTAACAGTTGTTCTAGAGATGTGTCTGCTGCTAGAACTCTGTGTGGCATTGACCTGGTCTCTAATCTGAGCTGCTGTTAACCTGCGATTTCTGAGGCTGGTGACTCGGATGAACTTATCCTCTCCAGCAGAGGTGACTCTTGGTCTTCCTTTACTGGGGCAGTCCGCATGTGAGCCAGTTTCTTTGTAGCGCTTGATGGTTTTTGTGACTGCATTTGGGGACACTTTTCAAAGTTTTCCCAATTTTTCGGACATTTCTTAAAGTAATGATGGCCACTCGTTTTTCTTTACTTAGCTGCTTTTTTCTTGCCATAATACAAATTCTAACAGTCTATTCAGTAGGACTATCAGCTGTGTATCGACCTGACTTCTCCACAACGCAACTGATGGTCCCAACCCCATTTATAAGGCAAGAAATCCCACTTATTAAACCTGACAGGGCACACCTGTGAAGTGAAAACCATTTCAGGTGACTACCTCTTGAAGCTCATCAAGAGAATGCCAAGAGTGTGCAAAGCAGTAATCAAAGCAAAAGGTGGCTACTTTGAAGAACCTAGAATATGACATATTTTCAGTTGTTTCACACGTTTTTGTTATGTATATAATTCCACATGTGTTAATTCATAGTTTTGATGCCTTCAGTGTGAATCTACAATTTTCATAGTCATGAAAATAAAGAAAACTCTTTGAATGAGAAGGTGTGTCCAAACTTTTAGTCTGTACTGTATATATATATATATATATATATATATATATACATATACAGTACAGACCAAAAGTTTGGACACATTGGTGGTATAGGGAGGGTAATACAAAAGGGTTATTAATAATATACTCAGCGGTGTTATGCTCGTTGTCCAGGGGGGCTCGTTGGTCCAAGGGATGCCTCTTCCTGCTGGTGGTCTTACCTGAGTCCTGAGTGGGCCTATTTAAGCTTGGAGGCGCCCGCTCTCAGTCCCACCATTGCCACCGTGCGCATGCGCACTGCCGGCCTGAACACGTTGGTCGGCACGGTGATATGACGTCACCGCGCCGGCCCGCGCATCTCGGAGCGCGCTTCCAGGCGGGGGGATCCTTTGATCCTCCTGCCTATGGAGCGAACGCCCACCCCCGCGCCGTAATTACAGCGCCGGAGGTCAGCCACCCACAGGGGCATGGGAACTCTTTGTTCCCATGTCTCTGTTAGGCGCACCATCTCTGGCGCGGCCGGAGATGGTGACAAAGGGCAGAGGATCTTATTGATCCTCTGTCCTTTGAAGAGGCCGACGCTGGACATAATTGTCCAACTGTCTGTCTTCTCCACCCCCCCCCCCCCCAGGAGGCGCATTGAGCGGGCAGATTGGGCACCAGAATTACGGCCATATATGTTCATAGATGCTTGAGGAACATCTATAAACATATATGAATGGACATTACATACATATAGGGGGCAGGAATAAACCCACCTATATAATAATACATATATCATATACATAGGGGTACATATATATCCACAGATGTCTGGGACACATCTATAGACATATATGTACCCATACCCATGAAACCCACCCATATAATATACCCTATATACATAGAGATGTATGCTGCCAAGGGGGCACACATACATCTCCATGTATGCATACACATCCTACCTGGATGGGCCCAGAAAAAGGGCCCATATATATATGTATATATGTCAGGGCATATATACATATATATACTTAAATATGACACTTCCCTCAACAACAGGGTATGATTAAGGGGGGCAGGAGACTGGCTATGGGTGACACTAGGTATGATTGTACTTGTTTGTACTTGCACTTAAGTTATCTGTAATAAAAAAAAAACAGTTTGTTACAAAGATTGTTTTCCACTTTGTGTATGTTTAGGTGAACCGGGGGGGCCACAAGATTAGCTCACACAGGGCGCCTGAACACCTAAGGCCAGCCGTGGGCAGGCTTTAGTGCTGCCTTAGCCTGCAAAAGGGCTAGGGCCTGCCCCTCAATTCCGGTGACATCACCGGGAACATTGCTAGGCGGAAGCCTCCAACTAGCAGTGTAAAAAATATAAACAAACAGCCTTTGCCCTGCACTGGATCGGAGCATGAAACTGCCTGGGTGAAAATGGGGATATGTCCGGGTTCACACCTTTAAATTGTATTCACCTTATCCGTTTGAGCACAAAGAGGCTGCCACGGCCATCTTGCTTAATGATCCTGCGCAAATTCTCGCTCAGTGCGCGCAAGATTTCGTGCAGGATCTTCAGGCAAGATGGCCGTGGGCCCTATTCCGCTTAAACGGATAAGGTGAGTATGAGTTAAAAAAAAAATATTTAACGCCATTTCAGGGAAAATTGATTCGTTACAATGAAGCATGAGGAAATCCGGCTTTAATTTTCACTGAAATTTGGATCGAAGTCCACAATAACTATTGTCACGCTGACGCTTCCTGTCACTGCTGCTGCTGACACAACCGTCCCCACTCTGTCACGGGGCCACTACTTGAATCTTGGGGCACTGCACGGTTAACGTTGACCTGTAACACTGACGCACAGTAATTCGATAGCTGACAGCACTCTCCCTGCAGTTTAATTTCCAAGCCTTCACGCTGAGATTGGGCCACCAAGTGGGATGCATATAATTAGGCAGAGTGGCCGGGGTATACCAGATTTATCGTGATAAATTAATTCGGAAAAAATTGCATTTCTTGATGAACTTTGGTGAATCGTCCGAATCAGTGGGGGACTGGAAGTGGAAACCTCATTGATCATAAACTGATAGCATATCCTAGCAATATGCTCTAACCTTAATCCCTTTAACCATAAAACTATATATTTTTTTCATATTTACTTATTTTTACATCATCTCAATGCGACATCACATGCTATGATTGTCATTGGGATCGTGATTTGACACATAACATGGGGCTGGGGCTGTGACGTGGCTCACGCACGTTAGATTTCATTGTACAAAATTTCTGCGGCTGAAAATCTGTTCCATTTATGTGAATGTGGTTGTTTTGGCTCGAAGAACATGGATTTCTCCAAGCCTCATTCAGATGAATGGAACTGATTTTTAGTCGCAGAAATTTTCTGCAACATAATCTACAGCGAATGAAGGCGCCTCAGGCTTTAAGTTTGTTCATGTCACTATTTCATACGAACCCTAAAACAATTATTATTTGATGGATGGTATTTTATTTTGTAGGGAAAGATGGTCGCTCTGCATGTCACCCAGCACCATACTTGTGCATTGTGATGTCACCCAGCAGCAATCTTTATTGTGATGTCATCGGGGTATATAAGGAGGCGCTGGATTATAAACTACCGTCAGCCAAGGACATCAGCACGACAGAAAAATACTGTATAATTGTAGTACTGGGACCCTGAGTGATGCGGCTTCTTAACACGTATGTGTTTGCCATCCAGTGGCCCAATGCAGTTTGGAAACGGTGCATCAACATAAAAACCCTCAGCAATTCGATTCCAATCCTCAGCCTTGGACTCTGTCATCACCACTTCCCGGAGTCGCTGCCAAATCAAATCACAGGTTTGACGAACTATCCGAGAAATCGTCAAGACTCCCGGCAGAAACTCAAAATGCAGAGATGCAAATTAATTCCCAGTTGCCAAAAATCTGTAATATACAAACATAAACAGTCATGCAACACAGATATACTATAACACCCGGAATTTACAACTAATCTATACATACACATAATCACATTGCCTCTAAACTATCACACAAACATATAAAAAATGTCAAATAGACATACCTCAACGTTATGATGAGCCGTTCTTCAGGAGAAATGCAGCGCCTCATATTTGTGTCCTGGTATGTGAGGCCAGGGCGCAGAGTTGCTAACAACAAGTCAAAGCTGCTCACAGACATACGACAATACCCATGCAAGTTAAATAGGGGAAGTGAATAAGGGGATGTGTCCAAAAATGATGATGTCCAATTTTTTTTCCGTCAGTTTGCAATCCACAAAAAACAGATCATATACGGAAACCATATGAAACACCCCAGAGTTGTGTTACTACATGCCTCTACCCCGATACTATCTGTTAAGAGCTTTTTATACTGTCATCTGATGTGATTTTGCTTATGTCCTCCACAAATGTGCATAAACCTATTGTCACCGCCAGTTCTGTGAGAAGGTCTGGCAGACGTTCTTCTCTACCTCTTGTATGATGTTCTTTGTTTTGGTTTCACTTTGTCATCTCCTTTCCTTCTGCCAGGTGTCACTAATTTTTAATAATCGTCTTCCTTTATATTCCCTCCCATACTGCCTCACTTTGCGGTTTATACTACTTCCTGGATGAAGTGTTCACTGCTGGAGGCTCCTGCTGCTGTTTGCTCAGATAAGTCGTACTTTATTGTGTTTCCTTGCTGGCTTGATTCTAGGTGACCCTGACTCCGTCCGCATTAAGTGCAGGGAGCCGGTGGTCATGTCCCCTCACTATTATAGGGTTTTCAGGTGTCACACAGTCTTAGGTACGTGGGCATGCAATCGTTTACCATTGAGACCCTTGCATGTGCAAAGCAGTCAGGGAGAGCTCTTAGGGTTTTATAGGGCTTACCTATATGCTCCTTAGTTTGGGATCAAGCCAGTCGGTCGTTTATTTATAAGTTCCAGCTATCTGCAAATTCATCCGCGACATTATAAACCGCCATAACCGTCTTAAGCATGGATCCGGTTTCAGCCTTGATTGAACGCATGCAAGGTCTTTCGCTGGAGGTAGCAGATCTTCGTAAAACTGTGTTTCAGTTTCAGGTGACCGGTTCTGCTGGCGTTCATGGAGTTTGTTCCGAGCCTAAGATCTCGCTTCCGGATACATTCTCTGGGGGTAGTGAGAATTTTGTTTGCTTTAGAGAGGCTTGCAAACTCCATTTTGCCTACTTTCCCATTCCTCTGGTGATGAGGAGCAGAGGGTGGGGATCATCATCTCGCTGCTCAGTCATAACGCTCAGTCTTGGGCCTTTTCGCTGCCGGTGGGGGCACGGCCCCTCCGATCGGTGGATAAATTTTTTGTAGCCCTGGGGCAGATATATGATGACCCGGATCGTATTGCTCTGGCTGAATCTAAACTGCGTTTTTTATGCCAGGGTAAACAGTCCGCAGAGATATATTGTTCAGAATTTTGGAGATGGGCAGCTAATACTGGTTGGAATGATGCTGCACTCCGAAGTCAATTTTGCCATGGTCTTTCGGAAAGATTGAAAGATGCATTAGCTTTTCATGAGAGACCAGCGTCGTTAGAGTCTGCCATGTCTCTAGCTGTTCGTATTGACAGGCGTCTTAGAGAGAGAGAGGAGACTACTCTTTCCTGTCATATTCAGCCCAAGGACAGTGGGTCTGTCTCATTCAGTGCTCAGGGGTCTCAGTCTGTCTCAATATCCTCTGAGGAGGAGGCCATGCAGCTGGGTTTGCTGGCCTCTGATAGTAGAGGATTCAGCTCTCAGAGGAGGTTTTGTTTCTGTTGTGGGGGTATAAATCATTTGGCTAATGTTTGCCCCTCTAGGAGATTCATGGAGTTTTCTGAGGGTAATAAAAAAATAAAAAAAACTCTAAAAACTTTCCATTTGCTACTATTGGCATTATTGATGCGGAAATTGAAGGTTTGCCATTTGCTTGTAGTTCCCGTTTTCTCCTACCTGCCAGGGTGGCGCTAGACAGCAAGAACATTGTTTGTGAGATTTTTGTAGATAGTGGAGCAGCTGTCAATCTCATTGATAATCAATTTGCAACAACGCATGGTTTCCAGGTATGCCCTTTGGAAAAGGATGTACCTGTTTTTGCTATCGATTCCGCTCCACTTTCTCAAAGATAGTTAAAGGGCATAGTTCACAATATCCGTTTGACTGTGGGTGACGCTCATGTTGAGGATATGTCATGTTTCGTCTTAAGCGGATTACCTACTCCTCTAGTGTTGGGGCTACCCTGGCTCACCAAACATAACCCCACTATTGATTGGCAAGCAAAGCAAATAAATAGTTGGAGTGAGTTTTGCAGAGAGAATTGCCTCACAGAGTCTCTTTCAGAGGTTTCTACCAAGACTGTGCCATCTTTTCTCTCTGAATTTTCGGATGTGTTTTCCGACAGTGGTGTCCAGGAGTTGCCCCCTCACCGGGAGTACGACTGCCCTATTAATCTCATCCCAGGCGCCAAGCTGCCAAAATCATGACTATACACTCTCTCCCAACCTGAAAGGGTCGCTATGCGTGCTTATATCTCTGAGAGCCTGAGAAAGGGACACATACGACCCTCGAAGTCACCTGTTGCCGCTGTTTTTTTTTTTTAAGAAAAAAGATGCTTCTTTAAGACCTTGTCTGGATTTCAGGGAGCTGAACCGTATCACGATTCGTGACCCATATCCGCTTCCTCTGATCCCGGACCTGTTTAACCAGATTGTTGGGGCTAAAGTTTTTTCTAAGTTGGATTTAAGAGGGGCATACAACCTAGTCAGGGTCAGAGAAGGGGACGAATGGAAGATGGCCTTCAATACCCCTGAGGGTCATTTCGAGAATTTGGTTATGCCCTTTGATTTGATGAATGCACCGGCCGTCTTCCAACATTTTGTGAACAGCATTTTTTATCATTTAATGGGGAAATTTGTACTGGTGTATCTAGATGACATTTAGATTTTTTCTACTGATTTGAAGACTCATCGGGACCACCTATGTCAGGTCTTGCTGATTCTGCGGGAGAATAAATTGTACGCTAAACTGGAAAAATGTGTGTTTGCGGTTCCTGAGATTCAATTTCTTGGTTTTCTTCTCTCCGCTTCTGGTTTTCGGATGGACCCTGAGAAGGTCCGCGCTGTGCTTGATTGGGAGCTTCCTGAGAATCAGAAGGCGCTGATGCGGTTTTTGGGTTTTTTGGGTTTTGCCAAATATTACAGAAAGTTCATTTTGAATTATTCCTCTGTTGTTAAGCTACTCACTGATATGACTAAAAAGGGGGTGGATTTTTCCTCGTGATCGGTAGATGCGCTTAAAGCCTTTTCTAGTATTAAAGAGAGTTTTGCTTCCGCTCCCATTTTGGTACAACCTGATGTCTCTCTACCTTTTATTGTTGAGGTGGATGCTTCTGAGGTGGGTGCCTTTTTCTCAAGGAAACTCTCCTCTGCAGAGAGAAATTACGATGTGGGAGATAGGGAGTTGTTGGCCATTAAATTAGCTTTTGAGGAATGGCGCCATTGATTAGAAGGAGCCAGACACCCTATTACCGTGTTTACCGACCATATGAATCTGGCCTACTTGGAATCGGCCAAGCGTCTGAACCCGAGACAGGCCAGATGGTCTTTGTTCTTTTCTAGGTTTAATTTTGTTGTTACGTTCCGCCCTGGTTAAAAATGTGAAGGCGGATGCCCTTTCACGTTGTTTTCCGGGAGGGGGAACTTTGAAGACCGGGGTCCCATTTTGGCTGAAAGGGTGGTCGTCTCTGCTCTTTATCCTGATTTGGAGACAGAGGTTCAGGCAGCCCAGGCAGAGGCTCCTGATCTTTGTCCTCCTGGGAGGTTGTTTGTGCCTCTCGCTTTACGACACAAGGTTTTTAAGGAGCACCACGATACTGTCCTTGCTGGGCACCCGGGTAGTAGAGCCACAGTGGATCTCATTGGATCTCACCAAGACTGTGCCATCTTTTCTCTCAGAATTTTCGGATGTGTTTTCCGACAGTGGTGTCCAGGAGTTGCCCCCTCACCGGGAGTACGACTGCCCTATTAATCTCATCCCAGGCGCCAAGCTGCCAAAATCATGACTATACACTCTCTCCCAACCTGAAAGGGTCGCTATGCGTGCTTATATCTCTGAGAGCCTGAGAAAGGGACACATACGACCCTCAAAGTCACCTGTTGCCGCTGTTTGTTTTTTTTTTAAGAAAAAAGATGCTTCTTTAAGACCTTGTCTGGATTTCAGGGAGCTGAACCGTATCACGATTCGTGACCCATATCCGCTTCCTCTGATCCCGGACCTGTTTAACCAGATTGTTGGGGCTAAAGTTTTTTCTAAGTTGGATTTAAGAGGGGCATACAACCTAGTCAGGGTCAGAGAAGGGGACGAATGGAAGATGGCCTTCAATACCCCTGAGGGTCATTTCGAGAATTTGGTTATGCCCTTTGATTTGATGAATGCACCGGCCGTCTTCCAACATTTTGTGAACAGCATTTTTTATCATTTAATGGGGAAATTTGTACTGGTGTATCTAGATGACATTTAGATTTTTTCTACTGATTTGAAGACTCATCGGGACCACCTATGTCAGGTCTTGCTGATTCTGCGGGAGAATAAATTGTACGCTAAACTGGAAAAATGTGTGTTTGCGGTTCCTGAGATTCAATTTCTTGGTTTTCTTCTCTCCGCTTCTGGTTTTCGGATGGACCCTGAGAAGGTCCGCGCTGTGCTTGATTGGGAGCTTCCTGAGAATTAGAAGGCGCTGATGCGGTTTTTGGGTTTTTTGGGTTTTGCCAATTATTACAGAAAGTTCATTTTGAATTATTCCTCTGTTGTTAAGCTACTCACTGATATGACTAAAAAGGGGGTGGATTTTTCCTCGTGATCGGTAGATGCGCTTAAAGCCTTTTCTAGTATTAAAGAGAGTTTTTCTTCCGCTCCCATTTTGGTACAACCTGATGTCTCTCTACCTTTTATTGTTGAGGTGGATGCTTCTGAGGTGGGTGCCTTTTTCTCAAGGAAACTCTCCTCTGCAGAGAGAAATTACGATGTGGGAGATAGGGAGTTGTTGGCCATTAAATTAGCTTTTGAGGAATGGCGCCATTGGTTAGAAGGAGCCAGACACCCTATTACCGTGTTTACCGACCATATGAATCTGGCCTACTTGGAATCGGCCAAGCGTCTGAACCTGAGACAGGCCAGATGGTCTTTGTTCTTTTCTAGGTTTAATTTTGTTGTTACGTTCCGCCCTGGTTAAAAATGTGAGGCGGATAACCTTTCACGTTGTTTTCCGGGAGGGGGAACTTTGAAGACCGGGGTCCCATTTTGGCTGAAAGGGTGGTCGTCTCTGCTCTTTATCCTGATTTGGAGACAGAGGTTCAGGCAGCCCAGGCAGAGGCTCCTGATCTTTGTCCTCCTGGGAGGTTGTTTGTGCCTCTCGCTTTACGACACAAGGTTTTTAAGGAGCACCACGATACTGTCCTTGCTGGGCACCCGGGTAGTAGAGCCACAGTGGATCTCATTGGATCTCACCAAGACTGTGCCATCTTTTCTCTCAGAATTTTCGGATGTGTTTTCCGACAGTGGTGTCAAAGGAGTTGCCCCCTCACCGGGAGTACGACTGCCCTATTAATCTCATCCCAGGCGCCAAGCTGCCAAAATCATGACTATACACTCTCTCCCAACCTGAAAGGGTCGCTATGCGTGCTTATATCTCTGAGAGCCTGAGAAAGGGACACATACGACTCTCAAAGTCACCTGTTGCCGCTGTTTGTTTTTTTTTTAAGAAAAAAGATGCTTCTTTAAGACCTTGTCTGGATTTCAGGGAGCTGAACCGTATCACGATTCGTGACCCATATCCGCTTCCTCTGATCCCGGACCTGTTTAACCAGATTGTTGGGGCTAAATTTTTTCTAAGTTGGATTTAAGAGGGGCATACAACCTAGTCAGGGTCAGAGAAGGGGACGAATGGAAGATGGCCTTCAATACCCCTGAGGGTCATTTCGAGAATTTGGTTATGCCCTTTGATTTGATGAATGCACCGGCCGTCTTCCAACATTTTGTGAACAGCATTTTTTATCATTTAATGGGGAAATTTGTACTGGTGTATCTAGATGACATTTAGATTTTTTCTACTGATTTGAAGACTCATCGGGACCACCTATGTCAGGTCTTGCTGATTCTGCGGGAGAATAAATTGTACGCTAAACTGGAAAAATGTGTGTTTGCGGTTCCTGAGATTCAATTTCTTGGTTTTCTTCTCTCCGCTTCTGGTTTTCGGATGGACCCTGAGAAGGTCCGCGCTGTGCTTGATTGGGAGCTTCCTGAGAATTAGAAGGCGCTGATGCGGTTTTTGGGTTTTTTGGGTTTTGCCAATTATTACAGAAAGTTCATTTTGAATTATTCCTCTGTTGTTAAGCTACTCACTGATATGACTAAAAAGGGGGTGGATTTTTCCTCGTGATCGGTAGATGCGCTTAAAGCCTTTTCTAGTATTAAAGAGAGTTTTGCTTCCGCTCCCATTTTGGTACAACCTGATGTCTCTCTACCTTTTATTGTTGAGGTGGATGCTTCTGAGGTGGGTGCCTTTTTCTCAAGGAAACTCTCCTCTGCAGAGAGAAATTACGATGTGGGAGATAGGGAGTTGTTGGCCATTAAATTAGCTTTTGAGGAATGGCGCCATTGGTTAGAAGGAGCCAGACACCCTATTACCGTGTTTACCGACCATATGAATCTGGCCTACTTGGAATCGGCCAAGCGTCTGAACCCGAGACAGGCCAGATGGTCTTTGTTCTTTCCTGGTTAAAAATGTGAAGGCGGATGCCCTTTCACGTTGTTTTCCGGGAGGGGGAACTTTGAAGACCGGGGTCCCATTTTGGCTGAAAGGGTGGTCGTCTCTGCTCTTTATCCTGATTTGGAGACAGAGGTTCAGGCAGCCCAGGCAGAGGCTCCTGATCTTTGTCCTCCTGGGAGGTTGTTTGTGCCTCTCGCTTTACGACACAAGGTTTTTAAGGAGCACCACGATACTGTCCTTGCTGGGCACCCGGGTAGTAGAGCCACAGTGGATCTCATTGCTCGGAGATTCTGGTGGCCGGCTCTTCGTAAGACGGTTGAGGGTTTTGTGGCAGCCTGCAAAACCTGCGCTCGTGCCAAGGTCCCTCATTCACGGCCATCGGGTTCTCTCCTCCCCTTACCCATTCTTTCCTGTCCTTGGACGCAGCTGTCCATGGACTTCATTACGGACCTGCCTTGTTCCTCGGGAATACTGTGATTCTGGTGGTAGTGGACCATTTTAGCAAAATGGCACATTTCATTCCGTTTCCTGGGTTACCTAATGCTAAGACGCTGGGGCAAGCGTTTGTTGATCACATTGTTAAATTGCATGGCATTCCTTCAGATATTGTTTCTGATAGGGGCACGCAATTTGTTTCCAGATTCTGGAAGGCCTTCTGTTCTCTCTTGGGGGTTCGGTTGTCGTTCTCTTCTGCTTTTCACCCGCAGTCGAATGGTCAGACCGAACGCGTCAATCAAAATCTGGAGAAATATCTGCGCTGTTTTGTGGTGGAGAATCAGGAGGATTTTTAATCTTTTTTTGTACCTTGCTGAGTTTGCTTTTAATAACCGTCGCCAGGAGTCCTCTGATAAGTCACCATTTTTTGGTGCATATGGGTTTTATCCGCAGTTTGGGACATTCTCTGGAGAGGGGTCTTCTGGTTTACCTGATGAGGAGAGATTTTCCTCGTCTTTGTCGTTTATTTGGCAAAAGATTCAGGGTAATCTGAAGAGGATGAGTGTGTCACAACCAGACAGCTGAGAAGCTCTGACAGAGGCCTTTCAGAACCTCCTCCTTGAGTTTCTGTGTTGTGGTATTCAGCTCCTCCTCTCGTTAGCCTCTCTCAGCTGTCATGTGTTGGACTAATTGCTTCCCTTTAAATTCTTCCCCAGAAGGCTTTTCTGGGCGGCTTATACTACTTCCTGGAGTGTGTGTGCACGCTGACTCTGTCCTCCTGTTTGCTTCAAAGCTAAGTGTTGTACCTTTATCTGTTATTTTCTGTTTGCTGGATCCCAGGTGACCCTGACTCCCTCCGTATCTTGTGTAGGTAGCCGGTGGTCGTGTCCCCTCACTATTGTAGGGTGCTCAGGGCTTTATAGTCAAGGTTCGTGGATATGCAAACCTCCACCATTCGGATCTTTGCATAGGCTGAGCAGCCAGGGGAAGTGCCAGGTCTTCTGCAGGGGTCTCCCTTGGTTCCTTAGTTTTTGGATCCAGCGAGTCGTTTATACATGTTGCTTTGCCTTGTTTCCTGTACACCGTCCGTGACATTATAAGCCGCCATAACCGTCTCAAGCATGGATCCGGTTTCTCTTTTGGCTGAACGCCTTCAGGGTCTTTCATTGGAGGTAGCTGATCTCCGTAAGACTTTTTCTCAGCTTCAAGTGACCGGTTCAGCTTGCGTTCATGGAGTTTGTTCTGAGCCTAAGATCTCGCTCCCGGATACGTTCTCCGGGGGTAGTGAGAATTTTGTGCGTTTTAGAGAGGCTTGCAAACTCCATTTTCGCCTTCTTCCCCACTCCTCTGGTGATGAGGAACGGAGGGTGGGGATCATTATATCGCTGCTCAGGGGTAACGCTCAGTCCTGGGCCTTTTCGCTGCCGGAGGGGGCACGGCCTCTCCGTTCAGTGGATGAATTCTTTTTAGCCCTGGGTCAGATATATGATGATCCGGATCGTATTGCTCTGGCTGAGTCTAAACTACGTCTATTATGCCAGGGTAAACAATCCGCAGAAATATACTGCTCAGAATTTCGGAGATGGGCAGTTGATACTGGTTGGAATGATGCTGCGCTCCAAAGTCAATTTTGCCATGGTCTTTCAGAGGGATTGAAAGATGCATTTGCCTTTCATGAGAGGCCTATTTCTTTGGACTCTGCTATGTCTCAGGCCGTTCGTATTGACAGGCGTCTTAGAGAGAGAGGAGAGATGTCCCCTTCCTGTCATACTCAGTCCCTGGACAGTGCAGCGGTCCCGTTCTGTGCGCAGGGGTCTCAGTCGCCGTCAGCCCCTTCTGAGCAGGAGCCCATGCAGCTGGGGTTGATTGCTTCTGACAATAGAAGATTCAGCCCGCATGGGAGGGTTTGTTTTTGTTGTGGAGGTATAAATCATTTGGCAAATATTTGTCCCTCTAGGAGATTCAGGCAGTTTTCTGGGAGTAATAAAGAAACAAACAGGAAAAAACTCATGGTTTCCAGGTGCGCACTTTGGGAAAGGATATTCCTGTTTTTGCTATCGATTCCGCTCCACTTTCTCAAAAATCATTAAAGGGCATAGTTCACAATATCCGTTTAATTGTGAGTGATGCTCATGTTGAGGATGTGTCATGTTTCGTCCTTAGCGGTTTACCCACCCCTCTGGTGTTGGGGCTGCCCTGGCTCACTAAGCATAACCCTGCCCTGGCTCACCATTGATTGGCAAGCGAGGCAAATAAATGGTTGGAGTGACTTTTGCAGAGAGAATTGCCTCATGACATCTGTTTCTGAGGTTGCTACTAAGACTATACCATCTTTTCTCTCTGAATTTTCGGATGTCTTCTCTGAGAGTGGAGTTCAGGATTTGCCCCCGCACAGGGAGTATGATTGCCCTATTAATCTCATCCCAGGCGCCAAGCTGCCTAAATCTCGTTTATACAATCTTTCCCAACCTGAGAGGATCGCTATGCGTGCTTATATCTCTGAGAGTCTGAGAAAGGGACACATACGACCCTCGAAGTCACCTGTTGCCGCTGGTTTTTTCTTTGTTAAGAAAAAAAATGGTTCTTTAAGACCTTGTCTGGATTTCAGGGAGCTGAACAATATCACAATTCGTGACCCTTATCCGCTTCCTCTGATCCCGGACCTATTTAACCAGGTTGTTGGGGCTAAAGTCTTTTCCAAATTAGATTTAAGAGGGGCATACAACCTGGTCAGGGTCAGAGAAGGGGACGAATGGAAGACGGCCTTCAATACCCCTGAGGGCCATTTTCAAAATTTGGTTATGCCTTTTGGTTTGATGAATGCCCCAGCCGTTTTTCAGCATTTCGTGAACAGCATTTTTTATCATTTGATGGGAAAATTTGTATTGGTGTATTTGGATGACATTTTGATTTTTTCTCCCGATTTCAAAACTCATAAGGAACATTTACGTCAGGTCTTGCTCATCCTGCGGGAGAATAAATTATATGCGAAACTGGAAAAATGTGTGTTTGCGGTTCCAGAAATTCAATTTCTGGGGTTTCTTCTCTCCGCTTCTGGTTTTCGCATGGACCCCGAGAAGGTCCGCGCTGTGCTTGAGTGGGAGCTTCCTGAGAATCAAAAGGCGCTGATGCGTTTTTTGGGCTTTGCCAATTATTACAGGAAGTTCATTTTGAATTATTCTTCTATTGTTAAACCACTCACTGATATGACCAGAAAGGGGGTAGATTTTTCTTCTTGGTCAGTAGAGGCGCGTAAGGCTTTTTCTGATATCAAGGAGAGTTTTGCTTCCGCTCCCATCTTGGTGCAACCTGATGTTTCTTTACCCTTCATAGTTGAGGTTGATGCTTCTGAGGTGGGTGTGGGGGCGGTCTTGTCTCAGGGTTCCTCTCCTGCCAATTGGCGACCGTGTGCCTTTTTCTCAAGAAAACTCTCCTCCGCAGAGAGAAATTACGATGTGGGAGATAGGGAATTGTTGGCCATCAAGTTGGCTTTTGAGGATTGGCGCCATTGGCTAGAGGGAGCCAGACACCCTATTACCGTATTTACTGACCATAAAAATCTGGCCTACTTGGAGTCAGCCAAGCGTCTGAACCCGAGACAGGCCAGATGGTCGTTGTTCTTTTCTAGGTTTAATTTTGTTGTCACGTTCCGCCCTGGAGTTAAGAATGTGAAGGCAGATGCCCTGTCACGTTGTTTTCCGGGAGGCGGGAATTTTGAAGACCCGGGTCCCATTTTGGCTGAAGGTGTGGTGGTCTCTGCTCTTTTTCCTGAATTGGAGGCAGAGGTGCAGGCAGCCCAGTCAGAGGCTCCTGATCTTTGTCCTCCTGGGAGGTTGTTTGTGCCTCTCGCTTTAAGACACAAGATTTTTAAAGAACACCACGATACGGTCCTTGCTGGGCACCCGGGGGTAAGAGCCACACTGGATCTCATCGCTCGGAGATTCTGGTGGCCTGCGCTTCGTAAGTCGGTTGAGGGTTTTGTGGCAGCCTGCGAGACTTGCGCTCGTGCCAAAGTCCCTCATTCACGGCCATCAGGTCCTCTCCTTCCCTTACCCATTCCTTCCCGTCCTTGGACACATCTGTCCATGGACTTCATAACGGACCTGCCTCGTTCCTCGGGGAAGACTGTGATTCTGGTGGTGGTGGACCGTTTTAGCAAAATGGTGCATTTCATCCCTTTTCCTGGTTTGCCCAATGCTAAGACGCTGGCGCAGGCATTTGTTGATCACATTGTCAAATTGCACGGTATTCCTTCAGACATAGTCTCTGATAAGGGCACGCAGTTTGTTTCCAGATTCTGGAAGGCTTTCTGTTCTCGCTTGGGGGTTCGGTTGTCATTCTCTTCTGCTTTCCACCCGCAGTCGAATGGCCAGACAGAGCGTGTCAATCAGAATCTGGAGACATATCTGCGTTGTTTTGTGACGGAGAATCAAGAGGATTGGTGTTCTTTTTTGTCCCTTGCTGAGTTTGCTTTAAATAACCGTCGTCAGGAGTCCTCTGATAAGTCACCATTTTTTGGTGCATATGGGTTTCATCCAGCAGTTTGGGACTTTCTCGGGAGAGGGGTCTTCTGGTTTACCTG
Organism: Bufo gargarizans; assembly: GCF_014858855.1. Classification (NCBI taxonomy): domain Eukaryota; kingdom Metazoa; phylum Chordata; class Amphibia; order Anura; family Bufonidae; genus Bufo; species Bufo gargarizans. Next base: position 37,571,687 of record NC_058090.1, on the reverse strand, counting down.
ATGAGGACAGATTCTCCTCGTCTTTGTCATCTATTTGGCAAAAGATTCAAGATAATCTAAAGAGCATGAGTGAGAGATATAAGCGTGTGGCTGATAAGAGACGTGTGCTTGGTCCGGACCTGAATGTTGGTGATCTGGTGTGGTTGTCTACCAAGAATATCAAATTGAAGGTTCCCTCCTGGAAGTTGGGTCCTAGGTTTATTGGGCCTTACAAAATCCTGTCTGTCATCAATCCTGTTGCATACCGTCTTGATCTTCCTCAGACTTGGAAGATCCATAATGTTTTTCATAAGTCCTTATTGAAACCTTATGTTCAACCCATTGTACCCTCGCCTTTGCCTCCTCCTCCGATTATGGTTGATGGGAATCTTGAATTTCAGGTCTCTAGGATTGTGGATTCTCGTCTTGTCCGCGGTTCTCTTCAGTACCTTGTTCAGTGGGAGGGGTATGGTCCTGAGGAGAGGATGTGGGTCCCAGTGACGGACATTAAGGCCTCTCGTCTCATCAGGGCTTTCCATAGGTCCCATCCTGAGAAGGTGGGTTCTGAGTGTCCGGAGTCCACTCGTAGAGGGAGGGGTACTGTCACAACCAGACAGCTGAGAAGCTCTGACAGAGGCCTTTCAGAACCTCCTCCTTGAGTTTCTGTGTTGTGGTATTCAGCTCCTCCTCTCGTTAGCCTCTCTCAGCTGTCATGTGTTGGACTAATTGCTTCCCTTTAAATTCTTCCCCAGAAGGCTTTTCTGGGCGGCTTATACTACTTCCTGGAGTGTGTGTGCACGCTGACTCTGTCCTCCTGTTTGCTTCAAAGCTAAGTGTTGTACCTTTATCTGTTATTTTCTGTTTGCTGGATCCCAGGTGACCCTGACTCCCTCCGTATCTTGTGTAGGGAGCCGGTGGTCGTGTCCCCTCACTATTGTAGGGTGCTCAGGGCTTTATAGTCAAGGTTCGTGGATATGCAAACCTCCACCATTCGGATCTTTGCATAGGCTAAGCAGCCAGGGAAAGTGCCAGGTCTTCTGCAGGGGTCTCCCTTGGTTCCTTAGTTTTTGGATCCAGCGAGTCGTTTATACATGTTGCTTTGCCTTGTTTCCTGTACACCGTCCGTGACAGAGTGAGAGATATAAGCATGTGGCGGATAAGAGACGTGTGCCTGGTCCGGACCTGAATGTGGGTGATCTGGTGTGGTTGTCTACAAAGAATATCAAACTGAAGGTTCCCTCCTGAAAGTTGGGTCCTAAGTTTATTGGGCCTTACAAGATCTTGTCCGTCATCAATCCCGTTGCCTTCCGTCTTGATCTTCCTCAGACTTGGAAGATCCATAATGTTTTTCACAAGTTCCTATTAAAACCTTATGTCCAACCCACTGTACCCTCCTCTTTGCCTCCTCCTCCGATTTTTGTTGATGGTAATCTTGAATTTCAGGTCTCTAGGATTGTGGATTCTCGCATTATCCGCGGCTCTCTTCAGTACCTCGTTCATTGGGAGGGTTATGGTCCTGAGGAGAGGATGTGGGTCCCAGTGGCGGACATTAAGGCCACTCGTCTCATCAGGGCTTTCCATAGATCTCATCCTGAGAAGGTGGGCTCTGAGTGTCCGGAGTCCACCCGTAGAGGGAGGGGTACTGTCACCGCCAGTTTTGTGAGAAGGTCTGGCAGACGTTCTTCTCTACCTCTTGTATGATGTTCTTTGTTTTGGTTTCACTTTGTCATCTCCTTTCCTTCTGCCAGGTGTCACTTATTTAGACTAATCGTCTTCCTTTATATTCCCTCTCATACTGCCTCACTTTGCGGCTTATACTACTTCCTGGATGAAGTGTTCACTGCTGGAGGCTGCTGCTGCTGTTTGCTCAGATAAGTCGTACTTTATTATGTTTCCTTGCTGGCTTGATTCTAGGTGACCCTGACTCCATCCGTATTAAGTGCAGGGAGCCGGTGGTCGTGTCCCCTCACTATTATAGGGTTTTCAGGTGTCACACAGTCTTAGGTACGTGGGCATGCAATCGTCTACCATTGAGACCCTTGCATGTGCATAGCAGTCAGGGAGAGCTCTTAGGGTTTTATAGGACTCACCTATATGCTCCTTAGTTTGGGATCAAGCCAGTCGGTCGTTTATTTATAAGTTCCAGCTATCTGCAAATTCATCCGCGACACCTATATTAAATGCAATTGTTCAAGTCATTTTCCTGGTATGCCAGCAGGTGGCAGCATCATTGGTAGAGATAGTTTTAATGTTATGGCAGTTCAGAGTGGAACAATCCTGTTCTATTCTGCCCCCCTGCTGAAGAGAGGTGGAGGATTCCGTCTTCCTGCAGCAAGGGAGGGAAAAAACAGATCAAGATCTAGTTACCCCCTGTATAGGGAAGACAGCAAAGAACCAAGTTTCGGTCTGAGACTTGATCATATTCCCAGTCTTAGCACCTACAGCTCAGCTGGATGAACAAAGCAGAAAACTACAGACAACGTCCAGAGTTCCAGGAAGAAAGCATCCCCTTAAAAACCATCTGTGAGATAAGTCCAGAAACCTAAGAGAAGCTCATTCCTCCTCAGCTAGTCTGTCCCCATACAGCAGAAGTTACCAGATAAGTGCAGAAGCTAACCCTGCCACAATTACAGAGCTACCAAGCAGGCGTTTTATCCTGCAAGCTCCACATTAAAATCAGAAGTATTCCTTCCTGCCAATGATTGCCAAAACCTGCTGGGACCAAGAGGCCAAAGCTGAATACCGCTTGGATGCAATTTATTTCAAGTAAAGCAACGTTTGAACTTCATCTGACGGTCTGGACACCATTTCTTCTGCAAAATTCTTGTATTAGGCCTCATGCACACGACCGTTCCGTTTTTTGCGATCCGCAAACCGCGGACCTGCAAAAAACGGAAGCCGCCCGTGTGCCTTCCGCAATTTGCGGAACGGAACAGGCGGCCCATTGTAGAAATGCCTATTCTTGTCCGCAAAACGGACAAGAATGGAACATGCTATATTTTTTTTAGCGGGGGCACGGAACGGAGTAACGGATGCGGACAGCACACGGAGTGCTGTCTGCATCTTTTGTGGCCCCATTGAAGTGAATGGGTCCGCACCCGCGCCGCTAAAACTGAGGCTCAGATGTGGACCCGAACAACGGTCATGTGCATGAGGACCTTACTCCTACTATTACTACACTCAAATGTATTGCAAGTGAGCCAGGAGTCCGGCCGTACCCAGGTAGGAGACACCGTGACACAATTATCCCTATCCTACAGAGACATTATAGGCCATTACACCAGTAATCTGGGACGTGCGTTATAACACCTTGGAAGGGCCCTGGAATAGTACCCTGCGCACGCTGCAATTGGCGTCACTGAAACAGAAACACAACGGATACTACAAACGGCACAACGGAATCCGTGAAAAGCGGTTTCGCAAAAAACATACGCTCATGTGAAGGAGGCCTTAGTAGTTAGTGCTTATTATTATTTGTTAGTGCTATGGCTCTTAGAGAGGGGTCTTGAAAGGGATGACCCCCCTTCCTAAGAGGGCATACAGAAAGGCATTGTTGAGATGAGACAACCCCTTTAAACAAAATAAACCAAAGTATCCTCACATGTATTAATATGATATGTTATGCAAATACATACAACAAAAAGCTGATAAAATGAGATAGCAAGAGATGTAACCGGTGGGCGGAAAAAGATGAAATAGCTGCTAATAATATATCCTAAACACTTAAATAAATGAAAGCGACTCTTGATCTTTATAATGAGCCTCTTGTTAGCAGAAAGAAAAAAAAAATCCCCCAGAGCTTTCCTCGCCTGTGACTCTCAGCGGGACCCGCGGAGCTGTCACAACGTGGTGCTGAAAGAATTCTTCAGCGGCAATTTTCTCTCTCCGAGGCTTTGTGATCCGGCTGTTACAGAGCCATGTAAAAGGAGATAGTTCCTTTAATTTGGCTGAGTAATTCCCCCTGTCGTAGTCATCTTCAGTTTCCCTCGTAGTTCTCAGAGCCAATTAAGCGAATCACGAGCGCCGGCAGCAGCCTGAGCATATGACCTATAGCTTCTACACGCGACCGGTGGAGAGGTGCAACAGGAGCGCTGCAGAGACCCTCGCGGCCGCTGAGATCAAATTATGTCATTAACCAGGCAAATCTCACACTCTAATTGATTTGAATGAATACATATTTGCCACTTGCATCAGATGCCTACAGCAAAGATAGCGAAATGCTCCCATTATCCTTCAACTCTCTACATACAGTTCACATTTTTATATAAGGTGGTTTGGGGGTTATTGGTAGTGTTCCCGGTAATCGCTCTAGGGGTCTATTCAGGTTTAAAGTTGCATCTGTCAGCAGATTTGTCCCTATGACACTGGCTGACCTGTTACATGTGCGCTCGGCATCTGTGTTGGTCCCATGTTCATATGTGCCCGCATTGCTGAGTAAAATGATGTTTTAATATATGCAAATGAGCCTCTAGGAGCAATGGGGGCGTTACCATTACACCTAGAGGCTCTGCTCTCTGTCACGCCCCCTGCACTGTAACCACTTAAGGACCCAGGACGAGAATGCTCGTCCTAAAGTGCTGGTACTTTGTGTCCCAGGATGAGCATTCTCGTCCTTCGCCCCCCCCCCCCTCATGTGCGGTGCCGCGACCAGCGGCAGAGATCTGATGTTACTGACAGCCGGATCCCTGCTGCATCCACTAGCATTGGTGATAACGCCGATGCCTATGGATTAACCTATCATATGCCACGGTCAGCGCTGATCACTGCATATAAGAGGTTTGCGCTCTCTCTCCTTAGCCATCGGGTCCCCGCGCTGCTGTGGCGGTGACCCAATGGTTGCCATGGCAGCCCCAAGCTATTCCAAGGCCTTGGGGCCCAGCATGTATGGAGGCCTATGAGGCCCAGCCCCCAGACTGAGTCTCATAGGCAAACTATCAGTGTATTACACTGATAATCAATGCAGTACAATACAGATGTATTGTGCTGCAGTGAATCAGGGATCAGACCCGGTAATGTTGAAGTCCTACAAGACCTTACATCACAAAAAATGTAATACCAAGCAATCAAAAAGTCATACGCATCCCAAGATCATACCAATCAAACCGTTATCACATCCCGCAAAAAATGAGATCCTACCTAAGACAATGGCCTAAAAAATAAAAAAAACTATGGCTCTCAGACTATGGAGACACTAAAACATGATTTTTTAGCTGTCATTATGTAAAACTTAAAAAAAAAGTATACATATTGGGTATCGCATCAGTAAGAACCTTAAAAAATAAAATAATAACAGTGTAAACAAAGCCATTTTTTGTCACCTTACATCACAAAAAGTCTAATACCAAGCGATCAAAAAGGCATATGCACCCTAAAATCATACCAATCAAACCGTCACCTCATCCCGCAAAAAATGAGCCCCTACCTAAGGCAATTGGTAAAAAAATAAAAAAGCTATCTCAGACAATGGAGATACTAAAATAAGATTTTTTTTTGTTGCTTCAAAACTGCTATTATTGTGCTAAAGTGAAATAAATAAATAAAAATTTGACACATTAGGTATTGCTGCGTCCGTAACAACCTGCTCTATAAAAATATCACATGACCTAACCACTCAGATGAACACCGTAAAAAAATAAAAATAAGTGTGTCAAAAAAAGCCATTTTTTTTCACCTTACATGACAAAAAGTGTAAGGCTACTTTCACACTAGCGTTCGTCGGTCCGCTCGTGAGCTCCGTTTGAAGGGGCTCACGAGCGGACCCGAACGCAGCCGTCCAGCCCTGATGCAGTCTGAATGGAGCGGATCCGCTCAGACTGCATCAGTCTGGCGGCGTTCAGCCTCCGCTCCGCTCGCCTCCGCACGGACAGGCGGACAGCTGAACGCTGCTTGCAGCGTTCGGGTGTCCGCCTGGCCGTGCGGAGGCGTGCGGATCTGTGCGGATCCGTCCAGACTTACAATGTAAGTCAATGGGGACGGATCCGTTTGAAGATGCCACAATATGGCTCAATCTTCAGGCGGATCCGTCCCCCATTGACTTTACATTGAAAGTCTGGACGGATCCGTACGAGGCTATTTTCACACTTAGCTGTTATATGCTAAAATAATGCAGACGGATCCGTACTGAACGGAGCCTCCGTCTGCATTATTATGATCGGATCCGTTCAGAACGGATCCGATCGAACGCTAGTGTGAAAGTAGCCTAATACCAAGCGATCAAAAAGTCATATGTACCCTAAAATAGTACCAATAAAACCATCATCTCATACCCAAAAAATTAGCCGCCCATAATTAAAAAATTAGTCACCCAAAATAAAAACGGTGCCAGAAAAGCTATTTTTTGTTACCTTGCCTCACAAAAAGTGTAATGTAGAGCAACCAAAAATCATATGTACCCTAAACTAGTACCAACAAAACTGTTACCCTATCCCGTAGTTTCCAAAATGGAGTCTTTTTTGGAGTTTCTACTCTAGGGGTGCATTAGGGGGTCTTCAAATGTGACATGGCAACTTATGGAACCTGTCATCCACTTTATGCTGACCGTACTTAGGGCAGTATAAAGTAGTGACAGAAATGCTGATCTCAGCGGGATGTCACTCATTAGCTAAAAGCAAGTGGTTGCTGAGAACCAGCATCATAATCACTGCAGCCCAGGCCTTGAAAAGAGTCATGGCCACCTGAGAAGAGTCCTGATTATACATGATCTCCTGCTCTCCTGCCACCTGCTGATGGCTGACAGTCTTTTACCTAGTTTTCTCCCTTTCTCTCTAGGAGAGAACTGCCAATCATCAGCAGGTGGCGAGAGAGCAGGAGATTAGGAATAACCAGGACTCTTCTCAGGTAGATGTGACTCTTTTCAAGGCCTGGGCTGCAATGATTGTTTTTGGCAACCACTTACTTTTAGCTTGTGAGTGACACACCTCTAAAATCAGCATTTCTGTCACTACTTTACTGCCCTCAGTGAGGTCAACATAAAGTTGATGTCAGGTTCCCTTTAAAATTATCCCAGTTAAATCTGCCTTTCAAAAACCATATGGCGTTCCTTTCCTTCTGCGCCCTGCCGTGTGCCCGTACAGCAGTTTACGACCACATATGAGGTGTTTCTGTAAACAACAGAATCAGGGCAATAAATATTGAGGTTTTTTTTTTTTGCTGTTAACCCTTGCTTTGTTAGCGGAAAAGAATGGATTAAAATGGAAAATGTGCCAAGCAGTGAAATTCTGAAATTTCATCTCCATTTTCCATTAATTCTTTTGGAACATCTAAAGGGTTAACAAAGTTTGTAAAAACAGTTTTGAATACCTTGAGGGGTGTAGTTTCTAAAATGGGGTCAATTTTGGGTGGTTTCAATTATGTAAGCCTCACAAAGTGACTTCAGACCTGAACTGGTCCTTAAAAAGTGGGTTTTGGAAATTTTCTGAAACATTTTTGGAGTTATTACTATCTATTAAAAAAGTAGAGAAATGGAAATTTGCTAATTTTTCCAAATTTTTGATACATTTGGTATTTTTTTTATATATAAAAATGAAATCGTGAAGTACAATATGTGACGAGAAAACAATCTCAGAATGGTCTGGATAAGTAAAAGCGTTTTAAAGTTGTTACCAAGTGACACATGTTAGATTTGCTAAAAAATGGCCAGGTCCTTAAGGTGAAAAATGGCCGGGTCCTTAAGGTGAAAAATGGCCGGGTCCTTAAGGTGAAAAATGGCAGGGTCCTTAAGGTGTTAATTGACAGGAACAGGCAGTGAAAGCATCATCATGTCTGGATGTCACCATTCCACTGGTGAAAGGGGTGGGTCCCTACACGGTCTGGCAGTGTCATCGCTAAATGGAAAATATCAGATTGTGCAGGGACACACCCTCAATTTGTAATATCTAGTTGTCAATGTATTAATATAATAATAATATTTTTATTTTATTTTTATAAAATACACCTGTCAGGAGAGGTTTTACAGGTCCTCTATAAATAATAAACTTCTCTCTGCCAGCAGCCACCACAAGGGGGAGCTCACTCTACTGATACAGCTTTTTCTTTTTCTCTTTTAAGCTTATCCCAGTTGTAAATTCTAATCACAATCTATGATCAATAAGTTGACGGATCCGCACCTAACGCAGGTGTGAAAGTAGCCTCAGTCTGTTTGCAGGCTGTCAAAGTCTGTTTTCTTTGAATCCTGTCTTCTGATGGCTCATGTGTAGCTGTTATCTCTGATCTCCTGACCTTATAAACACTCATTATGCCTCAAATCTTGATAAGAACAAGGCTTAACCCCTTAGTGACCAGCCTATTTTGGGCCTTAATGACCAAGCGTTTTTCTTTCTTTTTTCATCGTCGCTTTCCAAGAACTATAACTTTTTTATTTTTCCGTCTATATAGCTTTATGAGGGATTGTTTTTTGCGGGACAAGTTTTAGTTTTTAAAAGCGCCATACACATAACTTTCTGATTAACTTTTATTAACTCTTTCTGGGAGGAAGATGGGAAAAACAGCAATACTGCATCTGCGTTTTTTCTGTTATAAATTCTACGACGTTAATTTTTCGGTATAAATAACAGAATATCTTTATTCTCTGGGTCAGTATGATTACAGTGACACCAAATACATATATTATTTTTTTTTTTTTTTACATTTTACTACTTTTTTGCGAAAAAAATGTTTTTGCATTGCCGTGTCCCAAAACCCATAACTTTTTAATTTTTCTTTCTATGGAGTTGCCTGAGGGCTTGATTTTTGCGGGACGACTTGTATTTTTAATTAGTATCATTTTGGAGTAAATGGCACTTTTTGATCACTTGTTATTAGTTTTTTTCGGTGGCAACTAAGAATAAATAAGCAATTCTGTCTTTTTTTTTTTTTTTTTTTACGGCGTTTACCGTAGGGGATAATTTATGTGATATTTATGTAGTCCGGGTAGTTACAGAGGCGGCAATATCAAATATACGGGGGAAATATATATATCTTTTTTTTGAAATTTTTTTCATTGAAAAGCGTATTTTAAATGAAAAAAAAGTTTGATTTTTTCATGGGATTTTTTAATTTAAAAAATGTGTGTATTTTATCTTTTTTTTTTAACACTTAATAGTCCCACAAGGGGACTATAATAGACAGTATTTTGATTGCTTTTAAAATGCAATGCATTATCCCTATAATGCAATGCTATTTTAACATTGACCAGCAGGCTGCGCCAGAGAGGTGCAGCCGGCTGGAAATCAGTATAGCCAGGTCTGGGGCCTACATTGAAAGCAAGCTAGGCTTCACACACATCGCCACCTCGTGATTGCATTTGCGAGGTGCCGATGGGAGACAGGGAGTCCGCTCACTCTGTCACCGCTTTACATGCGGCGGGCGCCATTGCCCGTGGCATGTAAAGTGTTAAACAGCCCGGATCGGCACTCCTGCCAGTCCGGGCTGTTAGAGCAGGGCCGCGGCTCTTATGTGAGAGCCAGGGGGACCTGTGCAGCACTTAGACTGGGCCACCGTAAAAAAGGCCCCTTAATGACCGCTGTAAAAACACGTATTGGTGGGCACCAAGGGGTTAAATAAGTGTATACTATATTTACACTATACAAAAAAGTACTGGACTACGCGCTCTCCTAAGATCTCAGCTACCTATATTGTAAAACCACAGCCACCGCTGCTGGATTACAGAGTGGTCATAACCATGGATACAAGCAGTGTATAATGTCATGGAAAAATGAATCCAGCCAGCAAAGGAGGCAATATGGACAATCACAATACATTAGTAAGTGCCTTGTATTAACTTTCTCTACATGATAAATGCCATCTGCTGAAGTGAGACAACCCCTTTAACTGCACATAATCCTGATCCATAATGTCTGGTACTTTATATCCGGTTCCGTAGAACCCCAGTAGGAGTCATCGTGTCCAGCTGAGAGGCATCCCATTGCACTTGGGTTCCTGAGGCTGGTCTGTATCAATTGCTCAGTATGGAGTGGTCCCCATATGATGTGTCTAGCCATGCCATTTGGTCAAGTGGTCTGCCATGAGAAGCATGTAATTCCCTCATTCAAATTCTGGGTGGTAAGCCTGCTATAATATATAAGCCTATATATAAGGTGGTAAGCCTGCTATTATATCCAACTCATTATAATGACATGTTGTTGTGAACATTATCATTGGCCAGGCTTCATTTATACACCATGTAAGACAAGACCACAAAGCAACATGCAGTGATATACCAATAATGTCACTTAAATGGGTTGTTCACCATTTTTTTTATTCCCCCCATCCATGGGGATCTATGAAGAGATTACCTATACTTACCAACTCCCTGCTCACTACCGGCTCCATGGGTCCTGAGGTGTCTCCACTGGACTTCCGGTTCCTGCTTGTAAACGTCTGCATGGACGGGGCCACTTGTGCTGTTGCAGCCAATGACTGACCTCGGTAGTGACATGTGCCCCAAGATGGCACGTCACTGCTGGCTCAAGTGCCACTGAGGCTAGTCAGTGACTCCCTCAGGACTTGTGACCCTGTCTGTGTTACACGTTTACACGTGGAGACCAGAAGTGCATTGAAGACAGCCTGAGACCCACAGAGATGTAACCGAGTGGCGGAGAGCTCACTTCACAGGTCCCGCTGGGTTGGAGGGGGAATTAACCCTATAAAGAAGACCACCATGCATGTACATAGGAATTCCAGGGTTAAAGCATGGCACCACCTGAGTGGGTACTGTAGCTGTCAGGTGCCTGCTATTTTACACAGCAGACACCCCGAGGCAATGTCTGTGATCAGTGATAACGCCGATCATTGACATTTCAACCTATATGATAACGTGTCAACTGAGACCACGGCCTCTAAGTGGTGAAGCCGTGTGACCGCTGCACTCCTGGGGCCCGAACAGCTTTCTCATGCCAAGACTGTGGAGTTGTTCAGGCTCCAAGGCCTGCCACATCAATGTTCCTATGAAGTCGTGCCTGTGACAGGGATCCATAGGAACACAGTGGATGTCCTATAGAGAAGCGATCAGGCGATTTCATGTCAAAGTCCCTGAAGGGGACTTAAAAATTGTGGGAATTTTTTTAAAAAATATATAAAAAAAACACAAAATATAAAAGTCCAAATCAGGTAACAGGTCAGTTTTACCACATAAGGAATGCAGTAAAAACAAAATCCATTATACTATGATGGATTTGCATAATTTTTTTTTTCCTATTCCACCACATTTCAATTTTTTTTCCAGCTTCTCACTACATTGTATACAATATTAAATGATGTCATTAGAAATGACAACTTGTCTCGCAAGCTCTCATACGTCTATGTGAAGGGAAAAAGGAAGAAAAGGAAGACGGAAAAAATTTAATTGGCCTGGTCCTTATGGGATAAAAAAATAAAAAATAAAACTCATGGACAGCCCCTTTAATATTACATAGGTTGATGCCATACTGGATAGCATCTACATTATTTATCTCCTAAAAGGAAATGTTCATTTCATAGAGAGATATCTCTGACTGTTGTCCAACTTTAAAACAATTCATGAATTTAAAATTTTATAATATAAAATAACATCAGAGCGCCTTTATAGCTGGTAGCAATACCTATATAAGGCCACTAGAGGGCAGAAAGTATTTTAGCTGGGTGAGCATTTCCAGGACCCAGAGGATTTTTTTGCTCTGTTTCCCCCAAATAGGACACACAGTATAGGACGGCAGAGTGCACTGCATAGTGTATATAAAATCATATCATAGAATTCTATGTACCTCCATGTGCCTCAGATATTACATGACACAAATCTATTTCTTATTGTTCTGTGAGATTTTGCAAAAAAAAAAAAAAAGTGGCATATGTCCTTGCATGCCATACTACATACAGTATGTATTCTGCCTAGAAGTAGAGGTCAGGATAGGAGGCTTTATACATACAGATCTTTAGGGATCTCATGAGTCCATAGACATTTACTATGCCTATAAAGGGGTATTTCAACCATATAATGTCATATCCTAAATCTTTGGCTGAGTTTTTAAGCCACCCATGCTGCTTTTGTAGAGTGGGTAGCAACGTCGGCCTGGTTACGTTAATTCGCTCGATGCTAGAGTTCTTGCTGCAAACATTTTGAAAAGTTGCAAATAGGGACGAGCGAACTTGTGTTTTCAAGTTCGGCGTACAAGGTTTGGGTAATCTAAGAATTCGATGATAGATTCTGCTACCAGCAACTTGGTAGCGGAATGCATAACGGAATTCTTAGATAACCTGAACCTTCTACGCCGAACTTGAAAACACAAGTTTGCTCATCCCTAGTTGCAAAAAAAAAAAAGTTGCAACATCCGGTGAGTGGAGAAGTGTAAAAAAACTGGTGTAGCCTATCTGGACAAAAGTGTCAAAAGTGTTAGGTTTTAAGAGGCACCAAGTTTATCTACGACACAGGGAATTTTGATAAATTTGGTGCACCCTTCATCAATTGAAACTGAAAGCAAAATCGGTTTCAAAAAGTTACATTCTGATACATCCTCCCCCCCTTTCACCCACTGTTGCAGAAGCTATCTGGTCCAACAGGACTGTAAGATTTTGGACTGTTATTCCCACGCACTGCATCTCAATAGCCAAAAACACAGCACATTGCCGTATAATATATTTGTATTTTACTCACTCATATAGCGCTGACATATTCCGCAACGCTTTACAGACATTAGCATCCAGCTGTCACCAATGGGGCTCACAATCTAAGGTCCCTATCAGTATGTCTTTTGAGTGTGGGAGGAAACCGGAGTAACCCGGAGGAAACCCACACAAGCACAGGGAGAGCCTACAAACTCCATGCAGATGTTGTCCTTGGTTGGATTCGAACCTAAGACCCCAGTGCTGCATATCAGAATACATCTGTATTTATCATCTAACATACACAATAACAACACATCAAAATACATATAAATATATGGAGGGACCTATAGACACCCGGGCATAGAGGGTGCCAGTCAGAACTTAAAGGTGGTATATTGGAAGAGCATACAACACTGCGGACCAGCTGCCAGCCATAAGAGAAACCAGTTCAAAGGAAGAAACTTAAGAAACCATGGCAGACATTAAAGGGTGTTCCCCGGAGAACCAGTCCCTGCTGGCCCAGAAGTGTCACCTGCCAACACTGCTGCTGGCCAATTAATGTCCTCAGTGGTGACATGCAGGCAGGGTATGTGACTTCTGCCACCGCTGAGGCCGATGGTTGGCCAGTCGCAGTGATGTACATGTAGATGGCACATCACGCTCCTCATCCAAATGATGACTCCCAGTACCCCAACGTACATGTCGCCCATTCTTCCTCAAGAGGTCTGACAGACCATGGAGCGTCCCACCCTTGGGAATACCCATGGACCAATAGCAAGAAACACCATGCATCTGCTGAATATTAGAGATGTAGATAGTTGTGCATTTTAATATTCATCAACTGCTCACCTATTTGCTAATAGTGTCCATTGAAGTGAGAGGGCCCCATAGCAAATATTAAAATAGGGCCACCTAGGGTGGTTTTAAAGGCCCTCCTACATATCAGACTATGGTTGGCTGTTTTCACCATTTTTGGTGGGATCTGGCAACTAATGTATATAGGGAGCCTCCAACTCTTCGGTCATGACACTTTGGTGTCTGGCAGTGGCCTTCTCCTCTCTCTCCACTGAAATCCCATACACTCTCTAAAGAATCAAGTGCGATAGCTGAACAAGCATTTGGTCAACAGGTATCAAAGGTGGGCACCATAACATCTCTACACCTCCAAATACTAAGTACAAGAAGATTTGGTGTGCTTCTGCCCACATGGACCTGCCGAGTAGTAGTCCTCGTACAAGTTCTCACCATCTCGATACACCCAAACTCTACTGGACCCCCTCGCTCTCCAGAGATCTCATAGTCGCCGCATGATCTAGGCTCTATGGTATGCATGTCCTTGGAGACCGCTCGTACCCTCAATGTATCCCAATCTAAGAACTCAAAGTGGCCGACGTCCCCCTTTTCTTTTCTTCATGGTCAGGAACCAACTTCATTACCTATTCCATTGACTTCCTAACTTAGCTGAAAAGAGTTTGAATGCTGAAAATAGATTACATTCCTGGCCCCTGCTTAAAAGGGTGAGGGAGAATAGGCGCGCACCCTACTAGTATTCTAGTGATCTCCCTAATCTCAGATGCACTTTGTCAGAACGAGGTAACTGGTAGTCGGGAGAAATAGCCTAGATCAAAGCGAGGATTAATCACCAACCGAATCCAGGCTGAATAAACCTGTCATTCAAGAAAACGATTTCCACCGAACGTAGAGAAGGATTGAAGGAATTTGCATAACAGGGACCAACATACTCCAGCCAGGTTAAAAGGTTCCGAATTCATCCCGTGTTTAGCTCTTGCCGTCTTTTCTTTTCAGTGGCCGTGTACAATGGCTCTTAATCTCATAATACCGCTAACTATCTAAACGGTGTCAGTACAGGCGAGTATTGCGGAAAAAAAAAAAAAAGTTTGGATGAGGGATGGATCAATTTCACTTTACTATCGCCTAAATCAGATTTGTTCGAATTTAACATGTAATCCTCAGGAAACGTCCTCTAAACCCCCGAAGGATTGTTTATGAACACCCTCAGTGACCTTTTTGTCTTAAATTAGTGATTAGCTGACAGGTTACATTTGCGCTTTTTTTTTTTTATTTACATCAAGGTTAAGTCCGTTGCTGGAATTTCAGTTTAGCGTTAAGTATTTAATGGGGCTTTATGGGATTAAAAGAAAAAGACGCGGCTGCTCCCTGCCAGAAACAGCGCCACTCTTGTCCATGGGCTGGGGCTGGTACTGCAGTTCAGCTTCACTGAAGTGAATAGTCTGGAGTAAAGGGGTGTGCTGTTACTTAGATACTGATGGTCTGTCTTCAGGGTGGTGCGGGTCTGACACCCGTCTGGCAGCTGATCGGCGGAAGTGACGGGTGTCGCCCACACTGATGTGAAATTGATGACCTATACCGAGGATAGGCCATTAATATTTAAAGGACTTCTGTCACCCCACTAAACTCATTATATATTTTTTTTGTGTACTTATAATCCCTATCCTGCGATATTGCCATACATTATGTTGATAATAATTTTCGTTCAGTAGATTTAGCAAAAAACATACTTTTAAGATATGCTAATTACCTGTCTACCAGCAAGTAGGGCGTCTACTTGCTGGTAGCAGCCGCAGAAAACCGCCCCCTCCTTCTGTTGATTGACAGGGCCAGCCGTGATCTCCTCCTCCGGCCGGCCCTGTCAGCATTTCAAAAATCGCGCGCCTGTGTTGATTCGGCGCAGGCGCTCTGAGGATAAGGAGGCTCGCCTCCTCAGCACTCCCTCATGTGCGCCTGCGCCGATGACGTCACCGAAAGAGAAGGCTACTTTCACACTTGTGTTGTTTCCGTTTAGTCCTCTGAATGGAAAGAGATCAGTTCAGGAGGCATCAGGACATCTTCCGTTCCGGCATCATTCCATTTTGTGACCGTTGCAAGTTGCGGTTTTGGGTCCGGTCATAAAAACTTTTAAAAAAAAAACGGATCCGGCATTGAAAACAATGGAACTCAATGGTGATGGATTCCTTTTTTTTTAGGAGCCTAAAAAACCGGAACCGTCACCCATTGACTTGCAATGTATTTAGTGGCAGATCCATTTTTTTCTGTTTTGATTTCACACAACCGCATCCTAAGGCCTCATGCACACGAGCGCATTTTGTTTACGTGTCCGGAACAATTTTTTTTTCAGATAGGATGCGGACCCATTAATTTCATTTTATGTCCGCTTCAGTATGTCCGTTCCGTAGCCCCGCCCAAAAAATAGAACATGTCCTATTCTTGTCCTGTTTTAGGCATTGTTACAATGGATCCACACAAAAAAAACGGATGGCATGCGGATGTCCTCCTTTTTTTTTTTTTTTTTTTGTGGATCCGCAATTTGTGGACCGCAAAACACATACGGTCGTGTGCATGTAGCCTAACAACGGATGCATCCTGATGTGCAAAATCAAAACGGATCAGTTTAATTCCGGTATTCAGATCCTCTGCTGGATCTCAATACCGCAATTAACAACGCAAGTGTGAAAGTAGACTAAGTCCCAGAATACCCCTTTAACTATTTGTATTACTGTACGTTGATTGTAACAATAGGGAGGGGCTGTCTTAAAGGGATTGTCTGGTTTAAAAAAAAAAAAAAAGTTCCACTACCACACTAAAGTATTATGTGTTAATAGAGGTGGAGCCTTTTTTCTGGCTTCAAAGAGTGTCTATTGCTCTGGAGGAATTTACTTTGACAGTCCATTGATTTCAATGGGAACTATGCAATACTTCATCTCTCCTGTGGTGGCGCAGGTGGGGAATTGAACCTTGCTGCCAGGTTCCCCATAGATATCTCAGAGGGTTCTAGCAGAGGGACATCTTGGAATTTGCTTATCTTTGCAGGGCTCTTGTAACAAAAAAGAGACTGTCCAACATGGAAAACCCCTTTAAGGCCTCATGCACACGACCGTTGTTTCATTCCGTGTCCGTTGTTCCGTTTTTTTGTGATTTTCTGCGGACCCATTGACTTTCAATGGGTCCGTTGAAAACTCGGCTAATGCACCGTTTGTCATCCGCGTCCGTGATCCGTGGTTTCAGTCCGTCCAAAAAATATAACCTGTCCTATTTTTTTCACGGAAAATGGTTTGCGGTCCTATTCAAGTCAATGGATCCGTGAAAAAACGCGGAGGCACACAAGATTGTCATGCGCGTCCACGCGTCAGTTTTTTTCCTATCATTTGCATGGCAAACTTGACTTAGACTTTTTTTTTACTTTCTTTCATGTCTGGTGATCCTCCAAAAATAAAGGAAGACACACGGAAACAAAAACGGAAACGGATCACTGGAACAACGGAACCCCATTTTGCGGAACGGAACACAACAACGGTCGTGTGCATGAGGCCTAAGTCTGCTGATTTTCACATGGTCCATTTTTCAACCGTGTTAATTAATATTAGGTTCACTTTTGTGTATTCTAGTCACATAAAACCGACTGCAGCATCTAAGGGCTGTTTTTACACGAGCGGATGCCAGTGCGTGTCAACCGCTGCGTGAATGAGAGCCAAGCCCCGTTCCAGACAGCAGAGACACGGAGCAGTACATGACTGATAATGCTCCGTGCCTCTCTGTGACCCTTTTACTACAAAAATCACAGTGACAACTTTATCTCACTCTGATTTTGTATAAAAAGGTGACAGAGAGGCACGGAGCATTATCAGTCATGTAACCCTGCTTTCACACCTGAGCGTTTCTCAAACGCGCGTTTTACGCGCGTTTTTATGCGCGTTTTTTGTAATAGTAAACGCGCGTTTGACGCGCGTTTGTGTAATTGACTGCAGTGTCCTATGGCCACAAACGCGCGTCAAAACGCCCCAAAGAAGCTCAAGTACTTGTTTGAGCGTCGGGCGTTTTACAGCGCGTTCGTACGCGCTGTAAAACGCCCAGGTGTGAACCATCCCCATAGGGAAGCATTGCTTTTCATGTCTTGAGCGTTTTACAGCGCGCTTGAACGCGCTGTAAAACGCTCAGGTGTGAACTTAGAGTTACTGCTCCGGGGCTTGGCTCTTATTCACGCAGCGGTTGACATGCATGGCATCCGCTCGTGTGAAACAGCCCTAAGGCTACATTCACATCTGTTTGTGAAGTCCGGCAGGCTGTTACGGCAGAGGCCGGAGTTCACCATTTCCGGCATAGCCAGATTATGCCACAAACCCTACGTTCACATCTGCGTTGTGAGTACCGGCCATATTTTACAACGCAGATGTGAACTTAGGGTAAGTGACGCCAGGAAGGAGCCGCCTATGTCAACCCATGCAAGTTCATCGTCATCAAGTGGTGCCAAAGGGTTGCCGTGGCAGTAGGAGTCCTCCAGGTCTGCCACAGGTTTGTGCCTATTTACCTGTCGGTGGCAGTTTTAATTAAAAATAAAGTTTTAATCCTTCACGTCCACCATCTGTATGTAAGTCTTAATTGTAGTAGCACCATGCAGGTCGGATAAACATATAGACACTCCACTTTAAAGGGGTCGTCTCCCTTCAGTAAGTTGCATTTATCACGTAGAGGAAGTTAATACAAACCACTTACTAATGTATTGTTTTTATCCATATGGCTGGATAAATTTTTCCATCACATTATACACGGCTCGTTTCCATGGTTACAGACCACCCTGCAATCAGTAATGGTCGTGCTTGCTAGTGTTGAGCGGCATGTCCCATATTCGAATTCGCGAAATTTCGCGAATATTCGAAAGAATATTCGTAAAATATTCGCGAATATTCGAATTCGTTATTATTTCGCATATGCGATAATTCGAATTTTCGCATCGCATAATACATATTATGAGATGCAAAATTCGCATGTGCGCTAATGAAATCGCCTTACGAAGATTCGCAACTCAATTCAATCACTAATGTAAGAATGCAAAGCCCTTTGCCTCTGTTCTGGGACAAGTGCCGATATTCGCATGTGCGCTAATAAAATCGCCTTACGAAGATTCGCGCCTCAATCACTTTCTAGGCAATGTGAGTAAGATCTGAGCTTTTGGACCTTTGGGAAACAATCAATTATATGTGTACTGTAATTTTGTGAAAAACAAACAAACAAACGAATATTCGTTTTTACGAATATATAGCACTATATTCGAAATATTCGCGAAATCGCGAAGTTGCGATATTCGCGAAAAAAATTCGCTTTTCGAATATTCGCGCTCAACACTAGTGCTTGCACACTATAAGAAAAAGCGTCGGCCTCTCTGGTGGCTGGGACCGTGGGAGCGCACATAGGCTGGGGCTTTTTCCTATAGTCTGCAAGCACGACCACCACTGATGGATTGCAGGGTGGTCTGTAACCATGGAAACGAGCCGTGTATAATGTGATGGAAAAATTAATCCAGCCATATGGATAATAACAATACATTAGTAAGTGGTTTGTATTAACTTTCTCTACGTGATAAATGCAACTTACTGAAGTGAGACGACCTCTTTAATGGCAAATTTTGCTGTATATTAGATTAGGACGACACTTTGTCACTCCAATTCTACTAAAGTGACGGGGAGGTGAAGGTTATCCCCGTTCACAAAATGTGCCAAGCAATGATGTACCGATAACGCACACATGTTAGGTATTGTTATACGGGGAAGAGAGAGAAATATTTCATGGTAGGAATTTGTTTTGTCAAATTTATGACATGTATTACTAATGAAAAACAAAAGTTGAAAACTTGAGCATGTACTATTTTTCTGTATACAAAAATAAAAATAAGTATAAAAATGTAGGGAGTCACTTATCATTAGGCATATGTCAGGTGCAGATTGAGGCACAATCGGTGACTTCTCCCTGGTCACACCACGTCTAAAAAAGTAGGTGTGGGTGAGGAAGGGCACTGTTTCAGGCGTAGAAAAAGGTCTAAATGTAAGACAGCGAGGAAGCTTTCTTACATTCAGACCTTGCGGAGGATCTGCCGAAGTTATGAAGAGGCCGGCGCCTCTACATAACTTGGGTGCATCCACCGCCAGGTATAGGGGTTAAGACCGGTGTCTTAATAAACATCGGTCTTAATAAATGAGCCCCTTTAATGTTGATATTCAAGCACCAAAGGCTGTGGCTTTGGGTTAATTGAAAAAAAAAAAAAAAAGTCCCAGCAAAAAAATTAAGAAAAAATACTGGTAATTCTTTCCCTTTTTGAACAAAAATTATTTTATTGGTTAAAAAGAGTAAACTATTAAAAAAAAAAACTATATATACACTGTAAATGGTACCGCTGTAATCACAATGAGCCCTAGAATAAAGTTGACATAGTAT
This sequence comes from Bufo gargarizans, assembly GCF_014858855.1. Classification (NCBI taxonomy): domain Eukaryota; kingdom Metazoa; phylum Chordata; class Amphibia; order Anura; family Bufonidae; genus Bufo; species Bufo gargarizans. The sequence goes on along the minus strand of NC_058090.1, from coordinate 37,551,908 downwards.
TTATACCAAATGACGTAAAAGAAACCCCCACAATAGATTTATTAGCACTACCCCCTCAAAAAAGTTACCACTAAATATGTACCCCAAAATGATGCCAATAAAAACTACAACTTGTTAGTAAGAGTCAAGCCCTCACATGACTATGTCGTCTTACAAAAAATATAAAATTCCCTTTATGCCTTTTTTGGCGTTAAATAAAATCACAAAACCCCAGTTTCGGGAATTTTTAAATGCCATTGCAGCATTTTTACTCCCCCCACCTCTCGCAGGTTCTGAAAGTGCGTGCAGGGTGTTGACTGGACCTTCGGATTCATTATTTTTATGTCTGAAACTGCCATAAATAATGACTGAAATCTACGTCAGTCTGGCACACGGAGGCATGTAATGCGTAAATTACGTGTCTGTTCCGGCAGCGCAGGCACTATCAAGACCAGAGTGGCCTACAATTAGGGCCTATGGCTTCCAGTATATGGAGTTGCAAAAGCAAAAAAAAAGAGAAAAAACACTATGTGATAAATTTTGTAATCCTGACTATGATGTAGACGGTACAAACTTAGACTAGACAGTATATAAAAATCTGCCACATTTATCACAGGGGCTCAGGCTGGATGATAAATGTGGGGCAGGGAAAGACATTGGTTGGGTTAGGGCTCGTTCACACATCAGTTTTTTTATCAGTTATTGTGAGCCAAAACCAGGGGTGGGTCAAAAACACAGAACAGGTACAGATCTCTTAATTATACCTGATCTCTGTGTTTTGTAGCCTCCACTCCTGGTTTTGGCTCACAAAAACTGATGGAAATAACTGATCAAATAACTGACGTGTGAACAAGGCCTAAATTTTCATACCTAACTTTTGGTGCAAAATGAGGCATATTAAGCCATCCTCCTTTCCGAATAAGCCTCAATTGTTGGGTGCAGGGGGTCAAAATGCAGGTGTAGCCACAATAGTAATTGCATGTAAAGCTACATTCACAAGGATAAACTGTCAGTTTTTAACAGACGTTTTTTTCACTGACGTCTTTCTGCGAAACGGACGGTAAAAACAGTCCCCTTCAATTGTATGGGGGCTGTCGGACAGAATAGAACATGTTCTATTTTTTGATGTCTGTTGTTCACTGACCGTCAAAAAAACTGCTGTGTGACTAACCCCATAGACGACCATTGGTCTTAAAACTGCCGTTAAAAAAGCTTTGGCCACACTTCAGTTCTTCAGTGTCGTCTGAATGTAGCCTTAATGTCCTGAAGGCCCAAAATAGACCGGTTCTTAACAGGTCCATCAATGCTTAGCTGCCCTCCATGGGGAAGAGCTGACAGCAACTACTTGTTAAGCCATTACTGGTTGAGCCCCTCTTTGCAGTAGCTTTCAATTGTGGTTAATATAGACAGTGGTGACGGTCAGGAAAGTGATAGCCAGATAGTCTAACGCAAGCAAATATTTGAAATCTTCTTAGTAATGTATAATAAAATTGCCTTGAGATCATGGTGGCAATTGTTGGCAATGTGTGTTATATGGCAATCCAGGATCCAAAACTGAAAAAAGGACCTAGTTGAAAATGTAAAAAAATAATGGAAATATTGAAGTAGTGATGTAATATCTTATATAACTGTGATTTATTATCCAAAACGGAGGGAGCAGAATCCAGGTTTTATAGAAATTAGAGTTATCTCACCAGCGACCACCCAAAAGTTGGCAGCTGCAAGTATTATTTTAGGTCAATGGCACCAGAGATGTCAAAGCATTACTGAAACTTGACAGGCAGATAAGAACCTTCTGACTGGTAGTGGACACCAGGCTCTATCAAATGGCACTCAGTTCCTGGTCAAGATCATATCAACAGGCAATTAATACAACACGCAGAACCATTAAACTTATCAATGCATTAGCACCTGATAAGTTTTAAAAAAAATTAGAAATAATTTTTATGTTCTTTTTTTCAGAGCAAAGCTCAGGAAAAGCATGAGGAGCTAAAGGTGATGAGACATTTTCTTCTAGAGATTGCTGGGGGTCTCAACTTCTGAATCTCCAGTGATACTATCTTAGACCAATTTTTGTGTTTTCAAGTATACCTACTAAGATTACACAGTACAGTCTAAAATTAACCCAAAAAAAATGAGTTTAACACCCTACCCCTAAGAATTGTTCACAAAATATACTGGCGGCAACCACTCCTTGGACCAACTGTGTCACTAACTTGTTGAACCCTTGTATGAAGGCACCTGCTTAAAGAGTGTTCTTCCAAGTCCACTCACCTCGCATGAAACGCTGACACACAGGTTTCGTTGCACTATCAATACATCCCGATATAAATGAAAGGCTGACACTATTCAGGCCTTCAAAGAAAACTCTTAGGCAAACTGAAGACTTAAAGCATCTTTCAAAGTTAAACATATGCAGAGAAACACTATCAAAGAAAATTAATAAAATCCATATTGGGATAATTTTTATAGAAAATGATTGAAGTTTTAACCCAAGAAAGGACTCTCCTATTTTCATATAGCTTAGTATAAGAACTTGTCAATCACGATTAAGGGTCTGGAATCTGAATCCCTTTGAAATGCAGCTGTTTCTTCTTTAATTGTGGCAGTGGACTCCAAAGAAAAGAAAGGTCTGGACTTAAAGATGAGCAAGGAATACAAACTAGCTTGGGATTAGCAGTGGAGTGCAAAGGTCGCTAATTACACTAAGGCGTTCCCAGACACAGGGAGAACATTAAACAGGTCATCTACCAAACTGGGGAAACGGACCTTGTCTTCAAAAATGTATCTTCAAGTGACAGATTTTGAGACAATATCAAAAGCTTTTTTTAGCAGGGTGAAAAGAACAATGGGTGAAAAAGAATGTTTTCTACCACAGCGAAAAGTAGCAGGAGAATCTGCTGAAGATGGCACCAGACAATTGTCCTAGCTGTAGGCATGAAAGTAAGATACCCCACATGAGTCAAGGATTGCTTCATTCTTCTTGATTAAAAAATGCCTGGGACCCATTGGATTTGTTAGCAGAGAGGGCCAACTAGCTGTGTTTTAAATTAAAGAGATGGTCAAGGAAAAGAAAATCCATCTGTCCTGATAGGCACTTGGTAAATCTGTCAAGAGGCTTGATAGTAATAAAAAAAAAGAAAGAAAGTCTTCGAACACTAGCGGGCCTCCATTGTATAATAACCTTATGAAGATTGCTGCTTGCCTTCTGCTGAACCAACGAGGTGAAAGAAAATGTGAATTTTTTTCTTTAGTTTGAATATATAGATATGTTGTATAATTATGTGCATCAACTGCAAATATGGTTGACCAACACAGCCACCGTTACTGCTCTCACAAGGGTGGACACCCAAATCCCCAAGATGGTTGAACGCTAGATGGCTGATATACCCTTACTCCATGTTTTTTATTATAACTCTGGAGATTCAAGACCTAATAATGCTGTGGTTTGGTGTTACCTGGATCTCTCAGAAACTGAAGCTGGAAACAAGCGAAGGAACTTTTTGACAAGTTCAATGACTTTTTTTGTTTTAATTTTAAGGTGGTATGGTCTATTAAGGAGCAAAACCAACCATTATATAAATATACCAATTCATAAAGGGTTTCAAGTGGTTTAGCATGAGCAGCTTGAAAGCACAACTAACGCTGGTTAAACACTTCAGATGCTGGTGTGTTTTCACTGGGAAGAAGGAAGTTAAGGGCTTAGTATCACTGACCAATGTTCGGGCAGGATGAGCGCCGATCGGCACTCATTTGCATCAGCCTATTACACAGGCAGATACAAAGTATATGGGTCATACTTACCTCATCCAATTCTATTGGCAGCACATCCCTGATTACACATGGAAATCTTCTGCCAAAAATCGGGCATTTTCATTCTGATGAAAGATGCAAACAAGTGCTAATTTTCTGGTTGATTGGCAACGTGATCATATGCGCCAATGATCGGGAACGAGCGTTTTTTCGTAAGTGTCCGGAAAAATTGCTAGGTGTGATAGGGCTTTAGGGCACCTGAAGCGTTGGGTTATCTCACCTGAAAACAAAAGGTCTGTGCTTGTTTAAATTCAACATGTCTGCCATCTGCCATCAGAGGAGAATAGGGTGGCTACCATGTATATTTGATGGTCGATATGTCCCACTGAAATCAGTAGGTTGGGCCAACATTTAGATCATATGAATGGCACATTCACAGCCTTAGGCCTCATGCACACGACCATTTTTTTTCCCGTTTACGGGCTGTTTATTGTGTTCCGTATACGGAACCATTCATTTCAAAGGGTCTGCAAAAAAAACGGAATGTACTCTGTATGCATAACGTTTCTGTATTTCCGTTCCGTTGAAAGATAGAACATGTCCTATTATTGCCCACAAATCACGTTCCGTGGCTCCATTCAAGTCAATGGCTCCGCAAAAAAAACTGAACACATACGGAAATGCATCCGTATGTCTTCCGTATCCATTCCGTTTTTGCGGAACCATCAATTAAAAAATTTTATGCCCATCCCCGATTTTTCTATGTAATTACTGTATACTGTATATGCCATACGGAAAAACAGAACAGAAACAAAAAACGGAACAACGGATCCGTGAAAAACGGACCGCAATAGGCCTCAGAGAAGAAGTCCATAGTCTACAGAGTATGTGCAAACTAGTAGACTTCAAAGCTAGAAAATTGTTTTGGGGTTAAGCTGTCCGGAAACACACATCACTGAACTGATGCAACTGGTAAGAAACACTCATAAGGTCTTTCCATTGAGACAATGATGTAATTTCCATTAGATTCATTATTTTTTGAAGTTTGGACAATGGTCACCAAAAGCAAATATTCAATCGTACAGATTCTTAACATTTAAATATGTGAAATGATAGAAATAAGTGAGGTAAAGTGCTTTTGATTGGTCATCCATCTTCACAATTTACAAATCACTGTTGGTCACTAATCAAAGAACGATCTGCATACGATAGGTGCCGGCGCCTTGGAGTTCCATAAGAAGTAGTCTGCTGAGATGAGCTCTCGTGCTGTAAAGCAAGGAAACAATGTGAGATGATACAGGCCATTCTCAAATACACCAGCTGAACAACCAGAATATAGACACAGGCTGTTAGGGATTTATTGTCATGGAAACCCTACAACTATTAAGTGGAATGTATCACCAGAATTATAAATGTTTGGTGGTATATTCTTTTAATACTATTCTACAATTAAATATTCCAATTTTCACAATGGTCACTAGAGCAGTCACAATAGGCTTCCTGTTTTCTGTAGATTACTTGGCAGCTTTGACGTATAGACTGGGACATCATGAGCAGAGTCCTCTCATTCTCAGTAGAAACGGTAACTCTACTGTACTGCTGGCAGGATAGTAATATTGCAGACAGATATGGCTCTGTACGCCTGTCCCCTGTCTCTCCCTGGTGTATAGGGGAGGGGGTATTTTACTCTATTACTTTTTGGAGACCAATAATACTTGTCTATTTTTTTATCAATCAAGTTCCATTTATTTTAGCTGCCATGAGGCACGCATAACCTGAGTGTGTCTGTGTGTGCCTTTAATATGCCTTAAAAATAAACTATAAATTGCTACAATGTTATATTCTATATTTAAAATTTTATTAATGAAGGTAAAATCAGAGGAATGGTAGGATTCCTTATAAGGCTACTTTTGACACCTGCGTTCGGTGCGGATCCGTCTTGTATTTGCACAGACAGATCCGCACCGATAATGCAAACACTTGTATCCGTTCAGAACGGATCCGTTTGTATTACTCTTTAAAGGGAACCTGTCACCGGGATTTTGTGTACAGAGCCGAGGACATGGGTTGCTAGATGGCCGCTAGCACATCCGCAATACCCAGTCCCCATAGCTCTGTGTGCTTTTATTGTGTAAAAAACCCGATTTGATACATATGCAAATTAACCTGAGATGAGTCCTGTCCTTGACTCATCTCAGGGACAGGACTCATCTCAGGTTAATTTGCATATGTATCAAATCGTTTTTTTACACAATAAAAGCACACAGAGCTATGGGGACTGGGTATTACAGATATGCTAGCGACCATCTAGCAACCCATGTCCTCGGCTCTATACACAATATCCTGGTGACAGGTTCCCTTTAAATAAAAACTCTAAGTCAAAACGGATCCGTCCTGACTTACATTGAAAGTCAATGGGGGACGGATCCGTTTTCAATTGCACCATATTGTGTCAGTGAAAACTGATCGGTCCCCATTGACTTATATTGTAAGTTAGGACGGATCCGTTTGGCTCCGCATCGTCAGGCGGACACCAAGCAGCGTTTTGGTGTCCGCCTCCAGAGCGGAATGGAGGCGGAACGGAGCCAAACTGATGCATTCTGAACGGATCCTTATCCATTCAGAATGCATTGGGGCTGAACTGATCAGTTTTGGGCCGCTTGTGAGAGCCCTGAAACGGATCTCACAAGCGGACCCAGAAACGCCAGTGTGAAAGTAGACTAACAGTGGAGTCAAAGGGGATAAAAAGCAGAATCTCACATATACGCTTTTGTCCATTAGCCCATATTGTAAATATACTCAGTAAAAATGGTGAACGACCAAGAATGAACATAAAATGACTCTTACAGGTAAGGATTTTTGGCTTTGCCGTTGAGAAGACTTGGACAGAGTGCTGGTCGGTGTAACATCCCGTTAGGCTGTAGTCAGGAATCCTAAATAAAAGCTACGGACACAACAAGAGTTTTAGCACCACACAAACATTCAGGATGTATACAATACATGAACTTGTGTAAGAAACACCCTGGCTCTGCCATTGTTTACTAGGCACAGCTCCATACTTATACTAGTGGCCGAGCCTGGTATTACAATACCAGGCATGGCCACTACTAGGTGTACGAAGCTGTACCTGGTAAACCATGAGTATGGAGGTGGTTCTCTCTGGTATGATGCAGCCTCTTCAAACAGCAAGGAAACGGCAGGAATACCAGGAGTCGTACTCGCACTGATTTCATATTGATGGCTTATCCTAAGGATAGGAGACAAAGTTTAAAGTCTTGGATAACCTCGTTAAAATAAACACTTCATTCCTTAACTTACTTTGACATAAGCAGTGTTTCCAACACAAATGGGATCCACTGGGTCGTTCAGGTGTTTCTCCGATAGAAAAGTCACAGTTCCTGACAAGGAAATCTCTAAGGATTTGGGAAACTTCTGGCCTGAAGATAATTGCAAAAAAAAACTAATTGTAATTTATTTTATTACGTGCCATTTATTCCAGTCAGCTGTGTATATGAAAAGGCATCACATACAAAAGACAAAAACAAGTACAATATACATATAAGTAACATAGTGACAGACTGGTACAGGAGGAGAGAGGACCCTGCCTGCAAGGGCTTACACTCCGCAAGGGAGGCATAACATATAGAAACCTCACCACATCAACAGGTCTGTACATTTCTGATCATCCCGTAAAAAAAAATTTGAACCTCCAACAACCTATTAGGTCTTTAGCTTGGCAGAGTGAAGGTGAACCTAAAGATGCAGCACTTAAAGGGGTTGTCCAGGTTTGGAGCTGAACCCGGACATACCTCCATTTTCACCCAGGCAGCCCCCTGACTTGAGCATCAGAGCAGTTCATGCTCCGATGCTCTCCTTTGCTCTGCGCTAGATCGCGCTAGAGTTCCGGTGACGACCCGGGCTCTCCATGGGGCTGCCAGGAAGCCCGGTGACGTCACCGTCACTGATGGGCAGTGTGTTACTGTAAACAAAAGAGCCCGTGCCCTGCTCGATCTAGCGCAGGGCAAGGGAGCACATCAGAACATGAGATGCTCCGATGCTAGTATCAGGGGGGACTGCCTGGGTGAACATATGGTATATGTCCGGGTTCAGAGCTGAACCCGGACAACCCCTTTCAAAGGAGGTTGTCTGGGTTACAAAAAAACATTTTCATATACCTTCTTAGGGAATTCTGAGTCCCTGAAATCCCCTGTACTGAGCCTTAAAGGGGTTTTCCCATCTCAGACAATGGGGGCGTATCGCTAGGATATGCCCCCACTGTCTGACAGTTGGGGGTCTCACCGCTGGGACCCACACCTACACCGAGAACGGAGCCTGGAAAGTTGTGGAGGGCACACACTGCACATGAACAGCCACCCCCCAATATTTATGTCTATGGAGCCGCCAAAAGTATCCGAGCGTATTTCCGCCAGGCCCCGTAGAAATGAATGCGAGGGGTGGCCGGACAAGCGCGGTGCGCTCCTATTCAGTACTATGGGGAGAGGGCCTGGTGGTGTCAGGACCCGGGGGAAACCCGAGGTCCTCCGGCCACCGCCTTCCCCGCTCCATTCTCAGTGTAGGTGCGGGTCCCAGCGGTGGGGCCAGTACCTATCAGGCAATGGGGGCATATGCCCCCATTGTCTGTGATGGGAAGACCCCTTTAATGTATTAGTCAGAGTGGAAAGTGTCTATAAAGATCTTGTTATTCTGGAAGGACCCAGCATGTCCATGCATTACACTGGTACCCACAGATTTTCATAGGGATTGAATAATGCTTTATTTCTCCTGTGGTGGCGCCAACCCTTTCAGCCGATGGGTGAGGATACCTGTCACACAGAGGGACTGCCAATTCTTTCAAACTGGGTACTGCCACTAAGTTATTTTTTAAGAAAATGTGTTCACTACTATGTGTGTTCAGACTTTGTGTGCAGAAACTGACAGAGGAACCTGCACGGACCTTCATTCGACCACAGGTTATCTGAATGGGGCTAAAACTGCAGATGGATCGGCGGCATGCAAAACTGTGGCAGAAGGCCAAGGGCCAGCCTCAAATTAATGAGGAGATATCAGCTTACACTTAAAGGTTTTTTTTTCGAGATTTTTGAACTGATGACTGATCCTCTGGTGGGGGGCCAACACCCAGGACCCCCGCTGATCAACTGTTTGAGAAGGCACCGGCGCTCACAGTAGTGGCACAGCCTTCTCTCAGTTCACCAAGCACAGCGCCGTCCATTGTATAGTGGATATGCAGCTCGGCCCTATTCACTTCTATGGTGGTGACCTGCGCCTAGGTCATGTGACCAATGACCGTGACATCACATGGCCTAGGGAAAGTGAGAGAAGGTCGCGGCGCTACTGTGAGTGCTGGTGCCTTCTCAAACAGCTGAACGGCGGGGTCCCGGGTGTCGGATCCCCACTGATCAGATACTGATGACCTATCCGGAGGACAAAATCTCGGAAAATCCCTTTAAAACATTTTTGCAAATGTTTATGGAGTTCTCAAACAAAGCCATTTAGACACTAAATCAAAAAGTGACTTTGTAACATAAACCTCATCTCTAATTTTCATTATTTTGCAGCGAACAGTGGAGGTGGTTTTCATTTCATCTTGAGTGCTTTTGTATTTTAGTGTAATACTGAGGATTTTCTCTAATCAGATAAGCTTCGTATATTTTCATTCATATTATTTAAATATATATGTTGCAAGAGAAATGAACCAGGCCAGATAATATTATTTTTTTTAATTATTATAAAAATGCTTAATACTTACCTATCACCCAAACTACAAGACTCTTCTCTCTTGATAATTCAAGATGCCCGTGGCTTACTTTATATTCAAAATGCTTTATCTGGCCTCTGTAATACACGAGAGCAGATTAAGGGAACCGCACTATAATATAGCAACACATTAGCTTCTTTACTGTTCTCTCTTACCCAATTGCCCATTATATGACATTAAAATAAAAATCTAATAAAATGGATTTGTATATTCTCATGATCCAACTGTGCCGTTTCCACCGCCCTATGTAAAGTATCTATGACAATTCAGCATTCAAGCCACAATGGGTGTTACGCTTGTTATACGGGATACATTTTGAGAGAATTTGCCATAATTATTCTCTGAGTGACTGAGAAAACCCCCAAAAATTGTATTGTTCTATAGTTTAACTGTATGAGTCCTGATCAGACCGCAACAGTGGGTTAGATCTAGGAAGAGATGATACAAATGTATTGTAAAGGTTGTTTACAATGAACGGTATCTGACGGCATTATAATAATAAGCAAAAGCAAAAATACAGAGTAAAAATGTAAGCATTAAGTATTATTTATTAATACGCGATTTAATTGTAAGTGACATCACAAACCTAATTGGACATTACACAATAGTATCCGATGTCTGATTGGTGAAACTAACTGCCTTTAAATTCCAAAAATTCTACACTTACCAAAATAATGTAAAGCAAATTTTAAAGAATTTATAATATTCGTACTCTAAAAAAATAAATAAAAATGCTTTCTTTGTAAGTAAAAAAATAAACAATTTCTATAAAATAAATTATCCTCATAGGAAGGAACAGAAGACAAATACCTTGGAAGATGTACTTATTAAAATGATGGACCGGAAAAAAAAAAAAAAAGAAAAAAATCGAAAAACATAGCAAGGCACAAAAAACAAATACCTTGGAAGATGTATTTATTAAATTAAGGACCGAAAAAAAAGTTAAACTGTGGATTAAAGAAACATGTTATTGTTATAATATCTACAAATAATTAAAAAAAAGCTAAAAATATTTTTTCTTTTACATGTGCAGTTTGGTTTAGTATTTCATGACATCAAAATACCTAAATGGCAACTATTATTTTAAATGACACATTTGCAATATATGATAAGGCTATATATGATAAACATTCCATATCAGTTAATATTAAAATAATACTGTCAGGCCTTAAGTGATAAAAAACAACAACACATATTTAATATTCAAATAATATATGATAAAAATTCCATATACTTATTATTAAAATAATGTCGTCAGGCCATGTGTGCTAAAAATTCCACATACTTAAATCTTAAAATACTGTCAGGCCATATGTGATGAAAATGCCATATGCTTAATATTAAAATAATATCGTCAGACCATATGTGATAAAAAAAATTCCATATACTTAACATTAAAATAAAATATAAAAATAAATAGAAATAAAATAAAAAATCTTACTTGTTGAAAAAGGGTATTTGTGCTTCACAGTAATCAAACCCATTCTTTATGCTCTCGTGAAGCTTTAGTTTAACCGATATCTGTACCTGATGTCCATCATCTGTCAACTGGTAAAAACCTAATATGGGAGGCACAGGTACCTGTAACAAAAAAAAAAAAAAAAAAACGAATAATAATACTAGAAAATGATAGCAAATCGAATAAAAAAAAATAAAAAAAAAGTATCACGCACAGGGCAACCATGCAAAGTCAACACCTGTGAAGGCACAGGACTACCGGACTAATATAAAAGATATTCTTGGTACAGCTATAGTCTATAAATCCAGGCTCCTAGCCCCCATTTACCTGGGATGTGTAGTAACACAATTGAAACAAATCAAAGGGCGGAATGAATGGAAATTTGTAGGGCCCGTTGAAAGCAGAATCGTCTGTCGCAGCCACACTGCTTGAGATCAGCATGGAAGAGTCAATGGAAGTCACACAGGGATGGACCAGGATATCCTGAAGGGGGGAGCCATTGGCAGGAAGATTCAAGCCGACTATTACATTTGGGCTGATTGTTTCCAAATTACACTTTGGGAAGAAGAAAGAAATAAGAAGAAAAAAAAATAAAAATGATGACGTTAATTAGATCTGTTTAAATGCTCCAACCAAGGCTTTTAATCCAGCCGTCCACTTACTCAGCGCAAGCTTCCAATGACGCCCTGCGGGACTCGTGCATTAAATCAATCAAATGTACCTTTTGCATAATAAAAAATAATAATAATGATTTACATAGGTCCGTACATGCTAATAAGTCCTTGAGCCACTTTAGGTTGACTGCAATCAAAGAGTCATTATTTTAGGTAGTGCTGAATACGTCGGTCCCTCGGAGCTAATGTCGCTCGTACAAAGATAAACAAAAGAGAAAGCGGCAGGAGAAGAGCTGAAATGACTCGGGCTCCCACCATGTTCATTGACCACCACCTGCATAAACATCTGCCTGCCCTTCACCGGCGACACATTTGACTGCCCACCGCAACCGCTTTCTGAATGCCGGTAATACATTTCAACTACCAACAAACTGTGTTCTGCAAAAAAAAAAAAAAAGACCGCTGCCAGCACATGGGAATATGATGAAAATCACTCCGTTTTGTCTTTTTATTGCTTTTTTTCCAGTTAATCTGTACAGCTATTTCTAAGTATCTAACCACAATCTGTTCACAGAGTACAAAAATTCATTCTTACTCATTTCAAAAAAATTAAAAAAAAAAATTAACAGGAGCCACAGGCCCGACCTGGACATATTTTGTTAAGTGTAGATTTTATTTATTTTAATTTTTTAAAAATTATTATTTACGAGGCTAAAAAAAGTCAAATTCACTATATTTGATGGAAATATTTTATGGTTAATGACAGCTTAGTTGCGTATCATTTTGGTGCATTTTTTGCAGTGATTTGTTAATGACAGCTTAGACTACTTTCATAATCTGCGCTTTTTACTTTCCGGCTTTGAGATCCGTCAGAGGATCTGAAAAACCGGAGGAAAACGCTTACGTTTTGTCCCCATTCATTGTCAACGGGGACAAAACTGAACGGAACAGAGTCACCAGAATGCATTCCGTTTGGTTGCGTTCCCATACCAGACACAAAAATTCTGCAAGCAGCGTTTTTGTGTGCGTCATGGGATACTGAAAAAAAAGGATCCGGCATCATTGACTTATATTGTGTCTCATGCCGGATCCATTTTTTCAGACACGAAAAAAAAAAAGGAAAAAAGGGATCCGGTGCCTATTGACTTACAATGGTTTTAGTGCCGGATCCGTCTTGTTCAAAAACGTAGATGTGAAAGTAGTCTTAAAGGGGTTTTCCATTTGGCATTTCTTTTACCTTTATTGCCCCTATCTCCTGTTCTGGGCTGTGGTCACATGACCATGTCCGTGCAGCTCTCTTCTTATTTCCTGTGATGTTATGTCCATGAGCGGGGCAGAGATAGGGGCGTGTCCAATGTAGCTGGGTGGGAGGAGCTATAAACTAACAGTGTGCGTGGTTAGAGACGGGCTGGAGCGGTGGCAGAGGAAGGAGAAGTGCATCATGGGTTTGGTTGGATGCAGGAACAGGAAGTGCTACATACAGGATGGAAACAACCAGAGGGATTGGTTTATATGGTGAAAAACAGGTCGGGAGAGTTCAACTTGAATGTAAAAAAAAGCATGGGAAGGATAGACATTAAGTAATCAACTACATGAGCCTATCTGTTAAAAACCATAGTCATCCTGGAAAAGCCCTTTATGGGTCATAGCTATTCATGAGCGCCTGCTTCCCTACCCACCAGTTCCTAGTTTTATCTTTCTCTCTACGAGAGAACTGACAATTATCAGCAGATGGGCAGGGAAAGCAGGAGCTCATGGATAACCGTGACTCTTCTCAGGTGGCCAGGACTCTTTTCCAGGCCTGGGCTGCAGTGATTATGATGCTGGTTCTCGGCAACCACTGACTTTTAGCTGATGAGTGACACACCGCTGACATCAGCATGTCTGTCACTAGTTTATACTGCCCCCAGTGAGGTCAGCATAACGTTGATGACGGGTTCCCTTTAAAGATGTTTTTATACATAACCATGACAGGGGGGATATGCACTATGTTTAATGGCTCACGCACACGGCCGTTCTGTGCATTGGGGATCGCCATTAGAGGTCCCCAATGCATGGGCAACATCCGTGCGGCTGCTGCGACGGATCCAGACCCATTCAACTTGAACGTGTCGGTGATCCATCCGCACCACAAAAAACTAGAACATGTTCTATTTTTTTTGCGGTGCGGAGGCATGGAGAGAAACCCCATGGAAGCACGCCATAGTGCCTCCGTTCCGCACCGCAATTTCCAGACCCATTCAAGTGAATGGGTCTGCATTTGTGATGCAGTGAGCACATGGCTGGTGCCCATATATTGCGGACCCGCTGTTTGTGGGCACGGCCATGTGCATGAGACCTAAAGAAAAGAAGGCTTCACTATCGACAGAGATTCTTTACAGTAAGAGCAGTGAGACTACCAGATGTTGTAGTGGTTGGTTGATTCATTGCGCAAGTTCATGAAGGGCCAGGATGCCTTTCGTGTTATGGGTACTAGATTTCTTGAGATGGGACCTATTATGATTACGGGGATTATTATTACGTTTGACGTTGGAAAGGAATGGACAACCACCTTATAAGGGTTTTTGCCTTCCTCTGGATCAAAATAGTAGGGTTAGTATAGATTGGACTAAACCTGTGTCTTTTTATAACTTTATTTATTATTTAATTCGTTTTTTCAGCAGTGCTCAGCCTTATTAACTTGAATAGGCATGAACTGCAGCACCACTGGCTCTCATATTGGAAGGGACTGTCTATGGCTACTTTCACACTCGCATTTTGGGCATGCTATTTCCAGAACATGATTAAGGGGGCGGCCATTTTGCCTGCGCTGTTGTTAACAGCATTTAGAGATAGCTTTTACAGCAGCCACCGTAGGCCATAGACACAATAGACAGGAGGAGACCGCGCTGACTTCAAAGGGAGAGTTTTCTAGGCATGCTCTGTGACCCGTGCAGAGGTCATTGTGCAGGGAGGGGGAGTAGATAAGCTGTGACCATCACTTATTGTGAATAGTGTATACAGGTTTTATATTTTGTTGTAATCCTGCCTGTGATGATATTGTACTGGCTTCTGTTGATAGTAGTGTTAATAGAGTCTCAAGGGTCTATAAAAGCAGGTACCCCACTTTTATAGAACTTTGAGACAATATTAACACTACTATCAACATGAGGTCATCTAGAGAAACAGCAGGTTTTTTAAATTCCTTTTCTCCTTTAGGTGTTTAGGTATCAGAGCAATCAAATGAAAGTTATGTTTTAACATAAGGGTCAGAAACAGGGTTTTGTTTAGCCTCTCGGCCATTAGTTTTTCTATGTACAATAAGTACCCTGGACCACTGAGAGGTCTATTTTTCTGTATAGTTTATGCATTGAGCGCAGAGATCACAGAGAGGACTATAGGGTGCACTATACTGGCTACATATCTGTAAAGAATAAATCAAGGCAACTGGACGTACTGTAGATTTCTTGAAAACGTTTCACTCGTTCTTCCAACAAGCTTTCTCAATTCTGAGTGACTGTACAAGAATTCTCTGGGAATAAATATGTAACTTAATCCACATCTGGTAATTATACCCAGCATGGGGTCAGAGGTCATTATACCCAGCATTGGGTCAAAGGTGTTGATTGCATTATCCTAATTGGAGTCAGTAGGTGATAAAGACTTCCCAGAAAAAGGTGTCAAGACAGCATTGTATGTGGCAGACAATAGATGTCTAACCCCTCCGCCTCTATTCAAGCTTGGCTTCTCCATTTTTACGTAGATGGCCTCCTTCACGCCTCGTTTGTACCAATCGGCCTCCTTATCCAAAACACGTACTTGACTGTCTTCAAAGGTGTGACCTGTTCCTTTTAGATGTAAGTACACGGCTGAATCTTGACCATAGTTTTTGGCTCTTCTATGCCGAGCCATACGCTGATGTAGTTGTTGTTTTGTTTTGCCGATATACAGTTCTGAGCATTCCTCATTGCACTGGACTGCGTACACAATGTTGTCCATCTTGTGTTTAGGCGTTGGGTCTTTGGGGTGAACCAGTTGTTGCCTCAGTGTGTTGCTGGGTTTAAAGCAGACAGGGATGTGATGTTTATTAAAAATCCTTTTGAGTTTCTCAGACACCCCAGCTACATATGGGATAACCATATTCTTGCGTCTGTCATGCTTCTCGCCCTCACTGGTAGTCTTGGTGCTCTTTCTTCTTCTTCCTTCTGTTTTGACAAAGGCCCAAACTGGATACCCACAAGTTTTAAGTGCCCCTCTGAGGTGTTGGAGTTCCTTCGCCTTGGCCTCTGTGCTGGTGGGGATTTTCTCTTCTATTGTCTGCCACATACAATGCTGTATTGACACCTTTTTCTGGGAAGTCTTTATCACCTACTGACTCCAATTAGGATAATGGGATCAACACCTTTGACCCAATGCTGGGTATAATTACCAGATGTGGATTCAGTTACATATTTATTCCCAGAATTTTTGTACAGTCACTCAGAATTGAGAAAGCTCGTTGGAAGAATGAGTGAAACGTTTTCAAGAAATCTACAGTACGTCCAGTTGCCTTGATTTATTCTTTACCGATATATACCATGACCTGGATAAATGAGAACCTTCACAGATATACTGGCTACAGTCCGATATATTGTGTATAAGACCGTCCTATAACTGCCTCCTGTACATTCGTCCCAGACCCCACCGACTATCACCGAGCCACAACCACCAGACGTCCCTGTTCCATTCTTATTGCATTGAGTTTTGCACAGTCTACCGCTCCGATCCCTACGTGACAGATTTGGTGCTTAAAGAAAGGTAGGGATTCAGTCTTCTGAGAGATACATTTAAAAATGGTCAACATTTGCTATTTCTGCATGGAAGACATTATAGAGGAGACTGGTAATGGTTTCCCTGCATGAATCGCAACCCCTTAATGTTATATAGGCCTACGTATTGCATATATATATATATATATATATATAACTACAATTTTCGTACTCCTCCTCGGCTGAAAATACTCCTCAAAAATGGTAATCGGAGTATTTGTACTCTTCCGGTAAAAATGCAGTGCGACCTCTGCCGCTATCCATTGCGCGCTTAGCTGGGTTTTGCTTTCATAAAAGCTGGCAGAGATTCCTCTAAACTGTACAAAGAAGAAAATGACATTTGCATACATGGTTTAATATGAGAATAAACGCACTAAGGTGAATGAATCGGGCAGGCTTCACGGGTAGCTGCCTGAGCCACAAATCACATACATCATTGGGCTGAGACCTACAAACGGCATTCACTAATCGCACACGTGGCGGCTTACATCATTCCGTAACAGGTAACAGAAGAAAGGCAATTTCCATGGCCATTTGGCGTCTTCACGATAATTCTTGATAGCCCATTAGACATGGCAAGAACATCAAGGGAAAATGAGATCCACTTCTGTTCGGGGATAAAAGCCCGACAAGTGGATGTAAAATGAATGACGTTCACAACACTTGTTGGTTCCTGAACAGCAGTGTTGACTACAAGGCCGTCTTACCCCTATGCACAGACCAAGTCCTCACGCACGCGACCGTATTTTCTTCCGCATCCCATTCGCGGACAGGAATAGGCTTTTTTTTACAATGATGCCTGTGGACACTGCACGAAGCACACCGCCGGTATCGTATTTAGCGGGCTGCAAGATACATACAGTTGTGAGCTTAAGGCTGCATGCACACGAACGTTGGTGGTTTCCGTTCCATTTTTTTTGCGGATAGGATGCGGACCCATTCATTTCAACAGGTCTGCAAAATATGCGGACAGCACACCGTGTACTGTCCGCATCAGTATGTCTGTTCCGTAGCCCCGCAAAGAAAAATAGAACATGTCCTATTTTTCTCCGTTTTAGGCATTGTTACAACAGATCCGCAAAAAAAATAAAAAATGGATGGCATATGGATGCCATTCTTTTTTTTTTTTACAGATCCGCAATTTGCAAACCGCAAAACACATAGGGTCATGTGCATGTGGCCTAAGGCTTAGGCTGCATGCAGACAACTGTATTTTGGGAGTTGTCCAATCTGCATTTTTTGTGGATCGCACACAGACTCATTCAATTCTACGGGTCTCACAAAATACAGACAGCACACGGATGTCACCTGCGTTCATCAAACTGATCAATATCTGATCAGTGGGGGTCCAACACCCAGGACCCCCGACAATCAGCTGTTTGAGAAGACACCGATGCTCGCAGTAGCTCCAGCGCCGTACATTGTATAGCGACTGTGCTTGGTATCACACTCAGCCCAATTCACTTCTATGGGGCTGAGCTGCGCCTAGGTCATGTAACCGATGATTGTGATGCCACGTGGCCTAGGCTAAGGTGCGAGAAGACTGCGGCACTACGACGAGCACCGATGCCTTCTGAAACAGCTGATCGGCGAGGTTCCCAGGTGTTGGACCCCCACCGATCAGATACTGATGACCTATCCAGAGGATTAGTTCATCAGTATATAAGTCTCAGAAAACCGCTTTAATCTGACCATTCTCTATAAAATTTTCCTTTCAATATCTGGCGACTTATGATTTGTGTGCATGAGGCCTGTAGGGCAGCACATGGAGTACTTAGAGCTCAGTAGGATGTGCCGTCATAAAGTGCCTGTCACGGACGGTGTACAGGAAACAAGACAAAGCAACATGCATATATGACTCACTGGATCCAAAGCTAAGGAACCAAAAGGGAGACCCCTGCAAAAGACCTCACACTTTCCCTGGCTGCTCAGCCTATGCAAAGATCCCAAAGGTGGATGGTTGCATATCCACGTACCTCGACTATATAACCCCTGAACACCCTACAATAGTGAGGGGACACGACCACCGGCTCCCTACACCAGACACGGAGGGAGTCAGGGTCACCTGGGATCCAGCAAACAGAAAATAACAGATAAATGTTCAGCACTTAACTTTTGTAGCAGACTGGGAAACAGGATCAGCATGCACACACACTCCAGGAAGAAGTATAAGCCACCCAGTAAAGCATTATGGGGAGGAATTTAAAGGGAAGCAATCAGTCCAACTACATGACAGCTGAGAGAGGGCTAACGAGATGAGGAACTGAATACCACAACAAAGAGAACTCAAGGAGGAGGTTCTGAAAGGCCTCTGTCAGAGCTTCTCAGCTGTCTGGTTGTGACAGTGCCTCCGTACACTACTGTATTACAGATGTATTTTCTCCTAGAAGCAATGTGATGGAACCTGCCACAATTCCTTTCCGTTTTATTCCATATGGATCTGAGAAAAAAAACACTCTGTAGGTCGTCGTATGAAATCTGAGGCAACTCAAACTTTGATGGACCCATGATATGGTCCCCAGAGTAAAGACTGCCTAGCGTACCTCAGACAATCGCAAAGCTCACATTAAGACTTCATTTGATCTCGTGGTGGTCTAGTAAACATCAAGCACTCAGTTTTCACAACCCACTTAAAGCAGCACTCCGACAATTTTTTTAGATTCTTTTGCCCGTAAGTACAGGCCATCGTGTAAAATGGCGAGCTCACTCAACGGGGGCTTCCTCTTTGTAATACCGTCTCTGTTTGGGTGCCTTGTTCGGTCATGTGATCTGCAAACTGACTTTCCGATCCACATAGCGCCTGCGGTTTGGACCCGGAAGTCACTCTCTCTATGATTGTCTATTAGAGCCTGGATTTCGTTCACATTTTCGTGTGGTGCTTGCGAAGCAGCCGCTCTGCGTTCAGCTACCACGGCAGCTCTAATTAAACTATTGAGACCGCATTGTTTGGTGGGTCTGCATTGTTACTGGATCCATCATTCGGCAAAACGGATCCGGCATTGCGGTCTGCGCATGCTCAGACCGCAAATAATTTGAAAATAAATAAATGCCGGATCCGTTTTTCCGGATGACACCGGAGAGATGGATCCGGCATTTCAATGCATTTGTCAAAAGGATCAGGATCCTGATCCGTCTGACAAATGCCATCAGTTTCCATGCGTTTTGACGGATCCGGCGACGGAACTGCCTGCCGGAATCCTCGGCCGCAAGTGTGAAAGTACCCTAAGACATTCTTTTCATATTTCCTTTACGCAACTTTAAGAGGATGATAGGTAAATTCATTATCTCACTGTATTCTGTAGAAAGGTGACATTACTGTATTTTTCGGTTTATAAGACGCACCTAGGTTTTAGAGGTGGAAAATTAGAAGAAAAAAAAATTTCATCGGACCTCAGATCAAACTTCTAATCTTCATCATAACTCAATATCAAACTTCAGATCAGACCCCCATATCAGACTTCCATTTCACACTCCAATATCAGACCCAATATCACACCTCAGATCAGACCCCAATATCAGATCCTTAAAACAGACGGAAAATAACTAAATGAACTTACCTCTAATGCTCAGGACAGCGCGGCCACTCTGCACACCCAGCCGCTCCTTCTGCACTCACCGCTCCCTGGTCTTCTCTGGCCCACACTGCCCTGTGACCTGACGTTGCACAGCACCAGGTCATAGTGCGCACACTACATCCTGAAGCTGTACTAGTCATTGGAGCACGGGCCCGGAGAAGACCAGGGAGCGGTGAGTACAGCAAGAGCTAAGCAGTGCTACTCTCACTGCTCACTGGGCTTCCTGTATATTAGTGAGCGTTACCATAATAGAAGCTCTCACTAGTATTCGCTCCATAAGACACACTGCCATTTCCCCCCCCACTTTAGGGGGAGAAGTGCGTCTTATAAGACGAAAAATGCAGTAATTCATCAGACATCAAAAAAAGATATACTTGTCATATAAAGTTTAGGCTTTTACCTTGCAGGACACTGTCCCATGCACCTGCCACGTGTCACTATCATCCCCTTTGTCATACTGTGTGGAATTCACTTTTTCTGTGATATAAACTTCAATTTGAGCTTTGCCTTTTTGTTTGCTGGTCTTCCACGCCGGAGATTTATAAGACTGGTTCGCAGATGCGTTGCTTAGATTATCAGGCAATGCAAAAAAGTCAGTGTCCAGTGGAGAGCCTAGCGGACAGGCCTGTGTCACCAGAAGTGGAAGCTGGGTGAGCCTAGAGGAAACATCCGCCTCCGCGTTGTGTCCGGAATTCACAAACTGCATAATTCCAGATAAAAGGGAAAATGCTTCAGAGATACTACTAACATTAATAAGTGGTGGGACAGGCGTCAGTAGCTGCTCCACCAGAGGAAGACATACGTAGATAAAGTCACCACTCTGAATGGCCAGGACAGGCCAGAGGCTTCCTTCAGAAACCACCAGGGAGTATACATTTGTTTTACTGATCCTGGCGCAGTTATCTCTGTATTCCACAAAGTTTTTCTCCTCGTTTGTCAGTCCAAGTTCATGGAGCAATGCTTTTAAGAGGTCTACATCTTCCGGGATGTTCACATAGCTTGCCCTGTTGAAGGCCTTGGCTCGTTTCTCCACTGTAGGGTAATGCCTGGAAGACATTGGAATACACTCTTTCTGTAAAAGACATGATTTTAATGTTCTCTCAAAACCATTATGAGCATATTCTTCGGACACTAAGACACTTTTAGCAAGAAAAATATTTCTAAAACGTGTGAGCACACCTAATGGTTTGGAGCAGGGCCTGGAGATGTCAGATGTTTCCTTGGGTACATTGCGCATAAAAGTATTAAAAAGGTTCTTCAGGAGTTTGATATTGATAGCCTATCCCCAGGATTGGTCATCATTATGATATTGGTGGGGATCTGACTCCCGACATCCCCACCAATCAGCTGTTTGAGGAGGAAGCAACGCTTCCTCAAAGCTTACCGAGCACACTGCTGTCCATTTGACCGTACTGTAGCTCAGCCCCATTCACCTAAATGAGATTGAGCTGTGACTAGGCCATGCGACCAACGTATGATGACATCACTGGCCTAGGATGCACCGCAGCCTCTTTAAAAAGCTGATCGGCGGAGGTGCCTGGTGTCGGACCCCCGCTGATCTGATATTGATGACCTAAACTGGGGTCTTAGAGAACCCCTTTAACCCTCTCATCTACCACAGACCACCAGCTTTCCATTACTCTAAACCACAAGGGTAGAAAACGTCAACCTTTCCATTACCGTAGACAACTGAAGGAGGGGGCACTTAGCCTACCTTTATCCTAGTTTCCAATAGTAACCACATGAACCTCTCTACAGTCGCTGAAGAAGGACTGTTGTTCCTTGGGCCCACTGGAGGAAATTATTCTTGTATCATCAATAAAGTTCAATGGAGTTAGAATCAACAAATACACCCTGGTGGCAAATGATTGGCTCCAAAAACAGCTAAATCAGTTTTTTCTGCTGGATCTTTGGGGCCTATTACGGTATCAGAGCCTGGGGCCACCTGGGGATCCTCTGGTACTCTGGTGGGCCAGTCTGACCCTGAGAAGCATTGTTCTGTTACATGGTGACTGTTCAGATGAATGGCCGTCCATATAATACACTTTTACAAAGTAGATTTTGGCTAGGTTCCATAGAATGGGATCCTTAGTAGGGGCCCACAATAACAGGCCACATGGACAGAGGTTCTCTTTATAGCCAGTCCCTATAAACACATTACCCACTGCCGTAACACAGACCCCTAGATTAGTCTGAGATCTTTTCTTCTTCTGCCATCATCTATCCTTGGGGAATGTCTTGTAGAACATAACCCATAGAAGTTGTTACTGAAGATCCTTATTACCTTGAGAACTTTACTTCTCCTCGTCCCCCTGGCCGGTGATAGAAGATCCACAGTCCACGGATAGGCATTATTCTTCTCTAATATTGACATCGACCTGCCAGACCTGTCGAAATATTTAAGTAATTAAAAAAATTTGTAGAGTATATTTATGATACTTAATTGAGGTTGATTGGTCATTTAATTATGTGATCGCCGGTAAGGATAGCGGGGTGACATTTATCCTCCAGAATTCTGCCGCAAATTGGCGCCAAACACAGCTGTACATGCTTTGCAACACACTTATTAAAGGTGCTTTCTCATCTCAGACAATGGGGGCATATCGCTAGGATATGCCTCCTCTGTCTTATAGGTGCGGGTCCCACCTATATCAGGAACGGAGCCCCGCAAAGTGATGGCTGCAGGACGATGATCCGGCCACCAGCAAGCGCTCTTCCCATGGTTGTGAATGGGAGCGCACCGCACATGACCGGCCTCTGCTCCCCATACACTTCTATGGGCCCGATGGAAATAGCCAAGGTTATTTTCGGCGGCTACATAGAAATTAATGGAGGGCGGCTGCGCAGTGCCCTCGCCACCACTTTCAGGGCTACATTCTCGATATAGGTGCGGGTCCCAGAGGTGGGACCTGCACATATCAGACAATGGGGGCATATCCCAGCGATATGCCCCCATTGTCTAAGATGGGAATCCCCCTTCAAAGGGCATCTGTCAGCAGTTTTGTACCTATGACACTGGCTGACCTGTTACATGTGCACTTGTCAGCTGGAGGCATTTGTGTTGGTCCCATGTTCATATGTGCCCGCACTGCTGAGAAAAATTATGTTTTATTATATGCAAATGAGCCACTAGGAGAAACGGGGGGCGTTGTCGTTACACCTAGAGTCTCTGCTCGCTCTGCACTTAGGTTGACAGGACCAGGTGTGATCATGTTTTCACTGTCTGGTCCTGTCAAGAAGTGCTGGCCACCTGAGCTCTTCTTATGGCTGCTGGTCAGGCGGTACTTTGTGCTGCACTGTGGTATTTGGTTCTGCTGGGGCGGTATCTTGTGCTGCACTGTGGTATTTGGTTCTGCTGGGGCAGTATCTTGTGCTGCTCTGTGGTATTTGGTTCTGCTGGGGCGGTATCTTGTGCTGCCCTGTGGTATTTGGTTCTGCTGGGGCGGTATCTTGTGCTGCACTGTGGTATTTGGTTCTGCTGGGGCGGTATCTTGTGCTGCACTGTGGTAATTGGTTCTGCTGGGGCGGTATCTTGTGCTGCACTGTGGTATTTGGTTCTTCTGGGGCGGTATTTTGTGCTGCACTGTGCTATTTGGTTCTGCTGGGGCGGTATCTTGTGCTGCCCTGTGGTATTTGGTTCTGCTGGGGCAGTATCTTTTGCTGCACTGTGGTAATTGGTTCTGCTGGGGCGGTATTTTGTGCTGCACTGTGGTATTTGGTTCTGCTGGGGTGGTATCTTGTGCTGCTCTGTGGTGTTTGGTTCTGCGGGGGTGGTATCTTATGCTGCCATGTGGTATTTGGTTCTGCTGGGGCGGTATCTTGTGCTGCCCTGTGGTATTTGGTTCTGCTGGGGCGGTATCTTGTGCTGCTCTGTGGTAATTGGTTCTGCTGGGGCGGTATTTTGTGCTGCACTGTGGTATTTGGTTCTGCTGGGGCGGTATCTTGTGCTGCTCTGTGGTATTTGGTTCTGCTGGGGCGGTATCTTATGCTGCTCTGTGGTATTTGGTTCTGCTGGGGCGGTATCTTGTGCTGCACTGTGGTAATTGGCTCTGCTGGGGCGGTATCTTGTGCTGCCCTGTGGTAATTGGTTCTGCTGGGGAGGTATCTTGTGCTGCCCTGTGGTATTTGGTTCTGCGGGGGCGGTATCTTGTGCTGCACTGTGGTAATTGGTTCTGCTGGGGCGGTATGTTGTGCTGCCCTGTGGTAATTGGTTCTGCTGGGGCGGTATCTTGTGCTGCACTGTGGTATTTGGTTCTGCGGGGGCGGTATCTTGTGCTGCACTGTGGCATTTGGTTCTGCGGGGGCGGTATCTTCTGCTGCACTGTGGTATTTGGTTCTGCGGGGGCGGTATCTTGTGCTGCACTGTGGTAATTGGTTCTGCTGGGGTGGTATCTTATGCTGCTCTGTGGTATTTGGTTCTGCTGGGGCGGTATCTTGTGCTGCACTGTGGTGTTTCTGGCCCCGCCTACTCTTGCACACATGTGTTGCTCCTCCTTCTGTCAACTTGGACCCTCCTACAACATGGGGCCCCTTTAGGTTACCAGTAATCTGCATTATCAGTATGGCCTGACTAGTCTGGACAGTAACCCACCCCCTTCAGTGGCCTGAATTCATTTAACCCTTTAAATCAGACTCTTTTGTGCCCACTCGGGTGCCAGTCATTACTGCTTTCATGCCAGCACTGCCCCCTGTACCTTTATTACTTAAAATGCATTAAAACAAAACAATAAAACAACAATATAAAAGCCGTGAACCCGACCTTGGCCGCGCAGCTCCCTCTCCCTCCCTTAGCTCTCTGGAGTCTGTCTGTGACTGTAGCTGTATTTGTCACGTGATCCGGCCGCAAAGCATTCTGGTAGGCCAAACCGTTTCCCTTGCCAACAACAAAAATGGCGACAAGAGACTCCCGTCGAAGGCGAAATCCCCCGAGCTTCCCTAAAGGTCGCCAAATGTCTCCGTTTCATTTCTTCAGGCTGCATCTATACACTAAGGCCGCGGGGCGCCAACCTGCGTGGGATCTAGTACGGCATGGCTATGGAACTAGCTACTCCCAGCATGCCCTGACAGCAGACTCGCCTGGTCACGAGCATGCCGGGACGGGCCGCTGTGCAGCCTCTGCAGCGCCCTCACCCGGTGTTCTCCCGCGGTCCGTCCAGCTCCGCTCTTGTTTTCACTGCTGGGTCAGGGGTCATCAGCTGCTTCCGGTCCCTGTCAGCGCTTCACTTCCGGTAATAATGGCAGCTCGCTGATCCCCGCCCGGGAAGTGTCCGGAGCCTGGCCCGGGATTTAGCCCTTGGGGCCTCACACAGAGCACCATGGCCGCCACCGCGGAGCTGTTCGAGGTGAGTGAACGTCCGACGCGTCCTCTGCTGCCGCCTGTACACACTGGCTGCGGAGCCGTGCGTTATGGGGGAGCTGAAGCAGCAGCCAGTATGTGTGTGTGTGTGTACGTATATATACGTTGGGGGGGGTGGGGGGTTTCTATGACAACACGGTTAGTATCAAGCTGGGGGTGCCTCCTTCCAAAGGGGGCCCCAGGAATGCTACCTTCTGGCCTGTCTCTATGACAGATCTCATTCATGGGGTGTTCGTAGACCCCCCCCCCCCCCAATAATAAGGTTCCCCAATATACAGCTGATCTCAGAAAACTGCATCAGGTGACATGATCTCTACTTTGAATCGCGGCGGGGGCGTCGCTGGCAGTGCTCCAGACTAAAAAAAATACCTAGTAGCCATTGGCTCCTGAACTGAAAAATTTAGGAGCCAAATCAAATTTTTAGTCGCCAAATCGAAACCGAATCAAAATTTTGGTATCGTGACAACGCTACTGCAATCAGATCGGCATAGGGTTGTTTTGATACCAAAATTTGGATTAGCTTTCGTCACCATAAAAAAGTATTGCGATACTCAATACCGCGCAAAAAATAAAAAAAAAACACCAAAAAAAGCTGCATGCATTTCGCATTTTATGAAACGTTCGGCCCATAATAGAACAGTCCTATCCTATTTTTTGGGGTGACAAGGTGACTAAAAAATGGCGAATGCTCACCGCATATGAGACATTTTTTAATAATGTAATAGTTTGGACAGCGCTATGTAATATGTTTATTTATTTATTGTTTATATATTTTATATGTAAAATTGGGAAAGGGGGGATTTAAAATATTTTAGGGTACTTTCACACTAGCGGTTTTCTTTTCCGGCACACAGGGGCTCAATACCGGAAAAGAACTGATCAGGCATATCCCCATGCATTCTGAATGGAGAGCAATCCGTTCAGGATGCATCAGGATGTCTTCAGTTCAGTCATTTTGACTGATCAGGCAAAAGATAAAACCGCAGCATGCTACGGTTTTATCTCCGGCGAAAAAAACTGAAGATTTGCCTGAATGCTGGATCCGGCATTTTTTCCCCATAGGAATGTATTAGTGCCGGATCTGGCATTCAAAATACCGGAATGCACCCGCACTAAATCCGGACCCATTAACTTCTATGGGGCTGTGCACATGAGGGGTGATTTTCACACATCACTTGTGTGTTGCGTGAAAATCGCAGCATGCTCTATGTTGTGCGTTTTTCACGCAACGCAGGCCCCATAGAAGCTAATGGGGCTGCGTGAAAATCGCAAGCATCCGCAAGCAAGTGCGGATGCGGTGCGATTTTCACTCATGGTTGCTAGGATGAAAGTCTATTCCCTGTATTATTTTCCCTTATAACATGGCTATAAGGGAAAATAATAGCATTCTTTAATACAGAATGCATAGTAGAAGGTCAATATAATAAACATTGGTGGCGCAGTGTGCCCCCCCTCAATATAATAAACATTGGTGGTGCAGTGTGCCCCCCCCTCAATATAATAAACATTGGTGGTGCAGTGTGCCCCCCCCTCAATATAATAAACATTGGTGGGGCAGTGCCAATGAGGGTTAAAAAAATAAAATAAAATTAACTCACCTCCTCCAATTGATCGTCTTCTGTTCTTTCTTCACGACCTGTCAAAGGACCTGTGGTGACATCACTGTGCTCATCACATGATACATCACATGATTCATCACCATGGTAATGGACCATGTGATGAGCTCAGTGACGTCACCACAGGTCCTGAAGAAAGAACAGGAGACCGGCAGCTACGCGATCAACTGGAGGAGGTAAGTTAATTTTTTTTAAATTATTTTTTAACCCTCATTGGCACTTCCCACTGTGCCACCAATGTTTCTTATACTCGGGTGTTGGGGGGGGGGGGGGGGCACACTGTGCCACCAATGTTTCTTATACTGGGGTGTTGGGGGCACACTGTGCCACCAATGTTTCTTATACTGGGGTGTTGGGGGCACACTGTGCCACCAATGTTTCTTATACTGGGGTGTTGGGGGCACACTGTGCCACCAATGTTTCTTATACTGGGGTGTTGGGGGGGCACACTGTGCCACCAATGTTTCTTATACTGGGGTGTTGGGGGGGCGCACTGTGCCACCAATGTTTCTTATACTAGGGTGTTGGGGGCGCACTGTGCCACCAATGTTTCTTATACTGGGGTGTTGGGGGCACACTGTGCCACCAATGTTTCTTATACTGGGGTGTTGGGGGGGCACACTGTGCCACCAATGTTTCTTATACTGGGGTGTTGGGGGGGGGGGGGCACACTGTGCCACCAATGTTTCTTATACTGGGGTATTGGGGGGGGGGCACACTGTACAGGGAGTCTAAAAGAATCAAATGAGTCACTAACTAAGGCCTCTTTCACACTTGCGTTGTCCGGATCCGGCGTGTACTCCACTTGCCGGAATTACACGCCGGATCCGGAAAAACGCAAGTGTACTGAAAGCATTTGAAGACGGATCCGTCTTCAAAATGCTTTCAGTGTTACTATGGCACCCAGGACGCTATTAAAGTCCTGGTTGCCATAGTAGGAGCAGGGAGCGGGGGAGCGGTATACTTACAGTCCGTGCGGCTCCCCGGGCGCTCCAGAATGACGTCAGAGCACCCCATTCGCATGGATCATGTGATCCATGCGATCACGTCATCCATGCGCTTGGGGCGCCCTGACGTCACTCTGGAGCGCCCCGGGAGCCGCACGGATGGTAAGTATGCTGCTCCCCCGCTCCCCACTACACTTTACCATGGCTGCCAGGACTTTAGCGTCCCGGCAGCCATGGTAACCATTGAGAAAAAGCTAAACGTCGCATCCGGCAATGCGCCGAAACGACGTTTAGCTTAAGGCCGGATCCGGATCAATGCCTTTCAATGGGCATTCATTCCGGATCCGGCCTTGCGGCAAGTGTTCCGGATTTTTGGCCGGAGCAAAAAGCGCAGCATGCTGCGCTATTTGCTGCGGCCAAAAAACGTTCCGTTCCGGAACGGAAGACATCCTGATGCATCCTGAAGGACAGACTGTCCATTCAGAATGCATTAGGATAATCCTGATCAGGATTCTTCCGGCATAGAGCCCCGACGGCGGAACTCTATGCCGGAAGAAAAGAACGCAGATGTGAAAGAGCCCTAAGTCGGATCTTTAGATTCTTTTCACCTGTGACTCATTCGATTCTTTCTGTTTCCCTGCACTTGTGTCAGTGACTCAGACTCAGAGCTGCTAAGTGCTTGCCTTGCCTCAGCTCTGATTGGTTGGTGGGTGGGGAGGGGAGGGGCTGGCAGAAGCAGCTTCCACTCTAGGATCAGATTACGCTCCTCCCGAGCCCCTCCCCTCCCCGCTGCCAGCGGCTCTGTGTGCTGTGACTCACTGACTCAGACTGAGGAGAACATCGGCGGCGGCGGGGGGGCAGAGAACTATCAGCTCCTGTGCCCGCCGCTGTTCAACTGCAGAGCTGCCGCGGAGGGTCTAGTCGCAAATGGCGACAAGACTAAAAAAGTCTTGTCGCCATTTGTAAATTCTAAGTCGCATTGGTCGCCTTTTTGGTCGCCATCTGGAGCCCTGGCTGGGCGTGCAAGTGGTCACATAATAGACAATATAATGTATTGTTATGATCGGACTGGACGGTAGAGCTTCTCAGTACTGGAACCAGTAGCCAGTGGAGCACTGTGTAGCGGTGGGCGGGCTCCACGGACAGAGCGTCGCATTCTGTATTAACCCTACATGATGACCCCTTGTCGCCTAAAGCCTACGTGGTCGCTTGATGGCGAGCCGTCACCTTCTGACTCCTCCCCAGAAATGTGGAGAACGGCGGGCCCCAGCGCCTGCGGTCACTGGAGAGGTGGAGTGCCCATACAATGAGCGTGCCTGTGCCGGGGCCCGGTGATCTGTCAGATCCCGCTTGCTGCAGTGACATCGCACCTCAGGCATATCTGGTATGTAAAGTGTTAAATTTGCGAGATACGGGTTAAAGAGGATCTCCTATTTATTGGAAGGGTTCGTGGATATTAGGCCAATCACAAGCGTTCGCCTAATGTCAGACTGTGCAGGGACTGTAACACCTATATGAGCCTTCATTGCAAACTGCTAGTAATTCATTCATAGCTTCTAGAAGGAATAATAGAGGAACGGTACAACATAGAGCCATAGGAATAGATGCCCCAGAATTATTACATGGGGAATGCAGGCAGTTACTAAATCTGACAGGTCCCTTTTAAAGCAGAAATGGACGACCGACACTCACTTTACTTGCAGCACCGTATCGGTTTGTTTTTAGC
Source organism: Bufo gargarizans (assembly GCF_014858855.1). NCBI lineage: Eukaryota > Metazoa > Chordata > Amphibia > Anura > Bufonidae > Bufo > Bufo gargarizans. The sequence continues at coordinate 37,522,320 of NC_058090.1, read as the reverse complement.
GTCACAACTAACACATTTTGCCTCTAAAGGCATGTATGTATCAGGGCCGAAACGCGTCGCAGTTTTGATTCTATAAATAAACTGATACATACAGGCCAGTCTTTTCTGCTTCAATACCGGACGCCTTCCCTAGAGGCGAGCACCTCGTGGAAAAAGACCGGAGAGCCGACTGAGTATCTTCACAACGTGCTCCCCTTTAAAGAGCATCTGTCAGCAGTTTTGTACCTATGACACTGGCTGACCTGTTACATGTGCACTTGGCAGCTGAAGCCACCTGTGTTGGTCCCATGTTCATATGTGCCCGCATTGCTGAGAAAGATGATGTTTTAATATATGCAAATGAGCCTCTAGGAGCAACGGGGGCGTTACCATTACACCTAGAGGCTTTGCTCTCTCTGGAAGTACTGAGCCTTCTGCACTTTGACAGGACCAGACATTATGACAGTTACACTGCCTGGTCCTGTCAAAGTGGAGAGGGCGCGGCACTTGCAGAGAGAGCAGAGCCTCTAGGTGTAATGGTAACGCCCCCGTTGCTCCTAGAGGCTCCCCCAGGAATATTTATTGATGTACTTTCCTTAGGATAAGCCGTCAGTGTGTGATCACTGGGTTCGCTCAGTTAGAGCTGAGCCCTAGACAGGCGGATGTAACAGCGAGAGATGAAGTTTGGATTTGACCTAATGGAAAGTTGATTCATTTTATGCTTTGAACCAGTAAGAAAAATGTGGTGGTGACGCTGTGGGTCGGCTTTATTTTATATATGACCCATTATCACGCCGAGAAACCCGAACTGCCGCCTGCAAACGTCTCCTGACTGTCTTCTATGTGCACGTTGTGTGGAAGGACATTTCCTGCTCTTTCCTGGACAATAGAAGGAAATGGGTTGTGAGCGCATGTTTTGCATAGAAAATATAGGGAAAATGTTTAAAGGGGTTGGCCACCCTTTGTGCTTGTTTTTACCAAGCCCCTATCCTGGGCAGACCTGCAAAGGGGAGAAAATGTACTTGCTCCCTCGCTCAGGTCCTCCGCTGTTAGTATATGCTTTGACACTACTGCAGCCATTTGCTAGTGGCAGCGATAACCTGTTCCCCTTGCATCATGTTATTTTGTCAAGGGTAAATGGTCACTGCTGCAGCCAGAAACTGGCTGCAGCAGTGTCAAAGGGGATGTTGACAGTCGAGGGTAGGAAGCGAAGGAGCCGGAACCCAGCAGCAGGGAGCGGGTAAGTATGCTGGCCAGGAGGAGGGGGGGAGAGGAGGAGAGGGGGAGAGGGGGAGGAGAGGGGGTTGCAAAAATAAAAGCCAAATAAAACCCAAAAGGTGGCCAGAACATGAACCGCAAAACATATAGGTCATGTGCATGGAGCCTAAAGGGGTTGTCACATTACAACAACTTATCCCCTGTCCACAGGATAGGACATAAGTGTCTGATTGGCCCCCCACCAATCTCTAGACATGGAGCCTAAAGGGTTTGTCACATTACAACAACTTATCCCCTGTCCATAAGTGTCTGATTGGCAGTGGTCTACCTGCAGGGGGGGCCCCCCACCAATCTCTAGACATGGAACCTATGTACCCCCTTTTGAGTGGAGTGATGGATGTGCATGCGTGTCTGCCGCTCTATGCAGCTCTTCGGGACTGCCAGAGGTAGCCAAGTGCAAGCACCTCATTATATCCGGCAGCCCTGCGCAGAGGAGCGTCTGATGCTCTGTTCCAACAGGGGAACACGGACCCCTGTCCTATTGATTAATGGTGGCCCCAAACTATGATGGTGGGGGCCCCAGTAGTCGGACCCCTGCCAATCAGACACTTATCAAGGATAAGTTGTTGTAATGGGACAACCCTTTTAGGCCTCATGCACATGACCTATGTATTTTGTGGCCGCTTGCGTCCCGCACTTTCTCATCCTGAAAATTGGACAAGAATAGGACACGTTCTATCCTTTTTGCATGACGGTCATGCTTACGAACGGTTGCAGATAGCATATAAATGGGCAGCACGGTGGCTCAGTGGTTAGCACTGGTGCCTAGCAGCGCTGGGGTTCTAGGTTTGAATCGGACCAAGGGCAACATCTGCATGGAGTTTGTATGTTCTCCCCGTGTTTGCCTGGGTTTCCTCCGGGTTCTCCGGTTTCCTCCTACACTCCAAAAACATCCTGATAGGGACCTTAGATTGTGAGCCCCAATGGGGACAGTTGGATGCTAATGTCTGTAAAGCGCTGCGGAATATAGTAGCGCTATATAAGTGTGTAAAATAATAATATGGATGACATTTGTGTGCTGTCCGCATTTTTTTGTGGCTCCATAGAAGTAAATGGGTTTTCGTGCAAACCGCAAAAAATACAGCTTTTAAGCGGACCCAAAATGCGTGATGCCTTATGCTGAGACTATCTGCTATAGCTGTTGTAAGGATCAGGGGTTCTGCCGAGAACTTCAGAATCCCCAAAGCTATAAAAACACTCACCTATCACTCTGATTGCTGGGAGGACCACCGGTTACTAGAATGGGGTCCCTTTCCCCCCCGTTCCTCCTCACCGCTCAGTGAGAGACTTTGGATGAAGCTTCAGTGGTGTCGCATCATTCAGTGCTGGGCCTGACGTTTAGCTGTGTATACCATTCCCGGAGACTGGACCAGTGCGGAGAAATGGGGGGGGGGTTCAGAAGCCCTAGTAATCCCAGCGATCATCTGATTATCTCTGACTGCTGGTCACAGCTCTACCATCGTACAGAGTAGGAGTGACTGACCAGAACTGTGCGCTTCTGATTCTAGGAGCCGTTCGTTGCTGATGAATACATTGAGCGGCTGGCGTGGAGAACTCCAGGAGGAGGATCCAGAGGAGGAGCAGAAGCATTTGATCCCAAAAGGTAAGGGCATTGATTTGGTGACCTCTCCGCGATGTGGGGGTGTCTTAGGGTGCCTTCACATGTTGCAGACAATCTCTGCAACATCAAGACTTCCACCATGTTATCCTATGGTAAGGCTACTTTCACACTAGCGTTCGGGCGGATCCGTTCTGAACGGATCCGCTCATAATAATGCAGACGGAGGCTCCAAAACGGAGCCCCAAAAGTGGTGGAGGGTGCACTGCGCGTGCACAGCCACCCTCCATTCATTTCTATGGGGCACATAGAAGTGAATAGGATCAGTGGCCGAAAAACAAAAATGGATGGTAGGACAGCACCACTTACTTGAATAGTTCAAGGGGCTTTGCGGCGGTGCTCGTGACGGCAGGTCTCGGCCTCAGAGACCCCAAAATTACCAGTAAAGATTAGGAAAGTCACAGCACTCCAAAAGCTTGTTCAGTGTTCTTTATTTCACCAAAGGTTCAGCAGCAACGTTTCGACAACAGTCTTTATCAAGCTACATACATGTTTACAAGTGACTCATGTTATATAAGGGTACTAATTCATACCAATTACACAGTGGGTGTGCTTCAACAATAATCCCGCCCCCTCTCAGATAAAAACAATCTCAGAATTAATTCATCCTATCAAATAAAGTGCATGTTAATTATAAGGCTTAAGTTCATATGAGGTCTATTACTCTGTGCTGTGTCCATGGTGTGCGGCGTCTTCCGCATACAACTGCGGCTGCGCGAGTGTTCAGACGGGATTCTCATGTTTCACATCGTCAGCTGAATAGTCACATGATCAGTGACGCTACCATCAGTCACCTGACTGGTGACGTGTATAAGCGTCTGATCGCTGTCATGGTGACCACAGGTCCTACAGAGAAGATGAATCCTTTCATGTAGAACTTTTCTTTTAATATCATTTCTAGTACATATAACTAGCTAGAAAGACGCCGATCACCAAGGACACAACATCAGAGAAGTGACATCATTTAATGTCAATATAGGTCTGTTTGACAGCGACACAGGACTCAATCCCAGCAGGTTATTTGAGAAAACTCATTCATATCTATACTATGGTTCAATATCAAACCGGGCATATGTAAAGCGGAAATGTATAGCGCCACACATAAATATAGCCATATACAGGGGGGGGAAGAGGAGAAAAAGAGAGATCTTCCAAAAAGGCTGGGGGCTGTTCAAAAAATGCGGTCCTCCTGACACTCATTTATAAGGAAATGTGTTCAGAAGTGGCAGGAATGGCATATAGAGTGAGGTCCCGTGCCTTGCACGGTATGGAGTACTCAAACCCATACCTCCCATAGGCTGATACCATGGGGTGAAGTGGTATGATATACCCCAAACGTGTTAAAGAATACTATTGGGCCACAACCATCGCCCCCCTCTGTCAAAAGAGAGACCACCGATGTGTGCCCTTGCTCGGTCTGGGTCCCACCGTCAGGAGGAAGCCCCCTACCGCGCTTATCCCCATTGTCTCCTGTATAGAAATTTCTTTTTATGATATTACCAATAAGTGACACCCCATGCCACCAAACCTCAAGATAGCCCGCCCTACATCAATCAGCTCCCAAGCCAAATATTTTAGGACTTATCAACCACCCATCATGTATGTGGTATACATCCGCCACGTATATCCAGTCGATGGAATCAAACCTTGTAGCACAATTCGTGTGATGGTATAATAAGCCTGCTAGGCGACTCCCAGGTCACTGCTTCCAAAACACCTTGGTCCATCTCTCGATCATATCACGCCTGGATGCCTTATCTATTAGTGATAAACAAAAAAAGGGGTGAGATAAAAAGGATAAAATTTACAAATGATCTCGATATAATATCGGGTACTATTACTTAATACATATAAAAAAAAAAAATATTTTCAGATCCCATATGCCGACTCAGAAGAGGGAACCCACCTTGAACTCCCGATTGAGTCCCTTAGGCTCAATGGTGTCCAGTTCAAAGATCCATCTGAGTTCCAGCCGTTTTAATAGTCGTTCCCGATCACCACCTCTCCGTGGTGCGGGGACGCCATCAATGATCCTGAACCTCAATTGTGCAACGCTGTGCTTATGTCTGTAAAAATGTTCTGGGACCGGAAGTTCACTTTCCAAATTTCCAGAAGTATTCTCCATCTTAGAAAACAATTTCCGGATGGAGTACCTATGCTGGTTAATCCTCAATTTGCAGGCCTGTGTGGTCTCACCCACATAGATGAGACCACACGGGCACTGCAATGTATAGATCACAAATTCAGAGGAACATGTGTAGAAACCCCTTATGTCATACTTCTTTCCAGTGTATGGATGGAAAAAGGTCTGTCCCTTCAGTACATTGTTGCAATTGCAACAGTTGAGGCAGGGGTAGCATCCCTTTCTGGAGATGCGTGATGTATCAGGCCTCTGCAGAAAAGAATGCACCAACTGATCACCCAGATTTCTGGACCTCCTGTATGACATAAGTGGTGGTGTCTGAAACTCCACAATGCCTGGAAAGGATCGTGTCAGAATTTGCCAATTTCGTCTGAGCGAACCAGCTATTTGTTTGCTCAGAACCGAATGTGTAGACACAAAAGGTAACCTCTTATTATCGGTTTTCGTTTTTGTCTTGGTCAACAAATGAGTCCGTGTATGTTGCCTGACCTTGTCAAGATGCCTCTGGACCAACTTTTTGGGATATTGTCTGGCTATGAACTTAGAGCTCATTGCCTGCAATCCTTCATCCACTTTTTTATCATCTGAGATGATACGCCTTACTCTAAGGAGTTGGCTGTATGGGAGAGAGCTCAACATATTTTTTGGATGGGCACTATCATAACGTAACATGTTGTTTCGGTCCGTTGACTTGACAAAAATGTCTGTTTGGAGACCCCTCTCAGTCACATAGACTAGTGTGTCTAGAAATTGTACAGAGTGTGGCGAGTCCACTCTGGTAAACTTCAGTTGCGTATGGACACTATTGATGTAGTCATGAAACTCCCCTAACTCCATGTCCGTCCCTGACCATATGAGGAAGATGTCGTCTATATACCTCGTCCACCCGGACACACATTGGAACAGGGTGGATGGGTATATAAACGACTCCTCCACATATGTCATATAGATATTGGCATATGTCGGGGCCATATTAGACCCCATGGCGGTCCCACGATTTTGGATGTAGAACCTATCATCAAAACTGAAATAGTTACACGTCAGCAGGATCTCCAACAGTGAACTAACAAATTCACATAATTCCGCGGGATAGTCAGTGTGTCGCAAGGCCCACTGTACAGCCTCCAAACCCTTCTCATGTTCAATGCAAGTGTATAGACTGGTGACGTCAAAAGACACCAGTCTATCACCTGCACCGAATGTTAGCTGTTGGGCCCTGCTGAGGAATTCAGTCGTGTCCCTTACATATGACTTCGCTCCTGTAGCCGAAGTCCTCAACAATTTGTCGATGAACACAGCTGCAGGGGCAAAGACTGAACCTATACCCGCCACTATGGGACGTCCTGGCGGGTTGTGTAAGTCTTTGGTATCTTTGGTAAGATATAGAGGGTTGGCGTAACAGGATGTTTCTCTATCAAATAACTGTGGAGTTTTACATCAATGATGTTATTGGCATAAGCATTATCTACCAGTATTTTAATTTTTTTCATCACTCCGAATTTCGGATCATCATTGACCTGTCTATACACTTCTGTATCTTGCAGTTGTTTCTCTATTTCAATAGTATAATTAGTTGTATTCATTACTACAATTGCCCCTCCCTTTTCGGCTGCTTTGATCGTAAGCGCTTTGCGCCGACTAAGGGAGGTCAACGCGGTTTTTTCTTCCTTGGTCAGGTTAGATCTGGAGACATCATCATTTTGTTGTCTCAGTCTATTGACATCTGACCGGACCAAGGATATAAAAGTATCTATTGCTTTATGGTATATCGGCGTTTGAAAATCACTCTTAATATGTAGCCCCAGCTCAGTCAAAGTTAAAATACTGTGTTCAATATCGTCAGAGGCCTCAGGAGGTAATCCATCCCTAGGTCTCTGAGTCTGACCATTGAAAAAAACTCTCAACTTTATCCGCCTAAAGAAATGTAACAAATCGATCTCATTTTGAAACCAGTCAACCATAGATGTAGGGCAAAAAGACAGTCCCTTATTTAACACTCTCAGTTCCACATCTGTGAGATCATAAGAGGAGATATTTACCACCAATTGAGTCCCATTCATTGTGTCGACTTCTGTGCACCTCTCCTCCCCTGCTGTGATGCAGGAGTTTTGGTTCCCACTGGTGGTTTGGCTGACCGCGTTGAGCGAACATTCCTGGATATTCCTTCTGTATTGGCGATGTTTACATCCTCCCCTCCTTCTCCTCCTGTATCTCTTGGTAGTCCCAATCCTAAAAAATCAGTCCCATTGCCACATTCAGTAGATGAGTCCGTATCCGTAAGATTATTGTTGAAGCACACCCACTGTGTAATTGGTATGAATTAGTACCCTTATATAACATGAGTCACTTGTAAACATGTATGTAGCTTGATAAAGACTGTTGTCGAAACGTTGCTGCTGAACCTTTGGTGAATTAAAGAACACTGAACAAGCTTTTGGAGTGCTGTGACTTTCCTCATCTTTACTAGGATCAGTGGCCGGTCATGCGCAGTGCGCTTCCATTCAATCTCTGGGCTCTGTTTAGGAGATAGGTGCGGGTCCCGGCTATGGGAGAGCGCTTTTTTGTGGCCGGACCGGAGGCCACCACTTTGCCCGCTCAGTTCTTGAAATAGGTGTGGATCCTAGAGGTAGGACCTATCCGACAATGGGGTTATATCCTAGTGATATGCCCCATTGTCTCGTATAAGAATACCTTGTTAACATCAGCGCCGATAGTTTAATAATCCTTTATTACTAGCTGCATGCGTGTATGTTACCAGCTATTAAATCAAGCTGGCCAACCCCATTAAAGAGGTATTCCCATCTCATCGCTATATGCCATCGGTGTCAGATAGGTGCAGGCACTTCTCCTGTCTCCAGAATGGGGCCCCTGAAGTGAAGGCGAGCGCAGTGGTGGCATATCCTAGCCATATGCATCGATGTCTGAGATGGGAACGATCCTTGAAGCAGTTGTCTGTGTTGCAGGTTATTGGAGCAATTTGTCAACCATATTGAAGAGCTGAAGATTATGGATGAGAGGATCCAGAGAAAAGTGGAGAAATTAGAACATCAGTGCCAGAAAGAAGCAAAAGAGTTTGCTAGAAAAGTCCAAGAACTTCAGAAAAGCAACCAGGTGAGTGATGGGTGAAACGCAAGGTTCTCACTGAAGTCGCCCAAATGTTGTGCAGTGGAGGCGACTGAGAAGTGAAATTTTTAGAGTCTTCTTGCCACCAATGTCTAAAGTGAGCCATAGATGGCCTGGTGACTAAAGAACCCTGATTGTTGACAAGAAATTTCACCCCCCTCTATTTAAGGCCGAATGCACACGGACGTGAGCGGTCTGTGGTATCCCGGCCTGGCATCCTGCTGACAGCAGGAGCGCACGGTGTCATTGGTTGCTATGACGCCGTGCGCTTTATTCCGCCGCTGCACTACAGTAATACACTGGTATGATCTATACGAGTGTATTACTGTAGTGCAGCGGCGGCATGAAGCGCACGGCGTCATAGCAACCAATGACGCCGTGCGCTCCTGCTGTCAGCAGGATGCCAGGCCGGGATACCACGGACAGCTCACGGCCATGTGCATTCGGCCTAACAGTGTTATGAGACACTGAAATACTTACATGTACAGCAGCAGTTGGTGCCCACTCAGGAGCTGAGCTGGCGTCATAGACACTGGGTTTTTGCTGTTTTATACAGCAGACACCAGGAGCTAATATCTGTGATCGGCGATAACGCCGATCACAAACATTTTATCCCACAGATGCCGTAGTCAATTGTTACGACGGCATCTAAGAGGCTTTTACCGGTGAGGGATGCGCTTCCAGAGCCCGAACGGCTCCCCCGATGGGGGAAGCTGTCTTTTACTTGTGGTAGCCTTTAAGCTTTCTAAAGACTCTGAGGCTACCACAGCGATAGTTCCTGCAGCATGTCAATTCATACGTCGGATTTCACTCTTTCCAATGCAAAGAGTGAAATCCTGCAACTAATCGGCCGCATTTCAGCAAAAAAATCAGTTACAAAAAATGCTTTATTCCGCTGCTAATCAGTCACTTGTGAACCTACCCTCAAAGTCTGATCCATGAATTTCTGTGCTAAAAAGCCCAAACTGTTTATGTGGGTCAACTGAAAAGTGATCCCTTGTGTAAGAAATGTCCCTTCTGTGTGTTGACCTATGGATCGATACAAGCAGGAGCTGCAGATAGAGTACATATATCGGATATCTGTACCGTCTCTGACGTAGAGGCTAGTACAGACAAGAAACATGTTATAATCAGGCCACAGGAAAGGGGATAAGGACTACTTTCACACTAGCGTTTTTCTTTTCCGGCATAGAGTTCCGTCCTAGGGGCTCTATACCGGAAAATAACTGATCAGTTTTATCCTAATGCATTCTGAATGGAGATAAATCCGTTCAGGATGCATCAGGATGTCTTCAGTTCAGTCTTTTTGACTGATCAGGAAGGAGATGATACGGCAGCATGCCACGGTTTTATCTCCGGCCAAAAAAACTGAACACTTGCCTAAATTTTTTCCATAGGAATGTATTAGTGCCGGATCTGGCATTCAGAATGCCGGATCCTTCCTCGCAAACCGAAAAAAAATTGAATTTTTTTTTAAAACTGATCCGTTTGTCCGTATGACAAATGGACAGACGGATCCGTTCTTGCAATTTATTTCCTGATCCTGATCGCTCTTAAAATGCCATCAGTTGGCATACGTTTTGACGGATCCGGCAGGAAGTTCCGGTGACGGAACTGCCTGCCGGATTCCCCTGCCGCAAGTGTGAAAGTATCCTAACTGGTTGATTGCTGGGGTTCTGACTGCTGGGACCCCCACCGATCCCAAGAACGGGGCTTATGTTTCCTCGTTCTGATAGAGTGACAGGTCGAGAGTGCGCCCTGCTGCTCCATTTTACTCTCTATGGGCACGCAGGAGATAACGGAGTACAGCGATTGGCTACCTCCCACGCTCCCATAGAGAGTTAATGGACGTCAGGGCGCATAAATAAGGGATAACTTAGAAACTTGGCACAACCCCTTTGATAAAGAAGCCTACCAGCAACTCCTGCTCGTACCAGTCCACTTGACAGAATTTTCCGTCAGAATTGTGGCACATGCAGATATTGCATCTTAAAGACACACATACTGTATACGCTAATCTGGTCTAGGTGTACAAATAGCACGTAACGACTATGGCCCAGATTTACGGGTGCACTGAAAAGGCTAGAGATTGGCTGCTGCGATTACATGTTGTCAACATGTTTTAAACGCTGCAGCCAGGCAAACAGAGCCCTACTGGGAGAACCGGAGCGGGATCTGTCAGGTAAGTAATCATCTATTCTTTATTACATGTAAGTCTGCTAAGTTGTCCGGTTTCCTCTTGAACCAGACAACCCCTTTAAGCCATGCCCCTTTCCCTCAAAGCTGCATCCCTCCCTGTTAAACCCCGTCCCTTTTTCAAAAAATTGAAGAAACCCGAATTATGCCAATTTGCACCACTTTTTAGACTGATTCTGGATGTAGACACATTAGTAAATCTGGGTCCTAATTGTTATGTGCTATTTGCATAACTAGAGCAGGTGAGCGCATACAGTACCCGTGTCCCCCAGAACTACCAGACAGTACCCTATGAAGTGCCTTTGTGCTTCTTATTGTCAGACACAATCGTTATTGCCTCCATTGCATGTAGGGGCTCATAGCGGAGTATTAGCCATAATAAGGGCTCATTCACATGACCGTATGAACAAGTCCGCATCTTGCGGATCGGATGCGGACCCATTCATTTAAATCGGTCCACATCCGTGATTCTGTTCTGCGTGCCCTATTCTTGTCCACAATTACAGACAAGAATAGGCATTTTCCATGTGCGGCCCGCAAGTTGTGGAATGCACATGGCCGGTATCCATGTTTTGCGGATCCGCAAAACACTACAGTCGTGTGAATGTAATCTAAGGGTGAGTCATCAGCCTCATAGTCAGATCGGATACAAGTCTCTGAGTGATATCATACACTTCTCCAGTATTCTGTCAGCAGGTCACATTTTCCGTATAGATCAGTGGGTAGGACTAAGAAATATTGTCATCCGCCAATATGTTTGATGTGTCCTCCATGACTTACAGAAATCCAATTAAATAAGTGTCTGTTGTTGTCCAAGTCCTAATCAGGAAGGATTAACAGGGTTAGGCCATATCCATTTTACGGCCTGCAAACTGCGGAACTGCAAAATACGGATGCTGTCCGTGTGCATCCCGCACTTTCCCCATAATAGTAATTGCTGCTCTTTTTTGCAAAAAGGACAAGAATATGACGTGTTCTATAATTTTCAGAACGGCCATGTGAATGCGGACAGCGCACGGATGGCATTTTTCGAGCCCCCATAGAAATTAATGGGTCCATGTGCGATCTGCAAAAAATGCGGATCGGGAGTGGAGCAAAACTACAGTTGTGTGCATGTAGCCTAATCCAGGACTTTAATACGGATATAAATGCTGTGTTTCGGCTTGACAAAAACCATTGCCTACAGCATTTCTTTTGGTCCGTCCAACAGCCAGCAGACCGGGCAGGAATAGGGTTTGATAGGCCTGTGACATCACAGGGGATCGCTACCTGCGGATTGGCTGGATGGCACGACATTATGGGTGATCTCACGTTCCCGGGCTTCTTAATTTCACACATGCAGCCACCCTTTTTGGAAAACCTGATTCATTGCCACGAAGCACGAGGAAATTCCGCTTTGTTGGGAACCAAAGTTTTCCTTAACTTGCTTCGCTCAACACTAATTTTTGGCATGGGTTACTGACCTAAAATTTCAATGGGCAACACGCGTGTTAAATAGTGTTGAGCGAACTTGTTTTTTAAGTTCGGCATCTAAAGTTCGGGTTATCGAAGAATCCCGTTATGGATTCTAAATTCCATTATGGTCCGTGGTAACCCGAACCCGAGCTTTAGACGCCGAACTTAAAACACAAGTTCGCTCAACACTAATGTTAAACCATATAGAGCTTTTTTTTTTTTTCTTGCAGCTTTTAAAAACCGCACTTAGGGGGGAAAAAAAAACAAGTGACCTGTCCATTGATGTGGATTCTCCGTTCAGAATTCCTGTTGAAAAAGGGCAGGAATGAAAATACATGCCAAAACTGTGTTAAAAAAATGCGTGAAACAGAGAGTACTCCAAGTGAGCATTTTCTAAGGGTCCTTCTACGTGGGCAGATTCCTGCTTTGAATGAACCCTGATAATACAACAGGTTGCTTAACACTCGTGAAGAGACCTTCTACAGGGGTAGATGATAGCCTGAGCGAGCGCCCACATGATCACATGATTCATCAGATTGTTTGAGACCATTCATTTCCATGGCCGTGTACTACCAAAAAACTATATATATATATTTTTTAAAGAGGCTCTGTCACCCCTCCTGACATGTCTGTTTTAATAGCTTCATGCATTCCCCACGTAATAACAATTCTGTAGCATCTATTCCTATGGCTCTATGTTGTGCCATTTCTTTATTATTTTTATGAATGAATTGCTAGCAGTCTGCAGTAAGTGTAGAGAGGGGTGTTACCAGTTGGGGGTGTACCTGCGCAGACTCACTCTATCCAGTCAGTGCTGCCATTTTAAGACTGTGCAGGTACACCCCCAAACTGGTTACCACCCCTCTGTACCCTTACTGCAGACTGCTAGCAATTCATTCATAACTTCTAGTTGAAATAATAGAGGAATGGCACAACATACAGACATAGGAATAGATGTCCCAGAATTGTTATTACATGGGGAATGCATGAAGCTATTAAACCAGGCATGTGAGGAGGGGGGACAGCTCCTCTTTAAGTAGTCCTAAAAGATGCAATGAGCCAACAACCAGGAATAATGGGTTACATCGACTTAAGTAAAGACACCCTCCCCATCCCATTTAATGAGGGGGATGGCGATGGTGCTGTATATTACGGTATGCTAAGGTTGCTTTCAGAGGAAGGCAAAAAAGGTCACAGCCAGCAAAAGGGATGATTACAAGTATCAAGAGGTCTTCCCAATTTTTGAAAATCATTGACTATGTTCACATCTGCATCAGGTCCCGGTGACTGATCTGGCACTGGATCATAGTTTCCGTTTATGATGAAAATCCACCGTGCAGATGTGAACAGAGCCCATTCTGTCCATGTTATACTTCTTTGTTAGACTTCATGCACACAACAGTGTCCATTTGTGTCCCACAAACCACAGATCCTCAAAATACAGGTACAGGCCATATGTTTTTTCTACTAGAACTGGATATTAGAATAGGACATGTTCTATAATTATGAAATAGCCAACATGGATGTGGAGCCCTATAAACACATGGATCCACGTGCAATCCGCCCAGAAAAAAATGCGGGTCGGACGTGGACCAAAACTGTGGTCGCGTGCTTGAGGCCTAACACTGTTGCCGCAATATTTCTCCACTCCACAATACGCATTCTCCGCTCTTCTGTCCTTCAGATCGCTTTTCAGCATTTCCAAGAGCTGGACGAGCACATCAGCTACGTGGCAACGAAGGTGTGTCATCTTGGTGACCAGTTGGAGGGGGTGAACACGCCGCGGCAGCGAGCTGTGGAGGCCCAAAAACTGATGACCTATTTTAATGAGTTTCTGGATGGAAATCTGCAGTCTGATGTGTTTAACAACTCTGAAAAGGTAAGGACTGCCAGCAGGGCGTGAAGTGATTGCAAGCGACAAGCAGCGTTGCCCTAATTGCTTCGACTTGTGCTGGTCACACTTACAGCCGTTGAGAGACTGACTCGTTAAAGTTTAATTGTTCACAAGTGCGCGTTTACAACATTATCCCGCTGAGCGCTTCCAGATTTATTTATGCTTTAAAATGTTGTTAACTGGTCTTTTTTATGTTACATTTTCTGCCCAGCTGCTTGTATGTTTAATTCAACAAACACATAGACTTTTTTTTTTTTTACGTCTTTCTCGCTGGTCTACAGAAGTGCATTAAGAAGCAGAAGGCGAATGCGGGAACCGGCCATGTTTTATTCAATTTACTATTCTGGAAATAATGTAAAGGTCCCCCTCATACTCATAGGGTGTATTGGGTTACAGAACCTGGACCCATACGTTTCCTGTATGGACCATTACATGGCAGCGATCTAAATGTTTATCTGATCTAGATCTGCCAGGGTGGGAGCTGACCGCGGGTCTCAGATCTGACTAGTCACAGCCAAAGGTCGGAGACTGACTCAATTTTTGGGTTTTCACAAAGTGTGCTGCTTCAGTTTTTCTGGTGGCAATTTGCCTTAACTCTAGACTGTTATGAAGAGAGATCAGATGAATTACAATTAATTGCCAAGTCATTCTCTGCCACGTATAGCAGTAGTGATGAGTCAGAGGTTTTCTCGAAGACATTTTGCTTTCATCCGACTTGCTTTCTCAGTGGATTGTACAAGAAATCTCCGGCATTAAATACTGTAAAGAACAAGTGGGGGTGCTCCCCCGTGTAACACCTTCAACAATAAAATATCTGTCACCAGTACTTGAAGCTCCTTACCGGAGTAAGTTGTTCACCACGAGCCCAACACTGGATAGTGGCAGAAGCACTCCTTCACGGAGAGAGACCAGGCCGGAACCATCCATCAGGAGCCAGAACATAGGGAAACTTCAGGTACTGCACTAGTGTCTTGTAAAATTTATATTTATTGGTAAAAACTATTTAAAAAAAATAGCTATGTGTTTTGGTAGCAGTATGCCGCTGAAACTCGTAGCTATTTTATTTTATACTTTAATGGTTTTTACCAATAAATACTATTTACCAAGACACCAGTGCAGCTCCCGTTTCCCTATTTTTTACACTTACCTCTTCTGGCATTAAATATTGGTGACTTGTGCTTCAGTCATAGAGGTAAGATTGCATTTGCATGTCTGTATCTATTAAGTGTGATTAACTGCCTCAGGAGAGGTGTTAAAACAGCATTGTAAGTGGCAGACTATAGATGTCGCACCCCTCCACCTCTATTCAAGTTCAGTTTAACATAAGTAGCTTTCACACCTTTTGAACCAGTCTTCCTCTAAGATGCAAACCCCGCTGTTATCAAACGTCACTGACGTCAAGCATCATAGGCATATTCGTGCCATGAAAATGTATTAAACCCAATTTCCGACGCATTTTAGCCCTGCCACAAAATGACCAGTTTAGTGATCCTCTCTTTAGTTCAGGAGAAAGTATTAATGAGGAAAAGGCAGCCGCTATCACTCTATCATGCTGATTGAATTAGAAAAAGCAAACTGTTTGCTTTAAAGGGGGGTACTTGAAATCATTGTCTTCTTCTGTTAACCATGGTTACCTCCAAGGAAACACATGCAATGATCATTGCTTTGCATCAAAAGGGCTTCACAAGCAAAGACATTGCAACCTGTGAGATTGCACCTAAATCAACTATTTATCGGATCATCAAGAACTTCGAGGATAGAGGTTCAGTTGCTATGAAGACTTCTTCAGGGTGCCCAAGAAAGTCCAGCGAGTGCAAGGATGGTCTCCTAAAGAGAGTCCGGCTATGAGATTGGGTCACCACCAGTGCAGAGCTTGCTCAGGAATGGCAGCAGGCGGGTGTGAGTGCGTCTGCATGCACAGTGAGGCGAAGACTTTTGGGAGATGGCCTGGTGTCAAGAGGGGTCAGCAAAGAAGCCACTTCTCTCTAAGAAACCATCAAGGGTAGACTGACATTCTGCAGGAAGTACAGGGATTGGACTGCAGAGGACTGGGGTACAGATGTTTTCTGTGATGAAGCCCCTTTCAGACTGTTTGTGATATCTGGAAAAATGATTATCTGGAGAAGAAAGGTAAGCGCTACAATGAGTCCTGTGTCTTGCCAACAGTAAAGCATCCTGAGACTATTCACGTGTGGGGGTGCTTCTCATCCAGAGGAGTGGGCTCACTCACAAACTGCCGTGACTAAGGCTAGGTCTACACGACGACATTTGTCGCGCGACATTTTGTTGCACCAATGTCGCGCGACAATTTTTATAATGGCAGTCTATGGTGTCGCACTGCAACATGCGACATGCTGCAACTGCGACGCGACAGTCGCAGAAAATCCATTCAAGATGGATTTTTCTGCGACTGTCGCGTCGCAGTCGCATGTTGCAGTGCGACACCATAGACTGCCATTCTAAAAATTGTCGCGCGGCATTGGTGCAACAAAATGTCGCGCGACAACTGTTGCGCCCTATCTGTCGCGCGACAAATGTCGTCGTGTAGATCTAGCCTTAAGAACGGGATCAAAACATCCTCCAAGAGCAACTTCTCCCAAATGTCATGGAGCAATTTGGTGATAGACAATGCTTCTTCCAGCATGATGGAGCACCGTGTCACATAGCAAAAGTGGTAACTAAGTGGCTCAGTGAGCAAAACATTGGCATTTTGGTTCCATGGTCAGGAATCTCCCCAGGTCTCAATCCCATTGAGAACCTGTAGTCAATCCTCCAAAAGCTGGTGACAAACAATTGCACCGAAATTGTTATAAATTCCAAGCACTGATTAGGCAAGAATGGGTTCTCATCAGTCAGGTTTTGGCCCAGAAGCTGACATCCAGCGTGCCAGGGCGAAAAGAAGGTTCAACACTGGAAATACTAAGTATTTATAGAAACTTGATGGATTTGTCTGTAAAAGTAAAAAAAAACAAAAAAAAAACTTATCCTTATAATTGTACAGAAACATCTGACAAAAAGATCCAAAAACACTAAAGCAGCAAACTGTGTGGAAAACAAAATTTGTGTCAGTCTCAAAACCACCATGGTAGAGGGAGGTCTCTATGAAGTCCATAAGCTCTTTAAGGCATACGGACATGGATTGTTTTTATGAAATAGCCTTTATAAAGGGGTTGTCCAATGAGGACAACTGGTCCCCTGTACACAGAATAGGAGTTAAGTGTGTAATCCCCGGTGTCCGATTGCTGGGGCCTCAGTTAATTACTCAAATGGGGGGCCATGATCCTCATATGAATGACACGCATGAGCACTCTGGTACCTTTGGCTGTTCCATAGAGCTGAATGGAGCGGCGGACACACACATGTATGGCCACCACTCCATTCAGATAGGGGGCGGGGGGACAGGCCTCCGTTCTCAAGATGTGCAGAGGCCACAGCGTCCAGACCCCTGCAGTTCAGATACTTGATCACCTTTGTGGATAGGCGATAATTTGTCTTCATGGGACTCGCTGCAAAGGGGAGTCCTATCTGGGTCTTTTTCCTTTGTTCACACATTGCACTGTAGGGTGGGGAAGGTTAACAATACATAGTCAGTGCTGATATATTCATGAGAGAGTGACTGGCCTGTCCTGGTCCTCTAGCTCTTTCATGGCTCTGGCACAGATGTAACGGTATGGACCTCAGTACTAAAGTAGAACAGAGAGCACCAAATGGTCTGACCCAATGCTCTGGATAGGTAGAAGAAGTAGTATATAAAGATTTGCTTGGACGAGAACCACATTTATTGTTTGCAGTTTTCATTGTGATTTTGGGGAAATCATCTCCGTCTGTGTATTTTTACAGATAAAGGAAGCTGCTGATATCATTCAGAAGTTGCATTTAATTGCTCAAGAACTACCATTTGATAGGTAAGTCTTTTGTGGTACGCATGCAGTGGTGCAAGTTCACACTTTGTTTTAGTTATGTCAAAGTCTTATGGGCCATCCTTACTCTTAACATTTTATATATAAAAAAAAAACGTCTTTCTCTACCATCGGACTCCTTTTCGCTAATCCCGCTCTCCGTCGCTGATCACTCACTCTAAGTTCATGATTAATGTCTGTCTTCAATGAAGACAGGCTAGCAGCTGACTGAGAGAGTCAGGTTAGAGTGGCTGCCCATGGAAATCTATGGACAGTGAAGGAGAAGGGAGCTGTTGGAGGGAGATAGAGGCGGAGATACACACAGAGACACTGCTGCTGTTGCAACTCACTCCAGTGCTGGATTCACGGCTGCACTGCTATAGAATGTCTTTCATGCTGTTGCTGCTGCTTTTGAGGGTGTGCTGCAGAGAAATAAGGGAGCCAGATCTCCTCGACTCTGTCTGTTCGGTTTATGGGGGACACTTTAGCAGCTAATCCTCACATTTTAGTCCATATTGGCCATTAACAGTCATTCAAACTGCCCGTACATGTTCAGTGACACCTGGAGAAGGATGAACGATCTCTCACTGTGGAACAGTCTTTCACCGAATGATGATTCGTGAGCAACCGCACCATACCCAGTCAAAAATTGTGACTATCAAAAACATTTTTAAACAATTGTTCGCATCTATCTCCAATAGGGAACGGAGGTCCATTTGTGTGACTTCTGGGAGTCCCTCCAGTGATCGGACACTTACTTCCTAGCCCCATACCTGGCAGAGGATCTACTGAAGTTACGAAGAGGCGCCGACCTCTCCATAACTTTGTTGCATCCAGCGCCAGTTCTAAATGTAAGACGGCTTCCAAGCTGGCTTACATTTAGACCATTTTCTACGCCTATAACAGGCGCAGAAAATGGTGAATGAGATGGGTCTGCCAGCCCGTCCTCTTTCCCGCCACGCCCACAATTTTAGACCTGGCGTGAGCGGGGCGAATTCGCAGATAGCGGTGCAACTTACCATTGCACCGCCATCTGCGCCTGAGAGACGCCTAATTTAGGCATATTTTAGCTTAGTAATTGACCCCCTAAATGCACTTAGTTAGCCCCTGTTACCGCATATCTCCTCCTCTGGGCATGGCCACTGTAAGGAAGCAGCAATATGAAAGTCACTTTTCTAAAATGGCGAGAAAAGGGGTGAGGCTTAGCAGGAAGATGACGGCCATTACGTCCCACCAGATTTACTATTACTTATCCCAGAAAGTGGCTCAAGGCCTGGCGTAGATTTGTGTTTCTGGAGCTCGGAGGGCCAGAGATGCTCCTAATTTGTTAAGAGGCGTCTTCGTATTTTTCAGTTAGGCGCATCTTAGGCTACTTTCACACTTGCGTTCAGAACGGATCCGTCTGCATTATATTGTTAAAAAAAATTCAAAGTGTGAAAGTAGCCGCAGACGGATCCGTCCAGACTTTACATTGAAAGTCAATGGGGGACGGATCCGTTTGAAAATTGAGCCATAGTGTGTCAACTTCAAACGGATCTGTCTCCTTTGACTTCCATTGTAAGTCTGGACGGATCCGTTTGCCTCCGCACGGCCAGGCGGACACCCGAACGCTGCTGAGCGGAGGCCAAACGCCGCCAGACTGATGCAGTCTGAGCGGATCCGCATCCACTCAGAATGCATTAGGGCCGTACGGATCTGTTCGGCGCCGCTTGTGAGAGCCTTTAAACGGAACTCACAAGCGGAGCCCCGAATGCAAATGTGAAAGTAGCCTTACTCCAGTGCACCAAGACTGGAGCATGGGAATACCAATCTAGTTAAATGTCCCCCATTGTGTTCTCAATTACGTTGTTGCACAACTCTCATTGGTTTGCAGAGAGCGACCTCGCATGGCGGACTGCTGTCTTGTAGTAAGGAATTTTAACCTGGAATATGGAACAGTAAAGACCAGCTTGAGCTCGCTGTGCAGATTATTAACTATTTTGAAGAACATATCAAATTTTTTTTTTTCTTATTATTTTTTCTTTTTCAGGTTTGCTGAAGTGAAGTCTAAGATTGCCAGTAAGTACCTGTTCTAG
Organism: Bufo gargarizans; assembly: GCF_014858855.1. Classification (NCBI taxonomy): domain Eukaryota; kingdom Metazoa; phylum Chordata; class Amphibia; order Anura; family Bufonidae; genus Bufo; species Bufo gargarizans. The sequence goes on along the minus strand of NC_058090.1, from coordinate 37,502,660 downwards.
AAGTCAGTGGTTTCACATGATCACTTCTAGATTGTGCTGTGCATGAACTGACTGTGGTTTATGTTACAGGTAAATACCATGATCTAGAACACCAGTTAATTCAGGAGTTTACAAGTGCGCAGCGACGAGGAGAGATATCTCGGATGAGGGAAGTGGCCGCAGTATTGCTTCATTTCAAGGTACATGAGGCAGAGCAATCCATCAGTTATCGGTGTGCAAAAAAATGTACTGAATGTATTTGTATTTTTACAGATTTTGGCAAATATATTGACTTAGTTATTTACATAGTTCCAACATACTGCATAGCGCTGTACAGAGATTGACGTCACTCACATCAGTCCCTGTCTCCAGTGAGACTCAGTCTTAATTCCAGGACTGTAAGGCTTAATTTAGAGGAGTATTTTCTGTCCATGCGCTATCTGGACTGCACCGACAGACCCGTTAAAGCAGGGGTGCGCAGCCTGTGGCCTGCAATGCTATTCTTTGATGCCCCTAACTGACCCCTCTCATTTCAGTACTCCAGATAGGAAGAGATGGCTATGCGGGTGAAACTACAACCTTCAGCATGCTCCCTTCACTTCTGTGCATGCTGGGAGTTGTGGTTTCAATACAGCTGGAGTTCTGGATGTTGGTGACCCCAGTTATAGGTGATATGAAACGCGTGGCTGTTTCTGCAACTCTTATAAGTCCCAATGGAGATGGCATTGCTTATACTTGGCCACCTCGACTAATTTTCTTTCCGGAGTGTCCAATGGGACCCGCGTTCTCTGGGTAAATTACATTTCCAGAAATGGAACCTCACGTATCAGATATTTATGGCATATACTGTCAATATGTCTCAGATGGGAATACTCCTTTAGGTTTAACAGTCTAACGATGTAGACCTCTGGCCAAAAAAGGATGTGTACCACTGCAATAATGTAAATGGTGCTGTTCACACCACTGGTCTGCAGAGACGGTCGCCGCCTTCACCGTTCTTGTACATTTTTTTATTTTATTTTTGGGTCCAATACTCATACAGAAGTCCGGGTTTTGTGTTCAGTAGTAATGCACAGTGGGTACCATGTCAATCTACCTGTATGTTTTTGGAGCGTGGGCAGAAACCCCCACAAATAGAGAGAACATAGGAATTTGCAGATGTCTTTGGTCGAACTTGAACCCAGGACCACTGTGCGGTAAAGCAGCCTGGGCAGCAATCTGCTACACTTATTTAAAGGGGTATTCTGGTTGATACAAGTTATCCCTATCCACAGGGTAGGAAATAACTATTAGATCAGTGGGGGTCCTACCACTTGGACCCCTATCGATCACAAGGACAGGGTCCCCCAAAATGAACGGAGTGGAATGCACACTGCTGTTTTATTCATTTCTGAAGCTTATTCAGAGACAGCTGTGTACAGTGCTCGCCTATATCCGGAACTCCCATAGAGATGAATGGAGCAGTGTGCCTACTCGACCTGCATCTCTGTTCATTTCGAGGAGCCCCAAGGGATAGGAAGTCTTCATTTTGGTGATCGTGGGGGGAGTCAGCGGTAAGACCCCCACCAGCGCTCGCAGTAGCACCGCCGCCTTCTCTTGGCTAACTAAGCACAGCGCCATACATTGTATAGTGGCTGTGCTTGGTATTGCAACACAGCCCCATTCACTTCAATAGGGCTAAGGTGCGCCTAGGCCATGTGACCGATGAATGTGACGTCACTGTGGGTGTCGGACCCCCCCACTGATCAGATATTCAATGCAGAGCCTAGGTCATCAGTTAAAAAATCTTGAAAAACCCTTTAAAGCAGATTATTGGCACTACCAATAGTGGCTCGTTTCTGATTTGTCTGTTTCTTCTGTCAACAGGGATATTCCCATTGTGTTGATGTGTACATAAACCAGTGCCAGGAGGTAATGTGAGCAGCCTGACCTCATAGAACCGCCGCCAGCAATGGTCACAGCAATGGGTTTGATGGTTTGTTCTGTTTTAGGGGGCCTACACGAAGAACGACATATTTGAGGACTCTGCTCTGTTGTGCCAGCGCGTCAACAAGGAAGTCGGAGACATTTTCAGCAATCCAGAAATTATTTTGGCCAAGCTTATACAAAACATATTTGAAATCAAAATCCAGGTACGTTTATACCATTCAATCTGCAGGCATTGCTTTAATATGACCTTGTATTGGCTGGCCATAGGCATGTGCGGGCTCCATGAGTATGCACATTCAGCCGAGGATGCGTGTTATTTTAGTACAGGTAAGTAAGTGACTGTCAAGTTCTCGCACTACTGGTTTGTGGTGGGAAAAATAGGATCACAGGTAAAGCATTATGGTGACATGTGAATGGGGATACATTGCTACCCATTCACCACCCACCTACCACAGCTTGAAAGGTAAATGAAGCCATAAAGAAAAAAATAATAATTGAAATATTCCAGTATTCCCACTGCAAACTACAGTACACACAGTAAGCTAACATGTCCTGTTTTCTACAGCTCGCTTGTCAATGTTGCTCTGTAGTTTTTTAACAAGTTCAGCAAGGGGTAGGGGGGACTGGACTATAAAGGTGCCCATAGACATTACAGTCTGCAAAACCTGCCAGTTTTCGGCAAGATTGGCTGATCTTGTGTGTATGGGGTTGAGCAGACTCTCCTTTGATGGCAGGAAAGACAGATTGGGCATATTGCAATTCAACATGCCCAATCCCATGCTGTCAAAGGAGATAAGCTACCACCAAGCGTGTCTGACAGAGGCTTATTCCTCTTTCCCCATTGAGGACATATTCACATTCAATTGAGCCGAGTGTGCGCGTGTCTAGCGGACTGGGAGGGATAAGTGTGTAATCTGCAGGGACCGGACCGCTGGTGCCGATCACAAGAACGGCGGCCCTGTGTTCCCTTGCTTTAAATGGAGCAAAGGTCACATGTGCACACTACCACTTCATTCAGAACTGAGGGACTGCCAGAGATGGTGGAGAGTTGAATGGAATGGCAACATATGCATGACCCCAGTAGTCGGATCCCCGCCAAACAGAAACTTAAAGGGGTGTTCCCATCTGGGACAATGTCAGATAGGTGGGGGCCACACGTCTGGGATCTGCTACTATCTCCAGAATTGGACCCCCGAAGTGAAGAGAGCAGCCGCGCATGTGTGGCCACCCTCCGTTCACCGTTATAGGAGGTCCGAAAATAGCCAAGCATTGGCTTAGATATTTTTGACAGTCCCATAATTGTGACTAGAGAGGTGGCCGTGCATGCGAGGTGCACTTTCCATTCACCAGTTCTGAAAATAAGTCCTTCATGCATGACTCTTGTCTCCGCTTCAAAAACCTTCCGCTGAGCAGATACCTAACGGACCCCATTGTAGTCTGTAATGGGGTCCTAAGGCTTCGTTCGGCCCAGTTATTTCCTATAACGGAGCAGGAGAACGGAAAGGCTGATTGCTTACCTGAGCTCAGCCTTATGGTATATGGGGATCCAGCAGTGCGCGGTGGTGTCCGGCTATGACGGATACGGCAACTTCAGTACTTTGTTGGAACAGACTACCGGGTTATCTTGGCGGAGATCCTACCCTTAGCTATGTTTGCTGCCATTGTCTTCCCCTAGCAGCCTGATACCACATGAGATTAGGTCGGTCTTATTTACATCGAGATGAAAAGAAAAGCTAAGCTTTCCTAATTTTGTTTACATGCGCTGTGACTAATTGGACAGGACACACATAATCTGCTCTTTCTCGCAGTCGGCTAAGATTCTGCCGTTCTGTCTCCACATTTAACTCTAGAATTTTGTGAAAGAGCATTTGGAAGAATGCAGAAAATCGGATGCAGAACAGTATCTGAAGAATCTCTATGATCTGTACACAAGGTGAAATTGATTTATTTGGCAAATTTATTTTGCGCAAATGTGCAGATTTTTTGGGGGAGGTGGGGGGGGGGGATGTTTATCTATGTAAAAGCTTGAGGCCGAAAACGCTGCAATTGTTGTTTTGAAAAACATATTTACTTTGAACTTTATGTGCGTTTCGGGAGGTAGTTTTGAGTTAGGATTTTTAGTTTTCTTTAGGCGTTTGGGGGAAGGTGGGGGGCGGGGGGTCTTTTCCTTGCATAGAAAATAGGTGCTGAGCCCATGTATTAACCCCTTCACATCAATTAATGTGAGCGTTTGCAGACTAATAGCACCTACTCTTTGAGGCAGAAATTTAAAGGGAACCTGTCACCGGGATTTTGTGTATAGAGCTGAGGACATGGGTTGCTAGATGGCCGCTAGCACATCCGTAATACACAGTCCCCATAGCTCTGTGTGCTTTTATAGTGGAAAAAAAAAAACTATTTGATCCATATGCAAATTACCCTGAGATGTGTCCTGTACATGAGATGAGTCCAGCGTGAAGGAGCGCAGCACTGCCCCTCATCCTCAGAATCTCCTCCTTTCTCGCTGATGTCAGACAGCCAGAGCGCCGTAATCTCGTGATGCGCGAGCTAGCGCATGCGCAGTGTCCTCACAGTGTTCCTTCCCTCTGCTGGCATCAGCCCCAGGGAAGGAACTGTGCATGCGCTAGCTCGCGCACCGCGAGATTACGGCACTCTGGCTGTCTGACGTCGGGGAGAAAGGAGGAGATTCTGAGGATGCAGGGCAGTGCTGGGCTCCTTCACGCTGGACTCATCTCGGGGTAATTTGCATACGGATCAAATCTTTTTTTTTTTCCGCAATAAAAGCACGCAGAGCTATGGGGACTGGGTATTGCGGATGTGCTAGCGGCCATCTAGCAATCCATATCCTCAGCTCTATACACAAAATCCTGGTGACAGGTTCCCTTTAAAGGGGTGTTCCGGGAGTACAATATTGATGATCCATTCTCAGGATAGGTCATCAATAGCTAATTGGTGGGATTCCGACACCCGGCACAGCCTCTGATCGGCTGTTTGAAGAACTGTAGCGCATCAGTCTCTTCACAGCATAACAAGCACAGTGCTGTTCATGCTATAGTGGCTGTGCTTGGTATGGAAGCCAAGGCCCATTCATTTTCAAATAGGCCATATGACTGATGAACGGGACGTCGCTGGCCTAGGAAGAGGCTGGAGCTCCGCTGGAGGTTAGGGCATTTCGACGTTTTAATTTTTTGTGAGGCATGATCTTTTACTTTGTTTTTTTTTTTATGTTACACAGGACTACGAGCCTTTCCAGTAAACTTATGGAATTCAATCTGGGGACGGACAAGCAAACTTTCTTGTCCAAGTTGATCAAATCAATTTTCATCACCTACTTGGAGAACTACATTGATGTAGAAATTGGTTACTTAAAAAGTCGGAGTTCGGCGATCTTACAGCGATATTACGATTCCAAGAACCATCAGAAGAGACCCATCGGATCTGGAGGGTGAGTGGCGAATTCACACAGTGTGATCCACTTCATAGGGAGCCTTGGATGTAGACAACAGTCTTGTAGATGACCCTTTTGTGTTCACTGACAGAATTCAGGACCTGAAGGAAAGGATTAGACAGCGCACTAATTTGTCTTTAGGCCCAAGCATAGAGACTCATGGTGAGACCTTCTTGGCACAAGAAGTGGTGGTGAACCTCTTACAAGAAACCAAACATGCTTTTGAAAGATGCCATAAGGTAAATCCCACCATTTTTACAACTTGACATAAAATCTGAAGCTCATTCCTTGCCTTGTGTTATATTCCTTTGGCAGGTTTTATTTTATTATCTTGCTAGGGGACTCTTTATTGTGTCAGGGGTGACAGCAGTAGAGCGTAATCGCCCTTTATTCTCTTCTTGGAACTACTTCGATCTGATGACCCCCGTCACATCTGGTGAATACCCCATTCCATATACCCCTTGGCTCCTGCTTTGAGTCACACACAAGGCGATGTATTAGGGCAAATTCACATTCTGCAGATTTAGTTGCAGAACTTTGTGACCGTCTCATTACTCTGAATGCAGCGTGCAGGAATCCACTCTTTGCCGCTAAAACTGGTCCCATTCCAATGAATAAAACAGATTTTCAGTCGCAGAAATTGTCTGCAACCAATTTACCGCTTGTGAATATACCCTTAAAGGGGTTTTCTGGGAGTACAATATTCATGACCTATCCTCATGATAGGTCATCAATATCTGATAGGTGAGGGTCTGACTCCCAGCACCCCCACCAATTAATTGTTTGAAGAGGCTGCATCTCGCAGCATGTCAAGCACAGCACCGCACGTTTACTTAAATGGGCCTGAGCGGCATTTAGGCCATGTGACTGATGATCGTGACATCACTGGCCTGCCGGGAGTTGAATCCCCCACCACCTATTCTGAGGATAGGCCATCAATATTATACCAACAGAGAACCCCTTTAAAAGGCATCTGTCAGCAGATTTGTACCTATGACACTGGCTGACCTGTTACATGTGCTCTTGGCAGCTGAAGGCATCTGTGTTGGTCCCATGTTCATATGTGCCCGCATTGCTGAGAAAGATGAAGTTTTAATATATGCAAATAAGCCTCTAGGAGCATCGGGGGCGTTGTCATTACTCCTAGAGGCTCTGCTCTCTGCAACTGCCGCGCCCTCTGCACTTTGACAGGACCAGGCAGTGAAAACGTCATAAAGCCTAGCCCTGTCAAAGTGGAGAGGTTGCAGAGCCTCTAGGTGTAACAGTAACGCCCCCGTTGCTCCTAGAGGCTCATTTGCATAAATTAAAACATCATTTTTCTCAGCAATGCGGGCACATATGACCATGGGACCAACACAGATGCCTTCAGCTGCCAAGCGCACATGTAACAGGTCAGCCAGTGTCGTAGGTACAAAACTGCTGACAGATGCCCTTTAACAATCCTTTGAGTAGCTGCTATATAATACTATATTTCCCCTGCAGCAGCCACTGCTGGGACGTCTATTTGTAATGTAATGGGCATCGCTGTATGTATGCAATATACTAATCACTAATTTTGTATGTTTTCAGCTTTCTGATCCATCCGATCTCCCGAAGAATGCATTTCGAATATTTTCAATACTTGTTGATTACTTGTGCATTGAGCACATTGATTATGCCTTGGAGATAGGATTAGCAGGTAAGGGTTTTGTACTGTATAATGCTTGTATACATCTTTGTCATGAGGCTTAATTTCCACTACTGCCATTTCTGTCAGAGATGTTGTTCTGTATTAGAAGAACATGGCTGCTTTCTTCCAGAAACGGTGCCCAGTCTGTCCATGGATACCATGACCAGTAATTAGCTGCTGAATGGTTAATGTGTCTACAAGCCTTAGGTACATGTTAAGGTTAAGGGGCTGACAGCTATTACTCCGACATATATATATATATATATATATATATATATGCACACCCTGCTTGGCTAAGCATGCATGTTCTCACTGCAGAGATGGGCGTAAGCTGCTTCCAGCCACAGAGGCTTATCTTCCTTGAATACAAAGTGTTGGGCATGTAGAATTTCAACCTCCCCGGAGATCTGGTGCTGGTGGAGAGTTGGGACACCCACATAAACATTAAACAGTCGTCCTGTTCCACCAGATTCAGTTGGTTCGACCGACATTGGTCTAAGCGTACTTTCACACTAGCGTTTTTTTTCTTTTCCGGCATAGAGTTCCGTCCTAGGGGCTCTATACCGGAAGTAATCCGTTCAGGATGCATCAGGATGTCTTCCGTTCAGTCATTTTGACTGATCAGGCAAAAAAGAAAACCGCAGCATGCTACGGTTTTGTCTCCGGCGAAAAAAAACCTGAAGACTTGCCTGAATGCCTTATCCGTCATTTTTTCTATAGGAATGTATTAGTGCCGGATCCGTCATTCAAAATACCGGAATGCAAAAGGTGAAAAAAGTAAATGCCGGATCCGTTTTTCCGGCATGACACTGGAAAGACTGATCCGGCATTTTAATGCATTTTTAAGACTGATCATGATCCTGATCAGTCTTACTGATGCCATCAGTTGGCATACGTTTTGCCGCATCCGGCAGGCAGTTCCGGCGACGTGTGAAAGTAGCCTTATGTGTATGGACATTTTTAGTACTTGCCTACCATGAAATAAATGAAGTGTGCAACTGGTGAGAGTATGACGCCACCAGCCAGCTTACACTGAGATGCAGATCCTAGGACGTTTAAATATGCACTTTAAGGAGGAGCCGTCACCTCTCCTGACATCTGTTTTAGTAACTACTTGTATTCCCCATGTAAAAACAATTCTGGAGCCTCTATTCTTATGACTCTGTTGTGCCATTTCTTTATTATTCCTGCTAGAAGTTATGAATGAGTTATTGGCAGTTTACAATGACGGCCCAGCTGGGTGTTACCAGTTGGGAGTGTGTTCCTGCGTAGCTTGACACTGGCAGCATTGATTGGATAGTGTCAGACTGTACAAGGAACACACCCCCCCCCCCCCCCCATCTGGACCTTCATGGCAAACTTCTATAATTTCATTCATAATGTCCAGCAGGAATAATAGAGGAATGGCACAACACAGATTCATAAGAATAGATGCTCAGGAATTGTTATTACATGGGGAGTGCAAGTTGTTACTAAACAGCCATGTCAGGACAGGTGACAGGTCCGGTTTAGTAACCTTGTGAAGTAATGTACGGTAGGTGCACTTTTCTGCAGTTCTTTGAGTATTTGGATAGCACTGGCTCTGTACACTCAGGCCAGACACACATGTCTACTAAGTGTGTCAGTGTGAGGTCCCCCTCTGACGGGATCACACAGAATTATAATGATTTATAATGTGTGAACCTGAGAGTCCTGGGATCTATTGCAGTACTCTGACAGCATTATGTCAGTATAATAAAGGGTCACACAGCATTATAAATCAATATAATGCTATGTGATCCTGTCAGAGGAGGGTGGTGTCCGGTCTAATTCTCTCTGAGTGATGTCATGGATCAAAAACGCACCTCCTTTCTTCCAAAAGCGGCACCAACATGTCAATGGGTTGTATGTGATATTGCAGCTCAGCCCCATTGAAGAGGGTAGAGCTGTTCTTCAATACTACACGCAACCTGTGAACACGTGGTACATTTAGAAGAAAGCAGACACGTTTTTTACTTATGTTACTATGAACCAAGATAACCCCTTTATTAAAATGATTGCTTTCCAGCGATCCCTTCTCCCGACTCTCGGAATGCCAACCTATATTTCCTGGATGTCGTCCACCAAGCCAACACTATTTTCCATTTATTCGATAAGCAATTTAATGACCATCTCATGCCTTTGATAAGGTAAGTGCAAGAGCTCCTGATAAAGTTATTGATCTAGAGCAGGCATGGTCAACCTCTCCAGCTGTTGTAAAACTACAATTCCCACCATGCCCTGCTGTAGGCTGATAGCTGTTGGCAGTCCGGGCATGCTGGGAGTTGTAGTTTTGCAACATCTGGGAGCCTCAGGTTGGCCATCCCTGATCTAGAGGAATGGACGCCATCTTTATTTGCTCTTTCTCGTCTAGCTCCTCTCCAAAACTGACAGAATGTCTGCAGAAAAAGAAAGAGATCATCGAACAAATGGAGGTGAAGCTGGACACTGGTATCGACAGGTGAGTCACTAGCCGGTAGCCCATGGCCGGTCAGCTCCTGCACTGTAAGGTGCAGTCAGCAGTGCATCCTGGGAGTTCATCGGTCGCCCCACAAGCCACAGATATGAGATGTAATCACTTGACTGCCCTTTATTTGGAGACCTTCATTACTATTTTTTGTGATCCATCTGCAGGACACTAAATTGCATGGTGGGTCAGATGAAGCAGATATTGGCAGCTGAGCAGAAAAAAACGGATTTCAAACCAGAAGACGAGAATAATGTATTAATTCAGTACACAAGTGTAAGTTTTTTTGTTTTTATTTTTAAATTTTTTTTGTTTAGGACAAGACTGGTTAAGCTTTAGATTAGCAAAAAAAAAAAATCAGATATTAAGGGGGTTGTCCAGAAGTAGAAAAAAAGCTAAATGCTCTACTTTCTTTCTAAAAGAAGCACTACACCTGTCCATGGGCGGTGTCTGGTGCTGCAGCTCATTCAAGTGAATGGCGCTAAATTGCAATACAAGACACCACCCATCGGCAGCTGTGGCTCCGTTTCTTATAGGGCATCTGGCACACTGCGGATCCGCAAAACACCAGTCATGTGTGTCCCGCACTTTTCCATCGTGTACACCCTGCCCTGTTGTAAAAATGCTTATTCCTGTCTGCAAAACGGACTAGAATACAACATGTTCTGTTTTTGTGGGGGGGGGAAATGCAGATAATACAGATGCAGACAGCACACGATGTGATGCCTGTGTTTTTTTTTTTGTTGTTTTTTTTTTGGTGGCCCCCATTGAAACCAATGGGTCTGCATCCAATCCGCCAAAAAAGTGAAAAAAAATATATGGTTGTGTGCATGAGGCCTAAGAGAGTAGACCTATGAAACCCCAAGAATGAATGGTTGTGCAGACAACAACTTGGGCACAGGTTTATGCTACATCACACATTAGAGGATTTGGGGCAAGATAAAAGTGGTCGGAAATAGACTTGTTAACAAAATAAATATAACGTGCCAAGTAGGAGTTATTGGAATCGAATAAAACTTTCTATGTTTGAATGTCATAATGAGAGATATGATTACGATATTAGAGCTATAGGAGAAGTGTACGATCTGCTCTAGGACCCTGTTGGGCCACCTCTAGCCTACAAGATGAGATACGGTTGGGCATAGAGGCATACAGGTTCCCTTTTGGTATCCTGTGGCACATTAGCAGCTGGGCCTGTTGATCCTACACACTTGCTGACGCTGGAGTTTCAGCTGGTCCCATAAATGCTTGATTGGCGATAAATCTGGCAACCAGGCAGTCAGACGAAGTGAAGACATTGCTGGAAAACTCCTGTGTGCGTGCGAGCATTATCCTGCTGAAAAATGCCTGTTGGAAGCCCTGCCATGAGAGGGACACATGTGGGCGCAGGATGTCCTGCACATAATCGCTTAGTGTCCGTCGTATCACTACTAGGGGTGACACTGTCGTATACGATGGCTCCCCAGATCATCACACCAGCAGTAGGGGCAGTGTGTCATTCCATAGCAAAGGCAGGATTGAAGTGCTCACCACAAGGTCTCTGGGCTCAAACCCGACCATCGTCTGATCTCAGACAGAACCTGGATTTGTCTGTAATGAAATATGGTTCCAGTCCGTAGCAATCTAGGTTTCTCATTCACAACACCACTGCAAGCAAAGGTGATGGCGGCTTGCTGTCAGTGGCAGGACATGTAATGTCTAGGCATAGACAAGTGTGTGCAATGAAGGTGCCATCTGTGTTTGGATGGTGGACAGAGAAACTGAGGTCAGGACAGCCTACATAGCGGGCAGTTCGTCAAAACAACCATCCTGCTTCTCTCAATCCAATGGTGTGCCCCATCTCAAAGTCTGATAGCTGGGTAACATGTCTTCAAGTGCATTGTAGAGCCATGTCTAGCAGTCAACGATCTTTCACCAAGAGGTACACTACCCAAAAGTAGCTTCTTAGAACCTTTTTATACAGTAGCGGGGGAATCACTTTTACAACCTCTTGTGACAGGACCCAGTGTATAATCGCACCACATCTGTAATCATTTACATAACTGCATGCCGAGTTTTTCATCAATCCGACATTGTCTGGTTGCGGTATGTTTTTTTTTGTTAGTGAGTGTACACCCTGGCCCAAGGGGCTTCTGCTATGTAACATTCGCCTCCTTATACGTTTTTGCCCTGTTTATAGGCTTGCGCCAAAGTTTGCATTTACATTAGAAAGCAAGTGGAGAAGATCCGTAACTCTATGGATGGAAAGAACGTGGACACCGTGCTGTTGGAACTTGGGGTGCGTTTTCATCGCCTCATATACGAGCATCTGCAGCAGTTTTCCTACAGCTCAATGGGCGGCATGCTGGCTATCTGCGACGTAGCGGAGTATAGGAAGTGCGCCAAGGAGTTCAAAGTATGTAGTGTGTATATATATTCTAATATTCTGCTACCTCACTTTTATATTATACTGACTGTTCAGAACAGCGCTAAGGACATACAACATAACGGATTTCTCCTGACTGGAGCTTTGCGTTGTGCAGTTCATCTGTTATTCCTCCTAGAAGTTAGATTGACAACTGGTTGTTACCATATGGGGTGTCCCTATACACTAACCTCGTCCGATCACTTCTGGCTGTGGCAAAGGGGATTGTTAAAGGGATTTTCCAAGATTTTGATACTGATAACCTATCCCCAAAATAGGTGATCGGTGGAGGTCCGAAGTGAATGGGGCTGAGCATGATACCAAGCACAGCCGCTATACATTGTACAGCGCTGTGCTTGGTAACCATGAAGAAGGCCGTAGCACTCGCAACAACGCTGGTGTTTTCTCAAACAGCTGATCAACGGGGTTCCCGGGTGTCAGACCCCCACCTATCAGTATCAAAATTTCAGGAAGCCCCTTTAATACCCAATTGTCAATTTATGTATATACAGGGGGTAAAACTAGAGGAACAATACAATGCAGAGTTCTAAGAAAAGTTGCTCCAGAATTTTTTGAGGAATACAGACCGCTCAGGAAAGGTGACGGGTCTTCTTTGGTAGAAATTATAAATGAGGATAATGTGTGTAAATGAATAGTATATTTATTTTCTTGAAGTTGTGGTTCTAAAGTACAGTGGCCTTCTTTTAATCCAGTATCTGATAATCCAGAAAATCTGGTCCATTTTCCGGGACCACTTATCGATGTCAGATGTGGAATATGCAGCATAGTACAGTACAGCACGATGTATAAGATCACAAAAATCTCTGTACACGGGGGACTTTTTCTGTGGAAATCATCCTGCCATGTGGATCCATGTCTGCAGCATGTCAATTCTGTTTGCGGTTTTAGGGTCCATTCACAGATCCATGTGTGTTTTGCAGATCCACAAAACACGGAAACCGGCAATGTGCGTTCCGCATTTTGCAGACCGCACATCGCCGGCACTAATAGAATATGCCTATTCTTGTCCGCTGTTGCCGACAAGAATAGGACATGTTCTATTTTTTTTCGGGATCGGAATTGCGGAAGTGTGTGTCCGCAAAATGCAGAATGGAATTGCGGATGTGTGAATGGAGCTTTAGCCGCTGATTTCACCCTTTTCAAATGAAGAGTGAGATCTGCATCAAATCTGTTATTAGAATTGGTGCAGATCTTCTGTGGATTCACTTTCAACCGAAGAATGGGGGGCTGGACCTGTAAAGAAAAGCTGACTTACCTGCCTCCCGGTGCTGGCTCCTTCTCCTCCAGGCCTGCGCTGCTCCACCAGACACCGATTCACCTTGTGTCATGTGACGTCTTGTCATGATGTAATGGGAGCCTCACAGACCTAGAGGACACAACCCCTTTAAGCAGTTTTACTGTAATATCTTTATCAACAGGTTCCAGTCTGTACTGTGCTTCTTATCGTAGGGTCCTCCACTTGCCCCTTGCAGTTTTGTTATCGGGCACTGTAAAATATTTCCCTGTGCAGGGAGCTTCATGCTAAACATTTCTAGATCACATATGTAGTGTACTCATGAGTAAGTTGTCTTATTGCAGATTTTGTGGTCTGACTGTCGCCTTTTCCCGTTGCAGATTCCTCTTGTGCTTCAGCTTTTTGATACGCTGCACTCCCTCTGCAACCTGCTGGTGGTGGCCCCAGATAACCTAAAGCAGGTGTGCTCCGGAGAGCAGCTCGCCAGCCTGGACAAGAACATGCTCCACTCCTTTGTGCAGCTGAGAGCCGACTACAGATCCTCCCGCCTTGCCCGACATTTTAACTGAGCAGCTGCCTGCTGAGAAGGACTTTCTACAAGCTGAAGCTAAGCCAGGGCTAGAGAATAGCACAGCAGACACTCCCCGATACATAGACGTTTCTTTAGTTCTTTCAGCACGGTCGTGCGGCCATGTTTCATATTTGCTGCTCAGTGCGTTTCCTAGAAAGATGCAGATGTGTATTCTTTATGTGTTGTTCTTTAGCACAAGGCTGACCCATTTCCTCCCCCCCCTCACCCAAGAAAGAATGGAACTTTCTAACTCGCCAAGATAAGGGACAGTGGTCATCATAAGAAAGTGATGAAGTTGTGTTTCTTGTTATGTGCTGTCACATAACTATCACTAGATCCACCTGGGATGACACCCACCAGTGTGTACAGTTCTTAAAGGGGTTGTCCAGGACTTAGTCATTGCGTCACCTGAGGCTAGGTCCTCAATAAAGGATCAAAAAAATCAACTATTTTCAGAAGCTCCCGGCGCTGGGAATGGGCATGGGGGCCGCACAGGTCTGTCCGAGCCAGGTTACTGCAGCAATGTTTTATTGAAGTGCTGCAGTAACCAGGCCCAACCCTACAGAGATGTGGAGCTTCTAACTACAGCTTTTAGAAAGAAGGGATAGCCCATCTGCCTTTTAGCTAAATCCAGGGCCACGTCTGTTGCAAGTCAACAAGAATTTACAATGAAAATGGCTGATCACACCGGGGCCCCCTGCATTGCCACATGCTGTGTCTTGACTTTGGGGGTACCTGGAATGTTAACAGGGGTTCTATAAACTGAACAAATACTTGCTAAAAAAAAAAGTTTGTTCCTGTGCAGAGAACATGTTAGGACATTATTTTTTAACACAGGGGAGACCCTCTTTGGGGTTCTTTAGCATTTAGCCACAGCAGAGAGCTGGAGGATCAGACATGTCCATCTGAATTCAGTGGGCACCAGTGACGCTTTAGGTTTCTCTCCAGTGGGGTTACACTGCTGAGGAACACTTGCTGCCCGATTCCTCCCACAGATTTATAGCTGACCACTGGTGGCCTCAGCATAGCCTGGTGATCAGCTTATTTTGGGGGAAACCCTTGTACCAAATTGTCAACCCTGAGGTTTTATCATCTTGGACATTGCTGGAATATCGCTAGGATATGCCACCAATGTCAGGTACGGGTCATAAAGGTGAGACCCGCACCAATCACCAGAACGGGCCCCATGCACACGTAGTGGTCTCCATTCAATTCTGTGGGAGTGAGCACGCTCAGCTATTTATAGAAGTCACATAGAAATGAATGGCAAGCGTGGCCATCTCTCCATTCACTTCTATGGGACCATCGGAAATAGCTGAGCCAGAAATGAATGGAGGGTGGCTGCGCATGCACAGCTACCCTCTGTTCACTTCGGGGGTCCCATTCTGGAGAAAGGATCGGGTCCTTTTAAAGGGGTTTTCCATCTTATAAAGTGACATATTGCTAGAATACACTATCATTTTATGATTGGGGGGGGTTGACCAACCTTTGAGAACCCAGCCGATCCTGAGAATGAAGCGGCCGCAGTGTACCACTTCACACCCTACACTCTTTACCTGTACAGAGCCGCTCCAAGCCACCTGTGAATGGGGCAGTGTGCGGTTCCCTGCACGCTTTGGCGGCTGGGAATGCCATTGTACAGGGAAAACTTCAAGGGATTGCTACACTACGTCACAGCTGCAGCTCCTTCACTCAGTGAAGGTGCAAGTCCCAGATTTCGGACCACCGCGATAATAAAACAAAAGTCATAATTCTACCAATCTATCCTTGTATATGATGGGAATACCCCCGTTTGGTTGAATTGCACTGAGCTTGTTGCTTTTTGTTAAGTTTTCTTATTGCCTCCTGCAATTCATAACTCCTCTCTATTCTCCGGATTGATTTTTTTCTCAGTTCAGGTTCTAGGTATTCAGGAAGCGAAGACGCACTCATTAGATTATGTCAATTTGCTGCATTAGGTTGTGCACATTTGTCGGGTTTATGCGCGCTCTATACCCTTTGTCATTGTACCCTAGCCATGTCACCACAATCCGATAAAAGGGCCTCATCCCCAGCCATAGAAACTGCAATTATTATTTTACAATATTCCCAGTACACAGCAAATTTTTGTGTTCCCCCTTCATTTTCAACATCGACTGGGTTCTCAGGTTGGACCCTCAAGGTCAATGTTTTTTTTACCTCTGCTTTTCACGCCACTCACTAAGAATGCCGGTAAATGGATTTTCTGGGAGATCAGTATTGACAGCCTATTTTCAGTATAAGTCATCAATATCTGATCTGTGGGGGTTCGACTCCTGCGCTCCTGTGCGTGCTGTGGCCTCCTCACAGCTTACTTAACACAAGGCCATACATTGTATAGCAGCCCAGACCCCATCCCTTGAATGGGACTGAGCTATGAGGCCATGTGGCCGACTAATGTGATGACACTGGCCTAGGAAGATAGGAGCACCATGGCCTCTTCTAACAGTAAAGTCAGACCCCCACCAGACAGATATTGATGAGCTATCCTAAGGACAGGTCATCAATATCAAATTCCTGGAAAAAACCCCTTCCTTTTTTTTTTTCTTTTACCCTATCATAACTAGAGATGAGCAAATCGACTTTGGCTGAAACATCCAAAGTCGATTCACATAAAACTTTGTTCTAATACTGTACAGAGCAGGATCTCCATACAGTAGTAGAATGTATTGGCTCAGATGAGCCGAAGTTATTGCATTGCGAAGTCTCGCGAGACTTTGCGTAATAACTTAATTAATTAATTTATACTGTAAAAAAAAACATTTCCCGAACTCGGGTTCAGTTCCGAGGTATCACTTGGAACCAAACCTGAGTTTGGGAAATGTTTTTTTACAGTATAAATTAATTTCTGAAGTTATTATGCGAAGTCTCGTGAGACTTCGCAAAGTAATAACTTCGGCTCATCAGAGCCAATAAATTCTACTACTGTACAGAGATCCTGCTCCGTACAGTATTAGAACGAAGTTTTATGCGAATCGACTTTGGATGTTTTATCCGAAGTCGATTCGCTCATCTCTAATCATAACCAAATACCAACTTCATTTAAAAAAGGGAAAGAGTAACTCAAGTTATTCATATTATATATATATATTTTTTTCAGTTTTTTCAGTTATTAGATTCTTACATAGCTTTTAAAGGAAATTCCCTTTTTTTCGACCACTCGAATTTACATGGGTCATAGACTGGTGGCTCTCCAGTTGCAAAGGAACTACAACTAACATCAGTCAGTTGTAGTCTTCCGATAGGTTGAACACCACGATCCGAAGGTTACAGGTTACTGATTTGACTCCAGTGTAAATTTTGTCTTATGTCGCCATTGAAGACTGTATCTCACAGAAGTGCTTGAATTTTTTTTATACTTTCTACACTTTCCTTGTGTGGACTTCTATTTTAAAGTTGTATAAATTGTATCTATGGCTGTATGGTTTCTTAATATATATTTAGTTATTATATTGTTTTTGGTGCATGATCTTTTTGTTCTCGTGCAATATCTCCTTATGCCCCCTGAAAGGACAGCAGCAAAAACATTTAGTATCTGTTGTAGTTTTAACATGTAAAGTGCTCCTTCAATAAACACGTTTCCTCTGTCTCCTTCTGTTATGGTGTCGTTATTATTATTGTGACAAACTAAAGCTAAAAAATACTAATTCAGTCCTTATTCCCCGCTAGTTTGTTAAAGGGAACCTGTCTGCACAAAATGCAGTCCAGCCTGTAGCATCTAGTAGAGCAGGAGAGGCTGAGCAGATTGATTATATCGTTTTGTGGGAAAAGAATCAGTAAAACTTGTCTTTTGTTTCTGAACTTACAGAGGTTATCCGGTCCCAAAATCTAAATTCTTTTTATGTGCTCCTAACACCCCTAACTAGCCCGATCTGCAGAGTGATGAGTCATAGACTGGCCCCGCCCCACACTTTTCAGTCTACAGGAGACACGCCCACTACACCTCCTGTGGTCATGCTACTACACCCAAACATGAAGCCAGCTAGTGTCTTGTCTCTTACTACATCACTGACTGGCCACAGGTTCTTCCCTCACCATCTAGGAGTGCAATAAACCGGAAGAACATCCAAATCCATCTGTATAAAACCCTATCAAGTACAATACAGCATGTTGTGTGTGTGATACTGCCTGCTGAGCTGTATATCTATTCCTATCTTGTATGATACTGTCTGGTGTGTATCTAAAGCTGCTTTCACACCTCCGGTTTGAGTTCCGACAGAGAACAGCCTCCCGGAATTCTGAATGTCCGCCGGCCCCATTCGGTATTGGGCTGCATTCTGTGGTTTGTGTCCGGCCAGTTCTCCGCTTGTCTGCGAGAACAGCCATTCCGGAGTTTCACTACTGCCCCAGTGACATCCTCAGTGACACGCACATTGCCCCATAGTGCCATCCATTACTGCCCTTACAGTGTCCCACATTGTCAAAGTGCCTCAGTGACATTCACGGTGCCCAACAGTTACCATCCATACTGCCCCAAAAGTGACATCCACAGTGCTCAACAGTGACATTCATAGTGCCTTAGTGACATCCAAAAGTGTCCCACAGTGACATCCATTCTGCCCCACTGACATCCACGGTCCCTCAGTGACAGCCATGCTGCCCCAGTGACATCCATACTGCCCTTACAGTGCCCCATAGTGACATCCACGGTGTCATGCTGGAGTTTCACTGTATCTAAGGCTACATGCACACGACTCTATGTGTTTTGTGGTCCACAAATAAAAACGGATAACGTTCCGTATGGCATCCGTTTTTTTTTTTTGCGGATCTATTGTAATAATGACTATCCTTGTCCGCAAACTAGAAAAAAATAGGACATGCACTATTTTTTTTGCGGAGCAACAGAACGGACATACTGATGCAGACAGCACACGGTGTGCTATCCGTGTTTTTTGCGGACCCATTGAAATGAATGGGTCTGCATCCTACCCGCAAAAAAACCTGAACGGACACTGAAACAAAATACGGTCGTGTGCATGAGGCCTTAGTCTATCATCTGCTACAGTCTACTGTTCCTGGATCAAAGATTCTCATGTGAGTTCCGGTAATACAGAGGGGAGAGCAACTATAGATCTATATTATATTTTTCTTGCTCTAGTGTGATACTGCCTACTGGAATTGTGTATCTAAGGCCTCAAGAACATGACCGTAGCTCTACAGTGCGCCAATGACATTCAGTGTCCCACAGTGACATCCTCAGTGACATGCACATACTGCCCCAGTGACATCCACATTGCCCTGAAGTCACATCCTCTTCACCATCACTGGATGGCAGCCTAACGGATAAGGCAGGGGTGACCTATAAAAGAAGACAAACTGTAATTGCGCATTCACGGCGCAGGAAAACAACTGTTCATTATGGGGTAAGTCGCTCAAATATTTGAGTGGACACATGATGTTATTTATTCTACAGTAATTTCTATTTAAATGGTAATTTGGTTAATCTAGTTAACAAGGAACATCGCGCCTATATTAATCCATAAATTAAGTGTTTGGTGTCAATTTTTCAAGGGAGCTTCTGGAACCTGTGCCACCATGCCCTTACAGTGGCCCACATTAACATTCAAAGTGCCACAGTGACATCCTCGGTGCCCCAGTTATATCCACAGTGCCCCACTGACATCAACGGTGACAGTGTCCCACAGTGACACCCACATTGCCCTGAAGTCACATCCACAGTGACATCCTCGGTGCCCCAGTTATATCCACAGTGCTCCACTGTGACCTCCATACTGCCCCACTGACCTCAACGGTGAGAGTGTCTCACAGTTACATCCACATTGCCCCGAAGTGACATCCTCAGTGCCCCACTGCCATCCATACTGCCCTTAAAGTGCCCCAGTGACATTCAGTGTCCCACAGTGACAGCCATACTGCTCCAGTGACATCCGCATTGCCCTAAAGTGACATCCACACTGCCCCAAGGTGACATTCACAGTGCTCCCGTGACATCCATACTGCCCAGTTACATCCTCAGTGACATGAACAGTGCCGCTCAGTGACATCCATACTGCACTTACAGTGCCCCAGTAACATTCGGGGCAGTTACATCTTCAGTGACATAAAAAGTGCCCCACAGTGACATCGACAGTTGGCATTCAGTGTCCCACAGTGACATTCACAGTTCCCCAGTGACTTCCATTGCTCCACATTGACATCCAAAGTGCACTGGTGACATCCACATTGCCCTGAAATTACATCCTCGGTTGCCCATAGTGACATCCATACTGCCCCAGTGACATTCACATTGCCCTAAAGTGACTTCCACAGTGACATCTTCAGTTC
The DNA here is from genome assembly GCF_014858855.1 of Bufo gargarizans. Classification (NCBI taxonomy): domain Eukaryota; kingdom Metazoa; phylum Chordata; class Amphibia; order Anura; family Bufonidae; genus Bufo; species Bufo gargarizans. The sequence continues at coordinate 37,482,617 of NC_058090.1, read as the reverse complement.
CCCACAGACACAGCCATGCTGCCCCAAAGTGAGATCCACAGTGCAGCAGTGACATCCTTAGTGCTCCACAGTGACATCTAAAGTGCCGCATTGATATCCACTGTGCCCCACAGTAACATTCATAGTGCCTCACAGATACATCCAAAGTGAAAGGTGAAAGGCTCAGTGACATCCAAAGTGTGCCACAGTGACATCCATACTGCCCCAAAGTGAAATCCACAGTGGACCACTGACATCCCCCCCCCCTTCCCGAGACATGCACAGTGCACCACGGAGCAATCCACAGTGACATCCAAAATTAACCACAGTAAAATCCCCAGTGCACCACAGTGACGCCATGCTACTCCAAAGTGACATCCACAGTACCATCCATTCTGCCCTTACAGTACCCCACAGTGCTCCACTGACATCCACGGTGACATCCATACTGCCCCAAGATGACATCCTCAGTGCCCCAGTGACATTCACAGTGCTCCACAGTGACGTCTACATTTCCATCTATAGTGCCCCACAATGACATCCACAGTGCTACCGTGACATCAGCGGTGGCATTCAGTGTCCCACAGTGACATCCACAGAGCTTCATTGGCATCCACAGTGACGACCAAAGTGCACCATTGACTTACACAGTCCATAGTGCACCACGGAGCAATCCACAGTGACATCCAAAATGACCCACAGTGCCCCAAAGTGACATCCACAGTGCCCCAGTGACATGCTCAGTGCCCCGGGGACATGCTCAGTGCTCCAAAGTGACATCCACAGTGCCCCACAGTGACAGCCATACTGCCGCAAAGTGACATCCACAGTGCCCCACAGTGACAGCCATATTGCCCCAAAGTGACATGCTCAGTGCTCCAAAGTGACATCCACAGTGCCCCACAGTGACATGCAAAATGCCACAGTGACATCCACAGTGCCCCAAAGTGCAACAGACCGGTGCACAGGGGATAGTGAGTGTGGTGGTGGTGAGCTGGTAGGTGTAGTAGTTCATTTACTCACAGTTAAGTTGTCCCCTGGGTCGGCGAGCAGTGGGTGGGAAGACAGCCCTAAATCCTCCGGGGCACTCTCTGTTGCAGGGAACACCAGCCAGATGGAAGTTGAGGAGTCCTTGATGGTAGTGTGTAAGCTTAGGGTGCTTTGGTGGCTGGGCCCCTGTGTTTGTGACGCCAGCACTGTAAGGTGCAATTAAGAGATGGAGCAGAAGAGTGAAGAACGAGGCAATAGTTAAACCAAAGAGGAACTTTTCTTGTCAGATGTAGTAAGGCGTCCAATATCATCACTTTGTCTTGCATACAGATGGCAAAAAGGGTAAAGCTGCAAATCCAAATCAGCAGGCTCCTGGAGGTGAAGTGTAGAGGTGAGCTCCAGCTCACGTTAGTAGAGGTGATGTTCTTACTTGTACTTGGTTCCTGATCTTGCTTTTGTCATTCAGCCTTTCAATAGAAGTTTAGATCCTCTGTAAGTAAGTATTCTGACAGATGGCCTTTCTGTCCGTAAATACGGTGGGCAGCCCGTAGCTTAGAAACTCTCCACCTAATGCAAAGGTTACTAAAACCTGATAAACGGCAGTTATCTTCCTTTGCCAATAGTCTATAGTTCAGTAATCCAGCAACCCAAGGGCGATATCCCTCACGGCAGGCAAACTCTCTGCTTCATTATTTTAAAAGGTTGCGGTCCTCAAAGTGATAATCCACTTTATACCCCGGAAGGGTAATCCACAGTCTAGGATCAGATAGTCCTAGTCTTGGACTCAAAGGTTGAGGTTAATTGGTTCTCCAGGCTAGGCCCAGGAGAACAGAGACAAGCCTGTCTCCTCTCCTTCCTCCCAACTCCTAATCTTCCTCTAACTTCCTGTGGCTGCACTATATAAATGGTGTGATCGTGACCTCTAGTGGTGGAAGTATGTAATGCATGTTACCAGCCTGTAATATGGATTTAGCAGCATAGACAAAGAAATAGTGCAAAATAACATCATACTATACATAACAATTTGGAGTGGACCATATGTGGGACACTACAAAAGTGACATCCAAAGTGCTGCACATTGAAATACACGGTGCCCCAGTGACATCCCCTGTGCCCCACAGTGACATCCAAAGTGCAGCGTTATAGTCCACTTTGCCCCACAGTGCCATCCATAGCGCTCCACAGTGACGTCCACAGACATCCACAGTGCCCCAGTGATAAACTCAGTGCCCCACAGTGACATCCAAAGTGCCGAGTTGAAGTCCACTTTGCTCTACAGTGACATCTATACTGCCCCAAAGTGACATCCACAGTGCCATCCATACTGCCCCACAGTAACATCCACAGCGCTCCAGGGACGCCCACTGTGATCAACAGTGACATCCACAGTGCCCTACAGTCAGGAGAGGGCTGGCAGCCTTAGTCCTGGGGGCAAATCCAGTCAAGTGGCCAACTTCTTAGCCCCGCCCTTTATTAAAAGCCCCTCCTACATATAATAGGCCACTCCCAACAAACACTGTACAGCTGACATTCTATAGTTGCGGCCTGTCTCTACACATCATACGGAGAGGGGAGGACTGTCCTGGCTGCACTGCCTGCTTATACAACAAGCTACAGCCAGGAAGCTCCTCCGCTCTCCTCCCTGCCCAGATCCTGCTCAAGGCCTGTGGTTCCCCCCACCATCTGTCTGCTTCCCCCCTTGGCCCTCCTCACCCAGCTCTGAATCCTCCTTCTGCATACGGCAGGGGGAGGAGCCGGAGCATCTCCTCTCCTACATAGCACCACATACCTCTTACATCCAGTGATGTCACCTTTGTTGTAGATGTTCTCTTTCCTCATCTTCTCCATTCAGACCAGACCGCCATGATGATTTTTCAGCCATCTCCCGTCTCTGCGGAGGTTGACAAACAGACATTAGTTTCCCACATTTCCATCATCTTCACATCTTCTGAACACCCTTTCCGGCGCCCCGAATACTATACTGCAGAAACAGTCCCTCTGGAAATACTACTGCCACACAGATAGTGCCCCCAATACTGTGCCCGCTGTGCCCCCAATACTATACTGCAGAAACAGTCCCCCTGGAAATACTACTGCCACACAGATAGTGCCCCCTTCAACAATTATTGGCACACAGTGCTCTAAAAAAGTTAACTGCGCCCAGACACTAATAGTATAAAGATAATGTCCCCCAAAAATAATTGTGCTAAGCCGATACTGTGCCAGGGTGCCCCCCAAAGTAACAGTGCTCCCCCAAATCCCACCAATAGAAATAATTCTCTGCCAGACCACACTTAGTAGTAATAATGCCCCTATAGTACCCATACTAGTAATCATGTTCCTCATCGCCCCCCACTAGTAATAATTCTCCCTATAATATGACAGTACATGAAATACCCCCGCTTAGTGCCCGCAGTTGAGCTAATGTCCCCATAATGTATGCCAGTATAAAATACCCCTATATAGTGCCCCAGTAAATGCCTTCATAGTGCTCCTCTCCCCCTTCCACATAGTGTCCCTCATAATATGCCAGTAAAAAAATGCCCCTTCTTAGTGCTCCACTCCCCCATAGTACCCCCAAATAATGCCCCATATTGCCGCTCTCCCCTATAGTGCCCCCCATAATGTGCCAATAAAAAAGGCCCCTTTAGAGCATGCACTTCCCCATAGTGCCCCCAAATAATGCCGCTATAATGACACCAGATGCCCCATAGTGCCGCTCTCCCCTATAGTGCCCCCATAATGTGCCAATAATTAAAAAAAGTCCCTTTAGAGCCCTCAGATACCCCCATAGTGCTCCTGTCCCCCATGGTGCCCCCCCATAATGTGCCAGTAAGAAGTGCCCCCATAGTGCCCCCCCCCAAAATGGGCAAGAAATAAATGCCCCAAGAATGCCACCCAAAAAAATGGGGCTGTAAGAAATGCCAGCTCCCCCCATAGTGCCAGCTCCCCCCCATAGTGCCAGCCCCCCCCCATAGTGCCAGCTCCCCCCCATAGGGCCAGCTCCCCCCATAGGGCCAGCTCCCCCCATAGGGCCAGCTCCCCTCATAGTGCCAGCTCCCCCCCATTGTGCCAGCCCCCCCCCCCCCAGAGTGCCAGCTCCCCCCTTAGGGCCAGCGGCCTATCAGAAGAACAGGGGAGGGAGACGCCTCTCCCTCCCCTGCCCCACAGCACAGCCATCTGTATCGCTCTCCTGAGGACAGCGATACAGATGAATATTGAGATGAGCACTTCCACAATGGAAGCGCTCATCTCCTACTGCCCGCCGCCACTGCTGCCCGCCGCAATTACATCCAGGACCGCGCCGCCTGTTGTGATCGGCTGTGCGGCCCTGAGGTATTGAAAAAAAATAAAAAATATAATTTTTTTTTTGTTAAAGACAGCCCAGCAGCCATTCTTTTAAGGCGGTCTGGGGGGCAATTGCCTCCCTGCCCCCCGTCCCAGCCCGCCCCTGCCTACAGTGACATCCCCAGTTCCCCAAAATGACATCCACAGTGCCCGACAGATACATCCACAGTGCCCCAGTGACAGGCTCAGTGCCCCAGTGACAGGCTCAGTGCCACAGTGATATCCACAGTGCCCAAGTGACATCCATAATGACATCCTCAGTGCCCCAGTGACATGCTCAGTGCCCTACAGTGACATATTCAATGCCCCAGTGACATCCACAGTGCCTTAGTGACATCCACAGTGCCCCAACATCCAAAGTGACAAATCCTCAGTGCTCCATTGACATCCACAGTGCCTTAATGACTTAGTCACATCCAGTCTCCCACAGTGACATCCACAAACAGTGCCCTATACTGATGTCCATAGTGCCTCACTGTGCTCCACAGAGACACCCAGAGTGACATCCATACTGCCCTACAGTGACATTCACAGTGACATCCATAGTGCTCCTTTGACATCCTGTTACATCCATACTGCCCCACAGTGACATCCACAATGCCCCACAGTGACATCCACAGTGCCCCAGTGACATCCATAGCATAGTACAAAAGAAGTATTGTGGAGTCGCACTCACCAGAACTTGTGGTCATCCGGAATGCAACAGCCTGCCTGGAGTCCTACATCTATCAGGGCTCCTGAACGTACAGTCCAATAAATGAAGATGGAGGCAGCATGTACCGGGCATCCATAGCATAGTGACAGCGCAGAGGCTTATCGATATGTTCTTACTCATGCACAGCACCTATATCATTCCATGCATGAGTCAGTAAAGTACAGGCTTCACACAGAAGCCTGTGCACTGACATCGCCAGACAGCCAGCTGTTAGAAATTATGGAGGTCCCGGCGCATGCGCAGCAGCGGTCAGGGGGCAAGGAAGGCCGGCAGGAGGTGGTGACACGCCGGCTCCTGATGAAGATGGACTTGGACCAGAGGCCCTGAAAATGCAGAAGGAATGGTCACATGACTGTGAGTAGGATCCTGGAAACGCTGGTGCTGCTGTGGTTAAGTATTGGTCCCCTTTAAGATGGCCCCCATGTACAGCTATCAGTAACTGACGGCTATCTCTGTACACACACTTACACAGAAAATGCTATCAATCACTGTCAGCGACTGACAGCTACAGTATCTCACAAAAGCGAGTCCACCCCTCACATTTTTGTGAATATTTTATTTTATCTTTTCATTGGACAACACAGAATATCTGACACTTTTATACAATGTAAAGTAGTCCGTGCACGGCTTGTATAACAGTGTAAATTAGGAGTGCCCTCAAAATAACTCAACACAGCCATTAGTGTCTAAACTGCTGGTAACAAAAGTGAGTACACTTCTAAGGGAAAATGGCCAAATTGTACCCGATTAGCCATTTTCCCTCCCCGGTGTCATGTGACTTGTTAGTGTTACAAGGTCTGAAGTGTGAATGGGGAGCAGGTGTGTTCAATTTTGTGTTTTTGCTCTCACACCCTCTCATACTGGTCACTGGAAGTACAACATGGCACCTCATGGCAAAGAACTCTCTGAGGATCTTAAAAAAAAGAATTATTGCTCTATATAAAGATGGCCGAGGCTATAAGAAGATTGGCAACACCCTGAAACTGAGCTGCAGCATGGTGGCCAAGACCATACAGCGGTTTAGACAGGTCAAGACAGGTCCCACTCAGAACAGGCCTCCCCATGGTCGACCAAAGAAGTTGAGTGCACGTGCTCAGTGTTGTATCCAGAGGTTGTACAAGTGGTGCCAGCATTGCTGCAGAGGTTAAAGGGGTGGGGGGCTCAGCCTGTCAGTGCTCAAACCATACGCCACACACTGCATCAAATTGGCCTGCATGGCTGTCGTCCCAGAAGGAAACCTCTTCTAAAAGATGATGCACAAGAAAGCGCGCAAACAGTTTGCTGAAGACCAGCAGACTTAGGACATGGATTACTGGAACCATATCCTGTGGTCTGATGAGACCAAGATAAACGTATTTGGTTCAGATGGTGTCAAGCGTGTGTGGTGGCAACCAGGTGAGGAGTACAAAGACAAGTGTGCAGCGTCCCACTAGCATACATGGGCACTGCAAATCTTGCTATGATGTATGTTGTATCATGTTGTATTGCACTTTTGTATAAGGATCCCTGTTACCAGGCTGTCAGGTGCACGACACACATTCCACCACTAGATGGAGATAGCACCATAGTATATATATATATATATATATATATATATATATACTACTGTTAAGGCCTAGTGAGGCAGTTTGGAGTTAGAGTGTGGAAGCAGGAGGAGATGGAGTGAGGGGCAAGGGGGAAGGAGAGTACCCCCTCCTCTCAGCTCTCTCTTGGGCTCCACAGCCCAGAGGAGCCAATTCATGGTCTCAGTGTCAAGCAAGAAAAATAGGCAGAGGTGAAGCCTTTATTCTACCGTCTACTCTTCCAGAGAGCCAAGTGGATTTTACTAATGTTATTGTGGAAAGACAAAGGAAGGACAATAGCCATTATTCTAGGCTCTAGGCACCTTTGTAATAAGGTGAAGGTTTATTAGCTTCCGGCAGCCTCACCGTTACTTCAAGGACAGACAGGCCATCTGTTGCATCACTTGTGTGTAGAAGATAAGGACTTGAATCACCCTTACTGAGATTGGAGCAAGGTAAGGAGCTAAATACCTGTGAGTACACAACCTACTACTATAGCCTGAGACATAGCCACCTATACAGCCTGTTACTGGGATTTGCCACATCCAACCTACATGTTCATAAGAGACTGTTTATAATTGGATATAAAATTGCTGTCAAGATCCTGGTTATAGTAAAGTTCTTAGTTGGATTGAAACCCTGCCTCATTCTCCATACTACAACCACTCTCATCATTTTGCACCACCAAGGTGCTGACGTCACGACATTACCTAAGTCAGGGGCCCAGCCGCACAAGCACTCAGAAACCCAATCACCACCTGGCCGGTGTCCCCTGTAATAGAGTGTGCCCCAGATAATTTTGTGATGTTCTCCCCTTCACTGCACTTCTGGCCCAGGGAGGCATCTGTTAACCATGAGTACCCAATGAACAATTGTACCCTTCGGCCCACGTGAACCTCACGTGTTCTCCCCTGCGGACCAGCACGCTGCAAGTGTGTCTTGCCTACAGTCAAGCATGGTGATAAGAGTGTCATGGTTTGGGGCTGCATGAGTGCTGCTTGTTGTGGGGATCTACAGTTCATTGAGGGAACCATGAATGCCAACATGTACTGTGACATACTGAAGCAGAGCATGATCCCCTCCCTTCGGCAACTAGGCCGCAGGGCAGTATTCCAACATGATAACGACCCCAAACACACCTCCAAGACAACCACTGCCTGCCTAAGAAACTGAGGGTAAAGGTGCTGGACTGGCCAAGAATGTATCCAGACCTAAACCCTATTGAGCATGTGTGGGGCATCCTCAAACAGAAGGCGGAGGAGTGCAAGGTCTCTAACATCCACCAGCTTTGTGATGTCGTCATGGAGGAGTGTAAGAGGATTCCAGTGGCAACCTGTGAAGCTCTAGTGAACTCCATGCCCAAGAGAGTTAAGGCAGTGCTGGAAAATAATGGTGGCCACACAAAATATTGACACTTTGGGCACAATTTGACCAATTTCACTTAGTGGTGTACTTACTTTTGTTGCCAGAGTTTTAGACATAAATGGCTGTGTGTTTGAGTTATTTTGAGGGCACACCAAATTTACACTGTAATACAGGCTGTGCTTCGACTACTATCTTGAGTGTTGTCCCATGAAAAGATATAATAAAATATTTACAAAAATGTGAGCGGTGTACTCACTTTTGTGAGATACTGTATCTCTGTATACACACTTACACAGAGAATGCTATCAGTCACTGATAACACCTCCCCTGTGTACAGCTATCAGTTACTGACAGCTATCTCTGTATTCACACTTACACAGAGAATACTACCAATCACTGATAACACCTCCCCCTGTATACAACTATGCATACCCACTTACGCAGAAAATGCTATCAATAACTGATAACAACTCCCCGTGTGCATCTATCAGTGACTGACAGCTATTTCTGTACACACACTTACACAGAAAATACTATCAATCACTGATAACACCTCTCTGTGTACAATTATCAGTGACTGACACCTATCTCTGTATACACACTTACACAGGGAATGCTAATAACACCTACTCCTTGTACAACTCTCAGTGACTGACAGCTACTTCTGGATATACACTTACACAGAGAATTCTATCAATCACTGATAACTCCTCCCCCTGTGGACAACTGTCAGTGACTGACAGCTGCCTCTACATACACAGAGAATACTATCAATCACTTATAACACCTCCCCTCTGTACAGCTTTCAGTGACTTACAGCTATCTCTGTATACACACTTACACAGAGAATGCTATCAATCACTGATAACCCCTCCCATATGTATAGCCATCAGTGACTGACAACTATTTCTGTATACACATTTACACAGAGAATGCCATCAATCACTAATAACACCTCCCTATGTACAACTATCAGTGCCTGACTGCTATCTCTGTATACACACTTACACAGAAAATGCTATCAATCACTAATAACACCTTTATTTGCATGGTAACAGACTACAAACAAAATGTGTAGTCTGATCCTGTAGTCATCTTCCATTTCATATGTCCACTGGCTGCTATTGTAGGAATATGTGTGTATTTGTCATTCCCACTGTATGCCGTGTATCGGGGTGGGCTCCCCAGGATACAGCGAAGTCACGAACGAGGAAAACAACTCCACCACCAGCTTTTGCCTAAACAGAATTTTACTGAAACGTAATGAACACAACCACAAATGCTGTGAACATACAATAAATTTACTTACACCCAGCCCGGCACCCTCTGATGGATGCAGGAGGAAAGTGTGGTAATTTACCTACTGGCAGGCACAACTAAACTGCCACACCTTAAGTGTCATTTCCCTAAAAAAACAAGAATAACTGTTTCGGTGTGTGGCGCGGGCTAGCCTGCCATGCATAACAACGGCTTACAATCTTACAAAGCTCTACAGAATTCCCCCTCCTATAACTGGTCCCGTAGCACGTGCCTGAGTATTCCTTCTGAGCAAAATGCTAGCCTGGCTTCAGTTTGTGGGAAGTGTAGCAGCTCTCCAGTGTGAAATGTCACTTTAAGTTATGAAGTCCTTGCAATGGACAGTAGCAACACTTGTGGCCTGACACAGAGACCCTAACTAACTAACTACAGGCCTGGTCTCAGTCTCTAGGCGCCAACACTGTAATGAGGTGCGTGCACGATCTTACCGACCCGGGTTTGATCTGCATCTGCTGGTTACTCTGAACAGAACAAATGCCTCTCCAATAAGCATGCGATCCCGCAGTGTATGTAGCTTTGCTCCTCAGCTCTCATCAGCGTTCCTGGAAGCAATCCTCTTTCCTTTGGACAGGATCAGCTTCACTTAGCTGCAGCTATGGTCACTGATGTATGCTCCCACACCTGGATGCCGTCGGATCCTCTGCTGACACAGTTCCTCACTATCCGCTCCCTCTAGGATGGCTGCTCCCTTTCTCTTCCCCTCCAGGCTCTGTGTTTAACTCCACCTCTCATGAATATGGAAATATGCAGTCGGTAGCTGTGTTTAGGAAACAGCGGCATCTTGTGGCCAAACACCAGAATGTCAGACCAGATCATTTAATTTAATCTACACAAACAGTGTTCAGACAAGGAGAGCTGTTTCCCCATCTCACACAACCATTGTTGTCGTGTCAGTGTGTGTGTGTCGTGCCATCCCACACAGTTCTCTGGGTAGAAGGGTTAATGAGTTCTAGGCCACTAAGAAATGTTGGATCGGTCGCGGCTGCTCTTCACGTCCTGGTCCTGGCATATGTTGTATGTGCATCTCAGTCCTATTCAAGTGAATGGGCCGGGTCTGCAGTACCAAGCACGGGCACTGTACCATGTATGGCACTGTGTTTTGTATACTGCAGGGAGGCTGCTGCACTCACAGGAGAAAGCAGATCAGTGGCGGGTATCCTAACCCCCTCCGAGCTGATAGACCATCAATAGTTTAACTCCCCCTTTAAGAGGAAACGATGTATAGTTGCATCATTTTTAGTACTTTTCTAACATCCCCTTTAAAACATTGCATCGTTTAACATGAGCTACAAGATACTTGCTTAGGGTGTAACATCTTTCGAAGGTTTCATAATGAGAAAATAAATCTGAAAACTGAACTAGGTGCTGATATTTTGCCATAAAACAAAGCCCCTTCATTAATTTGGCGGGTCTCACTCTCTCTCGATGACTGCACAAAATTAATTAAAATAAATTGCAAAGTCTCAGGCAAGTGGCTTGTGAAGGTTGCCTGCTTCACTTTCTGATCCACCAAATCAATCCAAGCAGGAGCTCGTAACATTTCGCTCATAACGCAAACAGACGGGGGGGTCCGCTCGCTCACTTCGCCGTCTCTGCGTTACACGGCAGACCGCAATGATGCATTACAAATATTATATAATTATTTGCACTAATATTTGAGCAGGTGGAATGGATTAGTGCACGGTAAACAGCAACATTCTGATAACATGCAATTCCCTAAATGAATGTGTGCCATGCATCATGTCTAAATATTGTCTGGAATTCGCTTCATCCCAGATAGCACTGTGTATCCTCGCTGCATTGCAGGCTGAGTATGGAATTGGCGCTCGTTGTGGCGCTGTCACATTGCCTCAGTGTATAATTACAGAACACAATTCATTTTACAGCTGAAGAGGTAAACAAGCCAGGGTTTTACTATTTGATCATAATTAAAATTGTATCTTCTTGTAAGTAATTGCAAGTATTCGTATTTTTGAAAAATATTTTTTTTTTTTTTTTTAAAGGGTTATCCCACTATCAGACATCATACAGTACATGACAACCTTTTTCTAACAAAGCTAGAACCAGCCCTGGACCTCACATGGATCCAGAGATCTCCACATACATTGATCCAATTCTTCTGCTAGATTTATTTCAAGCTGGCAGCTCAGGGGCGGATCCTTTGTGATGTAGCTCTGAGGTCAGGAGCGGACTGGAAACTTAAAGTGGCCCTGGAAAAAATATTAAAAATGGGCCCGTTTTGTAGTTGGGTCCAAATTGATGGAAGGCAGAGCCAGCGATACCATATTGCAGCACATTATACCACGCCTACAGAGCCAAATACCACAGTCCATCACAAAATACGGCCAGCAGCACAAAATACATCCCCAAAAACTTCCACTGGCCGGCCATGAGGAGGGCCCAGGCGACCCCCTGGGCATCAGCCCACAGGGAAATTTCCTTGTAAGGTCTATGGCCAATCCGCCCCTGACTGAGGTGGTTCCTTCTGCTGCAGCTCTCTCCCCATTGCAACTCAGTAGACCGTTGAAGGATGAAACTGAGCACGCGTGTCCACCTCAGCGAGATGGACAGAGAAATTTAAAAAAAGAGCAAACAGCAGGTGGCGCTACACAGATAGATTTCATTGAATAACTCTGTAGCTATACTAAATTTTTAATTACATGCAACTGCAAAAGTATTCAAGTCCAGGCATTGGTTTGAAAACTGCAGAAAACTTTTCGTGGAACAACCCCTTCACGTAGTAACAGGTCCCCTTCAAGTTCTATCTCAGTAGCCTGATTATATACAAGAGGCTGATGAACATCCGGATGTTACCATTTTACTACAGTGCATCTGTTATTACTAATTACTTTACATCTAGGAGTTGGAGTCAGAGTTAGACTAGAAATACTTCAATTACTCTTACCGGTAATATGTTTTCCATGAGCCCATGACAGCACCTGTGAGAGATCCTCCTCCCTCCGGACAGGAAACAGGAACTTCCCAGATCTTTAAATTGGTCCCGTGCCTTCTACCTTCAGTATTTGACAAGATTCCTGGGACCAGCAACGCACCTATATATAGTGAGAACTAACAACATAGGCGAGAAAACATAATAGACAAAAAACTCTGCGCCAAATATATGCCAGGCATATCTCTTCTTTGGCACCATACTAAAGAGTAGACTTCTCTTTTTTCCCATTATTCTTTATATATAAAAAATAATATATATATATTTTTATTTTATTTTTTATTTTTTTTTTAATTAAGGGGGGGAATTATGTAGGTGCTGTCATGGGCTCATGGAAAACATATTACCGGTAAGAGTAATTGAAGTATTTCCATTACGCCCCATGACAGCACCTGTGAGAGACTAGACTAGATAACTATTAGGGAGGGACTGCAGCCTGCAGCACCTTTCTCCCAAAGGACATATCCTGCACAGATGAAAGGTCCAACCTGTAGTGTTTGTAAAACGTAGAGGGGGAACTCCACGTTGCAGCCCTACAGATCTGTTCTATGGTAGCGCACCCTTTTTCTGCCCAGGAAGAGGCTACTGCCCTGGTGGAATGGGCTGAAAAATCTGAAGGGACCTGACAATCTGATAGTGAATATGCCAAACCTATCGCTCTCTTGATCCATCTGGCTAAGGTACGGCTTGTAACCTTGGAGCCCCTGTTCTGACCCTGAAATTGAACAAAGAGTTGCGGGGTCTTTCTAAAGTCCTTCGTAGATTCTAAATACTCACAGACACACCTTCTAACATCTAAAGTATGAAAGGATTTCTCTCCTTCATTCTTTGGGTCCTGACAAAAGGAAGGGAGAACTATCTCCTGAGACCTATGAAACACCGACACTACTTTGGGCAGGAACGCAGGGTCTGGTCTGAAAACAATCCTATCCTCCAGAATCTGGGTATATGGAGGGGAAGAGGACAAAGAGGACAGCTCTCCAACACGTCTGGCAGATGTAATGGCCACTAAAAATACAGTCTTATAGGACAGCATCTTTAAGGGGATGTCCCCCAGAGGCTCGAACGGAGCCTTGGTTAGAGCAGAAAGAACCAGGTTAAGGTCCCATGGGGCTGACTTAGATCTAACTACAGGACAAAGTCTAGATGACCCCCTAATGAACCTTTTGACCCAAGGATGAGTAGCCAAACGAAAGTCAAACAGGACACTCAGTGCCGAGACCTGCACCTTGAGAGTGCTGGGTTTAAGCTTTTTGTTCAGGCCTTCCTGCAAAAAGTTCAAAATTAACGGGATGTTGGGCGAGTTCAAGTCTAAGCCTGGACCTGCAAACCGAAGGAAGGCTTTCCATACCCTCAGATAGATATCGGAGGTGACTTTTTTCCTACTAGCTAGGAGAGTCCCGATGACCTGTTCTGATAGGCCCCTAGACCTGAAGAAAGACCTCTCAAAATCCAAGCCGTCAGGTGGAGATTCTTGACTTCCGGATGATGTAGAGGGCCCTGATATAATAGGTCCTGTCTTTCTGGAAGCACCCAGGGATCTGCTATCGATAGTCTCCTCAACCAAGCAAACCAGACTCTTCTTGGCCAAAAAGGTGCAATTAGAATCACAGTCGCCTGCTCCCCCCTGATCTTCTGGATCACTCTGGGCAATAGGCTGATGGGAGGAAACGCATAGACTAGGCCCTTCCCCCACGTCTGTGAGAGCGCATCTGTGCCTATCGACTGATCCTCCCTGCTGAGAGAAAAGAACTTTTTGCACTTTTTGTTTTCCCCCGAGGCGAATAGATCTATCGTAGGAGATCCCCATAGGGCCTGTATTTGGTGAAACACTTCTTGATTCAGACACCAATTCGCCTGACTGAATCTGTGTCTGCTGAGAAAGTCCGCCTGGTGATTCTCTGAGCCTTTCAGATGAACCGCCGAGAGAGACAGAGCTTTCCCCTGCATTAACAAGAAAATCCTGGATGCCAGCTCCATTAGTTGATAGGATCTTGTCCCCCCTTGTTTGTTTATATAAGCCACCACCGAGGCGTTGTCTGATAGGATCCTGACATGTTTTTGAAACAAAAAGGGGAGACTCTTCTCTAGTGCGCACAGGACCGCTCTTAACTCCCTGGCATTTTGGGACTGAGCACTCTGGTCTTTTGACCAAGGACCTTGGAAAAACCCCAAAACTGAATGGGCCCCCCATCCCCAAGGGCTTGCATCGGTAGTTATTATTAATGGGTCGTGTCTCACCCACTCTACCCCCTGATCGAGGTTCGAAGCCTTTAGCCACCAAGCTAGGGATCGGGTTACTGACCCCGGGACCACAATCTTGTGATCTAGGGATAGCGACCTCCCATCCCATTTGGACAGAATGAGCCATTGCAGTATTCTGGACCTGAATTGGGCCCACCTCACTGCTGGAATACAGGCCGTCATCAGACCCAGAATAGACATCGCTTTTCTTAAGGGGACTTCCTTGATCTTGCTGAAAGACCTGATCTTTTGCTGAATCCCCTCTTTCTTGACTGCTGGAAGATAAGATTTCTGAGTCTGAGAGTCTAACAGGATGCCTAGGAAAACACATTTGGATGTTGGAATCAGGGATGATTTGTCCCAATTTATTAGCCAGCCTAGGCTCGTCAGGATCCCCAGGACCTTCTGTATGTGAGATTTCAGCTGCTCTGGGGACTGCCCTACCAAGAGAAGGTCGTCCAGGTATGAGACTATAATGATGTCTGACCTCCTTACTTCTGCCATTACCTCCGCCATCAGCTTTGTGAAGAGCCTCGGCGCCTGTGATACCCCAAAAGGAAGAGCTCTGAACTGTAAATGAACAATTGATTCCCCTATCTTCACTGCCACCCTCAGGTATCTTTGGGACAAGGGATGGATGGGCACGTGGTAGTAGGCATCTTTTATGTCTATTGAGGCCATCACACAGTTGGGGAACAGATGGAGGACCGTGGAGGAGATGGACTCCATCCTGAATTTCTGATAGGACAGATACTGGTTGAGACCCTTCAAATTTATAATCAGTCTGAACGTTCCGTTGGGCTTGGGGACCAGAAATAGGGTTGAATAAAATCCCTCTCCTTGCTCGTCCTTTGGGACTGGAACAAGGACTGCCTTTTCCAGGAGGCTGTTTATTTCCTCCAAAAGTGCCACCTGTTTTGGAGAATTTTGGCTTAATGAAGTAACTTTGAAAGTCCTGGGCGGTAGTCTCTTGAAGTCTAGGCGATAGCCTTCCTTTATAATATCCTTTACCCAAGCGCTTGCGGTAATATTTCGCCAGGCTGGAAAAAATAAAGAAAGACGACCGCCCACTTGGGGTCTGGCGTCATTGTTGAGTGGAACTTGAGGTTTGAGGTCTGGATTTAAACAGCACACTTTTTGATTTATCAGATCTCCACTCCCTCCTTTTCTTTTGATCCCCAAAAGCCTTCCTTCTTTCATTACTCCGAAATGGCTTCCCCTGTTTAGGAAAGGACGGTGCTGGAAAACCTTTTTTCCTATCGGATGCCTTATCTAAAATGTCATCTAAGGCTGATCCAAATAAAAAACCTCCTTGGCAAGGTAAGGCACAAAGCTTAGATTTTGAAGCTACATCGCCCTTCCACCCTTTCAACCATAACGACCTTCTGGCTGAATTGGAGAGTGCAGCCGCCCTAGCGGAAAGCCTCAATGAGTCAGCGGAGGCATCAGAGATAAAGTCCACTGCACTGGACATAGTTGGTATCGCCTCCAGCAGCTGATCCCTAGGAGTCTTATTCTCTATATGAGACTCTAATTCCTCCAACCAGAGCTTTAATGACCTAGCCACCGAGGTAGTTGCTATATTTGGCTTAAAGGCAGAAGTGGAAGCTTCCCAATTCTTCCTTAGGTATGCATCAGCCCTTTTGTCCATGGGATCTTTAAGGGACCCTAGATCCTCAAATGGGAGAGCTGACTTCTTATTTATCTTGGCTACGGGAGCGTCTACCCTCGGTACCTCCTGCCAAGCTGACACTTCCTGATCATCAAAGGGGTACTTTCTCTTGACCGCTCTAGGGATAAAGAATTTTTTATCGGGCTTCTCCCATTCACGTTTAATCAGATCCTTGATACAGTCCTGAATGGGGAAAACCCTAGACTTTTTAGGCTTTAGGCTCTCAAACATTAGCTCTGGTCTAGACCTGGACTCCTTTTCCTCCTCAAGCTCCATCGTGGATCTAACCGCCTTCAATAACAGGTCCGTATCTTCTGCTCTAAACAACGGCTTCCCTGTCAAATCCTCAGAAGAGGAATCCGAGTCTGCAATAGCGCCTTCCTCAGACCCAGAGTCCACAGCATCCTCCGCTACCGCCTGGGGCCTCTTATGCCTGGATGAGCTAGGCAGAGATTTTTTAAGCTCCTCTACTGACGAACGGACTTCATTTTTTACTAAATTCTGGATACTCTGTAATAAAGATGGCGACTCCTCGGCCACTAACTTATCCAGACATGGTTGACAACATGTCTTGGAGTAAGATGGATCCAGCTTCCTCTTGCAAATTCCACACTCCTTAGCTCTTTTGTGGGAAGCTTTCTTTGGGTGCTCTTTAGCCTGCATTTAATAAAACAACCCATCAGCTTAACCTGACCATAAAAACAAACAACTCCCCAAAGGGAGATGGTGGGGGTTAACCCCTCTTACCCCCAGGAGTACCATGCTTGGTTCCAAAAGCTGCTCCTGTCCGTCGGTGCGCTGTTGTACATCCCCTACTTCTTGCATCATAATGCTGCGTAAAGGGGGGCCAATTGAGGGCTGTAGACGCTTGTGTCCCGATCGATCTCTGCTGCTACTCACCACCACGCTGGCTGGCCGGCGTTCCCTTTTTCAAATGGGCCGCGCAGCGCCCCCATGTTAAGCTCCTCCCCTTCCGGCCGATGGAACGCACGCGTCACTTCCGGTGCGACGCGCACGTCCAGCACAGCCAGCCTCAATGAGAGGGGAAGACGCACCTCCCCCCTCATGCCGCAACTTCGCCGGCAGGCAGGGACACGAGGCAGCCCAGGCATCCCCCCATGGCTCCGAAAAAGGGAATGAAATGCAGACGCCGGGCTTCTCAGCGGCTCCTAGTGGAGACTTACGCCGACAGGTACCTCCACTAGGTTTCGGTTTTAACCCTAGAGGTCCTGCAGCCAAGAAATAGACCTGGAAAGAAATCCTCCTGTCCCTGGACAGGAAACAGGAAAGAACTGAAGGTAGAAGGCACGGGACCAATTTAAAGATCTGGGAAGTTCCTGTTTCCTGTCCGGAGGGAGGAGGATCTCTCACAGGTGCTGTCATGGGGCGTAATGGAAAGTTAGGCTTACCGGCTCCACCGCCCTGTGATTGAAATCAACCTACCTCATCATAGTCAATCACAATGTCCAGCATTTTACATAATACTGCTGCATTATTTTATCCAGTGAGTTTTAAAGATTTTGCTACTGAAGCTCCTAACGGAGACTCCAGCACGTATGTGAAGACAACTCAACTTGGATCCAGTCCTATTGATTTAAAGGGAATCTGTCACCGGGTCAATGCTGCCCTAACTGTGGGTAGCATAAAGTAGTGAGAAAGATTGATTCAAGCAAAGGGTCACTTACTTTTTTTTGTACATTGGTTTCCTGTTGAGCAGCTACAGTGGGACCCAAGCACGGGAATCAATGATGAGCGTCCTCAGTGGAGTCCTGGTATTGATGAGCTGCCGGCTGCCGCGTCCCCAGCACTTTTTGGCAGCTTTGTCTGTATTCATAGTATAGAAAGAAGCATGTTAATCACAGGCAGCATGGTGGCTTAGGGGGGGTTAGCACTGGTACCCTGGGTTAAAATCCAACATGAGACAAGATATGCATGGAGTTTGTAGGCCCTTTCCATGTTTGCATGGGTTTCCTCCCACACTCCAAAAATATACAAAATCGGATTCCTATAAAATTGACCCTAATGTGTGTTGGGGTCCCGAGTTTGCATTCAATTACGGACAACATATGCATGGAGTTTGTAGGTCCTCCCTGTGTTTGTATGGGTTTTCTCTGGGTACTCTAGTTTCCTCCCACACACCAATAACATACTAATAGACAAATTGGACCCTAGTGTGCATTATGTGTTGGGATCAAGTGCCTATATGGCAGCCAGTGACTTCCTAGGGAGTCGTCCCCACCCTCACAACTATCCCTGCGCTATAAGCCCCTGTGAGAAAAGCGTGTTACAGTTGTTTACCATTGTCATCATCTTTTTACGGGTTCTGCTGGTGCTTGTCACTAGGGATTTTAAGAAAAAAGTACAAACAAATTAGTGACTCATCATTTGAATCATGGTCTTTGTCACCCATTAATCCCACGCTCAGATAAAATCGTAACAGATTTCCTTTAAATGGCTGCATATAACACTACATGTGCATTGCAAGGGCTGCTTCATCGATTAACGTTGATCTCTGCAGGAACCTCACTGCAATAATATCTGAAGCCAGTTGTACATTTCCCCTGCTTCAGGCCAAGTATTAAATGCTGTTGCATGGAGGGCTGCATCCACCAGATTTATAAGCTGCCCTTTTTTAGCATCTCTTTGCTTCGGCTAATACATCAGGTCCATATGCCTTAGTAGCTCATGTAAGAAAAGGTGGTCTTCATAAGTGTTCCTCTTTCAATGATAAAATTCTGGCTTTCTGCAGCCACCACTAGAGGGAGCACACTAGGGACAAATTTACTACTGTGTTTAATAACAGCCGTATAAATCCAGTATGGAATTTTACATCTGACATGCTAACTAGACACCCCCTGTTCTACTCATGGACCATTTATAACTGTTGTTATTCCAAATTCTTTTATAACATTAATTTCTATGGAGAACAGATGGCACATGGGAAGTCATGTCTCCATTGAAATTAAAGGGATTGTCCAGTATAAAAATAAATAATAATAAAACATGGCTGCTTTCTTCCAAAAACAGCACCACCCCTGTCCACAGGTTGTGTGCAGTATTTCAGGTGTTCCCTGCTTACCGCTGCAGTCCCGGGCGCCTGTGTTCAGCGGTGATCTGTGGCCGGTGATTCCCATTCACCGCTGTAGTCCTGGGCTCTGTCTGTGTAGCTACTATCAGTTCTGGGATCTGCTCTACAGCTTCCTCTGAGCCCTGGCCACAGCATGCTTGCTGTTTGTTTCTTGCAGCAGGTCTCTAAGGGCCAGCACACGTCACTTATTGAGCTTTACGGGTTAGGTCATGTGACCTCACTGACCAATCCTAGCCCTCCTGCACATATATAAGGGGCTCAGTCCCCTTCCCAGATGCCTCAGTGTCAAGGTCCTTGTGTCCTTTTAGATTCCTGATAACCACTTGTATTTTTGTGTTCCTGACTCGTATTGTGTTCCTGGATTCTGCTACCAGTCTGATCCCTGCCTGCTTGCCTTGACTCTCCTGTTGCCGACCCAGATTGCCTGACCTGTACCTGTGCCACCTGTCCTGACCTTTTGCCTGTCTGACTACGCCTCTGCCTCATCCTTCGGTTCTGCACTGTTGCTCCTGGTAATGACCCCCGCCTGCTGACATCGCATTGTACTTCTGATACCTTTCTCAAGGTATCTCCTGGTCCGCCTGGACCAGCTGTCTCGTGTGCCTACCCTCCTCAAGAGGTAGCTACTTGGTGTTACCCTCGGGAAAGTCTATCCCCACCATCAGGGGTACTGTGAAGAATCAAGGGGTTCACTTAAATAACGCCCTTAGAGGAGGTAGGATACATGGCACAGTGGGTTCACACCTGCTGGGTCATGACAGCAGGTCTGCCACATTGACTCTAACTGAAAAGGAGCTGCAATGCAAGACACATCCCATGGACAGGGAGGTTGGCGTTTTTGGAAAAAACAGCCTATGTTTTTTGTAACCCTGGATATCCTGGCTCATTTCTTAGAAAAACACATGAGACATGACCATAGCCAAAGTAACTGGTGCCTTGACCTATTTATTCACTGGAGGACCTTGATGAGGTATCATCTCTTGTTCCTCACCTGGGTTACTTTCTGACAGTTATAAATTGTTGCTCTGCTTGACATGGTTCATAGACATTCCTTGGAATTTTTTGGAAATTGACTATTAAATATACAATTCTGAATATAGAACTGATGTCCTGTTTTTCTAAATGTTTAAAAACATATTTCTAAGACGTTTGCTATATAATATCTTGTGCATTTCAACTGTTATTACTTCTAAATGGTTCCCCTTGTAAACCTCATGAGCGGTGCAAACTACAAAGGAACTGAACTCGTCACGTAACAATTGAATAGCATGATACCTTTTTTTAAGTCCCCAAATTGGTCACATGGGTGTCACTTATTTAAAATGTACCTGTATAGTATGTGGCTCGGGGATGATGGATTAAGTGTTCTTGAAGCTGCCAGAACAGCATATGATTTAACAAGGATGACTGAGCTGTTCCGATAGAGAATCTTGCAAGTATGATTTTCACCTCTCCCCTAATGTGCCTCAGAAAACACGGGTCACAACATCAGCCTCTTACATTATGGAGACCCCTTCATTTACCGGAATTGGCTCTTAAAATTAGACATTTGGAAAATACAAAATATTGCTTCTCCTCTTTAGTAAATCCTTTAAATATCCCAAACAGCGAAAGCATAAAATCTGCTTAGAAAAATTCTACAAGTGAACCAAAAAGTGCAAAACAAATCCAAATTTTCAAACAGGTTATCCACAGGGAAGTACAGAGGTGTTGAATCAAGCGTGATTGCATGCAGTTGCGAAGTTTCGGGGTCCACCCCCTTAATGAAGCATGGAGACAGACCGCGAAACATCAGGGAAACCACTGCATTACAGCATAAAAACCTCATACCATCTGTGAAACATGGTGGTGGTAGTATCATGGTTTGGACTTGTTTTGCTGTATCTGGGCCAGGATGGCTTGCCATAGTTGATGGAACAATGAATTCTGAATAATACCAGCAAATTCTGAAGGAAAACGTCAGAACATCTGTCCGTGAGCTGAATCTCAAGCGAGAACGTGGGTCATGTTGCAAGAGAATGACCCTAAGCACACAAGTAGTTCTACCAAAGAATGGCTAAAGAGGAATAAAGTTAAAGTTTCGGAATGGCCAAGTCAAAGTCCTTTTCTTTAATCCAATAGCAGGGGCGGACTGGAAACTAAGAGTGGCCCCATGTTGCAGGCGGGTCCAAATTGACAGAAGGCAGGGCAACATAATTAGTCAGGAACAACATAATTAGGCAGGGACAACAGAAGTAGGCAGGGCCAGCAATACCATAGTGCAGAGCAATATACCGCCCCAGCTAAACCAAATACCACAGTGCAGCACAAAATACCACCACCTGTGCCACAGTATTGAACTGTATCACTGTCTTGAGGACGTCGATATAGTTGAATTCAGGAGGGCACCTGCGGCTGCTGAACAGGTGTGTAAGAAAGAACCAGATCATTATGTACCCAACACGCTCCCGTTAGGAGGGCATGGGTGGCCCTCCTAGGCATCGGCCCATCAGAAAATTTCCCTGTAGGGTCTAGGCCAATCCGCCCCTGTCCAATAGAAATGCTGAAGTGAGCAGTTCATGGAAGGAAACCCACCAACACAGCAAAGGTAAAGCTTTTTTGTACAGAGGAATGGACAAAAATTCCTCCAAGGCGATGTTCAGGACTAATCAACAAATATAGGTACACAAGGGGGAGGGGGTCACTCCAGATACTGAAAGCAAAAGTTCACATACTTTTGCAACTTACAGACATGTGATATAGGATCATTTTCCTCAATAAATAAATGACCAAGTCTAATATTTGTAAGACTCATTCATTTGATTTGGTTATCCTTATCTACTTTTTAGGAATTGTGAGGTCAAATTTTAGGTCAAATTTATGTAGAAATATAGAAAGTTCTGAGGGGCTCACAAACTTTCACGCATCACTGTATATTTTATTTCTTACCAACAACAGAATTCTTGAAAATGTAGTAAAGGTGTGGTCAACCAGATTCACCAGGAATTAAAAACAAACCACAACAGAGTTTGTATTAAATTACTGTGTCCTACCAACTACCCAGCTCCTTGCTCATGGAATAGTTGTTCATTGTGAATAATCCTTTTTGGTTAGAAGATTGAAAATATGATGATCACAGCGATCAGTTGTACAGAGGGGCCCAGCAGCAAGTGTTCCGTTTCCCTGCAGCACCACTAGAGGGGAAATAAAGCATTACACTGTCCTGATTTAAATCAAGGGGTTGAGTGTGTAATGCACAGACATGCTGGGTCCTCCCAGGGAGTGAGATGCTTTTGTGGCTGCTCTCTGATATAAAATAACTAATTGATGAAGATCCTACAGGTTTTTGATTAATTTATACTTAGCAGGTCCAAATAAGCAGCCACCAGGCCATCCCTAGTGATTATTTGCTGAGCCTCATATAGCAATTGTTCCGATTTCAGCCTTATACCATAGAGGCAGTTACGTATCTGCTATGGGAACCTTGGAGAGATGGGGCCAAGCTCTGGTTTGACCTTTTCCCTTTGCTACTAGGTAGCAGAAACCG
This sequence comes from Bufo gargarizans, assembly GCF_014858855.1. Taxonomy (NCBI): domain Eukaryota; kingdom Metazoa; phylum Chordata; class Amphibia; order Anura; family Bufonidae; genus Bufo; species Bufo gargarizans. Next base: position 37,459,861 of record NC_058090.1, on the reverse strand, counting down.
AAATACCAACATTGGGATGACATATTAGCCCAAGTGGGTGTAAAAACCCATCACCATCAGGGTCCATTCACACATCCGCAATTCCATTCCGCATTTTGCAAAACGGAATTGCAGACCCATACATTTCTATGGGGCCGCACGACGTGCGGCCCCGATCCGGAATTGCAGACCTGCACTTCCGGGTCCGCAATTCTGATCCTGAAAAAAATAGAACATGTCCTATTCTTGTCCGCAATAGAGGACAAGAATAGGCATATTATCTTAGTGCCGGCAATGTGCGGTCCGCAAAATGCGGAACGCACATTGCCGCTGTCTGTGTTTTGCGGATCCGCAAAACACACACGGATGTGTGAATGGACCCCAAGGGCTCATGCACACAACCGTATGTATTTTGCGGTCTGCAAAAAACAGATCCGCAAAAAATACGGATGACATCCACGTGCATTCCGTATTTTGCGGAACGGAACAGCTGGCCCCTAATAGAACAGTCCTATCCTTGTCCGTAATGCAGACAACAATAGGACATGTTCTATTTTATTGCGGAATGGAAATACGGACATACGGAAACGGAATGCACACGGAGTAACTTCTGTTTTTATTTTTTTGTGGGCCCATTAAAAGTGAATGGTTCCGCATACGGTGCACAAAAAAAACCGGAACGGACACGGAAAGAAAATAAGTTTGTGTGCATGAGCCCTAAGAGGGTCTATCAAGATGATTTCATAAGTTACAGGGTATGGGGCTAAGGGTGGGGGGGACCTTCAGTCTTGTTCCTACCAAAATAAATCACCCATCAAAGCAGGATAATTAAGTAGATTGGGTTTCATTGCAGGAATAGAAGAATTAATTTGTTGCAAGAATTTCTTAAAAAACATTTGCTGACGGATTCTCTATTGACTCGTATTTTGGATGACAATCCCAGCCCTTGAGCTGCTGGCACTAGAGACAGAATTAGATCTGAGAGCTTTCATGGACAATACAATGCTTTAGGAATGTGACACAAATATTAACAAAGCCACAAACACATTAGAAAACAAGGAACAATGTAAGTAGACATCGACGAATGGAGATTGTACATACATGATGGTACCGTACGTCCTCTCCATTGGTCCGAGGCCTTGGCACAAGTTCCAGCAAAGGATGCTCCCATTTAGAATTGCTCTGGCAGCAACAGACTGGAAACTTGGTTGCTGTAGAGCCCAATATATTTAGGTTTCAGTAGCACCTACTGTATATGAAACGCTAGTCCCTACTAGGCATGCATTCGCAGCAGAACCATCCATGATCTTCTGACCACTTCCCCTCTGGGGCTTGACTCTAGGATATGTAATAGTTCTGTTCCCAGAAGAAGTTTATTCTCAAGATGATATGGAGAGGGGGGGGTCTCATGTAACAATATTGGACACCAGGGTTGACAACCAGTGATAGCATCGATGTTAAAAATCTATTTCTTGACCTAGACAAAGAGTATTTCCACCTAGACAAAGAGTGAGCCCAAGAACTGCCCATGGACTTCGAGCAGCTGTTGGCTAAACATTAGTTTGGTCGACAGCTGTTTATGCTAAATACCTCATGCACATGCATGCACAGCTAGGCCAAGTGTTCATGTATTTTTAAAGAGACAAGGTTGCCAACCTCTCCTTCAGTTTTTTCCGGTTTACAATTATGGGTCTCAGTGTGTCAGTCACTACTGCACGCTGCTCTCAGAGAGATGATGGGTTCCCTTCAAGAATGGAAGTCACCTTTGAAGGGGATTTTGTGACTTCTTGAAAGGTTCCAGTTGGCTCAATATGTGTAAAAAAAATTAACAATCACCTGGAAGTCATTTCCTATGTTTCTGCACCTTGGCATGTGAGGAGGCATAGTAAACAAAAGCCTCAAGCTATTTATAAAGCTTAGGCACATGGATGACATCTGAGCAGGAACAAATTGTGCGCAAACCCTGCGTCAACCCAATAGCAGTGACTCAGAGACATTTTACATATACTGCATGGACAAGAACCAGGCCCAGTAGCAATAACTTGCATCTATGGTACAATCAGATGAAGCCAAGTTATTGGAGACAATGGAGGTATTTTTATTCATGGTGTTAATGTCAGAAGTATTTAGTGAGTAGTCACTAGCAGTTAAGATGCTGGGCGGTCATCTCTCTATGGGCGGCTTTATAAGCTGGTATTTGGTGGGTGGCGGTTAGTAGTTGTGGGCAAGTTTCCTACAGACCGTGCAAGAAGTCTGAGCATAGTTAATGCCTCTGGTCTCAGGCAGCAATTTATTGTTCTCCTCTCTCTGTGGTTCTGGCCTAAAGCTATTGGAGCTTACCAGCTTCCATGAGATCTGTCGCCCACCTGATCCCATGTGGAAAGAGTAGAGATTCAGAGGTTGGGTGTAAGGTCCCAGCAGAGGCAGGATCCTGGGCACAGTGCTTCATCTGGCATTTCAAGAGGGGCCTCAGACTCACTGACCGGCAAAGACTTCAGATCCTGATCACCATAGCCTTCAAAGAACATCATCTCATCACTGGTGCCTTGGTTCTCCTGGGGTATGAACCCCCTGCTTAGGAAAATTGGGGTGGCACCGAGTTTGGAAGAACAATCTCACCATGCAAGCCTGGAGATCAATGCCTGGCATGAGAGGGAAGAGGGTGCAGGCCACTATGAAAACAGGCATGGAGGGGCAGTCCCTTGATTGCACTCCTCATGCCATATACTGGCACATGTGCAGTGCAGACTTCATATGAAAAAACTAAAATACACATACAGAGTTTTTTTTTCTCCCAGACTATCGATAGCTGTTTTGCAGACTAAATTTACAGGCAGCTGAAGAACCCTGCAACAAAGGATTGGACATGTTGAAGTCAAATTCATTCATTGGGGGGAGTCAGGAGACATTGAATAGTTGTCCAGTCTCACAGAAAACATGGCAATATCCGGAGACAGAATAAACCTCTTCTGGTTTCCTGATCAACAGAATGTTTTAGGATGTAGTTGGCTTATATAAGGTTCCCATATCTATTGTATAGGTTCATGTTGATGTGCTTTTATACATATTAGGCTACATTCACATGACAGTCGAGGACGGCCATCACACCGCCGTTTTCAGAACCATTGCAGTCTATGGGACATCAAGAAATAGGACGTCCTATTTTGACAGCCAGACGGACCCCATTGAAATTAAGGGACCCATTTTTAAAGGCCATTTAGACTGAAATGCTGTAACAAATGGGTACATAATTAAAATAAATACTCACCTCACCACAGGCATGCTGGGAACACTTGCTCTGCACTGGAGGCAGAAGGACCCCAGTGTGATCATGTGACATCATAACGTCAGATCCTGCTGCCTCGAGTGTGGAGTAGGTGTCCCCAGTGTGTCTGTGGGCAGGTGAATATATATATATATTTTTTTTCTATGCTGGGGGCACTATCGAGGACATCATTTTTCCTGGGGGCACTAATGAGGGGCATAATTAATCCTGGGCGCACTAATGAGGGTCATAATTTATACTGGGGGCACTAATGAGGGGCAAAATCAATGCTGGGGGCACTATTGTGGGGTATTATCTATACTTGGGGCACTAATGAGGGGCATAAATATTCCTAGGGGCACTAATAACATACATTTTTTATCCTAGGGGCATAATATATACTGAGGACACTAGGGGGGGGGGGCAAAATATATACTGAGGGCACTTCAGGGGTTGGGGTTAAAAGAAAAAAGCCACTGAAATTCATGCATTTTTAACGGACGTTAAAAACAGACAGAAAATGGATGCACACACTGATACAAAATGGCCATTTTAACAGACATTTTTGTTGTGTGAATGTAGCCTTAGGCCTCATTCATACGGCTGTGTGATGGCCATTTTTTAGAACCAATTAAAGTCCATAGGACTATTTTTTCCCACTTCCCTCCAGTGCAGAGTGAGTGTCCGTGCGTTCATGTGGATGAGGTGAATATATATTTTTTTGGGCTTCTATTAATACAGGGGGCACCATTGGGGGCCTTTTTCATATTAGGAGAAGACTATTTGGGAGCATTTTCTATACAAAGGGCACTATTGGGGGTATTTTATATACAAGGGGTACTGTAGGGGGCATTTTACAAACAGTGGGCACTGCGGGGGGCCTTATATATACTGAGGTTACTATGGAGGGGCCATTATAGATACTGGGGGCACTGAAGGGGTTAGGATGCAAAAAATAAATAAAGTGAAATTCATCCATTTTTCATGGCCATGACAAATGGACGACGCATAACGACCATTAAAAATAGCCAGAATGGCCATGAAATAGGGAAAGGGTGTTCATTTTTAACAACCGTTTTTTTGGCCGTGTGAATGAGCCCTTACACATTTTGTGATTTTTTACTCCTACTTCTCCGGAAGCCTTCTACCTGAATCAAGTTAAAAATCACAATAAAAGCAAACAATCTTTATCCATCCTCCACAGTCTGTTTGCTGCAGCGTATTATACGAGTGTGGTCACTAATGCTAAGGGGAATAATTATATAGCAAAAGGGAACTAACATAAAATAATAATAAAAAATAACACAACCCAGCGGCGGATTTCTTGTCAAAAGGCACTAGAATGACAGGCTGTTTGAGGTATGCGGAATGTTTCTGCTTTCATACATGCTGCCAGCCGGAGGGGGTTTATTGCCGAGAATATGAGGAAAGTTACTGCCAGTTTCTACTGGTACTCGTGTTTAAAAAGAAACTATGGAAACCAGGACTAGGATTATTAATTAAGTTTAAATTTGGAATGTCTCTGCCAAGGGCGCCTGTATGAATTCAATAATGCTACCTGTTGGGTTGTAATTTAATGTACTGTTTGTAACTTATTAGAATGCCGAAGTGTTCCTAAATTAACACATTGTTTCAATAATCTTATTAACATTTCTTTTTATCCATCAGATTGGATTTAGCAGGTTACAATACAGAGAGCCAATGTGCGTTTCCCTTTATTGTCTTGGTAATATAGGCAATGTCTGTCACTTGCGCCCTTAATGACTAGAGCAGCATTTTCCTATATCTGCCATGCGGGATTAGGTCATGTCACTCAAGGTCGCTACTTTCTTCTAGTCCTAAAGGGCATCTGTCAGCAGATTTGTCCCTATGACACTGGCTGACCTGTTACATGTGCAGCTTAGGCAGCGGAAGGCCTCTGTGTTGGTCCCATGTTCATATGTGCCCGCATTACTGAGGAAAATGATGTTTTAATATATGCAAATGAGTCTCTAGGAGCAATGGGGGCGTTACCGTTACACCTAGAGGCTCTGCTCTCTCTGCATCTGACGCACCCTCTGCACTTTGAACGACAGGACCAGGCAGTGTAAACGTGGTCATGCTTGGCCCTGACTTCTCCTAAATCAGTGCAGAGGGTGCGGCAGTTGCAGAGAGAGCAGAGCCTCTAGGTGTAATGGTAACGCCCCCGTTGCTCCTAGAAGCTCATTTGCATATATTAAAACATCATTTTTCTCAGCAATGCCGACACATATGAACATGGGACCAACACAGATGCCTTCAGCTGCCAAGCGCACATGTAACAGGTCAGCCAGTGTCATAGGGACAAATCTGCTGACAGATGCCCTTTAGGACTAGAGCGGCATTTTTCTACATCTACCATGCGGGATAGTATCATAACAAGGTCGCTACTTTCTTCTAGTCTTATGGGAGTTTAAAGGTAAAGCAGAATGAACCGAAATAGGGGAAGGTCTCTGCAGGCATCATCAACCCAATTATAAAACATATTGTCATAATGCAGGGGTACTGGTTGGAGTACTGGTACACTGGTGGACTAGGCCAACCATGCTTCTGTGCCTACCTGGATTAGTACAGAGGGATGGCACACTAACATGAAGGTGCACATACCGAGATTAGTCCACGTGCAATCGGGTTGGTAAGGGTGCAAACAACCTTCTCATAGGGTTTCAAGCAGCTGGTTTAGAGATGTAGACATGGCATAAAAATGCACCAATACTGCAGTAGTAAATATCATACATCCGATATAACCGTGATGAAGCTCATGTACAGGGAAGATTGCGAGGAGGATGACTGGTACCATCTAGATTCTTTGGAGAAATCCTATACTACCTGGCTCTTCAGCACCTCTCAGGTTTTAAAACCTGCTCTTAAAATATCATCTTCTATGTTCTTCATTGGGTTTACTCCTGTGTCTTTTCAATCAGCACTTCAGCATTGTATTTAAAACAATTGTGTTGAGTGTAAGCAGTATTATAGGCGTCTCTAGTGATTATCTATATAAAAAATAATTCCGGACTACGGTAAATACACAGTCCCCTTATTAATAACTGGTTTACTTTACCTATAAAGCTCTTTTACAATGGGATCTTTCATGTTAACGCACCAATACTATAGGAACTAGCCCTCTGTAAATGAATTTGTCCCACTGTAGAGTTGTATGAATTCCAGATCTTGACTCGATCCGCTGTTTGAAGAGGCCATAGAGCTCCAGCGAGCCCCGAAGGCTTCTCCCTAGGCCAGTGATGTCATATTCATCGGTCACGTGGCCTAAGAGCAGCTCAGTCCCATTCAAGTGAAAATGACTGGGCTGCAATGCCAAGTACAGCCACTCTACAATGGACGGCGCTGTGCTTGGTGAGCAGCGAGGAGGCTGCAGCGCTCTTTGGAGCACTGTGGCCTCCTCAAACAGCTGATCGCCAAGGGTCCCAGGCGTCGGACCCCCGCCGATCTTATATTGATGGCCTGTCCTAAGGATCTTTGAAAACCCCTTTAAATATATAGCTCTCTCATATAGGCTTCAAATATGATTGTGTAAACCAGCAAAAGTAACATTATTTATGGTATATTTATCTCTCATATCTACCTATTTCATATTAACCTATCTATTTATACTATCTATCCATTTAATATTTATCTATTAATATTTATTATCTTTTTATACTATCTATTTATTATTTATCTATCTTTTTATACCTGCTTAGGCCTCATGCACACGACCGTATGTATTTTGCGGTCCGCAAAAAACTGATCCACCAAAAATACTGGTGACGGAACAGCTGGCCCCTAATAGAACAGTGCTATCCTTGTTGATAATGCGGACAATAATAGGACATGTTCTATTTTTTTGCGGAACGGAAATACGGACATACGGAAATTGAATGCACGCGGAGTACCTTCCGTTTTTTTGCGAACCCATTGAAATGAATGATTCCGTATACGGTCCGCAAAAAAAAAAAACGGAACGGACACAGAAAAAAAAATACGTTCGTGTGCATGAGCCCTTACTTATTTGTAAATTTGCCATTTACTGCTATATTGACCCCAATTCCCACCATGTATCTGTATGATCTCAACAGATCAAAAAAAGTGCCCACATTTTTGATAAATCATGCCGCTCCTCCTTTACAATTTTCCAGTAGATGTCTAAACTTTGCATTATCATAAAGCAGACAAACCCGCCATTAGGCCAACCATCACACATATAACACGCCACGCCACACGCGGTACAATGCACATGGCTGACATTGAGACGTGAGCTGCAATTTGCTCTACTTGCTGATCTAATTCAAACCGCCGAGTAGCAGATGGCACTAATGCATTACTGTCAGATGGAAGAAGGGGGGCAGTCTTGTTTCAAGCAAATCTGTTCCTGGGCACAAATCCAAAATGCCCAGTAGGCAGCAGCTAAAAGGAAGTGCTTGCTTTTAGGTTTTTAAACTATATCCCTTAATCCTGGGTGATGATTGACAATTGTGATTTAAAGTACAAGTTGCCCCACTCTAATCCAGCAAGTTTTGATGTTATTTGTGTATTTAGCGCAGGCTTTATTCAACTAAAACTAAATGGGAGCTTCTGCAATTGATGCCACATTTCATGGAGAGTCAGTCTATTTACAGATTACCGAATGCAATGAATCCATCTTTCTTTTCTTGCAATTTAAAGATCCACTTCCAGCAGCCAAATGTACAATTAAAATGCTTTTTTTGTGTGTCACTGGCAACAGAAGTGGGATGCACTGAACACAATTTAAACCGCAGCACAGTCAAGATCTATTCAATATTATGTTAATCCTGAATTTAGAAATGTAACATCCCTCTCCAGCTCCATTTACTTGTGTCTAAAATGTATTAAAACCCAATGGTATAATGGTTTACGTGCCAAGAACCTGTACATTATATATACCCTCACAGAATGTCAGATGTCTGAAGCAATGCATAACAAAATAGTCATCGGAATTCACCCAGCGCCATCCAATATGGCAGTCAAAAGGGGATACATGTCAGATACATGAATATTTCCATGTATACATTTCTCATATAATACATAAATATTTACATGTATGATACATTCTAGTGTAATAACCATTTACATGTATGATACATTCTAGTGTAATATGTAAATATTTACAAGTGTAATGATACATTCTAGTGTAATATATATTTACATGTATAATACATTCTAGTGTAATAGATAAATATTTACAAGTGTAATGATACATTTTAGTGTAATACATAAATATTTCCAGTGTAGAATGATACATTTCCACTACAATATATAAAGATTGATTCATTCCAAGTGTATTGGATTATTTTTTAATACTTTGCCATCATATTTAAAAAATGTTTAAAGGACCAGACACCATTCCTTACTTGTCTGTTTAGTAAGTATGTGAAATAAAAATTCTGCACCATCTTTTCTTACAACTTTGCCTTCCTCTGTTACTCCTCTTAGAACTGTATAAATAAATTGCTAATTGGACATCATCATCTCCTTGTCCATAGGGTGTATACCTATACAATCTGGCACTGTCAGTACTGTCAGGCTGGGAAAAGACAAGCCCGTTTGACAAGGGCAATATTATTACATACATACATTTTCCCAGGAGGAATAACAGAGGGACAGCACAATGTAAAGTACTAAGAAAAGATAATCTTACAAATATACAAACTGACAGGTCCCTGGGGTGTGGGAATATATATATATATATATATATATATATATATACACACACAGTCAGGTCCATAAATATTGGGACATTGACACAATTGTAACATTTTTGGCTCTATACACCACCACAATGGATTTGAAATGAAACGAACAAGATGTGCTTTAACTGCAGACTGTCAGCTTTAATTTGAGGGTATTTACATCCAAATCAGGTGAATGGTGCAGGAATTACAACAGTTTGCATATGTGCCTCCCACTTGTTAAGAGACCAAAAGTAATGGGACAATTGGCTTCTCAGCTGCTCCATGGCCAGGTCTGTGTTATTCCCTCATTATCCCAATTACAATCGAGCAGATACAAGGTCCAGAGGACATCTCCATTCTGCTATTTGCATTTGGAATCTGTTGCTGTCAACTCTCAAGATGAGATCCAAAGAGCTGTCACTATCAGTGAAGCAAGCCATCATTAGGCTGAAAAAACACAACAAACCCATCAGAGAGATGGCAAAAACATTAGGGGTGGCCAAAACAACTATTTGGAACATTCTTAAAAGAAGGAACGCACCGGTGAGCTCAGCAACACCAAAAGACCCGGAAGACCACGGAAAACAACTGTGGTGAATGACCAAAGAATTCTTTCCCTGGTGAAGAAAACACCCTTCACAACAGTTGGCCAGATCAAGAACACTCTCCAGGAGGTAGGTGTATGTGTGTCAAAGCCAACAATCAAGAGAATACTTCAATCAAGAGAATACTTCACCAGAGTGAATACAGAGGGTTCACCACAAGATGTAAACCATTGGTGAGCCTCAAAAACAGGAAGGCCAGATCAGAGTTTGCCAAACGACATCTAAAAAAGCTTTCACGGTTCTGGAACAGCATCCTATGGACAGATGAAACCAAGATCAACTTGTACCAGAGTGATGGGAAGAGAAGAGTATGGAGAAGGAAAGGAACTGCTCATGATCCTAAGCATACCACCTCATCAGTGAAGCATGATGGTGGTAGTGTCATGGCGTGGGCATGTATGGCTGCCAATGCAACTGGTTCTCTTGTATTTATTGATGATGTGACTGCTAATAAAAGCAGCAGGATGAATTCTGAAGTGTTTCGGACAATATTATCTGCTCATATTCAGCCAAATGCTTCAGAACTCGTTGGACGGCGCTTCACAGTGCAGATGGACAATGACCCGAAGCATACTGCAAGAGCAACCAAAGAGTTTTTTAAGGGAAAGAAGTGGAATGTTCTGCAATGGCCAAGTCAATCACCGGACCTGAATCCGATTGAGCATGCATTTCACTTGCTGAAGACAAAACTGAAGGGAAAATGCCCCAAGAACAAGCAGGAACTGAAGACAGTTGCAGTAGAGGCCTGGCAGAGCATCACCAGGGATGAAACCCAGCGTCTGGTGATGTCTATGCATTCCAGACTTCAGGCTGTAATTGACTACAAAGGATTTGCAACCAAGTATTAAAAAGTGAAAGTTAGATTTATGATTATTATTCTGTCCCATTACTTTTGGTTCCTTAACAAGTGGGAGGCACAGATGCAAACTGTTGTAATTCCTGCACCGTTCACCTGATTTGGATGTAAATACCCTCAAATTAAAGCTGACAGTCTGCAGGTAAAGCACATCTTGTTTGTTTCATTTCAAATTGATGTCCCAATATTTATGGACCAGACTGTATATATTGCATTTGGAAAGTCTTCAGACCCTTTCACTATTTTCACATTTTGTTATGTTTTTCCCTGTGCAAAAAAAAAACCTAGTTTTCCCCATCATTCTACACTCCATACCACAAAGTGACAAAGTAAAACCAGAATGTCAGAAATATTTGCAAATTTATTGAAAACAGAAAAAACTAAAATCTTACATTGACATAAGTATTCAGACCCTTTTCTCAGGACTCAGTTGAAGCCCCTTTGGCAGTGATTACAGCCTCCAATCTTCTTGGGTATGATGCCACAAGGTTTGCACACCTGGATTTTCTTCCATTTCTTTTCAAGCTCTGTCAGGTTGGATGGGGACCAACGGTGGAGGGCCATTTTCAGGTCAATTGGGTTCAAGTCAGGGCTCTGGCTGGGACACTCAAGGACATTCACAGAGGTGTCCCTAAGGCTCAAATGTGTTGTCTTGGCTGTGTTATTAGGGTCATTGTCTTGTTGGAAGGTCTCAGTCTGAGTTCTCTTTGAACACTCTGAATAAGGTTTCATTAGGAATATGTAACACCCCAGAGTGGTGTTACCACTACTGCACCCTGCTACTATCTCTAATGGGCTAATATAATGTCATCTTATGCATTTAGTTTGGTGGGTCAGCCAGTTCTAGGAAGAGTCCTCTTCTTCCATGTAAGAATTATGGAGGCCACTGTGCCCTTGAGAACTTTCAGTGCAGCAGAAATGTTTTGTCCCCTTCTCCAGATCTGTGCCTCCACACAATCCTGTCTCTGAGCTCTACAGGCAGTTCTTTCCTCTGCATTGCTTGATTTCTGTCCTGATATGTATTGTCAGCTGTAAAACCTTATATAGACAGGGTCATGTCTTTACAAATCATGTTCAATCCACTGAATTTACCACAGGTGGACTCTGATAAAGGTGTAGAAACATCTCAAAGATCATGAAGAGAAACAGGAGGCCCTCAGAGCCACATTTTAAGTGTCAGCAAAGGGTCTGAATAGTTACGTATGTCCATGCAAAATGTAAGTTTTTCCTTTTTAGTAAATTAGCAAAAAGTTGGAAAAAAAATGTTTTCACCTCTCATTATGGGGTATTGTGTGCAAATTAATGAGGAACAGTAGGCCAAAATATAACAAAATGAGAAGAAAAAGTGAACGGGTCTGACAATTTTCCGAATGCATTGTGCTTCTGTATATATCAATGAATTCCAAACATAATTTCCAAACATGAGTACTAATAGTGGAAATCATAATAGCACCTCCAGTTGTTGTCACCCAGTTTGCCAGAGTCTAAACATCCTATAGATGTCACTGTGTAGAGTCATAGTCCCCCTGGTCTAGTGCACAGAGCATACAGTCGTGGCCAAATGTTTTGAGAATTACATAAATATTGGAAATTGGAAAAGTTGCAGCTTAAGTTTTTATAATAGCAATTTGCATATACTCCAGAATGTTATGAAGAGTGATCAGATGAATTGCATAGTCCTTCTTTGCCATGAAAATTAACTTAATCCCAAAAAAAAACTTTCCACTGCATTTTATTGCTGTCATTAAAGGACCTGCTGAGATCATTTCAGTAATCGTCTTGTTAACTCAGGTGAGAATGTTGACGAGCACAAGGCTGGAGATCATTATGTCAGGCTGATTGGGTTAAAATGGCAGACTTGACCTGTTAAAAGGAGGGTGATGCTTGAAATCATTGTTTTTCCATTGTTAACCATGGTGACCTGCAAAGAAACGGGTGCAGCCATCATTGCGTTGCATAAAAATGGCTTCACAGGCAAGGATATTGTGGCTACTAAGATTGCACCTCAATCAACAATTTATAGGATCATCAAGAACTTCAAGGAAAGAGGTTCAATTCTTGTTAAGAAGGCTTCAGGGCGTCCAAGAAAGTCCAGCAAGCGCCAGGATCGTCTCCTAAAGAGGATTCAGCTGCGGGATCGGAGCGCCACCAGTGCAGAGCTTGCTCAGGAATGGCAGCAGGCAGGTGGGAGCACATCTGCACGCACAGTGAGGCGAAGACTTTTGGAAGATGGCCTGGTGTCAAGAAGGGCAGCAAAGAAGCCACTTCTCTCCAAAAAAACCCATCAGGGACAGATTGATCTTCTGCAGAAAATATGGTGAATAGTCTGCTGAGGACTGGGGCAAAGTCATATTCTCCGATGAAGCCTCTTTCCGATTGTTTGGGGCATCAGGAAAAAGGCTTGTCCGGAGAAGAAAAGGTGAGCGCTACCATCAGTCCTGTGTCATGCCAACAGTAAAGCATCCTGAGACCATTCATGTGTGGGGTTGCTTCTCATCCAAGGGAGTGGGCCCACTCACAATTTTGCCCAAAAACACAGCCATGAATAAAGAATGGTACCAAAACACCCTCCAACAGCAACTTCTTCCAACAATCCAACAACAGTTTGGTGAAGAACAATGCATTTTCCAGCACGATGGAGCACCGTGCCATAAGGCAAAAGTGATAACTAAGTGGCTCAGGGACCAAAACGTTCACATTTTGGGTCCATGGCCTGGAAACTCCCCAGATCTTAATCCCATTGAGAACTTGTGGTCAATCCTCAAGAGGCTGGTGGACAAACAAAAACCCACTAATTCTGACAAACTCCAAGAAGTGATTATGAAAGAATGGGTTGCTATCAGTCAGGAATTGGCCCAGAAGTTGATTGAGAGCATGCCCAGTCGAATTGTAGAGGTCCTGAAAAAGAAGGGCCAACACTGCAAATACTGACTCTGCATGAATGTCATGTAATTGTCGATAAAAGCCTTTGAAACGTATGAAGTGCGGGTAATTATATTTCACTACATCACAGAAACAACTGAAACAAAGATCTAAAAGCAGTTTAGCTGCAAACTTTGTGAAAACTAATATTTGTGTCACACTCATAATTGAGTTTGCCTGCAGTCACCTGTAGGATAAGCTCAAGGTTTTAGATAAGGATTTATCTTCCACTTGATATATCGATAGGCAGTGAATGCCCCCTAGTGGAGGCACAAGTAACTACTCGGAGGGGAGTGTCTAACTCTAGACACTGGTATATCCCTCTTAGTGTGCTCCCAACTGCTCCACATTAGACACCCATAGGCACTTCATGCGGCGCACTATGGGGCACCATACAGCACCATACTATGGAAATTTTTCTCCCCAAGAAGCAATTCTTTAAGGGGAGAAAACCTCCATAATATTGCATTCAATGGAGCATCTCACAATAATTCTTTTATTCATATGATTAAAAAAACAACAGTCCATGAAATTGCTGAAAGATGTCAAAAAGTAAAGTAGTTCCATCATTTGGGAACTGGTTTGTCTTTAAAGGGGTTGTCTCACCTGAGACAATGGGGGCATATCGCTAGTATATATCCCCATTGTCTGATAGCTGCAGGTCCCACCACTGGGACCCTCACCTATCTTCTAAACGAAGCCCCAATAGTGGTGGAGGGTGCACTGCGATAACTTCGCGATTAGAATATTCAACACTATTCGCGAATACATAGCACTATATTTTAAATATTCGCGAATTCTCGAAGTGGCGATATTCGCGATTAAAATTCGTGATTCGAATATTCGTGCTCAACACTAGTGGAGTACCCTTCACCTTCCCTGCTAGCTAACTACACACAGGAATCTTCATCTCACCCCAGTGCTGTTTGACTCTCTCGAGAGTCTCACATCTTCCCCATGTCGCCGCTTGAGGTCTACTTGCACTTCTATATATCAACCCCTGAGGAGTGTGCTAGCATGCATGGGGAGGCTCATCTTGACGTCTGACTCAGCCCAGCCACTGCTGCATTACCGGGCAGTTTACTATGCACTGCCAGCAATTGCCCAAATAATTCTGTGGAATAACTGGTTCATCCATGGTAGGGAAGAGCTGAATGATCTGGTGGGTGGGCATGCGCACAGAAGCTCCATACCATATCTGAACGTGATGCCAAACCGCTCCAGCTCCTCCTTACCATGGGCATGCTGGTGGTGACGGACAGCTAGAGCATCCTTTTAGGTATCTTATTCCACCGATTAGCCATTATTATTTCAGTTGTAACATTGTCATTATTATTATTCATGTTATGGTGGTAAGAAAGTCGAGTAAAACATCTCCAACATTTTTTGTTTGTGAATTTTTGACTATGTTATTTTGAGACAGCATAAGTTTACCGAACAACCTCCCTGTGTGTTTGGAAACCAATGATGACACACAAACTAATTAGAATTTTCCATCTCGGCAATGTAGCTGGTTATAAATGTTTCATAGTCTTGGCAATCAGGGGTCCTTGAGAGCGACATCCAGAGGTAGAATGTCCTACTTTTCTTGGTCATGAGTTGCTGTTGTCCTGCAGCTCTTTGTTGGATGGAATCTACTGAGCGAAATCTGTTCATAAAAGCTTTTGCCATATTACACCCATCATGACGACGTTTGCTCCTTGCCTAATAATCATCTGCCAATATTATTTGGCTTTTAGGAATGGTTTTGCTGAGAAGAACATGGCACGTAACTGCATTCAACATGCATAGAGAATTTCAAGATTTCTCCCAGTTAAATAGAAAATATGAAAAATTCTACTTACAACAGTGTAATAGTTCCTACGTTTTAGTCGAGTAAAGATAATGCTGTGAATTGCTCGTGTTGCCATTATTAACAGCGATTATGCTTTAAAATAAACGAGTATAAATGTTCCTGGACTCATTCCATAACAGCCAATATTTGAGAGGATTAGGACTTCAGTGTCTGAAGGAACGAGAGAGCTCAGTGCCACAAGACAGGATTGTAGCTTGTTGTGGGCACTTTTTAAAACACATGAAAATGCAATAATCTTTTTCTTCATTTATTGCGGGAAGTTGTGAAACATTTTACTATTAAAAACATAGCCTGAAACCAGCTGGACTGTATCCATGTCTGCTTGGAAATGACTTCAAGAGGAGTGCAAGTGGAGATACTGACACGAAGACCACTGTCCAATACCAACCCTACGACGAAGAATGGTGGTGGCATCAGGAGGCGGGGGTGTTCTTCAGCGGCTGGGACAGGGAGACTGAATGGAGCAAAGTACAGAGATATTCATAATGGAAACCTGATCCAGAGCGCACTGGACCTCTGACTCGGCTGAAGGTTTTCCTTCGAACAAGACAATAAGGGCTCATGCACACAAACATATTTTCTTTCCGTTTCCGTCCTGTTTTTTTTGGTGGACAGTATGCGGAACCATTCATTTCAATGGGTCTGCAAAAACAACGGAGGGTACTCCGTGTGCATTCCGTTTCCGTTTGTCCGCATGGCCGTTCCGCAAAAAAGTAGTGCATGTCCTATTATTGTCCGCAAATCACGGTCCGAGGCCCCATTCATGTCAATGGGTCCGCAAAAAATACGGAACGCACACGGAACACGTATTTTGGGGATCCATACTGTAGAAATGCTATGCCCAGCCCATATTGCTCATGTGTTTGGCGATTATTACCGTATTTTTCGCCCTATAAGACGCACCGGCTCATAAGACGCACCTAGGTTTTTGAGGAGGAAAATAAGAAAAAAAATATTTTGAACCAAAAGGTGTGCTTTTGGTGGGTTTTGAACTAATTGTGGTCTGTGCATGGCACTGTTATGGGGGATCTGTGGGTGACACTCATGGGGGATCTGTGGGTGACACTCATGGGGGATCTGTGGGTGACACTCATGGGGGATCTGTGGGTGACACTCATGGGGGATCTGTGGGTGACACTCATGGGGGATCTGTGGGTGACACTCATGGGGGATCTGTGGGTGGCTCTTATTGGGCTCTCTGGATGGCACTGTTATGAGGATCTGTGTATGACACAAATATAGCATCTTATGCTATGTGTCATCCACAGATCCCCTCCATAAGTGTCCCTGTAGTGAATGACCCTCAATACACGGGCTGGGGGCCGGCATCTGCTTTTATAATGACAGCGGGGCCCGTGCAGTGACTGTATTCTACTACACGGGCCCCGCTCACTGTATAATCGTATCTCTAATAGTAAATTGTTATGCATATAATCGCATAATGAGCGCTGTGTATTACTTACAACTACAAGCGCTCGCCGAGAGGAGGGAGGAGGCAGGAGGCGGGAGGACAGGCGCTGGCAGTGTGAGTCATACGTCATGCGCCCACGCCGCCTGCTTCATTCATAAAGTGGGCGGCGCAGGCGTGTGACGTATGACTCACACTGCCAGCGCCCGTCCTCCCAGCCTGCCTCCTGCCTCCTCCCTCCTCTCTGCTACCTACCGAGCGGCGAGCGCTTGTAGTTGTAAGTAATACACAGCGCTCATTATGCGATTATATGCATAACAATTTACTATTAGAGATACGATTATACAGTGAGAGGGGCCCGTGTAGTGGAATACAGTCACTGCACGGGCCCCGCTGTCATTATAAAAGCAGATGCCGGCCCCCAGCCCCTCCTCCCTCACAGCTGATACACCCGCCGTGCGGCATCGCGGCGGGTGTATCATTGAAAACTCGGCAAAATCAGCAGCATTCGCCGTATAAGACGCACTGCTATTTTCCCCCCACTTTTGGGGGGGAAAAAGTGCGTCTTATACGGCGAAAAATACGGTAAGTTACTGTTTCCGGATCAAATACGGAAACCGTACGGATATGTTTTGTGCAATAATGGAATGGAAGGGGACTTAAATCAGAGAAAAAAAAACTCAGATGCGGAACAATGGATCAGTGAAAAACAGGCCACAAAACAACAACGGTCGTGTGCATGAGCCCTAACTCTAAGCACACAGCCAAGACAGCACAGGAGCGGCTTAGAGACACCTCTGGGCCCTGCCAGAGCCCTGACCTGAACCCAATTGAACATCTCTAGAGAGACCCGAAAATGGCCGTCCACCAACGGTCCCCATCCAACCTGACAGAGCCTGGGAGGATCTCCAGAGAAGAATGGCAGAAAATCCCCAAATCCAGTTGTGAAAACCTTGTGGCATCATACCCAAGAAGACCGGAGGTGCTTAAACTAAGGCCTAATGCACACAAACGTATTTTCATTCCGTGTCCGTTCCGATTTTTTTGCGGACCATATACAGAACCATTTATTTCAATGGCTCCGCAAAAAAAAAAAACGGAAGGTACTCCGTCTGCATTCCGTTTCCATATGTCCGTATTTTGTTCTGAAAAAAAAAAAAAAATACGACATGTCCTATTATTGTCCGTATTACGGACAAGGATAGGACTGTTCTATTAGGGGCCAGCTGTTCCGTTCCGCAAAATTGCAGATCCGTTTTTTTGTATTCGATTGAGCTGTGCAGAATTTAAAAAAAACATGGCCACTTTCTTAAAAAACAAAACAAAACAAAAAAAACAACAACACAGTGCCACCCCAGTCCATAGGTTGTGTCTGGTATTGTAGGTCAGCTTCAATGACGTTAATGGGGCAAAAAGACGTATTCCTGTTTTTGGATGATTTGTTACAACCAATTTAACGAACATATAGCATTTTAATGCAACCGCGAGTACAAGGACTTTCTCCGGCCAAAACATGAAAGTTGACTGGCGGCAAAGATTGAAAAAATAATAAAGCCACTGAACGTGTGAGGTAAGTGCTCTGTAAGCTGTGTGATCCGGAGGCTTCCATCTCGGTGGTGCAGACAAGTTCTCCTGTCATCCCGTCCTATTAATTTGAGCACAAACTGTAATTAGATGTAAGTGTTGCTGTTCCCACAGAAATGAATGGCAGCATCTGGAGAGAGGCGACTGTTCCAAGCACTTTTGGCCACCAGCTCTCCACAAGTTAGCGGTATGAAGCAAGGGCGCCCGTCCAGACTTCTGTCGGCCTAATTTTATATCTTAGAATGCACAACGTTAAATCCAATATTTCTAATGGCATGCTGTGCCGGGTGAGCGGGGAGCACATTCCAGACTTCTCTGCTTGTATCGCCTCCTGAGGGGCCCAGATAGTTCTGTGTCCCCTCCCCGTGTAGGTTACAAGTAATTTGGGAGTCACCTGGGCTCAAAATATATGCAAAATAGCAATTATCTATCCTGACAGGATCTGGGCACTGGCTGCATGTGGACGGAAAAGGCAAAGCTGCGCCGCGGCGTTATCTTCTGCTTCATGATTTCTAGAATTAGTTGTTTTTATTCTTCTACACACGGATAAAAATTCTATCAAAAACACATTTATGCCATTAATCTATCATCTGCCGATCTATTATATATGTTATCTAATATCTACCCATCTATCAATTATCTATCTATCTATCCACTATCTATCTATCTATCTATCTATCTATCCATCTATTATCTATCTATCCATTATCTATCTATCTATCTATCTATCTATCCATCCATCTATTATCTATCTATCCAATATCTATCTATCCATTATCTATCTATCTATCTATCTATCCAATATCTATCTATCCACTATCTATCTATCCACTATCTATCTATCCATCTATTATCTATCTATCTATCTATCTATCCAATATCTATCTATCCACTATCTATCTATCCATCTATTATCTATCTATCTATCCACTATCTATCCATCCATCTATTATCTATCTATCTATCTATCTATCCATTATCTATCCACTATCTATCTATCTATCTATCTATCCATTATCTATCTATCTATCTATCCACTATCTATCTATCCACTATCTATCTATCTATCTATCCATTATCTATCTATCTATCTATCCACTATCTATCTATCCACTATCTATCTATCTATCTATCTATCTATCTATCCATTATCTATCTATCTATCTATCTATCCACTATCTATCTATCCACTATCTATCTATCCACTATCTATCTATCCACTATCTATCTATCCACTATCTATCTATCCACTATCTATCTATCTATCTATCTATCTATCTATCCAATATCTATCTATCTATCCAATATCTATCCACTATCTATCTATCTATCTATCCATTATCTATCTATCCATTATCTATCTATCTATCCAATATCTATCTATCTATCTATCCATTATCTATCTATCTATCCATTATCTATCTATCTATCTAATATCTATCTATCCAATATCTAATTTTCTATTCGTCTATCTATCTATCTATCTATCTATCTATCCGTCTATCTATTTCTATTACCATGTAGATATATGCTAACAACTCCTGCTATTTCTTAACCCCTTACTAACCAAGAGCTATAACATTTTTATTTTTATGTCTATGTAGCTGTATGAAGGCTTGTTCTTTGCAGACAATTTGTAGTTTTTAGAGGTGACATTTTGGGGTATACATACCGTAATTTTTGGTTAACTTTTATTAACTCTTTCTGGGAGGGAGATGGGAAAAAACAGCAATACTGCAACTGCGTTTTACGTTATAAATTTAGCGGCGTTCATTTTTCGGCATAAATACTATAATATCTTTATTCTCTGGGTCAGTACAATTGCAGCGATACCAAATACAAATAGCTTTCTTTTTACGTTTTTCTACTTTTAAAAGGAAGAATATTTAGTTACATCGCCGCATCCCAAGACCCATAACTTTTTTTTCTTTTTCTTTCTATGATGTTGAGTCAGGGCTTGATTTTTGCAGGATGACTACAAAAAAAAAAAACTACAAAAAAATGCCATAATTGCTAATTATTTACCCCAACATGATTATGTTGGGGTAAATAATTAGCAATTATGGCATTTTTTTGTAGTTTTTTTTTTTCACTGTACGAGAGAATCTACAGTCGTGGCCAAAAGTTTTGAGAATGACACAAATATTAGTTTTCACAAAGTTTGCTGCTAAACTGCTTTTAGATCTTTGTTTCAGTTGTTTCTGTGATGTAGTGAAATATAATTACACGCACTTCATACGTTTCAAAGGCTTTTATCGACAATTACATGACATTTATGCAAAGAGTCAGTATTTGCAGTGTTGGCCCTTCTTTTTCAGGACCTCTACAATTCGACTGGGCATGCTCTCAATCAACTTCAGGGCCAATTCCTGACTGATAGCAACCCATTCTTTCATAATCACTTCTTGGAGTTTGTCAGAATTAGTGGGTTTTTGTTTGTCCACCCGCCTCTTGAGGATTGACCACAAGTTCTCAATGGGATTAAGATCTGGGGAGTTTCCAGGCCATGGACCCAAAATGTCAACGTTTTGGTTCCCGAGCCACTTAGTTATCACTTTTGCCTTATGGCACTGTGCTCCATCGTGCTGGAAAATGTATTGTTCTTCACCAAACTGTTGTTGGATTGTTGGAAGAAGTTGCTGTTGGAGGGTGTTTTGGTACCATTCTTTATTCATGGCTGTGTTTTTGGGCAAAATTGTGAGTGAGCCCACTCCCTTGGATGAGAAGCAACACCACACATGGTCTCAGGATGCTTTACTGTTGGCATAACACAGGACTGATGGTAGCGCTCACCTTTTCCTCCGGACAAGCCTTTTTCCTGATGCCCCAAACAATCGGAAAGAGGCTTCATCGGAGAATATGCCCCAGTCCTCAGCAATCCATTCACCATATTTTCTGCAGAAGATCAATCTGTCCCTGATGTTTTTTTTGGAGAGAAGTGGCTTCTTTGCTGCCCTTCTTGACACCAGGCCATCTTCCAAAAGTCTTCACCTCACTGTGCGTGCAGATGCGCTCACACCTGCCTGCTGCCATTCCTGAGCAAGCTCTGCACTGGTGGCACTCCGATCCCGCAGCTGAATCCTCTTTAGGAGACGATCCTGGCGCTTGCTGGACTTTCTTGGACGCCCTGAAGCCTTCTTAACAAGAATTGAACCTCTTTCCTTGAAGTTCTTTATGATCCTATAAATTTTTGATTGAGGTGCAATCTTAGTAGCCACAATATCCTTGCCTGTGAAGCCATTTTTATGCAACGCAATGATGGCTGCATGCGTTTTATTGCAGGTCACCATGGTTAACAATGGAAGAACAATGATTTCAAGCATCACCCTCCTTTTAACAGGTCAAGTCTGCCATTTTAACCCAATCAGCCTGACATAATGATCTCCAGCCTTGTGCTCGTCAACATTCTCACCTGAGTTAACAAGACGATTACTGAAATGATCTCAGCAGGTCCTTTAATGACAGCAATGAAATGCAGTGGAAAGTTTTTTGGGGGATTAAGTTAATTTTCATGGCAAAGAAGGACTATGCAATTCATCTGATCACTCTTTATAACATTCTGGAGTATATGCAAATTGCTATTATAAAAACTTAAACAGCAACTTTTCCAATTTCCAATATTTATGTAATTTTCAAAACTTTTGGCCACGACTGTACATTGGACTCATCGATACCAAGTGTGGGGGAGATTTTATTTTTGCAATTATCCCTATATTGCATTGCATTTTTATGTCAGTGCTATACTGACATTGACCAGCAGGCTGCGCCAGAGGGGGGCAGGCTGCTGGAAAACACTCAAGGCAGGCATGGGGCCAACACCAGGTATCAGCCAGCCTATGCACAATCACATTTGTGGGGTGCCGATGGGAGACAGAAGGAGTCTGCTCCCTCTGTCACCACTTACATGCGGCGGGCGCCATTGCTCGCGGCATGTAAGGGCTTAAAAAGCCCAGATTGGCACTACTTTCAGTTCAGTGCTTAGACAGGGCTGCCGTGAAAAGGAGGCAGCCCACCCTGTTCCCTTAGTGACCTCTGCAAAAAGGCATATGGGTGGTCACTAAGGGGTTAATATGCTTCATATTATACAGGGTTGGAACTAGAGATGAGCGGACCAGGCAAGATTCAGTTCAGCAAATTTTTTGATAAATTCCTATTTTGGAAAATAAGTCAATTTGAATATCTTTCCCAGGAAGCCAAAGGTATGCAAATTAGCTTGTCTGACAGAAAACAGGGTATATGCTATCTAATGCCAGAAATTTTAAGATATGTGATGTGCACATTTTCTTCCTACAAACCAAGAGTAGTATCGCCTTGCATACAATACTCATGCATATTTTTCGGTCTCCCTAATGATACAGAACACCCCAAAGAGTACTCCTCATGGCCAGATAACTAAGTAAGACGTTTCTCTTGAGACATTCTGGTTCTCTTGTTCTTCTAGAACATTTGTATAGTAATCGCTTCTCAGCCTTTTTGCTGATCTGTCTGGACCTGCTGGAACTCTATGAGGAGATGGTGGTGGAGGGTAGGATGCCCCCATCGTTGAGGGAAGGATTGATCACGATCCTGTACAAACGGAAGGGGGAGAGATGTGACCTTAAAAACTGGCGTCCCATCTCTCTCCTGAACGTGGACTACAAGATCCTCGCAAAGGTGCTAGCCAACCGGCTGAAGGTCGTCATTGGCAGAGTCATCCACCCGGACCAGACAGCCTCGCTCTCATGAGAGACACGTTACAATATATTAAAGACCGCCGTGTACATGCGGCCCTGGTCAGCCTTGACCAGGAGAAGGCCTTTGACCGAGTGTCTCATGAATTCATGGGCAGGGCTTTGCGCAAGCTGGGTCTAGGCAGGAGGTTCTGTTCGTTTGTTGACCTGATGTATTTTGACATTTGCAGCACGGTGTTGTGAACGGCTGGAAGACTGACCCCTTTTCGGTCCGCTCCGGGGTCAGACAATGCTGCCCTCTTTCACCTCTCCTTTTTGTTTGTGTTATAGAATCCTTCACGGAGTCTGTCCGGCAGAATGGAGAGATCAGAGGGATCACCGTACCAGGACCTGGACACTACGAGGTCAAGTGCTCGCTGTACATGGATGACGTGACCGTCTTCTGCGCTGACCGGCGTTCGGTGACTGCACTCGTCCAAACCTGCGAGGAGTTCGGACAAGCTTCAGGGGCCAAAGTCAACTGCAGCAAGTCAGAAGCCATGCTCTTCGGGGACTGGCAACTGGCCTCTTCTGCCCCCTTCCCATTTACCATCAAATCAGGCTTCATCAAAATTCTGTGAGTCTGGTTCGGGAAGGAAGGCGCAGCCCTCAAGTCTTGGGAAGAACGCTTGGCCGAAGACAACCAAAGAATCGGACTGTGGAGCCTTAGACACCTCACGATTGAAGGCAAAGCACTCGTCCTACAAAATGAAGTTTTGCCTGTGCTCCAATATACCGCACAGGCATGGCCCCCTCTTGCCACCATTTCCAGGGTCATCACCAGGACAGTGTTTCGCTTCATCTGGGGATCTAAGATGGACAGAGTGAAGCAAGCCATCATGTACAAATAGCCTCGCAAGGGCGGAAAGGGCATACCGGACCTGCCCACCTTACTGCGGATCGCCTTTGTTTGTGACAGCGTTCGCCGGACTCTGAGAACTGCCAACGGCTCTGATGGCAAGGCTATGTCTCGCTTTTTCCGCCTGCCCCTCTGGAAGGGTCTGGGCTGGGACAAGTGGGACAGCTCCATCCCTTACAACTGGCACGCTCCCTGGTTCTACGGGGACGTCGTCAGGTTTGTGAGGGAACATCAGCTGGAGGGCCTCAAACCCGAATTGTGGAAGCCAAAAACTATCCACAAACTCATCAGAGCAAAGGATATGGTGGAGTCAATTCCAGGGATCCATGACGACACCGTAGAGACAGTTTGGACTAATGTGTCGTCAAACAGGTTGACCAACGGGCATAAGGACTTATCTTGGATGGCCATTCAGGGCGAACTGCCTATCCGGTCATTCATGCATGCCCGCAATCTGTGCAAAACCTGGTACTGCCCCAGGTGCCCTTTCGTGGAGGAAACATCTTATCACCTGTTTTGGGAGTGCCCCTTTGCACAGCGCCTGTTGGACGCCCTGGAACATGAACTCAAAGACTCTGTGCCCAGGAACAGCCTGCAATGCACTTCGGTGCTGTATGGACTATTTCCTGGGATTCATACTGTTGGAGCCATCCAGGCAGCCTGGCGCCTTATGAACTGTTTTAAGGACGCTATTTGGTTTGCTAGGAACCGGCTCATCCTCAGGAGGGAGAACAAGTCCGTCCTGGACTGCCGCAGACTTATCCATAGTCTGCTGCAGGATTACAACATCTTGGACGGACTCCTATTTTTTTCTCACTGGTCTCTCACTTTTTAGCATTTTCTTATTAGATAATATTTCTCTTTATATCTCCATCTCAAAAACTCTCCAAACTTTGTCCGATTCGAATCCAGGTTTGGATGCAATTCTGAGGTTTACAAAATTTCGGTCGAATTTGATTAGTTTAGAATAGTTTTCTTCATCTGCCGGTGCTTCAGATGGAGTTTCTATTTCTACTTTCTTTCATTTGTGTAAATTCTAAAAGTTCCCTGACTTTCCCGCACATTGTAGCCTGCACCCACTAAACCTACACTTGTTAAAAATCCAAAAGGAAGTGAAATAAAGGATTTGTTGCCATGCCTGTGTGAGACCCCGGTGGCGGTAACAATCTGCCAAAAATATCAACATTGCAGAGCCACAGGCTGCGGGAGACACATGGCTGCTAGTGAATGCTGGATCCAGCTGCACTGCTGGCGTTCTTCTACCTGAGAGACAGACGCCGTCTTGTTATTGGACCTTGAACCCTACATAATAATTGAGAGTGCAACATTTCTGTAAATTATCAGAATATTAGAAATAAGAAGCCATATGAAGACACAAAGGCCATACTAGAGGTCAAGGGTGGATCCAGCTTTACAGCCCCCTGAAGGTAAGATAAGACATTCTCTCTACATGTGAAGGAAGTTCACGTTTAAGTCTTCCTATGACAGCAAGATATGGCATATATTTTTTTTTTATCAAATCATTTTAATTGTATTTTTCAAAACATACAAACAAAAAAGGAAAAGAAAACCGTCGACAAATGCCAATTCATGTAGGTATTCAAGTATACGGTATCTGCTCCAGGACAGATCTAAATGTCAAATATCCTGATTAACAGAAAGCACTAACCAATACAGTTGCAAGAAAAAGTATGTGAACCCTTTGGATTGATATGGATTTCTGCACAAATTGGTCATAAAATGTGATCTGATCTTCATCTAAGTCACAACAATAGACAATCACAGTCTGCTTAAACTAATAACACACAAATAATTAAATGTTACCATGTTTTTATTGAACACACCATGTAAACATTCACAGTGCAGGTGGAAAAAGTATGTGAACCCCTGGACTAATGACATCTCCAAGAGCTAATTGGAGTGAGGTGTCAGCCAACTGGAGTCCAATCAATGAGATGAGATTGGAGGTGTTGGTTACAGCTGCCCTGTCCTATAAAAAACGCACATCAGTTCTGGGTTTGCTTTTCACAAGAAGCATTGCCTGATGTGATTGATGCCTCGCACAAAAGAGCTCTCAGAAGACCTTCGATTAAGAATTGTTGACTTGCATAAAGCTGGAAAGGGTTATAAAAGTATCTCCAAAAGCCTTGCTGTTCATCAGTCCAGGGTAAGACAAATTGTCTATAAATGGAGAAAGTTCAGCACTGCTGCTACTCTCCCTAGGAGTGGCCGTCCTGTAAAGATGACTGCAAGAGCACAGCGCAGACTGCTCAATGAGGTGAAGAAGAATCCTAGAGTGTCAGCTAAAGACTTACAAAAGTCTCTGGCATATGCTAACATCCCTGTTACCGAATCTACGATACGTAAAACACTAAACAAGAATGGATTTCATGGGAGGATACCACAGAGGAAGCCACTGCTGCAAAAACAAACAAACATTGCTGCACATTTACAGTTTGCACAAGAGCACCTGGATGTTCCACAGCAGTACTGGCAAAATATTCTGTGGACGGATGAAACCAAAGTTGAATTGTTAGGAAGAAACACACAACAATATGTGTGGAGAAAAAGAGGCACAGCACACCAACATTAAAATCTCTTCCGAACTGTGAATTATGGTAGTGGGGGCATCATGGTTTGGGGCTGCTTTGCTGCGTCAGGGCCTGGACGGATTGCTATCATCGAAGGAAAAATGAATTCCCAAGTTTATCAAGACATTTTGCAGGAGAACTTAAGGTCATCTGTCCACCAGCTGAAGCTCAACAGAAGATGGGTGTAGCAACAGGACAACAACCCAAAGCATAGAAGTAAATCAACAACAATTCTGTTAAACAGAAGAAAATACGCCTACAGAAGTCCTAACCCCAACCCGATTGATATGCTGCGGCATGACCTCAAGAAAAAAATTTACACCAGACATCCCAAGAATATTGCTGAACTGAAACCGTTCTGTAAAGAGGAATGGTCAAGAATTACTCCTGACCGTTGTGCCCGTCTGATCTGCAACTACAGGAAACGTTTGCTGCCAAAGGAGGTTCAACCAGTTATTAAATCCAAGGGTTCACATACTTTTTCCACCTGCACTGTGAATGTTTACATGGTGTGTTCAATAAAAACATGGTAACATTTAATTCTTTGTGTGTTATTAGTTTGTTGTGACTTAGATTAAGATCAGATCACATTTTATGACCAATTTGTGCAGAAATCCATATCATTTCAAAGGGTTCACATACTTTTACTTGCAACTGTATATGAATGTCCCTATAACCAGACATGGGATTCAGCGGGTTCCCTCCAGTTCTCCAGATCTGGTTGTTAACTGGATCGGAGAACCATGTTACCGGCTGAGTCCCGATCCGGTGATCTGGAGGCTACAGGGCAGCTGGAGATGTTCGCTTCCATTGCTTCGGGCACCGCTGATAGCTCAGTTTCTTAGTTGGGTGGTATGTGTATGTTGTGTATATTTATAGTGTATTTATGTATGTGTACCATGTATACGGTTTATTTGTATGTGTGTTGCATATATTTGGTGTATGTATATGTAAACATGTGTCGTGACGCTGCGTGTCCACAATTGAGTACGGAACCTGTTGTTAAAAAATGTAATCCCACTCCTGTCTATAACCCCCAATAGAAAACAGAAAAGAAGTCCTGGAGTCTGAAACCACGGCCCCCAGATCTTATTAAAGACATTAATCTTACCTCTGTTCGGGTAAGGTTAGGGAACATTGCCCTATGGCATCTTGGGAAGAAAGAGATGCAAATGAGCTCTTAACAAGCGCTACCTCTAATTCCACCAGATGTAAGGCAGCTATCCTGAAAGTCAATGTTTGACCTGTTAAATAGGCTTGAGACATGACTTGGATAATAAATAAGCTAGCATCTCATCTGCAGACAGCTGCTTCCAGAGTAGCATGTATGGCCTATAAGCCTCCTCATGCCGATTAAGGAGAGATAGTACCCCCCAAACCCTGACTTAAGCCTCTCACCCAGTTAAGACAGTACTGTCTGCTCTGCACTGATGAGGGGCAATCACCCTGAAAACTGTCTGCAGATGAGATGCTGGCTTACTTATTATCCAAGTCATGTCTCAAGGCCTATTTGAAGGGTCGAACATTGACTCATAGGATAGCTGCCTTACATCTGGTGGTATTATAGGTAGAGCTTAAGAGCTCATTTGCATCCCTTTCTTCCCAGAATTCCACAGAAGCATGTATGGCCTATAAGCCTCCTCACGCCGATTAAGACACTCTCCCCAAGGATAGATAGTACCCCTCAAATCTATGGCATCCTGATAGGACGTGTCAGGCACTTAAATTTTTTTTATCCATTTGGATAAATTGGTCTACTGTATCGGAATATCAAAAGGTCATTACAAGAAACACAAAAAGGGGGAGAATTTATGAAGCCCTCTGGCTTAAAAAAAAAGTGTCACACTTTGGTGAAAGCCATTTTTGCACAAGAGTTAGCCATTTTTCGAGATTTTATGTAGTTCTCAACACTTTTGAAAAATGGGTGGGAAAAGGGGGGCGAGTTTAGCTGGGTGAATAGGTAAATGGCAGGTTTATCAAATGCAACTTTTTCAAAAAAAAATCACCAAAAAAGTGCAATCGCAGTCCACTAAGTGGGTGGTGCACAAACTGCAGTAACATCTGTAGATTTGTTTTAAGGAGGTGCCAAATTTAGTTTTAAGGAGGTGACAAATTTATCAAAGTGGCGTTAATTATGGCAAGGTAGATTTAAAGGGGTTGTCTCACCTCAGGTCAGATAGGCGCAAGTCTCAGAGGTGGGACCAGGGGCGTAACTAGAAGTGACTGGGCCCCACAGCAAATATTTGTAAGGGCCCCCCTCAGCGCGCTTCGCATCTCCCTCCTCCTGTGTAAACCCCACTCCTTTGGCACAGTGTAGCGGTATACTGTATATTGTGTGGCACAGTGTAGCGGTATACTGTATATTGTGTGGCACAGTGTAGCGGTATACTGTATATTGTGTGGCACAGTGTAGCGGTATACTGTATATTGTGTGGCACAGTGTAGAGGTATATTGTGAGGCACAGTGTAGAGGTATACTGTATATTGTGTGGCACAGTGTAGAGGTATATTGTGAGGCACAGTTTAGTGGTATACTGGTATATTGTGGGCACAGTGTAGATGTATATTGTGAGGCACAGTGTTTAGGGTAATACTGTATTATTGTGGGGCACAGTGTAGCGGTATACTGTATATTGTGGGGCACAGTGTAGTGGTATACTGTATATTGTGAGGCACAGTGTAGTGGTATACTGTATATTGTGAGGCACAGTGTAGAGGTATACTGTATATTGTGTGGCACAGTGTAGCGGTATACTGTATATTGTGTGGCACAGTGTAGAGGTATATTGTGAGGCACAGTGTAGAGGTATACTGTATATTGTGGGGCACAGTGTAGAGGTATACTGTATATTGTGTGGCACAGTGTAGCGGTATACTGTATATTGTGGGGCACAGTGTAGCAGTATACTGTACATTGTGGGGCACAATATAGCGGTATACTGTATATTGTGTGGCACAGTGTAGAGGTATACTGTATATTGTGTGGCACAGTGTAGGCTATATGTGTATAACATAAACATATTTCATATGAACACTTACAATTTCTTGGCTTGGCCCTTGGGGATCTCGGACGCCACTTCCACACTTTGGCCGGGGGCTCGGCGGAGCTGATGTTGTGTTTTATCCTAATGAGAAAGATTTCATAATAAGGATTTGGAGAAGGGGCAGAGGGAGAGCAGAGCAGGGAGAGGCTGGTGCTGCTACTAGGGGGTCATACCATGGGGGAGTAATAAAGCCCACCATAATGCCCCCCCAGTATAAATAATTCTCCTTATAATGTGACAGTGCAAAAATACCCCCTTGTAATGCCCCCAGTTGAGCTAATGTCCCCATAGTGCCCCCATAATGTGCCAGTATAAAATACCCCTATATAGTGCCCCCAGTAAATTCCCCCATAGTGCTCCTCTCCCCCTTCCTGCTAGTGCCCCCCATAATGTACCAGTATAAAATGCCCCATATATAGTGCCCCAGTAGATGCCCCTCAGTGTCCGGCCTCTGATAGGCTGCCGGCCTAGTGTCCCCCATAATGCCCCCCAATAATGTGCCAGTAAGTGTCCCCATAGATGCCCCCCATCATGTGCCAGTATCAAGTGCCTCTCCCCCCCCCACATGTCCCAGTATTATATTGCCATCTGCCCCCATGTGCCAGTATCAAGTGCCTCTCTCCTTCCCACCCCCCATGTGCCAGTATACTAGTGCCAAACCCCCCCATGTGCCAGTATCAAGTGCCTCTCTTCCCCCCCCATGTCCCATTATCATAGTGCCATCTCCCCCCCAAAAAAGTGCCAGTATTAAGTGCCTCTCCCCCCCATGTGCCAGTATCATAGTGCCAACCCCCCCCCCCCCACATGCCAGTATCAAGTGCCTCTCTCCTCCCCCCCATGTCCCAGTATCATAGTGCCATCTCCCCCCCCCCCACAAAAAAAGTGCCAATATCAAGTGCCTCTCTCCCTCCCCCTCCCCATGTGCCAGTATCAGGTTCCTCTCTCCCCCCCCATGTGCCAGTATCAAGTGCCAACCCCCCCTCTCCCCTCCAGGTGCCAGTATCAGGTGCCTCTCCCCCCCCCATGTCCCAGTATCATAGTGCCATCTCCCCCCCCCCCACAAAAAAAGTGCCAGTATCAAGTGCCTCTCTCCCTCCCCCCCCACCCCATATGCCAGTATTAGGTGCCAACCCCTCTCCCCCCCATGTGCCAGTATCAGGTGCCACTCTCCCTCCCCCCCCATATGCCAGTATCAGGTGCCACTCTCCCCCCCCCATATGCCAGTATCAGGTGCCACTCTCCCCCCCCCCATATGCCAGTATCAGGTGCCAACCCCTCTCCCCCCCCCCCATATGCCAGTATCAGGTGCCACTCTCCCTCCCCCCCCATATGCCAGTATCAGGTGCCAACCCCTCTCCCCCCCATGTGCCAGTATCAGGTGCCTCTTCCCCCCCCCCATGTGCCAGTATCAGGTGCCAACCCCCCTCCCCCCCCCAGGTGCCAGTATCAGGTGCCAACCCCCCTCCCCCTATGTGCCAGTATCAGGTGCCACTGCCAGTATCAGGTGCCTCCCGCTCCCCCATGGCAGTAACAGTCGGGTATTAAAAAAATAATAATAAACACTTCTACTTACCTCCATGTCAGCGATGCGATGCAGCCTCTTCCTGTGTCCCGCCTTGTATTCTGTCCCGCCCTGTATGTCCTTATATGGAGTCAGTGCTTGTATTTGAGAAAAGATTCTGCTGGGATTCGAACCCACGACCTTCTGCTTCAGAGGCAAAGCAGCTAACCACTAGACCATACCAGCTGCCTTGCGGCTGACTGAAAAAATATGAGACTTCTACTGTTATAGCTGGCTAAGTGTACATCTTTACACATGACAGCTGCTCATATATAGAGATATAGCAGAGCTGAATGTGCTGAGACAGCTGTCATATACAGATATAGCAGTATCTCAGATATATCTCTATATGACAGCTGTTCCAGCACACTCAGCTCTGCTATATCTCTATATATGATAGCTGCCCCAGCAAACCCAGCTCTGCTACATCTATGCATATGACAGCTGCCCAAACACACCCAGCACTGCTATATCTCTATATGACAGCTGTCCCAGCACACTTGGCTCTGCTATATCTTTAGATATGATAGCTGCTCCAGCACACCCAGCTCTGCTACATCTATATATCTCTAAGTATTGCTATACAGTAGATAGATATATAGAGATATAGCAGAGCTGAGTGTGCTGGGGCAGCTGTCATGTGTATAGATGTAGCAGGGCTGGCTGTGTTTCGGCAGCTGTCATGTGTATAGATGTAGTAGAGCTGGGTTTGCTGGAGCAGCTGTCATATATAGAGATATAGCAGAGCTGAGTGTGCTGGTGCAGCTGTCATGTGTATAGATGTAGCAGAGCTGGGTGTGTTTAGGCATCTGTCATGTGTATAGATGTAGTAGAGCTGGGTTTGCTGGGGAAGCTGTCATATATAGAGATATAGCAGAGCTGAGTGTGCTGGTGCAGCTGTCATGTGTATAGATGTAGCAGAGCTGGGTGTGTTTAGGCATCTGTCATGTGTATAGATGTAGTAGAGCTGGGTTTGCTGGGGAAGCTGTCATATATAGAGATATAGCAGAGCTGAGTGTGCTGGGACAGCTGTCATATAGAGATATAGCAGTGCTGGGTGTGTTGGGGGCAGCTGTCATGTGTATAGATGTAGCAGAGCTGACTGTGTTTCGGCAGCTGTCATGTGTATAGATGTAGTAGAGCTGGGTTTGCTGGGGCAGCTGTCATATATAGAGATATAGCAGAGCTGAGTGTGCAGGGACAGCTGTCATATACAGATATAGCAGTGCTAGGTGTGTTTGGGCAGCTGTCATGTGTATAGATGTACTTTTTTTTTTTTCTTTTTTCCCCCAATCAGTTGTAATGCAGCCTTTATGGCTGTGAGGGTAAATGCTTTGCCACTGATTCACTGATAGATTGGAGGTTGTGGGTTCGAATCCCAGACCAGGAGACTTTAGCAGACAGTAAGATTAGATCACACTAGCTGCTCCTGTGAAGGGGCCCTGAACACGATATTTAACTAACTTGAAAATAAACTGTCACACACGCTGCTGGGGCGCCGGGCCCCCTTGGCAGCCCGGGCCCCGAAGCAGCTGCTTCCCCTGCTTCCCCGGTAGTTACGCCACTAGGTGGGACCCATGTCATCCTCCAGAACAGACCTTTGAAAGTGAAGAAGAACACACTGAATGACCAGGCACCCTGCATTCACTTCTATGGAAGTTTTGAAAATAGGCAAGAGCTGGCCTGGTGAATAGTGTTGAGCGAACTTCTGTTTTCAAGTTCGGCGTACAAGGTTTGGGTTCGGGTTATCTAAGAACTCCATTATGGATTTCGCTACTATGGACCATAACTTATGGTCCGTGGTAGTGGAATCCATAATGGAATTTTTAGATAACCCGAAACCAAACCTTGTACGCCGAACTTGAAAACAGAAGTTCGCTCATCCCCAATCGGTGAATTGTGAGATGGCAGTTAATGCGCTGTGCATTCTTCATTCACTTCTAGGGGACTGCTTGGCTATTTTCGGAACTCCCATAGAAGTAAATGGAGAGCAGGCTGTGCATGTGTGGTGCACTCTCCTACACCCTCAGGGTCCTGTTCTGGAAATAGGAGCAGGTCCCAGAGGTGGGACCTCCACCTATCTGACATTGTGGGATACCGCTAGGTTATGCCACCAATGTCTGAAATAGCACAACCACTTTAAGCCAAATTTTCTTAAAAAATTCCCGTATCTATCTTATGTATCTATAGGTTATAATATCCACTCCATAGGCTGTGTCTGATACTGTAGTCCACTCCAGTTAAAGGGGTTGTCCCACGAAAAATATTCTACAGTTTTCAAACCAGCACCTAGATCTGAATTCTTTTGTAACTGCATGCAATAAAAAATGTAGCATAGCCACTGAGTTATTCAATAAAATGTATCTGTACATGCTGTTTTTTTTTTTTTTTCTTATTTCTTCGACCTGCTCCCTGAGAAGGCCGCACATGCTCAGTTTCATCCTTCAACTGCCTCCTGAGCTGTGATAGGGAGAGCTGAGACACGCCCCCTGAGCTGTGATAGGGAGAGCATGGACATGCCCCCTGAGCTGTGATAGGGAGAGCTGAGACACGCCCCCTGAGCTGCAGCAGAAAAGACACTCCCCTTGAGCTGTCAGCTTGATATAAATCTAGCAGAGCAATGAATGGGGAGATCTCTGGATCCATGCGAGGTACAGGGCTGGCTCTAGCTTTGTTACAAAGAGATTGTCATGTACTGTATGGTGTCCGATTGAATTTTTTTTCATTAGTCATGGGATACCCCTTTAAGCTTTTAAAGTGCATTGCCCAGGATTTTGTTCCTGCAACAGTACCACTCTTGCCTATGGGCTGCTTCTGGTACTGCAGACAACTCTGTTGCCCGTGATTCCTTTCCAGAAACAGCGCCACTTTTGTCCATGGGCCGTGTCTGGTACCACAGACCACTTCAGTTACATTTTAAAAGATTGTTGCCCAGGATTTCGTCCCAGCAACAGTGCTACCATGGGTTGCTTCTGGTACTGCAGATCACACCAGTTAGGTTTTAAAAGGCTATTTCTCACCAGCAATAGCGCCACCCTTGCCCATGGGCCATGTCTGGCATTGCAGGTAAGCCTCATTTACTTGAATGAGTATAGCCCACAAATAGAGAGGCAGCAGTCACTTTTTCTTATCCAACACAACCCCTTTAATTCGTGTGTTACTATGTAAACCCTTTTTGCCTACAACCGCTAGCGTTGACCGAGTACATTATCGAAACCGCTGCAATCGTAACGCAATGCAAACAAGTCGGGATATTTTGCAAATAAATTCAACAGAGAATCACATGACGTTTCCACAAGGAACACCAGGCGGGAGAGTAATCCATAATGCCGAGATATTTCCCTTTTTCTATATCCTTTGGTTACTGCAATTACAAGTCATTTTATAAAGGATTTTCAATTTTTAAGAAAGCGCACTTTTGTACTTG
The DNA here is from genome assembly GCF_014858855.1 of Bufo gargarizans. Lineage (NCBI taxonomy): Eukaryota > Metazoa > Chordata > Amphibia > Anura > Bufonidae > Bufo > Bufo gargarizans. Next base: position 37,425,488 of record NC_058090.1, on the reverse strand, counting down.
ATCCAGCTAAAGGGATTTTCTTACATTACTTCATATTTAAAAAAAAACCCATCTTTAAACTTGTAATGTTATTTTCGTATTCATTAGTATGGGCGCCTGTAGGGCACATTGCAAAATGGGTTAAAGTTACAAAGTTATGCTTATAAAGGCTCATGGTAATTTAGAGTATCAGGAGGGTTTTTTTTATTATTAATTTTCCCAATCTTAAAAGAGCGAAAAAAAATAAAGAAGAGAGATTGGATTAAGTATATTCTTGCGCACAGTTCTTCTAAACACCCTTAAGGAGCGCAGGCCCGAGCGACAGAAGATATTATGCTAATGAGCTGCTATCTGAGTGCCTGGTAGGGTCGCTGATGTAATATTTTGCACGGTTAGTTAACCGCATCAAGAGAAAGGTTTGACCTCGCTATAAAATAACGTTAAAAGGTATTTATTTTCAAAGTGTCGTTTAAAAAAAAAATATATATTTAATGTAAGAGCGAAATCTATCAATGGAGCGGAGAAGTCATTTATTTATATTTTTTTGCAAACCAAATCTCATCATAAAACGCCATTTGCGATAATAACCGGCTTCTATTGAGACCAAAAGATTCCTTTCTTAATTTATCTCAATCACATTCTCTGCCCTGGCCGCTCGCAAAGGATTATCACCGGTCCCAGACGTTGCAAGCGATACAAGATGCTTCGCATTAGCATGGGGGAGGGCGAGAAGAATAGGAACCTAGGGCCTCATTCACAAAACAGCGATAACGGAGGGCTTGAAGTAGGCTCAAGTCAATGGTTGACAAGTCCCCGTCTTACGCCGTGCTCATTTATTTCATGAGCGAGCGGCAATTTTTATTTATTTATTTCATTTATTTATTTCATGCTGTTGTATGCAAATCAATTCATCATTAAGACATTTATTTATTCCAGGAAGCTAAGAAGCTTCGGTCAGGATTTTTTTTTTTCTTCAAAATTTAATCAGCGCTTCTAGAAATGAAGGCAAACACATATTTTTGCACGGAAGGTATCAGATGTTGACAGACTTAAATGTAATTAGCTGATATAAAAATACATTAAATAGATTAAAAAAATTGAATAATGTTTAGAGATAAGTGAAGTTTTAGAAAATTCGATTCGGCTGCTTCGGCGAATTTTACAAAATTACTTAGTCACAAAGCGCATTTTTTGGGAAGTAGCGGGTGCAATGACAGGGAGCTGCGATAGCGCCGCTCCCCATCATTATATCCCTCGGATGCCGCGGATGTGCGCGTTCAGTCCAGCGCGCGGCCCGGCCGGGAGAAGACTTCAATCAAGATGGAGCTCGCCCCCTGCCAAAACCAGGAAGTGGACAGCGCGCCGGGAGCAGGTAAGTATAAAACAGCGTAATGGGAATACCCCTTTAAGCTGAAATACAAAAACCCATGAGGCCCCATAGCAAAACCTGGGAGGGGGCCTCACTCCAGCTTGACCACCTTCAACAGCAAGTTCAGATGATGGAAAGATTAATGACTTGGTATGATTTTGATATCCTTAAGGGCTCATGCACACGACCGTATGTATTTTGTGGTCTGCAAAACACAGACCCGCAAAAAATACAGATGATGTCTGTTTGCATTCCATATTTTGCGGAACGGAACAGCTGGCCTCTAATAGACCAGTCCTATCCTTGTCCGTAATGCGGTCGATAATATTTTTTGGCTGAACGGGCATAGGGAAAAGTAACTTCCGTTGTTTTTGCGGACACATTGAAATGAATGGTTATGCATAAGGTCCACGTAAAGAACAGAATGGACACGAAAAGAAAATACGTTTGTGTGCATGAGCCCTAATACACATATTGATGTCACAGTACAGGGATAATGCTCACAGTGATGTCACAGTACTTGGATAATGCTCACAGTAATGTTAGAATATGCCGATAATGCACACAGTGATGTCATAATCATATTATTGGGATAATGCACCTATTGATGTCACAGTACAAGAATAGTGCTCAGGGTAAATGCTACAGTAGGGGCCTAATGGACGCTGCTGTAATTTTCCCACTGGCTCCTGGTACTACCCATACGGTACAGGTAGGTTTAGCGTTAGGTCCCGTGCCACTTGAGAAACCTTGACGTGGTGCGCAGGCTCAGGTATGTCCTTAATATAAGGATATACTGGCTAAAGTCTCATTTTTAACATCAGTGTGAGGGTTTAGTCAGATGTTACTGTTTGCATCCACCACAGTAGTGCACTTAATCTTGTAACTATTTATTCTATATATCATTCCACATCCACACATTTTACCATCTGGTGTAGGGTGTGTCTGTGGCACTTGTGGTCTGCTGCGGGCATCCTCCACTGTATGCATTTTTTTGCTGGGGATCGCCCTCAGCAACAGACCACAAGTGCAGTATCTGCTCCCCCGAGCATAAATGCACAACTGCATTTGGGGTTGAGCATTTCCTGCCTTTTGAGACCACGTATTTTTGTCATTTTAATCGACTAATGCATACAGTAACGTCACAATCACATTAGTGGGATAATGCACACAGTGAAGTCACAATACTTGGTAATGCTCACAGTAAATTCTATGATATGTGGATAATGCACAGAGTTATATCACTTTTGTGGAATACTGCACATTGTGATGTCACAGTACAAGTATAATGCTCACAGGTCTGCAAATTGCAGATCCGCAAAACATGGATACTGGGCCAGTGCGTTGCGCCTTTTGCGGTCCCACATATTCCGCTTTATGTTAGAAATGTCTATTCTTGTCCGAAAAACTGACATTTTCAGTTGACAAAATGCTGGCGGCAGGGCAGGCCAGCACCTCCAAGGCGTAGAGTGCCAGTTCGTGCCACGTGTCCAGCTTGGACACACAGTTGGAAGGCACAGAGGGATCATTGAGGATGCAGAAACGGTCTGCTACGTACTCCTTCACCATCTTCCAACCTTTTTACCTCCTTGTGACACTAGGCTGCGCATCAGGGTGAGGGTGCTGGCGAGGTGTCACAAAACTGTCCCAGGCCTTGGAGAGTGTTGCCCTGCCTCTGTTGGAACTGCTGTGTGTTCCCCTCGTCTCCCCTCCTCGGTTGCCCAAGGAACTACGTACTCTGCCGCCAGCGTTGTCAGCTGGAAATTTTTGGAGCAATTTTTCCACAAGGACCTTCAGGTATTGCACCATTTTGCTAGTCGACTCCACCACAGAAATGAGAGATGAGAAGTTCTCTTTCGAGCAGGGGTCGAGAAGGGTGAACAACCAGTAATCAGTGTTGGCCAAAATGCGTACAATGCGAGGGTCATGGGAAAGGCAGCATAACATAAAGTCAGCCATGTGTGCCAGAATCCCAACAGACAAGATTTCGCTGTCCTCATCAGGAGGATGACTCACAATCTCCTCATCCTCTTCCTCCTCTTCGGCCCATCCACGCTGAACCGATGGAATAAACCTGCTATGGGTACTACCCTCTGTAGCGGAGGCAACCGTCTCCTGCTCCTCCTTCTCCTCCAATTTGCGCTGAGAAGATGAAATAAGGGTGGTCTGGCTATCACTCTGTGTACTGTCTTCCCCCATTTCCACCTCTTCCACATGCAAAGTGTCCGCCTTCATTGTGAGCAGCTGCTCACAAAGCCTGGCCAACATGTGCAACGTGGAGTTCCAGCGCGTGCTCACGTCGCGCAACAGTCGGTGAGCTGCCAGTTGCAAGTGCTGCTGCAGTGTTTCCAGACCGGCGGCAGCTGTAGATAACTTTCAAAAATGGGCACACACGCAGCACACCTTCACCATTAGCTCAGGCAAATTGGGGTAGGTTTTGAGAAACCGCTGAAGGTTAATAAGTGGGCTAGGCATGGTATGTGTGTGAGCTTGCCGAGCTCCAAAGCCGCCACCAAGTTACGGCCATTATCAGACACAACTATGCCTGGTTGTAGGTTGAGTGGCGAGAGCCACAGCTCAGTCTGGTCCCTTATACCCTGCCACATCTCTGCGGTGGTGTACTGTTTGTCACCTAAGCAAATAAGTTTCAGACGGCCTGTTGCCGCTTCCCCACTGCAGTGCTACACTGTTCCAGCTACTGCTACTGACTGATGCCTGACTGGTGCTGCAAGATGACAATTCAGAGGTGGAAGTGGAGGAGAAGGGGGGGTTGCAGTCACTAATGTAGGTGGTGGTGGAAATCCTGAAGGAAGTAGGGCCTACAATCCTTGGCATAGGTATAACCTGTGCCATCCCAGGGTATGACTCTCTCCCGGCCTCCACAACGTTCACCCAGTGTGCCGTCAGGGAAATGTAGCGTACCTGGCCACAAACACTTGTCCATGTGTTAGTCGTAAAGTAGACCTTCCCAATAACTGTGTTGGTCAGGGCACGGGTGATGTTACAGGACACATGGTGGTGTAAGGCGGGGACGGCACACCAAGCAAAATAGTGGCGGCTGGGGACTGAGTAACGAGGGACGGCCGTCGCCATCAGGTTGCGGAAAGCCTCAGTGTCCATAAGCCTAAATGGCAACATTTCTCGGGCCAGCAAATTTGAAAGGTGCGCATTTAGTGCTATGGCCTGTGGGCTTTCGTTCACAGGCCTGGGGTATGGACATCTGTACTATTCACTGGGAACAGAAGTGGATGTTCTAGCTGATGGTGCTTGCGAAAGTCCAGGTGAAGGGCGGAAGGCATCTGGTCCTGCGTCTTAGACAGGGGATTGGCCAGCACGTAATACAGGAGAAGAGGAGGCAGTGGTGTGACCCGCAGACACTGATTGTGGACTCAGGCGTTCGGCCCACCTATTAGGGTGCTTTGATGCCATGTGGCGGATCATGCTGGTGGCGGTGAGGTTGCTAGTGTTCACGCCCCTGCTCATTTTGGTACGGCACAGGTTGCAAATGACAATTCTTTTATCGTTCACACTTTCCTCAAAAAAGCACCAGACTGCAGAACACCTATCCCTTGGCAAGGCAGATTGCTGCAAGAGGTTGCTCCGGGGAACAGTTGCGGGCCTGTTTGGTGTGGAATGCCTTCTCCCTTTTACCACCCCACTGCCTCTTCCAGCCTGTTGCGTTGCTGCGGATCCCTCCCTCTGTACTGCTGTCCTCGCTCGGCTTGCCACCTTCCCAGGTTGGGTCAGTAATTTTATCGTTCACCACCTCCTCTTCCACTTCCTCACTCTGGTCATCCTCCTGACTTGTTGACCTAACAACAACCTCACTTATTGACAACTGTGTCTTATCCTCATCATCAACCTCTTGAGACAATAATTGCGGTTGACTTCCCCACCGCCATCTTCTTCTGACGGTGGATGCTCAAGAGTTTGGGAATCAGGGCACAAGATCTCCTAATGTCCCTCTTCAAGCGTGCTTGGTGAGAGGCCCAAATTAAGGAATGACGATGAAAAGAGCTCCTCGGAATATCCGAGTGTGGGATCATTTGTTTGCAAAGACTCTCCATGGTGGGAGGAAGGAGTATCAGGGCAAGGATTCTGTTGACCAGACTCTTGGCTACTGAGACTGGACTTTGTTGAAGACAGGGTGGTGCTTAACCGACTGGAAGCATTATCTGCTGCAATCCAATCGACCACCTGGTCGCACTGGTGTGACGTTGAGAGTGGTGTCCTGCGCCGCCCTGCAAACTGGGACATGAAGCTAGGTATCGTGGATGAGTGTGTTTCTTGTGCTCTGGCAGCAGGCACAGTTTCACGGCCTCTGTGTGCACCATCAGCAGCACGGCCACTTCCCCGTCCCTTACTGCTTCCCTTTCGCATATTAAATGGTATATATGCTTGTTATTATGTCACACGTACAGTAGCGCAGGTTTTGTAAGTGTATTCGCAATTAAATTAGACTGAATGCCACAGATATTTAGGATGGGCAAACGTTATACAGGAGATGTAGCGCAGATAATGTCGTTGTGACCAGCAGCAAAAAATATACACTAGATGTCACTGATATTTAGGATGGGCAAACGTTATACAGGGCACCAGCAGCAAAAAAATTTGACTGAATGTCACTGATATTTAGAATGGGCAAACATTATACAGAAGATGTAGCACAGGTAATGTCGCTGACACCAGCAGCAAAAAAATTGTCACTAAAATTTCGGATGCACTAATGTTATACTGGAGATGTAGCGCAGATAATGTCATGTCGGTAATGCAGCGGCAAAACAATTGCACGCAATTTAGCGCAGGTTGCGCTAAAAATATATATTCCTGCCAGACACAACAATAGTCCTTAAAGGGTTTCTGTCATGAGATGTGCTAATGTCAGCAGTACATAACAGTTTGCTTTATAACTCCCTGCCTGCCGCCGTTCTCTTAAAATAAAGACTTGTATAATATGCTAATGAGCCTCTAGGTGCTTTAGGGTGTTGCTTCAGCACCTACAGGCTCGGTCTACACACCCTTTGGCACGCCCAGGTCCAGTTGATTGACTTTTGAGTTCTCCTCAGTGTCCTGTAAATCCCGCGTCGTCCAGTTTAGTATTCGGCGCAGGCGCAGTGAGTGAAGGACGCGCTCCTGCTGCAAGCTTCCTTCCTTCGGCGCAGGCGCGTTCCGGCCAGCCAATCACTGTAATGCCAGTAACCAACATGGCTACGGCATTAGGCCGAATGCACACGGCCGTGTTCCGCGGCCGAGAGCGGTCCGTGGTATGCCGGGCTGGATTCCTGTTCAGAGCAGGAGCGCACGGCATCATTGGTTGCTATGACGCCGTGCGCTTCATGCCTCTGCTGGACTACAGTAATACACTCGTATAGTGTATTACTGTAGTCCAGCGGCGGCATGAAGCGCACGGCGTCATAGCAACCAATGATGCCGTGCGCTCCTGCTCTGAACAGGAATCCAGCCCGGCATACCACGGACCGCTCTCGGCCGCGGAACACGGTCGTGTGCATTCGGCCTTACAGTTACCTGCATGTTTATTTTCTGCGTAGCAGCCAACAAACATGCGGGGAGGAGACTCGAGCATCGCACTCTAGCACACGCAGTATTCGGCCAAGCATGCTCGATCAACACTAATTACAAACCAAACACTGAAGATACTCCTAAGGTCTGGAATACTGCAGATGCTGCTCCATGTATATTTATGGGTGTTGCAGAAAGAGTCAAGTCAGATCAGGGTGGGGGACCCAATCTAGAGCTGAAAATACAACGGTAGATGGTCTCAGAATGGACAAGCCCTCCTTTACTATTCTGGATTTTGTAGGAGTGAGGTTGACCCTTTTTAGTTGGAATTTGGAAAGGATTAGAGATAGGCCTGCACTCGATTAACTCCAAGAAGCTATCTCATTTTTGTGATATTCAGCATGAAAGAAAGTAGGGTCTATTATGGTTGCCACACCAAGAACAGATGGAGAGACAGATGCATGGAATAATACTTTTTGCTCTAATGGAACTACGTGTTTAAAGTGCAAAATGCTCTCCTAACCATATCTAGGAAGCTCACTTTTCAGTGACCTGAGGAAGAGAGCAAGACATTTTATTGCATGCATTCACATGTGGTGCCCATGATGGATTCTTCTTTCCTACCTCGCTTTCTGCCTCCTCGAGATCAGTGGGAGTGAAGGTCCTCCATTCTAATTATCATCAGTGGTGATGAGGCAACCTATCCTAGCAATCAGTGAAGGTTCTCCATTGCAGCAAGTACAGCTTGCTGTCACCCAGGGCCGATCATGTCCCAGGTTGTAGAAATGCAGAGTGGTGATGCGGCCTTATTAGTTTTTTGTGTGTGTCACGGTGCTCCTACCTGGATACCGTCGCTCCCCAGGGTTAGGCTCCGCAGCAATAAAGGGGGTAGTGATAGTTGGTGGAGTAAGAGTCCAGACTTTATAAAGTTCAACAGCTTTACTTGAATAAACTTGCATCAAGCAGCTTTTGGGGTAGACTGGCAGGCAAACTTGAATAGCTTGCTTTATCGTTCTCTGCTGTGCTGATCTCTGGCTTCGGTCTGGTAGCTAGACTTTAAGTTCTGGTACCTTTGTGTGGGGTGCCTTTGGCTGTTGACCCCCTCTTGATATTCTGTATCTGTAAGGAGTCATGGTGCTCTATGAGCTGCTTCCCTTAGGAGACTCCTGCTCCTGGAGGGTCAGGGGCATTCCCCTCATGGCTCCATCTTGACTTGTCTGCTTCCAACTCTAGACTTGTGATGAATACCACCCCTCATGCCCGCTGACGTCAACCACGTCGAGCTCACGAGACCCGGTATGATCACAGGGTTTACCAAAAACTTGAAGTTACGCCCTCCAGAGGAGCACGTAAGGTCAGGCTGGTATAGTTTACACACACACCTCCTGTCCACGCGGGCACAGAGAGGCAACAAGCTGAAAGAGCCTTTTCACTGCCACAGTGAAAACAGCCCACACTCAGCCCGGGTAACTGCCACCAGTTTCTCGTTTGATATAAGCCCGGTCCGCTAACGGGATTATATAGGGTCAGAAACCAACCCGCGGTAGCTTATAACTAGGCCAAAACACGGACGTGGGGATTCGTGATCGAGATACAAGATAGCACAAGATTAAATTATAGATTTAATCGCTGTAAGAGCACACTAGATATGACACAATATACACAGACAATATATACAGTGGTCTGAGGTTACAGATACAGATTATATGGGTACAACAGGGTTAAGCAGTGTAAAAGTAAGTTACCAAGTATGATGAAAGTTCCTTGTGATGTCCTGAGCTGGAGTCCACACGAAGGGCTGTGATCTCCTGCTATTTCCTGGGTCCCTCTAAACACATGTGTAGGATGTGACCCCTCTTCAGAGAAAGACCGCGCCTACTTGCTGGCACCAGGCTTTTAACCTGTAGCCGGCCCATCCCCTCAGGGAGGGGTCAACTCCCCCTCTTCTGGGCCGACGGTGAATGACCCACAAAACCCTTTAGGGTTCATAGCTCCAGACCAGAGGGTCACAGGGAGATGGTTCTGGGACTAATGGACCTGCCTGGGTTCCGGCTACAAGTAGAGCCCAAACCTGGTACCGGTAGGTGGTTTCTATTGGGAGATATGGGTATCTCCCTACCCCGACTGGGTACGAGTAAACAAAGACCATGGGACCGTACCTCGTGGCCACCGGGACACAAATATGTATCCGGTTTGCGCCTGCGATGGCCGGGCGCTTCATAATTCCTTATGAGAGGTAGGTGCCAATATGTCTGCGAAGTCTCATTGATCCGGGCAAGAGCAGATACCCCCTGCTGAGAGTTTTCCTGCCGGATTCAGGTGGCTCCAAACTGGTGCCTGGAGGTGTGAACTTCTCCTTGAAGCTTGGACCCCCTGGGGCGTCTTCCTGGCCCACTGACACTCAGATGGCTGGGGGGGGGGGGGGGGAAACTTATTTTGCATATACACTGAATCATGCCAAGAGGTGCATAAAATTACAATCAGGGCTGGGGGGCTTTGAAGCAGGGAAATCCTGTGGATTTTCCGTACCTCTGCTAACTGTCAGCAAATGGGGGGTGTGAGGACAGGGCTGACAGTAAATATTAATCCATATTCCTCACAATTTGACTAGACTAAAACTGAATTAGAACTGAACATAGCTTCCTGCAACCTGGACTAGCCCACTTTTGCCAAAAAGGGGGAGAATATAATGGTAAGTTCTATTCTATCTAAAGACCTCTCTCTGCCAGATACACTGCCAACTGCTGGTGAACCAGGCAAAATACATGAACATAACAGTTTCATAGCAATATTATGAAAGCACAGCGTAGGAGGACCTGGACTAAATACACAGATGACATTATTGTTAGCCATTAGAGACAGTGGGGATAGGAGTGTCCACTATGGGGTACTACACAATCCTAACAGTGACGATTTCCCATTGTAGCAATCATAGAAATGGAGGTCTACCATTGTAGCAATTATAGCAGTAGAGGTCCACCATTCTAGCAATCATATTAGTTGATGTCCCTCATCAGCAGAGTTTTCCCATTGTAGGAGAGATGTGATGGAGTTTCCTAATTCCAGCCATCAGTGGGGTTCCCAATAGTCGAACTCTAGTAATCTAATACATCCAGATGACACATTTTTTTCACTTGAATACCGCCTTTAAATTCAGCACTTTAGATTTCGCTCACTATTCCCTTAATTCTTCCATCTTTGATAATGAAAGATCCCAGAACAGCAATTGTTCAGATTATTAAAGCTGCAGTTACATCATCTTCTTCAAAGATGTTCTCTCCACCGAGAGATCAAGAATGAAAACAAAACACACAATGTGTCCATGCTGCCTTAAAATTACACATCAATAAGATTTCCAGTGACAAATATTTCAAGGCAAACAAACCGAACAGAAATTAAAAAATCTCTGTGGGGCACAAATATGTAATTACACTCACACAGGGAGCATTTTATCAGGTAAACCATCCTATTTTGTTAATTGAAATGCTGCTGCACACAGATTTTTTCCTTTAAACAAAAGCTCTGGATACACGTCTATATTTTTAGACTTTATTTTTTAATTTTTTTGGTCTGGTCCCCATGCCAGTATTATCGTATTACTCCTATCATATAAATATACTCTTTAGGCCTCATGCACACGGCCGTATGTATTTTGCGGTCCGCAAAAAACAGGATCTGCCAAAAATATGGATGACATTCGTGAGCATTCCGTATTTTGCGGAACGGAACAGCTGGCCCATAATAGAACAGTACTATCCTTGTCCGTAATGCGGACAATAATAGGACATGTTCTATTTTGCGGAACGGAAATACAGACATGCGGAAACGGAATGCACACGGAGTAACTTCCATTTTTTTTGCTGGACCCATTGAAATGAATGCTTTCGTATACGATCTGCAAAAAAAACTGAATGGACACGGAATGAAAATACGTTCGTGTGCATGAGGCCTTACTATAACTTATAGAACAAAGATACCAAGTCATGGAATTAAATTATAGGAGGAGGTATTCCCATCTGGGACATTGATGGCATATCTCTAGGAGGTATGGCATATCGTGACACATTGGACCCGCTGCTATCTTCAGAACGGGACCAGCTATGCACGCACGGACACTTTTCCATTCCCCGCATGGAGGTGTTCTGAAAAGCACCAGTCCCATAGCGGGTAAAGGAGAGGAGGTCGCACTTGCGCAGTGTACTCTTCACTCAGTGCTATGAGACTTCTGAAGGTCATCAAGCATGCTTGCCGCCTATTTTCAGAACTCTCATAGCAATAAATTGAAAGAAATGAATAGCCATACATGCACAGTGTTCTTCACTTTGGGGGCCTCATTGTGTAGTTAGGAGCAGGTCCCGGAGGTGGGACCTGTGCCTATCTGACATTGATGGCATATCCTAGCTATGTGCCATCAATGTCCCGGATGGGCCAAACCCGTTTCCTTTCTCTTGTCTCATTGCCCTGCTTGGATCTTCCAAGTTCCCAATTTAAAGGTCATATCCAAAGTAATGGACTTGCTCTTATGCACCTCAAATAGAAAATCAGGCAGATTTCCAAATAGTCTTGAAAAAATTCCTACTGTTTTGCATCTACAACTTCTAGATTTATGTGTCTCCATGGTAACAGACTACAAATAAACCCAGTGCAGTCTGATCCTGTAGTTATACTCCATTCCATACCTTTTGCAAATCTACTGAATGTATGTAGGAGACTGAAGGGCAGGGCAGCGTAGCTATAGGGGAAGCGGCTGCTTTGGGGCCGGAACTCACAAGGGGCACCCTCAGGACTAAAAGATTTTATTGTCCGAGCCCCCTCAATAGTATCATACAATGACATTATATACAATGGCACTGTAGGAAACAGATAAAATGCTGCTGGGTATGACTGCCTTATCATATTTAGGGGTTTGTTTGTAGTCTGTTACTATGGAGACGCATAGCTCTGCATAGAGGCTGTAGACACAACATAGGTATATAAAGTAGGCCTGTGTTATTTTCCTTTGTTGAATATTTAAAAATGAAAGGTCCTAAGAAATCTGAGTGGCAACCAATGTGGGCTACATTGCGAACTCCCACAAGGGTTGTCACTAGGCTTTGCTAGAGTAATGAATATGTCAGCAGGTGACGTACCAGTGCATTACAAGACAGATTTCTCTGACATCCTCTATAGCCTGGTGTCAACCATTGGCCTGAAGTGAATTAATACATTTATGTGACTATTCCAATGAATATATCTGGTGGTGATCTATGGGCTTATTTGTGAACCTCATTAAAGGGATTTTCCAGCCCTATCATAGGTCATCAATATCAGATTGATGGGGATCAGACACCCAGTACCCCCACAGATCAGCTGTTTCAGGCAGCCCCCATCAGAGGAAACTATACAGTGGATGGAAGGATCTATCCACTGCTTCGTTTCCACTGCTGGTCTACAGAAGCTCAGCTTCCTTTCACTGGAATGAAGGTTGAGTTGCTGCACCCTGGCAGGGATACAGCACAGCGGATGGAACCTAGTGATTCCATTTCCATTCTTTAGACAGTTTCTATCTGTTATTAAGCCATGAAGATAGGCCGTAAATATCTAATCACATTAAAATTATTTCATCTGATCCTAAGTGGTCCAGAAATCAATAGACAGTCAATTGTCAAAAAGAAACTCAAATGAACTTAAACCCGGAGTTCCCTGAAGGTGGCGAGGCATAAAATCCAAGACGTAGAAAATGTTGGGAACAGAAGGGGACTTCTTATCAGAAGGGGAAGTCTTAATGATAAGGCTGTAAGCCCCACCTATAACAGGCCATGTGACACAGGCTACCAGGTGCAACAGAATGCCATTGCCATTGCGTACTGCTGGCAGCATTGTGTTGCACGTGGTAGCCTGTGCCACATGGCCTGTTATAGGTGGGGCTTACAGCCTTATGTCTCCCACTACCTGAGTGATTTCACTATGGAGGTATGTGGGAGCTTGGCTGTAAGTTGTATCTTAGCACATCTCAGACCGTGTTCACACACCGTAGGTAGTCTAGTGGTAGGAACCCATGCCACATGGGGATACCTTGACGGTGGTGCAAAAGGGCTCTGATGTGTTCCTGACAGGAATACATTGGCTAAAGTCTCAGTTCTTAACATCAGCTTGAGGGATTAGCCAGTGTTGTCGGTTGCATATCATTGTGGTGCACCTTTCGCAGTGATTTATGTTTTTTTTATATTTGCATCCACACATTATCCCATCTTGTGTAGGATGCTTTTGTGGTGCATGTGTAGTGTCCCACTAGGTAAAGGTGGGCACTACACAAGGGTCAATTGGGCCACGTTGTACTCCTACTCCTGAGGGACAGTGGCAGTATATTTAACCGTCCATTGTAATGTATTTTCTATATGCTTTTATATGTATTGTTCCCCTGTGATATGTACAGCAGGCCTATTGGGGTGTAGTGTAGCATCCTATACACTAGAGGGAGATAGGGAGCCCCTAGTATAAATGTTCAGGAACAGTGTACACCATTTCTGAGGAGAAGGTACAGCCTGATCTGAGTGTGTTGTTGTTTACCCTCTGAGTATCTTGCAAGGAATAGTATACCTGCCATTATTGTGAAAGCCTGCTTGTGAAGCGAACCTGTTGTATGGAACTGTATGACACCCAACTGTACAAAGTTGAACAGTTTCACCAGCAAAGCAAAGTTTGGTTCACCATATCATTGTGTTCCTCATTTACTACAACTATAAATCGGTGTGCCACCGTTACAGGCACTGGCATCACGTTTCTTAAAGGGACCTTGCCCCAGGCACATTAAACACCTGCAACATTCAGGGCACCTCATCCACCATCAGGCCCTGGTCCCAAAATACAGAGTGTGCCCCAGAGGTCTCCTGTGCCAGCCTCTCCTTCACTGCCGTATGCCTGCCCAGGGTTTTCCTACAAAACTGTGAGTAACCCTCGCTTGCCCATTAACCGTGACCTCACATCGCAATACCCTGCAGGTCTGGCGTACTGCACATGCAGTCCGCTGCCGACATCCTCCATTGTATGCATTTTTGCTGGGGATTGCCGTTAGCAACGGATCACATGCGGAGGAATTGCTCCCCCGGTTATAAACACGCCACAGTGTTTGGGGGTTTTGAGCATTTTTTCCTATTTAAGCCACTTTATTTCAAAGAAAGTAAGACCCAGACTTCTACACACTTCCATAAGCATTAATTTTATTTAGTTCTAAAAATTCTTCCAAGCCCTTTTTAAAACTGCCCACTGTTACTGCCTTTACCACGTCCTGAGGTAGACTATTCCACAAATTTACAATTCTTATGGTGAAGAACCCTTTATCGTCTTAGAAGACTACGTTTTTCTTCTCCAGACACAGGCATCCTTGTCTTTTAAGAGGATTTTACATGGAACTGGTGGATGACTAGTTATTAGACTATTAATCAACCAAAAAAAAATATAAAATTATGAATAATTGAATTCCCAGGTGATGACAAGCCAAAAAAATCCAACATGCTGAATAACTTTTTCACCAGATATCAGTTGGTCATGCACCATCATAATTTTTTTTTGTGATCAACCGTTTTAAACAATTTCTCTTTATGGGGTATGGGCAGTTTTTCCCCTGTAGTTCCCTGCTGCTCTTACACAGCATCTATAACAGGGTTTTATCCATATAGAAAGCCACCCTCTGGTGGTTGGGGTCTGGTTGCTGTTAGTTCCCCACACAGCAGGTGGTCAGGAGCACCACTGTGAAGGAAAAAACTGAAAACAGGCCACAACGCTTAAGATCCTAGTTTTGGATTCATTTTAAGTATTGGTGGTGATCCTGGCAGTCAGAAACCCAATGATCAGAAAGTAAGGGACTAGACCCAGCGTTAGGCTACCACTTTAGATAGTTTCTTAAGTTGGAAAAAAGACACAGGCCAATGAAGTCCAACCTAACAGTGTTAATCCAGAGGAAGGCAAAAAAAAAAAACTATTAGAAAACCATGTGTATGCAAATACACCCATTTAGAGGAACCACTGTATACCACTGTAAATAAATTGAGAAAATTTGAGGAAGACCTTAATTTAGTCAAAACATTCTAGATAAGTCAACGCTTTGCAAGAATGACACTTTTCACAGGTTGCCCAATGTGCGTTGTTGGGTTGACAGCAGCTGGATCCTGGAACGGTAAGGACCTCCAATGAAGCATGGCATGCGTGTTACTTCAGCTTGTATATTGTTCTCTTACTGTAGTCATCCCCAGAAGAGAGCACTCACAATAAATGATGAGGATTGCCAGCTGTCAAGAAAACTGAGGCTTTGACTATCACAAGGAAAATATGCTTTTCTTCAAGATGTTCATTGCTCCATTTACCAGGCTGTTGCTAAGAGACACATTGAAATGGTTCCTTCTTTCTGAAAAATCTACCCTAGGAATCGTTATTTAGGTCATACAACTGCCAAGTGCTCTGTATCTGTGGCAACACCTGTTGAGCTGGTTGCTGAAGGAAAAAGTAAGACGACAAGAGACAGCTCCAAGCTTGCCAATGACTATGGGAAGCCGTATCCTTGTTATGGAGAGATATGTGGAGCTGTCTGGATCTGTTTCAATAAGCTTGGTGTCTGTTGTCTGTCAGCCAACAAATACATGATAAACGTCTGTTTAAGTACTTTTTTGCAAGGAACAAAAACCATCTTAAACATGCGGCAAGACATTTTTTTTTTTTAAATCATGGCCAACATTTCTAAATTTCATAGCGCGTTTGGAAAATGTGATTACATTTGTAATATGTGTCACCTAATCCCCATTCTCTCCAGGATCAAAATACAAATATCTGTATTAATAATAAAGTTTTTGGGCAGGCTTTCAGAAGCCGGAACAAAGTGATATTTTAATTAGCGTTTCAAGTTTTTTTCCTTAAGAGCAGCAATGTGAGTAAAGGAGATCTTTTACCTTCATACTGACTCCTTCCAGATCAATGCGCTCATTTAATGGGGCATTTTCTTTTTTGTACTGCATCACATTAATGTCTCTTGCTTTCAAAGCACATTAATGAAGATTTATCAAAACAAATGAAAGCGAAAAGTTGTTATATTCTGCTTGTCTGCCCGTGTACTGACTTCTGCCTTATTCCTGTATTCTGACCCTCTGCCACCTGACCTGACCTTTGCCTGTTCATCATACTGACCCTGTGCTGCCTGCCTTCACCATTCAACTGTTTCATTGATTTGCAAGAATTTTGCTTGCCCTGACCTCAGCCTATTACTACTACCAGTTTTGCCTGAACCCTTAGTGCTCTGCACTGGTTTGACTTGGCCCCAGAGGGTCATCAGCTAACCATACAAAGACTACTCCAAGAGGTAGCTGCCCGGTGCATTCCCTACGGCAAAAATCAGATCCCTGTATAGGGGTTAAAAGGTGAAAACCAGGATGCCGCCAGAATAACGTCCTTAGGTTTAGCCCTAAGCCTAATTTGTTGGTTGGCACGGTGGTTCCATAACCACTGCTGTAACAGTCGCCTGCTTTCAAGGCAGATTGATAGGAGATTTATGAAAACTAGTGAAAGTGAAAAGCAGAGACATTTCTCATAGTGACCAGATTCCAGCTCTCTTTTTCAGAGGGGACAAGGATGATTGGAAATATTTAAACAAAGACACTTCTAACCCTTCTGCCCATGTTAAAGAGATTGTCTCATCAGAGCAATCTCTGATCCTATGAAGGCATATGGGCTTCTTGGGACTTGTTTAGGACTGTCCTCTAGTATCCAAAGCAGAGTGTCCATGAATTAGCTTATCCATGTATTAGATGGAAAGTCATTCATTTGAATGGCTGCCATGTACTACTACATTTCAGTTTAGCTCTTGTCTTCAAGTTCAGGGTTGCCAATCTTCCTTTAAATTTTTTTCTAGACAACTGAATCTAAAATCACAGACCAATCACAGACCAATATTTTTACGGACATATACCCTGCCCCAGTTTTAGACCATGCCCCCATTAAGTGGCGTTCCTAAGGTGCTTGGCACCGGGGCAGTTCCTTTCTCTGTCACTCTTCGCACCTCCAAAACTTAAAAAAAATTGTGCCACCTCACAGTAGCATTGCCTTCATTGAACAACCTTCACAGTAGTTTTGTCCCCATATGTGCCCCCTCATGGTAGTTATGCCCATATTGTGCCCCCTCATAGTAGTTATGCCCACACTGTGTCCCCTTTAAAGTGATTATGCCCTTTCTGTGGCCCTTTCACAGTAGTAATACCCCATCTGTGCTCCCTTCACAGTGGTAATGCCCTCTCTGTGTCTCTTCAGAGTGGCTAGGCCCTCATTGTGCCCCCATAACAGTTATGCAACTTCACAGTAGTAATGCGCTTTGTACCCCCTTCACAGTAGTAATGCACTCTGTGCCCCCTTCATAGCAGTAATGCCCACTGTGCCACCTTCACAGTAGTAATGCCCACTATGCCCCATAACAGTTATGCCTCTTCACAGTAGTAATGCCCTCTGTGTCCCCTTCACAGTAGTAATGCCCTCTGTGCCCCCCCTTCACAATAGTAATTCCCTCTCTGTGACTCCTTCGTAGTAATAATGCCCATTATTCCCCCTTCATAGTAGTAATGTATATTGATCCCCCTTAATAGTAATAATGCCCATTGTCCACCCTTCATAGTGGTAATGCCCATTGTGCCCACTTCATAGTAATAATGCCCTCTGTGCCCCCTTAATAGTATTAATGCCTTCTCTGTCTATAGCTGGCCAGCTAAGACCTGTCCTAGGTTGCTAGTATAGCTTACATGTGTATACAGCTAAACCTGCTAATAACCTTAATACAGTTCCTATGTTTATGTGTTAAAGACAAAAGCACTGTTATTTACTGTGACATTGTGTTTTGGATGTCATATAACTGTTATATTTTGTGTTCACAGAAACAGAAAAAAGATAATATGCCTTTAAGATTCATTTTGTAGTGTAAGGTAAACTCAGTGACACAGCAGAAACAACAGAAAGCATAGTGTTAATCTGTTGTTGCTGGGCAGAAGTCTAGACCAATCACAGCCAGCTTCTCACACAGCAAGAGTTTTCACCAATCACAGCCAGCCTCACAGCCAGCCTGTGTGGGAATTCCCCCAGCTCCTGCTGCTAGAATCATTATTCACCAGAGACAGGGGCTGAAGAGACATTCACTCCACTGAGAGCTAAGTTTTATGGGAACAAGAGGCCAAAAATAGGTATTTAAAACAGTTATATAATGTTCTTATTGTTAGTATAGTAATTAAAACTGTATACTGAACCAGTTATATGTGTGTTTACTTACAGTTCCACCAAATCAAATTCAATTGCAACCATACAATTGCAAGCTACACATTGCAAGCATTCAGATTCCATATTGCAATCCAAATTGCATACAACCATACCAGATTATACTCAACCAATCTGCAAATAGTCACTGCTAACTGCATACTGCAAGCAGAACTATTAGTTAGACCTCAGATATACCTCTCAGAGAGATCATAAAGCTTAAATAACTTTAAGTGAGAGTACAGATACTCAAGAGAGAAATATATCCACTATTTTATGTTGAATGAGAAGATTGAACAGTTGAACCACCATCTTAATCCTACCGCCATTTTATGATATCTTTTCAACACGTGTTATGTACATGGACTATCTGCTGCGGAGGCGGCAGTGTTATATATGAAGAAAAGTTGAAGTTAATAAAGAAGTAATTTCAAGCATTTGGTGTGCTCTTTAAACCTACTGTTTCCATAGAATGGCGCTAGAGGAATTACAGAGTAATAGACAGTCTGGTTAGACTACCAAAATTCTAATGCCACAGTGCAAAAGGCAGTTTACAGTGTCACACTGTCCCCTCTGTGATAACAAAACAAAAAAACACTAACTACTCACCTTGTCCCATTCCTGAAGCTCACATCCAGCTCTCCCCTGCAGACACAGATCGCTCTGCAGAACGGTGTGGGAGGAGCTTACTCAGATTCCAGGGCTGCAGGCTCCTCCCACAGAGGCCGGCAGTGCGATCTGTGTCTGCAGGCTGAATGGCAAAGAATGGAGCAGAAGGCTCCCTGCTTCATCATTCAGTGCGAGAGAGACGGAGCGCGGGGAGCTGAGCAGTCAATGAGTGATAGAACTGCAGATGCCAGCTCTCCAGCAATAAGTGCTTCCATCTGTATTGATGGAGGCGCTGTATTGATGGAGGCGCTCATTGCTTCTGGCACCACCCTCAGAACTGGCACCCAGGGCGGGTGTTAAAGCAACCCATAGAAAACCAATAGTAAAATTGCCTTCAAAGTGTCCCCAGTATTGATAAGGCACCCCAAAGTGCTCCCAGAAGTAATACAACCTCCATGGTACCCCCTGAAGTAATAAGGACCCTCTATAGTGAACCTAGTACTTATAATGCCCCCTATAATGCCCCAGTCGTTGTAATGCTCACCTATTTTGCTCCCAGTAGTTGTAGTGGTCTCCTATATTGCCCCCAATGGCTATAATGGTGTAGTGCCCCCAGTAGTTTTAATAGTCCCCTACAGTGCCCCAGTGGTCTGTCGGTGCGCTCTGCTGCAAGGTTATCGCTAACACACAGACGCGATGATGTCATAGTGTGCCGCATGTGCTGGGACAGAGGCAACTGCAGGCCACAGGCTTGAAAAGTTCTACATGCCTACATCTACAGCATCAGAAAAGTAAATTTGTCAAAATGTGTAATAAATATGATCTGCACGACTTTGTAAAAATGTTTTTTGTCTATATGCAAGCAAATTACAATGATAACACTAAGGAAGAAATTAACCAAAGGCATGCTAAGAATTCAAGGACAGACTCTCAGTTACTTGTTACTTACTGATCTCATAGCCCAAGACCATGAGATGTCAATAGCGTCTCATGCCCTGAGAGATTTCAGGTGTGCGCTACGTAGCTACATTCACGTACAGTGCAACATACTGAACACGAGAGAACAATTATCTAGATATTAGTTAAACTTTTGGAAGCTTAGAGGCAAGCAAGTCAGATGTCAGCGACTGAATGTGCTGCGTAATTTGCAATTTTTGTGTGACGTGCCAAGAATCGCCACGAACGGGAGAACAGCAGCAATTTTTGTATAGGCGCATAGACAGATAAATAGATAGATAGATAGATATGCTACACCACCTCAGGCTCCTCGCTAGACAGAACACAGGGCCCCATTTATCAAAACTGCCTAATAGTAAGGCCTCTTTCATCCATCCCTGTCCGCGATGACATCCATGACAAGATGGTTAGTGGTTCACCCATGAGGATGTCCATGAAGGAACCATGTTTGGTCCATGTGTCTGCAAGCAGCGTTCAGCTGTCCGCCTGTCCGTGCGGAGGCGAGCGGAGCGGAGGCTGAACGCCGCCAGACTGATGCAGTCTGAGCGGATCCGCATCCATTCAGACTGCATCAGGGCTGGACGGAAGCGTTCGGGTCCGCTCGTGAGCCCCTTCAAACGGAGCTCACGAGCGGACAGCCGAACGCTAGTGTGAAAGTAGCCTCATGAAGATGTCAGTGCAGTACAATAGATCCACGATCAGATAGGAACTGACTGCAGCATTAAACACTCTGATGCAGTCAGTTTGGGTCAGGGGAGCCGCGGTCGGTTCGGGAGATGCAGCCGACACGTGGACCATGTTTTTCAGACTCAGCGTGATTGTGCGCATCAGCCCTAAAGTCAATGGGGACATATGCTGTCCATGGACAGCACATGTCCGTGATTCACTGGCATGTGAATGAGGCCTAAGACTTTGTTTCCCATAGCAATTATTACGTGGCTGCAAATAGCTCGTTAATGCTCTGCGACGTAATAGTATGGCACTGTGATAGCGCAGGCTCAGCAGCCGTGTCTGAACTGGTCCCTAGTCCTGCCATATACAGATGCCTGTTTAAGGGTACTTTCACACTAGCGTATTGAAATCCGGTAAAGGATCTCAATACCGGAAAAATACGCATTAGTTTTGTCCTAATGCATTCTGAATGGAAAGCAATCCGTTCGGTATGCATCAGGATGTCTTACGCTCTGTCCCTTGTACGGTATTTGACCGGACAAAATACCGCGGCTTGCTGCGGTATTTTATCCGGTCAAAATCCCGGAACAATACCGCACTTCATAAGTTCTTAGGTTCAGGTCCCTTACTGTAAGTCGAAAAATTGTTATGACAAAAAAGCAAGTAGAAAAAAATGCCTTCCTTTACGTAAACATGGTACCTAATGAAAACTACAACTTGATCTGAAAAAGAAAACACACACACAGAACATTGGCGCACAAGGACTTATCTAAAAATCTGAGCGTGTTAACCAATCAGTACACAAATTTCTCAATTAACACTTTCATGTCCAGATCAGTCGCCAGTAAATAAAGTTCCACCTGACAAGTTGCTAACGGTAACATCTCGCACCACACTAAGCAATGAATAAGGTGGTAACGGCTCACCACCTCATCCAGGATAGCCTCCTTGTCTGGGGTCTTTCCTTTGGATCAGCACTGCTTTTTCCCCCCTCCACTAAGGAGTGCTGCAAACACATACCAAGCTCTCCACTTCAACAGCTATGGAGGCCTTGCTAGGTCAAACTTCCTCACAGTGCAAAATGATGGCAACAGCTCAATATTGGAAGAAGCTGCATCAGGAGATTGTGAAGAGAGAGAAAAGAAAGGCATCAGACTGCCTTGTTGCTTTAACATACTCACAAAAGTTGCCTATTGCAAAAAATTGCATATAGATTTTAAAAAATAGAGGGGAAACTTATCAAGACCGCCAGCATTTGCTGCAGAATTTTTGATCTCCTCTGCTGCCGTAAGATGTGCCTAATTCATGGCGAATCGCTGGCTTCGTTATCAATTAGGAGCATGCTCCGGAAATCTTCGACAGCTCCGGAAACGGGCGTATAAGGAGATAAGTGTGTTGGGCCCACTTGTCCCACCTTCCCCACCACTTGTCCCACCTTCTCCACCACTTGTCCCACCTTCTCCACCACTTGTCCCACCTTCTCCCTCACGACGCCCCCTTTTCAGAATGTGGCAAAGGCAGCGTAGAAACAACACTTATGGCAACATTTTATTACAGTGGTATTTAAAAGGTTGCAAACGCTGTGTTTGGCACTTTTTGTTTTACACCATTGGTTTTGCCTTGTGACTAATAGATATGGCGACTGATCTGTGATGGGCATGCAAATGTTAACTGAAACCTCTGTGTACTGATTGGCACCACACTCTGATTTTTAGATGAGTCCTTGTGCTCCAAGATTTGTTATTTTATGTTGATTCTTTCACCAAACTGTGGAAAATTGTCCATCTAGTTGAGCATTATTACCTGCAGCTCTGTTCAGTACCTTACATTGCCTTTAAAGGGGCTGTCCTAGCTCAACATGTATGTCATAGCACTAGGATACTCCATAAATGTCAAATAGGTGCGCGGCCCACCTCTAGGCAGATATTCCCCTTTTGTACCTTTTCAGAATAGTGCTCCCCCTTAATGCCTCTTTTAGTTCCCTCACACAGTACTCATGCCTGCTTTAGTGCCCTCACACAGTAGTTACATCCCATTAGTGCCTCCACACAACAGTGTTCCACATTAGTGCCTCCACACAGTACTCATGCCACCTTTAGTGCCCCCACACAGTAGTTACACCCCATTAGTACCTCCACACAATAGTGCTCCTCCCTAGTCCCTTCACACAGTACTCATGCCCCCTTTAGTGCCTCCACACAGTACTCATGCCCCTTTAGTGCCTCCGTACAGTAGTTACACCCCATTAGTGCCCCCACACAGTAGTTACACCCCATTAGTGCCCCCACACAATAGTTCTTCCCCTTAATTCCTCCACACAATACTTATGCCCCCTTTAGTGACCCCACACAGTAGTTACACGTCATTAGTGCCCCCACACAATAGTTCTCCCCCTTAATGCCTCCACACAGTAATGATGCCCCCTTTAGTGCCCACACACAGTAGTTACACCCCATTAGTGCCCTTACACAATACTGCTCCCCCTTAGTTCCCCCACACAGTATTTACACAACAATAGTGACCCCACACAGTAGTTACACGTCATTAGTGCCCCCACACAATAGTTCTCCCCCTTAATGCCTCCACACAGTAATGATGCCCCCTTTAGTGCCCACACACAGTAGTTACACCCCATTAGTGCCCTTACACAATACTGCTCCCCCTTAGTTCCCCCACACAGTATTTACACAACAATAGTGACCCCACACAGTAGTTACACGTCATTAGTGCCCCCACACAATAGTGCTCCCCCTTAGTGCCTCCACACAGTAATCATGCCCCCTTTAGTGCCCCCACACAGTAGTTACATCCCATTAGTGCCCTCACACAATAGTGCTCCCCTTAGTGCTTCCACACATTACTCATGCCCTCTTTAGTGCCCTCACACAGTAGTTACACCCCATTAGTGCCTCCACACAATAGTGTTACCCCTTAGTGCCTGCACACAGTAATAATGCCCCATTTAGTGCCCCCACACAGTAGTTACATCCCATTAGTACCCCCACACAACAGTGCTCCCCCTTAGTGCCTCCAAACAGTACTCATGCCCCCTTTAGTGTTTCCACACAGTAGTTACATGGCATTAGGGCCCCCACATAATAGTGCTCCCCCTTAGTGCTTCCACACAGTACTCATGCCCCCTGTAGTTCCCCCACACAGTAGTTACACCCCATTAGTGCCCCCACACAATAGTCATTAGTCACAACCCATTAGTGCCTTCACACAATAGTGATCCCCTTTAGTGCATCCACACAGTAATCATGCCCCCTTTAGTGCCCCCACAAAGTAGTTACATCCTATTAGTTCCCCCACACAGAAGTGATCCCCCTTAGTGCCTCCACACAGCAATCATGCCCTCTTTAGTGCCCCCACACAGTAGCTACACGCCATTAGTGCCCCCACTCAATAATGCTCCCCCTTAGTGCCTCCACACAGTAATCATGCCCCCTTTAGTGCCCCCACACAGTAGTGCCCCCCTTATATTAGTGGCTAGCCCCTGTGGTATAAATAGCATTGAAAATTACAGCAATAGTCACCTAGCCCAGTTCCCCTGATGAACCAAGCACACTTTGCTCTCCCCAGCAGACGCAATGCAGGTCTAGAAATGATCCCTGGCCTATGCGCTCTTCCCTTCAGCCCAGCAGCCGTGATACTGTTAGTTGCGTTGTGCCTGCTAGGAAGAGCACCGACTGGGAAATGATGCCCAAAGATCCATTACGGCCTGGGGCGCTCCTGGGCACACCAATAGTATTCATTATTACTGTGAGTGTGTACAGGTAAGTGAGGTCAGGGCCTAATGGCCCGGGACCCCCTGCCACTATGTGCCCTGTTGCAACTACTATTCCCTTACCAACGGTACTGCTGTGCCAAAAATCTCTATAAACTTCCCAATCCATTTTATTTTATTTTTTGTACCAGAACCAACAATTACAATGTAAAATTTCCCATTCCCACATCTTTGAACTATTGAGTTAGACAAATGCTAATTATCTCAGAAGACTGTAAAGAGAAAAGGGAACGGAGCAGGTAGTTTACTTAATCTCAGAAATAACAGCAGTGGGAAATAGATTGGGTTCAGGGAAAGTGTGAAGAAAGGATTTCCATTAAAAGAAATAAGATGACCGGGGTTTTAGTAAAATCCAGATCTTAAAGAGGAAGATCCAATTAAGAACATTGTAAACAGTCACCGACTAATATGCGTGCAAGCCCTGCTGTCTTGTGTCTTATCCCGTGTAGCCCTGTGCATTTATGTCAGAAGCAAATATTTTTGGATGTTTTTGAGTCTTTTCGGCATCGGAATGACTCTATAACTTTGTTATTTTAGGCTAATATCTTCCAGCCCGCTCTCCCTCTGCTAATAAGTCTTTTATGTTCCAATGGACAAGTCAATCTGTTCCACTTTTAGATTCTTTAGGCTGGGATTAGTATCCGAATGCTACACTTATTTCAAGGTTACCTGCAGGTGCGGGTCAAAGGCCCAGCAGTCATCCTTCAAAGGAGGTTTTGAAGAGCCCTGTTTTAATCTGTCTTCGTAGACAATAGAGTTGTTTTACACAAATTCTTTCTTTCCGTGCTCATGTCGTACAGTCTTCACCAGCTGTGCCTCAGCCAGGGGAACTATGCAACTGCTGAATGTTTTCTTAAATGCATCTCCGTAAGCACATGGAAAACATCTCTTTAACGTGAGCCATTCTTAAAAGAGCTCCAATCCTAAAGTATCAAACTTAGAACATGCAAGGAACGGTGAATATCAATCATTAAAACAAACAGATAAATAATTAGACTCATTAGAGATGAGTGAAGTTTTCGATTTAGCTGCTTAGCCAAATTTTATTAAAAAATTGCTTCGCTCCCCATCATTGTACCCCTCAGATGCCGCGTTCATGCATAATTGCGGCATCTGAGAGTAAAAACAGTGTAAAATTAACAGAAACAAAAATTAAAATCATACTTACCGCCTCCATTTGCTCGCGACGGGCCGGCTGCCGCCATCTTGCTTGAAGATCTAGAGCGAAATCTGGCGTGGCCCAAGATCAAGATGGCGGCTGGTCTGTCGCAAGCAAATGGGGGAGGTAAGTATGTTTTGCTTTTTTTTTTTACACTATTTCAGGTTTAAATGATTCACTACCACGAAGCAGAAGGAAATTTGGCTTTATCCTGAAATTTTGATCGAATTCCACTTTGTTGGATTCGATTTGCTCAACTCTAGTCTTCATAGCTGGGGGTATAATCAAGAAAGCAGATATTATGAGGGTAGACATGTTCAGAACTTTCTGTAGATCATCCCAAGAAACAAATCCAACAGGTTTGACTACCCAAAAAAATCCATGGTCAATGTCAAAGATTATAGGGGTTGTCTCTCCTGAAATATTGATGCCATTGAGGCCACCAATGTTAGAAGGTTGAATGTCTCACCTCTGGCACCTGCAAATTCCTGCTCATTCTGAGCTTTGAAGTCGAGGAGACGGTCCTACAAAGCCCAGAATGAGCAGGAATACAAAGGAATCTGAATATTTTCCCACAAAACAGTATATAAATCTGCTCAGCTCCTCCTGCTCTATAATATGCTGCCTGAAGACTAATTAGCATTTTCATGGTGATGGGTTCCCTTTAAGGAAGCGCGATAGCAAGATTTATAATTTTTACTCAGCGCTGAACTTAATATTGACTTCAAATGATATCCACTGTATTTTATTCTCTCAAGCACAAATAAAATTCCAGCAAGTAACAGTTTAAAAAAAAAAAAATTCAATCAATCAAAAAATACTTTAAAGAACAATTATTGCAAACTGTGACTTGGTTCAATAAGAGAAAAAAAAAAACATTTTGTAATTTGGAAATGAATGACACTTTCTCAACCTTTAGTTTTCTCTTCGGTAGAAAAGCATAGGCTCACCCCCGGCAAATGTATGTGTTTACCTCAGGGAACTGTATTCACTGCGATGGCTACAGAGAAACCATCAGCAAGCTGCTATTGATTAATCTTATTCATATCTTTCTCTGTTTAGTACTACATAATACTGCTACATACATTTAATTCAAATTATTTATATATACAGTATGTATGTATATAAATATGTGTATATATATATATATAGTGTCTATATATACTATATATATATATATATATATACACATACACATACACAGTACAGACCAAAAGTTTGGACACACCTTCTCATTCAAAGAGTTTTCTTTATTTTCATGACTATGAAAATTGTAGATTCACACTGAAGGCATCAAAACTATGAATTAACACACGTGGAATTATATACATAACAAAAAAGTGTGAAAAAACTCAAAATATGTCATATTCTAGGTTCTTAAAAGTAGCCACCTTTTGCTTTGATTACTGCTTTGCACATTCTTGACATTCTCTTGTTGAGCTTCAAGAGGTAGGTCACCTGAAATGGTCTTCCAACAGTCTTGAAGGAGTTCCCAGAGATGCTTAGCACTTGTTGGCCCTTTTGCCTTCACTCTGCGGTCCAGCTCACCCCAAACCATCTCGATTGGGTTCAGGTCCGGTGACTGTGGAGGCCAGGTCATCTGGCGCAGCACCCCATCACTCTCCTTCATGGTCAAATAGCCCTTACACAGCCTGGAAATGTGTTTGGGGTCATTGTCCTGTTGAAAAATAAATGATGGTCCAACTAAACCCAAACCGGATGGAATAGCATGCCGCTGCAAGATGCTGTGGTAGCCATGCTGGTTCAGTATGCCTTCAATTTTGAATAAAACCCCAACAGTGTCACCAGCAAAGCACCCCCACACCTCCTCCTCCATGCTTCACGGTGGGAACCAGGCATGTAGAGTCCATCCGTTCACCTTTTCTGCGTAGCACAAAGACACGGTGGTTGGAACCAAAGATCTCAAATTTGGACTCATCAGACCAAAGCACAGATTTCCACTGGTCTAATGTCCATTCCTTGTGTTCTTTAGCCCAAACAAGTCTCTTCTGCTTGTTGCCTGTCCTTAGCAGTGGTTTCCTAGCAGATATTCTACCATGAAGGCCTGATTCACACAGTCTCCTCTTAACAGTTGTTCTAGAGATGTGTCTGCTGCTAGAACTCTGTGTGGCATTGACCTGGTCTCTAATCTGAGCTGGTGTTAACCTGCGATTTCTGAGGCTGGTGACTCGGATGAACTTATTCTCCGCAGCAGAGGTGACTCTTGGTCTTCCTTTCCTGGGCGGTCCGCATGTGAGCCAGTTTCTTTGTAGCGCTTGATGGTTTTTGTGACTATACTTGGGTACACTTTCAAAGTTTTCCCAATTTTTCGGACTGACTGACCTTCATTTCTTAAAGTTATGATGGCCACTCGTTTTTCTTTACTTAGCTGCTTTTTTCTTGCCATAATACAAATTCTAACAGTCTATTCAGTAGGACTATCAGCTGTGCATCCACCTGACTTCTCCACAAGGCAACTGATGGTCCTAACCCCATTTCTAAGGCAAGAAATCCCACTTATTAAGCCTGACAGGGCACACCTGTGAAGTGAAAACCATTTCAGGTGACTACCTCTTGAAGCTCAACAAGAGAATGCCAAGAGTGTGCAAAGCAGTAATCAAAGCAAAAGGTGGCTACTTTGAAGAACCTAGAATATGACATATTTTCAGTTGTTTCACACTTTTTTGTTATGTATATAATTCCACATGTGTTAATTCATAGTTTTGATGCCTTCAGTGTGAATCTACAATTGTCATAGTCATGAAAATAAAGAAAACTCTTTGAATAAGAAGGTGTGTCCAAACTTTTGGTCTGTACTGTATAACTCAAGGGGAGAAAAACAGAACTGGATCGCACATCCACAATGCTATGCTTAGATCTAATTAAACTCACTTCTCAGTGCAATATTAAGTGTACAGCCCCCCATAATGCATGCTGTACAAGAGGCATTAGTGTACATTTTGATCAGCACTCCTCCCATTCGGCACAGGTGGTTTTAATTTCACAGAAGTCTGCATATAAGTGGTAATTAACCTGCAGTTCCTGATAGCAATGGACATGTGTTAGACAACTGTTCACATGGTGCAGTACTGCGTGGTGGCCTTTGTTTTTGTGGCGCAGTGCTGGTGGGTTGGCGGGACCCAGTGCCATGGGTGGCATTGTCAGACAGCAGGGTTGCTGTTTGACTCCTGGGTCCTGCCACCTACTAGGGAAGTGCCGCTTTGTCACCGCATTGTCGCTGCGCCTCTTTGTCAGAGTAGGTCCCACTCAAAGAGGCGACCTTGGCGTGGTGAGTGGGCATATACCTTTTGATTAAAACGTACACTAATGCCTCTTGTACAGCATGCATTATGGGGGGCTGTACACTTAATATTGCCCAGAGAAGTGAGTTTAATTAGTTCTAAGCATAACATTGTGGATGTGCGATCCAGTTCTGCTTTTCTCCCCTTGATATATACAGGTCCTTCTCAAAAAATTAGCATATTGTGATAAAGTTCATTATTTTCTGTAATGTACTGATAAACATTAGACTTTCATATATTTTAGATTCATTACACACCAACTGAAGTAGTTCAAGCCTTTTATTGTTTTAATATTGATGATTTTGGCATACAGCTCATGAAAACCCAAATTTCCTATCTCAAAAAATTAGCATATTTCATCCGACCAATAAAAGAAAAGTGTTTTTAATACAAAAAAAAAGTCAACCTTCAAATAATTATGTTCAGTTATGCACTCAATACTTGGTCGGGAATCCTTTTGCAGAAATGACAGCTTCAATGCGGCGTGGCATGGAGGCAATCAGCCTGTGGCACTGCTGAGGTGTTATGGAGGCCCAGGATGCTTCGATAGCGGCCTTAGGCTCATCCAGAGTGTTGGGTCTTGCGTCTCTCAACTTTCTCTTCCCAATATCCCACAGGTTCTCTATGGGGTTCAGGTCAGGAGAGTTGGCAGGCCAATTGAGCACAGTAATACCATGGTCAGTAAACCATTTACTAGTGGTTTTGGCACTGTGAGCAGGTGCCAGGTCGTGCTGAAAAATGAAATCTTCATCTCCATAAAGCTTTTCAGCAGATGGAAGCATGAAGTGCTCCAAAATCTCCTGATAGCGGCTGCATTGACCCTGCCCTTGATAAAACACAGACCATCACTGACTGTGGGTACTTGACACTGGACTTCAGGCATTTTGGCATTTCCCTTTCCCCAGTCTTCCTCCAGACTCTGGCACCTTGATTTCCGAATGACATGCTAAATTTGCTTTCATCCGAAAAAAGTACTTTGGACCACTGAGCAACAGTCCAGTGCTGCTTCTCTGTAGCCCAAGTCAGGCGCTTCTGCCGCTGTTTCTGATTCAAAAGTGGCTTGACCTGGGGAATGCAGCACCTGTAGCCCATTTCCTGCACACGCCTGCACACGGTGGCTCTGGATGTTTCTACTTCAGACTCAGTCCACTGCTTCCGCAGGTCCCCCAAGGTCTGGAATCGGTCCTTCTCCACAATCTTCCTCAGGGTCCGGTCACCTCTTCTCGTTGTGCAGCGTTTTCTGCCACACTTTTTCCTTCCCACAGACTTCCCACTGAGGTGCCTTGATACAGCACTCTGGGAACAGCCTATTCGTTCTGAAATTTCTTTCTGTGTCTTACTCTCCTGCTTGAGGGTGTCAATGATGGCCTTCTGGACAGCAGTCAGGTTGGCAGTCTTACCCATGATTGCGGTTTTGAGTAATGAACCAGGCTGGGAGTTTTTAAAAGCCTCAGGAATCTTTTGCAGGTGTTTAGAGTTAATTAGTTGATTCAGATGATTAGGTTAATAGCTCGTTTAGAGAACCTTTTCATGATATGCTAATTTTTTGAGATAGGAATTTTGGGTTTTCATGAGCTGTATGCCAAAATCATCAATATTAAAACAATAAAAGGCTTGAACTACTTCAGTTGGTGTGTAATGAATCTAAAATATATGAAAGTCTAATGTTTATCAGTACATTACAGAAAATAATGAACTTTATCACAATATGCTAATTTTTTGAGAAGGACCTGTATATATATATATATATATATATATATATACTTATATATTGTGGGGATTTACTCTGGTAGACAGGGTGTGCGGACGCAAATTACCAGTTCTTAAATCAAAATTCTGTGTTTATTCACACATAAAGCAAAAACAAAACGTCCCTTTGCAGTCCTGGTGTTAGTTCACACACAATGGAAAGTCCACATAGAAAAAAATCACCTTGTTGGCAGTTCTGCCTCCAGCAGTCCATAGCAGGCTTTTGGGGGGCCCGTTTCCCTTACAGACGGGTCTCAACCCTCCAGCACGGCACAAGCCTCAGATCCCAGCACACACACCTCCTGAGCTCCACTGTCAGACTGAGGTAATCCTCCTCACCTAGCAGTGCTGGCTGTTTTTTTTAGGCCTGGCAAAACCCAGCCTGGAACATGGGGAGTAGTCACCCACCCAGCACTTTGACTACTCCCAATAAGAGCCATCCCAGATCAGCTATACAGCCATACTAAGTATTAAGGTGTCAAACATCAACTGCTGCTGACACATAAAAACCGGCTCTTACTCCACCGAGGCCAGGAACCTCTGTGACACGTACCTACCATCCTTGTACCTTCTTACAATATATACAGTATTTTGTTGCTCCCTGGACAAAACAAGCCATTATAACTAATGAAAGGTATTTAGAAATATATATATATATATATATATATATATATATATATATATATATATATATATAAATATTTAAGTATTTTGATTTTCCTAATTCTTGGAGAACCCCTTTATTCGTAAGCTGGGTCAGGCCCATTTCCTTTAATATGATAGAGCTGCAATACCAGATACAGCCATTGGACCTTTTTCTGGTGGAATCTTTACACCAGCATTAATTGGACAAAGCTTAAAAGGTCCATTGCACCTACGATAACAGACACTAATCTACTATGTCTGACTATAAGACCTCACCTACCTGCACTGCATCTAATGGAGATAAACTCTGCAGTCATTACAAGCTGAATCTACTAATTTACTAAATCTTACAAGTTGAAAATAAAACTAAATCACTTTGATCCTAATCTCCGATAAAAGAAAAGAAAAAGCTGTTGTGCCACTTTAAAGCGTATCGGCAAGTGTTCTCTTCTATGTTAATTGCTTTCATTTTTGGACATGACAAAGAAGGAAGATATTTACCGGTTTGTTAATGATAGAGAATGAAAATAAATTCATTGTCACTGACTAAAACCATCATCTGGGGAAGCCGGGGAATCGCCATGTTGGAATATGGATACGTGGAGATGACAATGAACAAGTTTCCCCACCGTAAGCATTGATGGCCTAGTCACTGGGACCCCATGGGTGCCTACAATGAGAGGTGAGCGATGGTGCGCCAAACTGGGCAGGGATTACAGCACAGTCCCATCAACTTTAGGGCTCATGCACACTAATGTATTTTTTTCCATTTCTGTTTCGGGTTTTTTCCAGGTCCTTATGCGGTCCGCCAAAAAAAAAACCTGTGCATTCAGTTTCCGTATGTCTGCATGTCTGTTCCGCAAAAAATAGAACATGTCCTATTTTTGTCTGTTTTGCGACAGTCTCTGAAACGGTCAAGGCTCCGTAGGAACTTTGCTGTGGCAGGCCTTGGAGCCTTCAGAAGGCCACAGCTGTCATAGCAAAGGGTTTATACAGGAAGTAATATTGATGACCTATCCATAAGCTAGGTCATCAATACCTGATTGATGGGATGGGGGTCCAAGTCCCAGCACCTCCGCTTATCAGCTGTTTCGGGAAGCTGCTACGCTCGCCGCAGTTCTGGTGAACGCGGTGGTCTCTTACGAGCTTATCAAGCACAGCGCCGTACATTGTTTAGTGGCAGTGTTTGGTATTGCAGCTCAGCTCCATTGACTTGAATGGGGCTGAGCTTCAACTAGGCCATATAACCATTGACGTCACATGGCCTAGGAAGAGACTGCGATGCTGGTCTCTTCTAATCGCTAATCGACAGGGGGGTCCCGGGTGATGAACCCCCGCCAATCTGATAATGATTTCCTATCCTGAGGATTGGACATCTATATTAATTCCCGGATAACCCCTTTAAATGGTGGAAATATGGTTCTGTAATAGGATATGTGTACCCATTGTATAATGCAATAAACTTCATGTAAAACGTTGTACTTCACAATGAACAAGGACCCGGCCGGCACCATATTTCATGTAGCTTAGAAATGAAAATAATTATATTAGAATTTGTGTTTTTCCTTTTGTGCATCCGCTGAGTGGAAGTGAAACAGTCAGATATTTACTGATAGATCCTGGCACTGTTCCATCTAAACACTTTTCCAATAAGTCCAAAAGAATACGACACCCGAGGAATTACATGATTTCTATTCACGTGTTTATCTCCAGTTAAAGAACACTTTTATATTGGAAGTTTCTTTATAATTCATCATGAAGACAGATCCATGAGTTGAGGATATTTGTTTTCAGGGCTTATTCACATCTGCTTATTATGACTTTGTAAAGAAGCAGAATATTTAGTCATAGGATAAAAGCTCATCATGAAAATTCTGGAAAACTATGGTCAACATGTAATACTTAATTTCTCCTGTGGTGGCGCTGCTGGGAAATTGATCACTTACTGCCAGGTGTCCCTATAGAATACAGTTGATGTTATTGCCAAGAACAGAGAAAAAATTGATCCGTTTTTTTAAGTATCAGTTATGGTCAGTTTGTGTCACTTCCGTCAGAGATACGTTATTTTTGAATGGGAGACACAGTACTTTTTTCTCCCGTTTAAAATAACGGATCTCTTACGAAAGAGACACAAACTGATCATTAGATCATAAAATAGAACATGCCCTATTCTGGTCAGTTTTGCGGACGAGAATAAGCTTTTCTATAACGAGCCGCCTGTTCCGTTCCGCAATTGGTGGCATCCGTGTTTTGCAGTTCTGCAATTTGCGGACCGCAAAACACGGCACGTTCATGTACATGAACCCTTATACCCAGTTTTTCTCTTCCCCAATGTCTTGAGGAAGGGCAAGATAAAATTAGATTTGTAATTTAGTAGCAGACAAATAAAGATTATTTAAAAACAAAAGCAAAAATAACAAAACATATTATTTAAATAAAGTAATTATATAAGTTGAATGACATTACATTTTTTATTATATTCTTTTTTATATTTTATTCTAATTATTATTAAATATTTTATTATTATTAAATATTATTATTATTTATAAATATTTATTATTATTATTACTACAACCAATAATCAAAATAAACATTGCATTAACCTGCAAAATCCCAGGTCAATGAGAGGTTAAGTATCCAATGGACGGCTTGAAGACACAACATGCTAGGCATGGAGTTCATTTTGTTGAAGGTGATAGCGTTTTGAACATGACTGACATTTTTACTGCCCGGACCAGACATAAAAAGATTAAAGAAATTAGAAAGCTTGTGACAGGTGACTTCTCCTCATTCCCGGGGGCAAGTTGCCCCAGACAGTTAATGGGTTAGACATCTATTAGCACTGCTTACAAAATAACTGCTGAAAATGTTGCTTGCAGCAATGACTTTATGCTTCATGATGCAAATCCTGTTTTCAGCTTGGCAAAGTTGTCTCCGTTACCAGGA
This sequence comes from Bufo gargarizans, assembly GCF_014858855.1. Classification (NCBI taxonomy): domain Eukaryota; kingdom Metazoa; phylum Chordata; class Amphibia; order Anura; family Bufonidae; genus Bufo; species Bufo gargarizans. Next base: position 37,391,535 of record NC_058090.1, on the reverse strand, counting down.
GATGGGAGTTTAAAAAAAAAAAAAAAAGGTATAGAAGTTTTTTATTACCGCCAAGGGCAAGATGGTCGACTCAGATTTCGGATGGGCTCTGAAAATGTTATACGTTACTGCTGTAGTACAAGATGATATGTGTGGCTCATGATTAATGGAAGTGGACAGGATAGATTTTGGGAGGAAAAAAAAAAACATTAGAATTTCTTCAAACCAAGTTATCAGAGCTTACAATAGGTGTAAATATTCTCAGGCGCCTTAAAGGGGAGGGTAACGGAATATATTGGCCATGTCATGGAGGCCAGCCTTCACTATGTCGGTGCCAAGAAGCAGGACTGACATTCTGAAAAATCTGTTCTGGCTTTCAGGCAGAACAATCATTTAAAATAATAATGAAAATTCATTCAAAGCATATAATAAAAAAGAAATAAAGAAAATACAAAATCATTCAACGATTCTCCTAGGGCCGTATGAGATGGAAAGTACATACAGGGAGTGCAGAATTATTAGGCAAGTTGTATTTTTGAGGATTAATTTTATTATTGAACAACAACCATGTTCTCAATGAACCCAAAAAACTCATTAATATCAAAGCTGAATATTTTTGGAAGTAGTTTTTAGTTTTAGCTATTTTAGGGGGATATCTGTGTGTGCAGGTGACTATTACTGTGCATAATTATTAGGCAACTTAACAAAAAACAAATATATACCCATTTCAATTATTTATTTTTACCAGTGAAACCAATATAACATCTCAACATTCACAAATATACACATCTGACATTCAAAAACAAAACAAAAACAAATCAGTGACCAATATAGCCACCTTTCTTTGTAAGGACACTCAAAAGCCTGCCATCCATGGATTCTGTCAGTGTTTTGATCTGTTCACCATCAATATTGCGTGCAGCAGCAACCACAGCCTCCCAGACACTGTTCAGAGAGGTGTACTGTTTTCCCTCCTTGTAAATCTCACATTTGATGATGGACCACAGGTTCTCAATGGGGTTCAGATCAGGTGAACAAGGAGGCCATGTCATTAGATTTTCTTCTTTTATACCCTTTCTTGCCAGCCACGCTGTGGAGTACTTGGACGCGTGTGATGGAGCATTGTCCTGCATGAAAATCATGTTTTTCTTGAAGGATGCAGACTTCTTCCTGTACCACTGCTTGAAGAAGGTGTCTTCCAGAAACTGGCAGTAGGACTGGGAGTTGAGCTTGACTCCATCCTCAACCCGAAAAGGCCCCACAAGCTCATCTTTGATGATACCAGCCCAAACCAGTACTCCACCTCCACCTTGCTGGCGTCTGAGTCGGACTGGAGCTCTCTGCCCTTTACCAATCCAGCCACGGGCCCATCAAGACTCACTCTCATTTCATCAGTCCATAAAACCTTCGAAAAATCAGTCTTGAGATATTTCTTGGCCCAGTCTTGACGTTTCAGCTTGTGTGTCTTGTTCAGTGGTGGTCGTCTTTCAGCCTTTCTTACCTTGGCCATGTCTCTGAGTATTGCACACCTTGTGCTTTTGGGCACTCCAGTGATGTTGCAGCTCTGAAATATGGCCAAACTGGTGGCAAGTGGCATCTTGGCAGCTGCACGCTTGACTTTTCTCAGTTCATGGGCAGTTATTTTGCGCCTTGGTTTTTCCACACGCTTCTTGCGACCCTGTTGACTATTTTTAATGAAACGCTTGATTGTTCGATGATCACGCTTCAGAAGCTTTGCAATTTTAAGAGTGCTGCATCCCTCTGCAAGATATCTCACTATTTTTGACTTTTCTGAGCCTGTCAAGTCCTTCTTTTGACCCATTTTGCCAAAGGAAAGGAAGTTGCCTAATAATTATGCACACCTGATATAGGGTGTTGATGTCATTAGACCACACCCCTTCTCATTACAGAGATGCACATCACCTAATATGCTTAATTGGTAGTAGGCTTTCGAGCCTATACAGCTTGGAGTAAGACCACATGCATAAAGAGGATGATGTGGTCAAAATACTCATTTGCCTAATATTTCTGCACGCAGTGTAGAAAGGAAAACGCTGCGTTTCTATATGGATGAATCGTTGGTCTCCGAAGTCTTCTCCGCACACACTATATTTTTTTAGTGGTTTATCCATATCCAGACCATGCAGTGTTTTAAAAAAAAAAAGCCCACTCGCTGACCTTTAAAACACTACAAAACAGCCACATTCAATGCAGACTATATCAAATTGTACTCCCTTAAAGGGGTTGTCAAACTTACAAGTGCTTTTTTAAATAACCCCCCTGCCCAGAGGGACCTGTTGAGGGAAGCATACTTACCTGCTCCTTGACGCTCAGTTTCAACTCCGTGGATCCACCAATGTCTTCACTGCACTTCAGTCTCCGTATGGACCAGGTTTTGTGCACCCCTGGAGTTAGTGACTGGCTAATGTTCCCCCAAGCAGCATGTGACCACAGTGGCATACTGCTGGGAACCAAGCATTGGGGAGCAGGTACAGTAAGTATGTTTCCCTCAACAGGCCCAGCTGAGTGGGGAGGGGGTGTTATTTAAAAAACACTTTGAAATTGGAAAACCCCTTTAAAGGACTCAATTTGTTTGAGCCTTGGGGACAAAAGAGCGACATTTTGTGTTTTTTCATCCCTACGTTCCAGAGCCATAACTTTTTTAAGCTTTTTTTTTTTTAATGGCACCATTATGGAGTACATATAATGTGCTGCTAAAGTTATAATGCTGTTTGTGTATCTGCAAAAAATCCAGCACTACTTTCATCCGTGCCCTGGACTGCACACATCCATTGAAGTCACGGGGACAATGTGACATCCGTAGTGCGTCCTTTTTTCACCGAAGCCAGATAGAAAATGCTCATCAAATTTTCATTTGTGCAATGTCCGTGGACTACAGATGACACGTGGAGAGTAAAAGCTTACAGATGGCCCAACCATGTAGCCATCACGGATTATATAAGGACATTTTAATTCACGTATGTCATATTGACACAAAAGTGTGGACAAGGCCTAACTCTAATCTCTCTAACACGGCAGGTCTATAGTGTAATGGTATATCTTCTACCTGCCATGGAAAAGGTCTAGAACAGGGATCAGCAACCTCTGGTACTCCAGATGCTGTGAAACTACATCTCCCATCATGCACACTTGCTTGGCTGTTCTCTGAACTCCCACAGAAGTGAAAGGAGCATCCTGGAAGTTGTAGTTTCACAACAGCTGGAGTGCTGAAGGTTGCTGATCCCTGGTCTAGGGGTTCAAATCCCCACAGAGACCTGTAAATTTGGAGCCCAAGGGCCACACTGCTTCTTTAATATGCACTGCACTGAAGTGAATATTAATGCGGCTGCCCATGTCAGAGTCCCTAAGTGAGTAAATGCCCCTGACTGCAGTGTGGCCCTGAGTGTTGCACATAATAGTCCAAGATTTTGCTGACATTCACTTTAAAAAGTTAATTGTAGGACCAGAGATCCCTTTGATCCCATTAGCCATTAACCACTGAGCACTCCAGACTCCCAGGGCTGTAGAGTGAGCAAAAAATTGGATCTCTGATACTCGCCTTTCACTAATCAAAATCTTTCTTTTGAACAACGAGCCAACCGCAAAATTCTCTGCTTTTACTTTAGCACAATTGAAGCACCATTTATCCAATTGGAGATGGTATAAAGGTGTCCTTGATATGACTGAACCTGTACACACAATTTCTTCTCTCTCGCAGAAAAGAAAAATTACAAACAACAAACTGCGAGCAGCCGAGCTGACCCCTTTAGTGGAATGCTTAAATATTCCGGTGCCGTGCCAAGTCTACATGTGCAAAGTAAATATTTTAATCCCTAATTAATCACTTTGGTTAAATTGGTAACACAGAACTCTGAGAAAAATAATATGAAATTTCCTTCATGAATAATTGTTGAGCTGGGGGAACTGTGGGTAAAGTCAATACTTTGACCTTCCGTCCCTTCTATGATGGAGATTACACTGTTCTAATATATTTCAAACTTTTTTTTAGTAAGTTTACCTCAAGGTCAGTGCTATCTGGTTTTACTGAGTAGAGGTTTAACTGGTATATGTAGTTGCCACACAACCTCATTGGCAAGATTATTGTTCTTCCTCAATTCAAATGGAAGGAGGTCTGATGGACAATAATAGTCACAAAAGTTAAAAAGTTAAGAAAATTAAAGGGATTGTCCTATGAAAAATATCTTTCAGTTTTCAAACCAGAACCTAGATCTGAATATTTTTGTAATTGCATGTAATTAAAATGTTATATAGCTACTGAGTTGTTCAATTAAATCTATATGTTTGCTCTTTTTGTAATATTTGTGTCCACCTCACTGAGGTGGACACACATGGTCAGTTTCATCTTTAAACTGCCACCAGCTGTCAGGACCCCTGAGAAAGGTCACACCCCCAAGCTGCCAGCTTGAAATAAATCTAGCATAGCAACTAAAGCAATCTCTGGATCCATGTGAGGTACAGGACTGGTTATAGCTTTGTTAGAAAGGAGGTTGTCATGTATTTCCATTTGATTAGAATTTTTTACATTAATCATAGAATAAGCCCTTTAATTGAAATGTTCACAAAATGATGAATCCCCTAAAGAAGTCGTAAGGGGAACCCAAGTAAAGATACCACGTAATGGAAGCCAGTGTCAGACTGGGGTTCTTTTGACCCAGCAAAGGATATTAATTTGGGCCCGCCCTCCACCTATGCAAAACATAAAAACATCTGCTTTAAAATGCAAACAATCAGAAATAGATACTTGAGGCAGCTCCAAAATTAGCTCCAATTGGACTTCTGCTGGGCCCATTAATGTGTCATTGCCTGAACCCACTAAAGTATCCTTTGGAACGTAGATGGGTCAGTCTGATCCTGACTGATCCTAAAAAAGTCCTAAGCGCTACACTGGGGAAGATACCAGAATCCAGTGTCAGACTGGGATTCTTTAACTCCGACAAAGGATATTAATTTGGAGAAAAAATTAACATGTCCACTTTAAACTGCAACCAATGATAAAAAGACCCTTGAAGCAACAGTTTGGTTCCAAACTCAGATTCAAATGTTGTTGACATCTGCTGGGCCCATATATCTGTCACTGCCTGGGTCCACCAAAGGGTTGTTTGGTACATAGATGGGCCAGACTGACCGTGACCAAGGACAACAGTTTTTGTTCTAGCATAATGAGTCCAGTTAGAAGACTGAAGTTGGTGTCCAGACCTGAACAATGCATTTTTGGTGCTGTTTTTCCTACACGGATTGGTGTCATCATGTGAATGGTTACTTCTATAACCATTTCTGGTTCTTATAATATCCAGAAAAGGAGGTATGTTTTTATACAAGAGATGAGGCACTTCATGACGTCAATCCATGAAAAAAAGACAATGCAACAGTACAATAATGCCATAGTCACAAAAAAATATTATAGTGCTAATGCTACGCTTATTTATAAAGTGGGATGCTTGGCAAATGCATTTTGTACAAAACCATCTGAGCCCCCACATCTCTGTAAGACGGGTCCTAACACTAAATACTACCTGTTATTAGCCTGTCTGCCCCATAGGCTGATTTTAATTAGTCTCAGTATAAAGCTGTGGCCTGCTCTCACTACATTCATTGGAAGCTGTCTGGCACAAGGAAAGGTATGGAGTGGGCTCAGCATGCATGTTGGTACCTGCATCCCTTGTAAGTAATGGAGGCCATTATAGCACCAAAAATGGTAAAAGTCAGAGTGGACCCAGCATGCATGTGGATCCAACACTTCCTGACCATTATGGCGCATAACAGGTAGTATTTAGTGTTAGGACCAGTCTTACAGAGATCGCCTTGACGTTCGGCGGACGGGCTCAGATGGTTTTATACAAAATGCATTTGCCAAGCATCTCACTTTATAAATAAGCGTAGCATTAGCACTATAATACTTTTTTGTGACTATGGCATTATTGTACTTTATCTGGTGTGCAGGATGCTGTTGCATTGTCTTTTTTTCTCTATGTTTTTAGCCATGGCAGCGTGCACCGGTGCATTGGGAGGTGCTGCTGACTAACCCCCTTTTCTTTGCAGATCAATCCATGAACGCTCCAAAAGTTGTCATGATTGGGAGAAGAGCTTGTCAGAAGAATTCCAAAAATATCACAAAAATTAAGATTTTGGGTGGAGCAGGACATCAACCCTAACTTTGCTGCAGCTGTAGAGTTTAGTTTTCTCAGTCTGTTTACTCCCATATTCCTGTAAATTCAATGTTTTGTGCACTTAGACACACTAGTGATATGTGACTTTTTGCGGCGTCTGCACATAGACCTTGAATTTCTGTCGCTATCTGTATACCAAGGTCGAACCTGAGACCAAACGTGTTGTTTTTCACTTTGGCTCTTGTCAGTTATTGCTGGAAAGCAGTAAACCTAATATGTATGCCAGTTTTGTGGACTGCCAGAATCCACCTGGTGGACCATCTGCCATCTTCTTATTCAGCAACTTTTTTAGCAATATTGCCAAGTTTAATAATCATGGTACCTTGATGCTTTTGCCATGTCCAATGTGGGCATTTGTTAGGGTGCAGTGGTAGTGCCCTCTACCGTCCACACAAGGGACGCTGCATATGTAACTTGAGAGAGATGTAGGCCTCATTGGAGTCACTCAGTATTATCACTATACAGGTTAATCCCCTTAGGCACAGTCACACAGTACTTGATTTCAGGGTGCCAAACGTGTGCTCTCTCTGCACAGGGGGTCTCTTCAAACCCCCTAGGAGGACCAACCCCCAAGGGGGACCAAAAAAAAGTAACAAAAGAGAAAAGTGAAAAAAAGGACCAAAAACGTTAAAAAGAAAAAAGAAAAGAAAAAGACAAACATTCAAATCAACACCTCTTTTCACATAATAAACATAAACAATAAACAATTAAATCATCGACATCACAATCCCAAATAGCTAGAACTAGTAAAATATAAATGTATTAATCTTGTAAAGTAACCTCCATAATGGAAATAAATATCAAAACGGCCCATTTAAAGTTTTTTTGTTGCTTCACCTAAAAAAGGTTATGGCTCCGGGAAGGTAGGAGAGTTAAAAACAAAAATGCAACAACAGCAAGTCGCTACATCATCAAAGGGGTGACTGCAGGACAGCCAGTGAAATCCAGGACTGTCCCATTGGATCCGGGTCAGTTGTGAGGTATAGTACAAGCAGTATACAGTATGATCACAAGCTCCCCCTAGTGGTGGCTGCAGGCAATCCAAATGTTCCTATGATTAATGTACATTTTTTTATATCAGACATCATATAGTACATGGCAATCTCTTTTCAACGAAGCTAGAAAGTACCTCACATGGATCCCGAGATCGTCCCATTCATTCCTTCAATTGCTCCTGCAGGGGGGGGGGGGGGGGCATCTCCTTTCTCTAGAGCTGTGTCACCTGTACTGCAGCTATCTTCCTGTAACTGTAGCAGCTTTTAATAAAAGATCCAGCTGGTGGAGATTGAAGGACAGAACTGAGCGTATGCGACCACCTCAATGATGTTAATGAGGTGGACAGAGAAATAAAGTAAAGCACAAGCATCAGGTGGCGCTATACAGATACATTTTATTGAATAACTCAGTGGCTGTGCTACATCTTTAATTACATGCAATTACAAAAGTATTGAGATCCAGGCGCTGGTTTGAAAAATGTCGTATATATTTTGTAGGTCAACCCCTTTGTGATTTATGCCAAGATATCAGTCGCATAGATAATGAATGGACCATGTATGCTTAATCTGCTGCTCTATTCTTATCGGTGCATGGGACCTCTGTTCTCGTGATTGTTGGGGCTGCCAGAAGTCAGACTCTCGCCAATCAAATGCTTTGTCCCTATCCAGTGGATAGGGTATAAGTTGACATCATGGAGCTGAAATAGAGGCCTGACTACAATCAGGATAAATGGGGACATTAATCAGCACAGAATTTGAGCTTAAAAATTTCATATCAATATTTCTGAAATGGAATACCCCTTTAGGCACTAAGGGTTCATGTACTATATATGACCGCACTACAGCTCCCTAGAAGTCTGAGTGGCTCTACTGTACCTCCATATGCCTCATATGTACGGCATTGCATTGCTTGTGTATTTTATACTGAGGGACGCATGCAGTGCTATACTGATTCATAGGGTAGAAACCCATCATACAGTACCATATGGAAGCATCACATGGCGGCACATGTCAGTGCTTAAAGGGGTTTTCCCATCTCAGACAATAGGGGCATATTGCTAGGATATATCCACATTGTCTGACTAGGTGCGGGTCCCACCTCTGGGACCCACAACTACACAGAGAACGGAGTCCTGAAAGTGGTGCAGGGCGCATGGCACATGCGCAGACAGACACTCTCCATTCATTTCTATGGGGCCGCTGAAAATAGCCGAGCATTGGCTTGGCTATTTCCGTTGTCCCCATAGAAATGAATGGGATCGGTGGCCTCACAAGTGTGGTGCGCTCTCATTCACTACTATGGGGAGAACGCTTGGTGGTCCTTGGGGTCCTCGAGCCACCACCTTCCCCGCTCCGTTCTCGATATAGGTGCAGCTCCCAGAGGTCCTAGCGATATGCTCCCATTGTCTCAGATGGGAATAGCCCTTTAAGTCTAATTGGGCAATCCCTATTTTTTACACTGATTCCTTGACAGTAATGTAATCATAAAGTGTTTCCCCCTGCTGGGACCTGCAGCGATCAGCTGTAATCTATGGAGAAACCTGACTGTAAGTGTCCAGTTTCCCTGCAGCGCCACCACAGATCATATAAAGCATTACACCATGCCCATTCAAATCAATGGGCTGTCTGTGTAACACAGGACAGGACAGGTCCTCCAGATAGAGAGGTGTTCTTTGTATCCTCCCTCCGGTCTGGCCAAGAGATGACAATCCTGAACATATGACCCCCCCCCCCCTTTATTAAGTCCCTGATAGGGGCTCATGCACACAACCGTTGTTGTTTTGCGGTCCGTTTTTCACGGATCCGTTGTTCCGTATCTGATATTTTTCTTTCTCTGATATAAGTCCTCTTCCATTCAGTTATTCCACAAAACATATCTGTAGGGTTTCCGTATGCGATATGCGTTTTTTGCGGATCGGAAACGGAAACAGTAACTTATTAATCACCAAACACATGGGCAATATGAGCTGGGCATAGCATTTCTACAGTAAGGATCTGAAAAATACGGATGACATACGGATGTGTTCTGTGTGCGTTCCGTATTCTTTGCGGACCCATTCACTTGTCATTTGCAGACAAAAATTGGACATGCACTACTTTTTTGCGGAACGAAAATACGGAAACGGAATGCACACGGAGTACCTTCCGTTGTTTTTTCGGACCCATTGTAATGAATGATTCCGCATATGGTCCGCAAAAAAAAACTGAACGGAAGCGGAAAAAAAATATACGTTCGTGTGCATGAGCCCTAAGGCATATAAAAATCATTTAATAAAAACTATTGCCCTTTGTTACACATGTGATTTCCAAGCGGCACCTAAAGCGGGATTAGCTAAACGCGGTTTTCTCTGGTCATGTGATGGTTTTCTGCTGCCTGACATCAGGCGAAGTCGCTTGCTTGAGCTTCATGTTCATTTTTTGCATTGGATTTTTATGTCGAGTCTAATTTTGTCTTTGGGGTGGAAAGAAAAAAGCCCAGAAAACAGAAGACCTCCATGGACAAAGGAAGCTATTATGGCATAACTACGACGCTCAGGGAAGTGGTTCGAAATTAGCACTTGAAGGTAGTCAAACAAATTAAGCAAATGTAAGCAATGTATGTTTTTCCTAGCTTGCAAAATATACGTAGGGATTTTTTCTTCTGACATAATTACACTTTTCACTGCTACTTTGCATCTTATATTTTTTCATTTACCCCCTGCGTTTCTAATAACCTACATAGTAGTGTACACGGAAAGGAGCAGAAGAAAACTCAGATTATCCCACGTCACAGCAGGACGCTCAGCGGTTTTAAATGAGGCGCATTTCATTCTTGCTTAACGTTGTGTATGCAGAGCAAAAACATAGTTGTGCACCCCAAGCACAATGCACCGGGATAATACAATAAGAATGATACAATTACTAAAATCCCACCTTCCTTTTTATATTAAAGTATTAATCCATATTTCGATATTGAAATGAAAATACTGTAAGAGAAGAGATGCGCGTTCCTCATCTCCCAGGATACACGTGGGCCGTCACGTGGATGGTCCTTCCACGTCGTATAAGTGCGTACTAATCCAAGACGACAACGTAGAAATCTGACGGGACTAAACATGTGGGTATGCCGCCGTTCTGTTGATTTCCCAAGACCAGGGTGGTAACTATAACTCATAGGGCCCCATAGCAAAACAAGACGGGGCCCCCCACCACCTAAGGTAAGAAAACGAAAAGAGCAGCATAAGTAGAAAAACTTAAAGGGGTATTCCATCTCAGACTAGCGATATTCCCCCATTGTCTGATAGGTGCACGTCCCGGCACCCCTAGAATGGAATGGGGAAGGTTGTGGCTGAAGAACCCCTGGTTTTCCGGAGTCCGGCCACCACCAACTGCTCTCCCCATAGTAATGAATGGAAGCGTACCATGCTTGTGCGACTACCGCTCCCATTTATTTCTATGGGGCCGACGGAAATAGCCGAGCCAGCCATATGCCCCCATTGTTTGAGATGGGAAAACCCCTTTAAAGGGTAACTGTCATGTTTTCACCCAAAAATCATTTTTAGCATATGTTATTGCTACTGCAGCATTCTGCATAAATAAATCTTTAGTTTTTCCCTTAGTTACCACAGTTTTGAAGCCTGCATTATGATAATCTTCTCAAGATGGTTCCTCGTCAGTTCTCTGAGGCCAAAACTGCCTTCCCTCACTTCCCATACACACTTGCTTGACCCAGCAGCTGCCAGCCAATCAGATTGAACTACTGAGAGACACGCCTCCTCACTCTGAAGCCTGGTACTATCTACACACATGCAGTGTGAAGGACCGCCCCTCTGTCTTCTGTTTACACCGAGTTGTAGACCGAAAAGACATAGCAATGGCCTTTTAAGGGAGCAGTGGAAAGGGACAGAGGACATTAATAAAAAACTGTTATTATAAAGGTAATTGCAGATCTTTTGACAATTATTGACAGACTAACTCAGGTATATATGCCTAGCTCTAATAAACTAGCTATTAAAAAAAAATATGACAGTTGCACTTTAAAGTAGGATGGCCAGACAGTCTGGTTTTAGGCCGGACAGTCCGTTTTTCTGACTCCCTGTCCTCTGTCTGGAGCAGGGCCTGGACGGACACAGGGATGTCCACCATTTCAGTAGCTCACGCTCAGAGTTGTGGTGTCTGAGCGTGAGCTGCAGCAACTGACTGAGGCTTCTCTCACCCCCAGTCAGTCACTAGAGCAGCAGACATGGCTCCCTGAGGCTGACTGAGGGGGAGAGAAGCACCCCGGCTGCCCCCAGCTCACCTTCCCCTCACCTCCCTTCTTCCCTCTCCTCCCCCCGTTTTTTTCATGGCCGGCGATGGGGACATGGCTTCCCTGAGGTGGGGGCGTGGCTTCACCGATGTGGGCGTGGTTAGGGGCTTGAGGTTCGGCTTTCTTGGGTGAAGCCAGTGGTCACCCTACTTTAAAGGAATGTATAAGGTATGCACGGTATATCAGAAAACCCATATTACAAGCTAAAATCCACTGTATTGGTATTTCCTACAAAATGTACAATGTTTTTGCACCTGACTGGGGGCCCCGAACCTCCATCCCCGTAGAAAGTGCTATGGCTGCTATGGCTATAGTTATGCTCCTTCCCATTACCAACGGAGCAATGTATTAGGGGGGTGGGATCTGGCCAGCATTCACTCAAATGCTGATGTGTAACAGTACATTTTCTTTATTGAAGACCTATCCTAAGTCCTAAAAAAAACCTTGTGCCACAAAAAACATTTGAAATTTTTCAAACCAGCGCCTGGATCTGAATACTTTTGCAATTGCATGTAATTAAAAATGTACTATAGCCACTGAGTTATTCAATAAAATGTATCTGTATAGTTTGTTTTTTTTGTTATTAAAATTATACCTGTGAAAATCTGTTGTTCCTGAAGAAAAAGACTCCAGTACATTGATGGGTGGAGCCAAACCCCTTGGCGCCCCTCAACGTTTCAGTGCAGGTCACGCCCCAAGGCACTGAAGCCCTTATCTGCATAATAAAGTCATTTTTTTTTCTCAGGAACACTGTAACCGATTTTCACTAGACAGATATTTTAATCAGCAGGTAGGGCCGGTTCTAGGTGAAATCGGGCCCTGGGGCGAAAAACAATAAGGCCCCTCCCCCATGACACTTAATGACTTTTACAGAAGAAATTGTATATTGTGGGGCACAGTGTTTGCTATATGTGTATAACAAACATATTTCATATGAAAACGTACAGTTACTTGGCTTGACCCTTCGGGGATCTCGGACGCCACTTCAACACTTTGGCCGGGGGCTCGGCGGAGCTGATGTGTTTTATCCTAATGAGAAAGATTTCATAATAAGGATTTGGAGAAGGGGCAGAGGGATAGCAGCTACTAGGGGGCTTATACCATGGGGGAGTAATAAAGCCCACCGTAATGCGCCCCCAGTAGAAATAATTCTCCTTATAATGTGACAGTGTAAAAAATACCCCTCTTGTAATGTTCCCAGGTAAGCTAATGTCCACATAGTGCCACCATAATGTGCCAGTATAAAATACCCCTATATAGTGCCCCCATAATGTACCAGTATAAAATGCCCCATATATAGTGCCCCAGTAGATGCCCTCAGTGTCCCCCATCATTTGTAAGTATAAATACCCTTTCTCAGTGCCCCCGTAGATGACCCCATAGTACTCCTCTCCCACCTTCCCCATAGTACCCACTATAATGTGTCTCAGTATAAAATGCCCCTATACAGAGCCCCCATATAAAATAACCGTTCTTTGTGGCCTCAGTAGATGCCCCTATAGTTCCCACCAATAATGTGGCAGTAATAAGTGCCCCCAATGTGCCAGTAATAAGTGCCCCCATAGATGTCCCCCAATAATGTGCCAGTAAAATGTGCCCTCATAGAGCCCCCCCACCATCATGTGTCAGTAACAAGAGCCCCCCTATCATGTGCCAGTAGCCTGAGCCCCCCATCATGTGCCAGTAGCCATAGGCCCCCCTATCATGTGCCAGTAGCCATAGGGCCCCCCTATCATGTGCCAGTAGCCATAGGGCCCCCGATCATGTTCCAGTAGCCTGAGCCCCCCATCAACATGTGCCAGTAGCCAGAGGGCCCCCGATCATGTTCCAGTAGCCTGAGCCCCCCATCAACATGTGCCAGTAGCCAGAGGCCCCCCCTATATCATGTGCCAGTAGCCATAGGGCCCCCCCATCATGTCCCAGTAGCCATAGGCCCCCTGCTATCATGTGCCAGTAGCCATAGGGCCCCCCTATCATGTCCCAGTCGCCATAGGGCCCCCCCCCGATCATGTGCCAGTAGCCTGAGCCCCCCATCAACATGTGCCAGTAGCCACCAGTATTGACAAAAAAAAACCAAAAAAAAACCTTATACTTACCTCCTTGGCAGCGATGCGGCCTTTTCTGGCCTGTGTCCCGCGCTGTACGGCACAGGCGGCGCGATGACGGCCTAGTGCCAGCAGCCTATCAAAGGAAGGGGAAGGGACGCACCTCTCCCTCCCCTGCCCTGCTGCACAGTCATCTGTATCGCTGTCCCGTGACACTGACTGTCCTGCCTATAGTTAGTTGGGGCCCGGGGGCAATTGCCCCCCTTGCCTCTATGGAAGCGTCGGCCCTGTCAGCAGGATCCATCCTACCAGGCAGGGCTGATAGGTCATCATTTGTAGACAACCCTTGGAATGATGAGGATGATGATGTCATCCCGGCACTCCATCCTCCACAATATACAAAGTGCATTCCAGTATTAACCATTTCTAGCCCTTTCTAATTATGACTATTTTAATGGTTACCAGCACTGACCCAAAAGAAATAAAACCTTTTTTTTTCAAAACACAACATTCCAATTAAATGAATATTATTTAGCGGGCGGTTAGTAGAGACCCCCGCACAGGTTCTTCCTATAATCCCAGAAATGGAATATTCTATTTCCATTAATTACAATTACAGTGAGTTCTAAACAGTTGTTGTGTAACATTAGTATCACAGTAATTAAAGTAATTGTGTTCCCTCATTATAATCGGGCCATCTGCTTCCATCAGACGCAATTCATACACCGCACTGACGGGAGAGGCGTGCTGCCCCCTCCTATTCTCAAATAGCTGCAATTTTTCCCCAGATCGGTTGAATAACGGAAGATAAATACAAGATAAAATTGTCAGGCCGCCGCGTTTCCTGACTTTTTTCTGCCCTTCGGTTTAGGGCTCATGCACACGACTGTAGCAGGTCCGTGTCTATACTGCGGCCCGCAAACAGCGGGTCTGCAATATATGGGCACCGGCCGCGTGAATGCCGTATCATGGATGCGACCCATTCACTTGAATGGGTCCCCAATCCGGAAGATACGGTGCGGTGTGGAATGGAACCACGGATCGGAATCCCACGGAAGCACTACAGAGTGCTTCTGTGGGTTTTCTGTCCGTGCCACTGCACCGTAAAAATGTACTGCCTGCACTAATTTTTTTGTGGTGCGGACCTCAGATGCGGATCGTAGACCCCATTCAAGCGAATGGGTTTGCGTCCGCAGATGGCAGGCACACTGTTGGTGCCTGTGCATTGCGGATTGCAATATGCGGACCGTGTGCATGAGGCCTTATTGGAAGAACATTGTCCATTCTGTTATGTAGAAGAGTAAGGCTGAGTTCACACGCAGCAAAATATTACACTGCCGAACCAATAAGAAATCAGCAGCAAAATCCACAATGAAATGTGAAAGTATGTAGGTATGTATTTCAGTCCAGAGGCGGACGGAGTGTAAAGAGACGTGCCTTTAGTGGAGCCACGCTGAAGGGACTGTGCTCAGTCGCTAATCGGTAAAACCGACATTTTGGCTGTGAATACTGCCACCAAAGTTAGAGACTCGCAGTGCTGCTGAAGTACCGGACAGTAACTGCAAAACCCCAGTTTACATCACGCCTCGGTGTACATTACTCGGCAGGACTGTCGGTGTGCCGAGTGACACTTGCTGTCGGACTCCAGTGCATCCATTTGTTTCCCTGACTTCTGAGGAGGATTTCATTGCTTCGGATATTGTGATAACCGTGAGGAGAGGACGCTTCGCCAATCGCCATCAAAGAAAGGAATGACATTGGGCCCCACCGCCCTCTTCTATGGACGGTCCACCTGAACCACGGGGAGAAAGGGGGGTGCGCAACCAACTGTGAAGTTAGGGTAAGTTAGGGATATTGTTCATTCAGTGTCCGTACCGCAAAAACTGACATAGTAAAAGTGGAAACTATTGCAGAACCTGCCTTGAATTGTTCACACTATACTGTGTATTTTGCTTGTCCTTCTCCCTGTTCTTTCCCCTTTAACTTGCCTTTATTAACTTGTAGTAAATGCATTTTTCTTAAACTTGACCACTGCATGCGTGCGCGTTCTTTGACTTCAAGGATGGAAGATTTCTCCTCAGGCTATACTCACTAAGCCCCTTTTCCTTACCAATAACCACTCTGACATCTTCTTGCTTGGTAAAATGACCATTACGGCCAACTTTATTGTACACACAAATAACATAATAACAATAATCACTTTAATACATCCTTCAACATTATGAACCACTGTACCGTAACAAGGATCCTGGAGGGCAACCCAAACAAGCGGTATCTTTCGTAACCATCTCTCCTTATACTTCAAAATTACCCTTGGCCGCACTCACCGAACCCAAGGGCACCGAATCTTTGAAGTATCCAAGTATCTCCTCCTGTAGACCTTTTAGCCCAAACAGGAGCCCCATCCTCGGCATTCACAAACCACATGAGATACAGGCTCCAACATGTCCTGCATCTCTTAAACCATTGTATTGCTCCCCCAGGATCTCATATCAATCAGCCCACAATCCACCACCACGCTTACCCTAATCAACCAAAATAAGGGCGGGAGGGCGGGAAACACTCTGCCTTGCACTGACGCCTGCGTACCAAACCACTCCCTCAAACCCTATAAACTGCCCGCGAAACCTCACTCCTCCCCCCAACCAACTTTCAAACCTTAACCCCTTCCTAGCCTGAAGACTTCCACCAAAGTCAAAGCGCACTCCGCTATGTCTGCGCCTCGCTCCATTGCTGTTATTCTGGTTGCGGAGCCCAAGCCACCTGCCTTGCTCTCGGTTCACATCCGTATGTCTGCTCCACAAACACATAGAACATGTCCCGTTATTGTCCGCATGAGAAACAAAGGACAGGACGGTTCCATTAGGGGCCGCCCGTTCCGTCTGCAGAATGCACATGGACAGTATCCGTGTTTTGTGGATCCTCAATCCGCAAAACACCCAACGTGTTCATGAGCCCTCAGAGTAAGTTCCACTTTCATCTACTTTATTATGACAATTTATGCAGTTTTCTGTTCTACTCTGCTCATTATGTTACACTTTGTAGTTTATCAGTTTTTCTGCTTGCAGTCATTCAAGCCAATGTAATATTTAACTACGTACTGTATCTCTCATATCTATGTATTTCATATCCATCGACCTCCTATCTATCTATCTATCTATATCCTGTCTATCTATCTAACATCTATTTATCTATCTCAAATTTGTCTATCCAGCTCTCCTCCTAGATCCATACTCCAGACATGAGAACATATCCTTATTTTGGCCTGACATGATGGAAGGACCATCAGTCTTTAGCCACTCCAGGGTAGTCATGTACCACTGTGTTATATTCGGCCATTGCAGTCTGCGCTGTTTGCGGTGAGCTATTGAGGGTGATGAAATCAATATTTCATGATACCTGGCACTTTCCGTGTCTGCAGTTATCTGGATGTACTTGGCACTCGGTGCATCTGCTGTTGAAATGTGAGTCAGTTATATCTAACAGACAAAAGAACATGTCCTTCGTGCGGATGTAAAGGGCTGAAATACAAGGAACTGGCTTGCAACATGGCACTTAGGTTTTCATAATGTGCTGACATAATAACGTATCCAGTAGCACTGGGAATGGCACATATGCCCAGCAGTAATACAAACCAATAGCGGACTATGAGACCTATGTCTCACATTAATCCTGTTTATGCTCATGGAGCTCATATTACCACCTGTGCCAGTTTGTGGTCTGACCCTTAATGGGAATTATTTGGAGGACCCAGAGTATGAGGCTTCTGTGGTTTCCTATGAGCTAGAGAAGAGACCTGATCACAAACAATGACTCAGCCTGGTGGACTTGAGCCATCCATTAATGACATGGTGGTCATTCATTCAAACGCTGATGCCTACACAGTACATTTCCTCTTAAAAGGAGTTTCCCATGATTGATGAAAAGGAGACACCATATAGTACATGACAAGTATTCTGATCCAGGTGTTGGTTTGAAAAATGTACAATATTTTTCAAGGCACCACCTTTCTAAAGGGGTTTTCCAGGACTTAAAGAGGACCTTTCACCGATTATGACAATGTGAACTAAGTATACAGACATGGAGAGCGGCGCCTGGGGATCTCACTGCACTTACTATTATCCCCGGGTGCCGCTCCATTCTCCCGCTATCGTCGCTCACTAAGTTATAGTAGGAGGAGATTTCAGTCACTAAGTTATGGTAGGCGGAGTCTGCCCTTGTTCTGCTGTAGCGCTGGCCAATCGCATTGCAGAGCTCACAGCCTGGGAGAAAATAACCTCCCAGGCTGTGAGCTCTGCGCTGCGATTGGCCAGCGCTACAGCAGAACAAGGGCAGACTCCGCCTTCCATAACTTAGTGACTGAAATCTCCGCCTACTACAACCTAGTGGCCGGAGATACCGGAGGGCATAGCGGGAGAACGGAGCTGCGCCCGGGGATAATAGTAAGTGCAGTGAGATCCCCGGGCGCCGCTCTCCATGTCTGTATAGTTAGTTCACATTGTCATAATCGGTGAAAGGTCCTCTTTAACATAGGTAATCAAAAGGGGAAACTGTTACACATCGGCAATTGAATGACTGCCCAACATTTCCAGCAGAAACTAGGGTTGGAAATTGTACAGTGGACAGAGGCGGAAGCAGAAAGTTCCTTGGCCATGCCAGGGTATTACAGCTCAGCTCCAATGCAAGTGAATGGGAACCAAGCTACAGTATATGGCACCTGAAACTTCATAGTGGATGGAGGCTTCTGCTTCTTACCCTGTCCACTGTATAGTGGTATAGTGGTGGTGCCGGTGGCTGCCCAAAACATCTGATCGATGGGCTCTCTGCTTGTTGGACTCCCACCAATCTGGTATTGATGACCTATCCTGATTATGGGTCATCAATATCTAAACCTTTTCAAATATATGCCCTCATGAAGCTCTGTCCAGCAATAACTGCTGATAACTGTTGGTTAGAGAAGCCAAGTTCCTGGCAATCAGCTGATTACCACCCTAAACTTTTTTTTTTAGCTGCACTACCAAAAACAGGATGGTGCTGCTTCTGAATAAAAAAAAAGCAAACTTATTTTCTAATCCTGAAGAACCAATTTAAAGAAAGCAGAAAACCTCTTATTTATCATTTGGGAGGATCCATGAACTTGTCCCTCAAAGGCCTTTTTGGGCATTCTTGGCATTATGCAACCTGTATCTTTTTGTTACACCTTATTTAGATAATTCTGGAAGCTTCCCATGGAACCAACCTCAGACCCTCCTATTTAAGGATAGAATCGGCATTGCTCTTGTACAGTCCCTCATCATCGTGTCACCAGGAGGGGTGGTTATGTTTTTTATAAATGGCAGCCATTGGATTCCCCCCTACCTTGCCCAATGGATCAAGTAGACATAATGAAGTACATAGAAACCCAACAGAGGCAAAAAAAAAAACTAGGATACGTCAGATGTTTGGGATTTGTGGATCACAGGTGATGAATAGCTGGAGAACCCTCTAAGCAATGCTTTTGATGTCGATTCCACCCATGTCATTCATATGTAGCGGAAAAGCCCTTCTGTTCGTCACTCTGATCTTTTTTTTTGTCTCGGACTCTATTATTACACATGTCGAATGTCTTAAAAGTAGGTCATTTTTGTGTTGTTTTTTTTTTAGTTTCCGTCTCTCTCTTTTTTTTCCCTCCTAATTATGGTCCCTACAGGTGTGCACCTGGAACAGGTCCACTTACTACCAGATTTTGAATGGAGCTAAACAAAGATATACCTAGGAAGCGTTATGGATTTTACTCGGCCGCTGTGTCAGAGAATTAAACTAATAAATATCCAATATTGGAACCAAACCCAAGGTTCTAAAACATGTGCGACACTCCTGCTCCAGCGGGAAACAGTTTCTTTTTCGGTTCATGTCGTTCCTGCCCTCACAGTGTTTGCTGTGCGTAGAAAAGCATGCACGGAGCAGTATACAATGCCATCAGTTGTCTGAGAAGCTGAATTTTGTAGTGGGTGGTAGGTAGGAATTACAAATCCGATCTGCTTGAGTTAATTCAAAACAAGGATTAGGGTTAAGTTCCAGAATCTGTTAATCTTTCTTTACAGAGGTAAACTTTATAGTGCTGCCATCCACCCTATGGTTTATAGTGAGTGGGAACAATGACCCAATTAAACTCCAGAAAGGAAGACGGGGGGAGGGGAGATGCACAAGTTTACTGATTGTTACCCAATACACAGGATTTCTTTCATTCTTAATGATTTGGCTTTGTGTCATAGATGCTGAGTAGACAACATGACCATTCATTAACGTGTGTCCTAAATAAGCCACTGATTGCAGGAACGGCGGGTCGGCTTATTTGCTTTCCTAATTGGCTGTTGGTGTTTTTGGAGGACTGTCAACATTTTTACATCTGCTTAGAGGTAACTGTTAGGTTAGATCTTGATTACTTGAGACACCGTCTCATGATTGTCATGTGGTTTTGCTTAGGAGTAGGGTTAACCTATTTCATCTTATAGGAGTTCTTCATTTTCACAATGAATTTTTTTTGTCCAGAGTACCCCCAAACACTGCATATTTTTGCCCCTATACCTGTTTTTCATGTCGGCTCTTTCCTTCCCCTGTTCTCGGCATCATTGCACCCTGGATGTTTACATGCAGAACTTCCTGCTTTCATCAGCTTCTTGCTGGGTTCTCTACCCAATTCCAGCATGGTTTGCTGCAACTGATGCACGGTACCCTCTGCGGTAGTCACACCACCTATGCCTCATCTCTCCATGTTAGGGTGGATCATGCTGGGTGCATAAAGCCCTGTGAAACATTAAAGCGCAAAGCATGCTGGGATTGGTTAGAAAATACAAAAGGAAGCTGATGAAAACAGGAAGTTCTGCTTGTAGACATTGAGAAACGGGAAGGAAATTGCTGTATATGGGGCAACAATATACAGTGTTTGGGCAAATAAAAATGACATTATGAAACTGGAGAACCCCTTTAAAGCGATTGTTTCACTATACAAAAATGATCACTTATCCACAGGATAGGTGATAAATATCTAATTGGTTGGGTGGTCATTTTTTATAGTGGAAAAAAAACTTTAAGGACAAATGCACATAGCCATAATATGGTGTGAATTTGTATGGAAATGTCTTCAGGATGCCGTAGACGTACATATTGTATAGGCTCTGCTGTATCTCCATATGAATTTGTGGCATGCTCCATTGGACACCATATGTACAGAGTTATTCTAACCTGCAAGAATTACTACAAGGGGAGACTCTCTCAGTCCATATAGCACTGTATGGCAGTAGCATGGAGGTGGTGAGGTTCTGTATTATCAAGCCGTATGAATGCACTGGATTCTACACTTTTTTTTGAGACTTATCACAAGTAATGAAGTTTCCAAGAATAAAATGCTGTCAGCTCTGCTCCGTGTGTGATATTTCCTTTAGGGTGGTTTATGCAAATAAAGCAATGTATGGGGATAGGGAGTCCTATGCATTGTATGGGCCACTTCTTCCCAGGATTAAAAGGTTATCTGATTGGTGAATGGACTGACATCAGAAGAATGCACCACGAATTAAAACTTTCCTTTTCAGACTTTCCAACCACCCAAGATGTGCATTATATAATCCCCTAGACTATAAAGACCCGCTGTGTGCTGTGGCTCTTTTAGACAAGAAAAAAAATAGCTAAGCCCTGAAGTAGGCTCATTAAAAATTGTGCGATAGAAAAAGCATTGTATGAAGTTTGGAAGTGACCCCTTAAAGATTAACCTTTGCATGATGACACCAGTGATAGGTCTTTTAAACATTGGGATGATGGATAGACAGATGATGTGAGCAATGGAGAGTGGTCATTTATACCTCTTGTCCAAATACCTGCATTGTCCTCCAGGGAATCACACGGCTGTTTTACACATGGTGGCAAAACGTGGAGATTACAAGTATGACATAGGTGTGCAGACCAGGTTACTCCAGACCAGGGTGCTTACAAAATTGTTTTGTTATCAAATGTTATGTCATTTTATGCCATGTATATTCCCAGTATGGATTATGCATGGAAGTGACGGAGTTAACCAACTCTGATAACACCCCTGCAGGAAGTTAAAGTGTGGATCCTGGATTCGATCCCAAGCTCAGGCTAGCGTGTTGAAAGAGTCTTTGGGAAGATAGAGAGGAAAGAGTACTATATTCTAGTTTGAATTGTTGGAACCGTGTTTTGATAACGTTGGATGTATTACAACTCCCATTCTGAACTTTAGTAAAGAGAGACTTTTGTTTGGCCTGATTACTGACTCCCACATCATACGCTGGCTATTGCACCTTATACCTCCTACATTGTACGCGCACCAAACCTGTAACATCAAGGGCACACCAATCACCATCAGATGGGAGCCCCGAGCATCAGGGGTGTGCTCCAAGGGAAGAACTGGGTGCACCCTCCTGGTCACTGCCTTGGCCCTAGGGAGCATGGGTGCAAGGATTGCCACAGCTGATTGACTGTTATAACCAGAGTCCACTACCTATTTCCATCTTCCCAGGCCATGACAGATGCTATAAATTTGTAAGCAAAAAATAAGATTTCAGCACACTACATATGGGCGTATTTTGGATCTGTAACATGTAGATCACATACAGTGAGGAGCAGAAGTATTTGAACACCCTGCAATTTTGCAAGTTCTCCCACTTAGAAATCATGGAGGGGTCTGAAATTCACATTGTAGGTGCATTCCCACTCAGAGACAGAATAAAAAAAAGAATTCAGGAAATCACATTGTATGATTTTTAAAGAATTTATTTGTCTTGCACTGCTGAACATAAGTATTTGAACACCTGGGAATCAGTGTTAATATTTGGTACAGAAGCCTTTGTTTGCAATTATAGAGGTCAAACGTTTCCTGTAGTTCTTGACCAGGCTTGCACACATTGCAACAGGGATTTTTGCCCACTCCTCCACACAGATCTCCTCTAGATCTGTTAGGTTTCGGGGCTGTCGCTGAGCAACACAGAGTTTCAGCTCCCTCCAAAGATGTTCTATTGGATTTAGGTCTGGAGACTGGCTAGGCCGCTCCAGAACCTTGATATGCTTCTTACGGAGCCACTCCTTGGTTATCCTGGATGTGTGCTTCAGGTCGTTGTCATGTTGGAAGACCCAGCCACGACCCATCTTCAATGCTCTGACTGAGGGAAGGAGGTTGTTGATCAAAATCTCACAATAAATGGCCCCATTCATCCTCTTCTTAATACAGTGCAGTTGTCCTGTCCCCTTCGCAGAAAAGCACCCCCAAAGCATGATGTTACCACCCCCATGCTTCACAATAGGGATGGTGTTCTTGGGATGCAACTCTTCCTTCTTTTTCCTCCAAACACGACGAGTGAAGTTTAGACAAAAAAGTTCTACTTTGGTCTCATCTGACCACATGACTTCCTCCCATGCCTCCTCTGGATCATCCAGATGGTCATTGGCAAACTTCATACGGGCCTGGACATGTGATGACTTGAGCAGGGGAGCCTTCTGTGCAATGCATGATTTGAAACCGTGACGGCATAGTGTTCTACCGACCGTGACCTTTGAAACTGTGGTCCCAGCTCTCTTCATGTCATTGACCAGCTCCTCCCTTGTAGTTCTGGGCTGATTCCTCACCTTTCTTATCATCAGTGATACCCCACGAGGTGAGACCTTGCATGGAGCCCCAGTCCGAGGGAGACTGACAGTCGTCTTTAGCCTCTTCCCTTTTCTAACAATTGCTCCAACAGTTGATATATTTTCACCAAGCTGCTTGGCAATTGCCCCGTAGCTTTTTTTTTTTCAGCCTTGTGGAGGTCCACAATTTTGTCTCTGGTGTCTTTTGACAGCTCTTTGGTCTTGCCTATGGTAGAAGTTGGCATCTGACTGACTGTGGAGTGGACAGGTGTCTTTAAAGAGCTCAGACAGGTGCTAAGTTAGATTAATGAGTGGAATAGAGGTGGACTATCTAAAGGCACTGTAACAGGTCTTTGAGAGACAGAATTCTTGCTGTTTCTCAGGTGTTCAAATACTTATGTTCAGCAGTGCAAGACAAATACATTCTTTAAAAATCATATAATGTGATTTCTTGATTTTTTTTTTATTCTGTCTCTCAGAGTGGGAATGCACCTACAATGTGAATTTCAGACCCCTCCATGATTTCTAAGTGGGAGAACTTGCAAAATCGCAGGGTGTTCAAATACTTCTGTTCCTCACTGTATACATTGCTTATCGAATTCTACAGACCCATATTGCTCCTCCAAAGATACCTTATGAGAATCCATAAATTGCTGCATTCTCCAACCTATGCACTTAGAATGATAAACTGGTCCATACAATGGGGACTGCCATGTACATGAGGCCATGAAATGAGAATACGGTTTTAATTGGAGCATTTGAGGCATGTCAGAAGATAGCGTAACCCTGGGTCTATGTACCAGGCGCCTCTCTAGCCTCCAGAATGGCTCACTACAGCTCCAATTCAATTGATCTTAATTGACAAAGTTGCAAAGATATGATAATTTTTTTCACAGAGATGAGTCAACAATTGAATATTTGCTTGGGAAACCTGTACAGGAATAGCACCCCACTGACAGTAATCTCCTGTAGAGAAAGGACTGATGGGTCATGGTTGCCATTGCCAGGAACTTTGTGCAGTGCAACTTGCAAGAAGTACCGCAGAGATCTCTGAAACTTTGGGAGAAGGTGGGTGCCAGACTGGACAAAAACTTGGTGTTGACCTCTCATCTTTTGCGTTGGGGCTGACGAGCTTCTAGTTGTTCCATTGTCTCCCCTCCATTATCACCCTCTCCATTAACTCTGGACAAATCCCCCACTCCATTGGTTGCTAACAATGTACGTTCTCGAAGAGAGCAGACCTGCAGAGATTCTAGCCCCCCCAATAGTAAATGAGTAGGGACCAACCATAGCTGGGACTCCCACTCTCCTAAGAACACATGGCAGCCAAAATAATCTTCCTTCTATGGTACATACAACCATGAGAGGATTAAAGAGGCTTTCCAACAAAAAAAAAAAATGTTGGCCATGGCTTGGAGAGGGTTGAAACAATGAAAATAACTGATAACTATCTCAGCAATCCTCCACCATGCCCATTCCATTGCTGCCTAGTTCCTTGTTGGTCTCTAGCTCAACAACAGGAAAGGTCCACTAAGCCAATCGCTGGGTGAGGTGGGTCACCAATAAAGCCAGTGATTGGCCGAGCAGGTATTTCTTGTGTGTTAAGATGGGACCAGGAAGTAGAGAGCAGCGAGGAACCGGGCAGCATCGGAATGGGAAAAACAGGTAATCATTGAGTTGTTTCCCCCACTGGAAAATCCATTTAAAGAGGTAGTCAAGATTTTTTTTTTTTACGTTGCCCCTTAGCCAGTGGTACCTACAGAGCAATCCATACATCCTGGACTGGGCTGTCTCCATTAGACTTCCTGTCCCTGACAGGGGAGCCCAACGTATCCTCTGTATTGCTAAATCTTATTTCCAGGGGCCGTGACCAGACATCGCAACTGCAAAATTCCAGACTGCAGCCAAAGAAAGTGCATTCCTTCTGGTGCTCACACTGAGTTATGGCCGACTCTACCGACTTGTTAGAACCCCTTGTACAACAATATAGATCAACATGTTCCTGGAGAAAGGAACAAAGTGTTCCCATGTCAATTCTTTCTGAGAATTCTTTGCTCAGCAGGTTCATTAAGCTGAAAGTGTTCAGTAATAGACCGGTGTGGTCCATGGTAGTGCTTCATTGATTGCCGTCTATTTTAATAACCACTGACAGCTTTATCAGCCTTCACCACATATACAAGCCTTTTATTATTTATGAAATTATCGCTGAAAAATAACATTTTTATGAACATTTTTTGCAAAGAGGGGAACGCTAACTAGTATGGTACTAGCAAGCGAGAGTCATTGGTATTTTAAAGATATAAGGACCTTAGCATCAACACATTCTTTCAGGCGTGGACTCCGAACTTAAAGTGGCCCTTCAAAAAAATTTCAAGGGCTATTCCCATCACAGACAATGGGGGCATATCGCTAGGATATGCCCCCATTGTCCGATAGGTGCGGGTCATATCCTAGAGATATTTCCCCATTTTCTTTGATGGGAATGCTTCTTTAAAAGTGGCCCCATGTTGTTTGTGAGCATGGGAGTAACTACCATAGCGGCAGACCAGGCGACTGCTATGGGGCCCAGGGCAAAGGGGGCCTAGTCTTAGTTGGGATCATCTCCTCTTCTACTGGGGGGGGGGGGGGGAACTTGGTCAGGACTCTACCCTCTAAAGGAACAACTTTTAGCAAATGAGGCAGTGGAAAAAAAGGCCCAAGGGTCACTGAAAGGTGTTTAGGAGGAAACCCTTCTGTCCTGTGTGGGGGGCCTGGTTGGATCCTTGCTATGGGGCCCTTACTTCTCTATGTACGCCACTGTTTGTCCAAATTGACAGAAGTATAACACGAGAGGGCCGAGACAACATAAGTAGGAAG
Organism: Bufo gargarizans; assembly: GCF_014858855.1. NCBI lineage: Eukaryota > Metazoa > Chordata > Amphibia > Anura > Bufonidae > Bufo > Bufo gargarizans. Next base: position 37,365,566 of record NC_058090.1, on the reverse strand, counting down.
GGCCAGCAATACCATAATGCAGCACACAACACCACCCCAGCAGAACCAAATACCACAATGCAGCACAAAATACCTCCACCCTTGTCACAGTATTCAACTGTATCGCTGTTCAGAAGACACCTGTGGCCAATGTACCTCATGCTCCTACATAAACTAATGATGAGCCCATCAGATTGTTATGTTTCTGGTTTTCTGGCTAGTGGCCATGAGGAGGGCTTAGGTGCCCCCCACACACACACACAGGGCATTGCCTCACCGGGAAATTTCCCTGTAGGGTCTATGCCCAGTCAAATCAATCCCCCAAATCAAATTTTCTGTTGGAAATACAATTTTTATAGGAATATAAGTCAACTATGGTATCAGCATGTTTTTGAAGCATGGAAGGACCATAATGCTGATCTTGTCCTTAGGTCGATTCAAATTTAGGACCCCGGTGCTGCACTGGCCTACATAGAAAATAATGCATATATGCTAAAATAAAGTGTCCCTATAGTGATACCATAGAATTCACTCATCCTACTCTGCACCTTTGTAAGATGAGGTTGTGTTTTTAGAAAACAAATTCAGTGCCAAAAATAGAGAATTCCACATTAATTTAAAGGGGACCCCTTTCAGGACCCTCCTCTTTAATGACACGTAGAGCAGCTGCAAAGATTGCCTTTTGTATTTTAGGACTCCACAGGCACAGTGGTGTGTCTTCAATGCAGGAAAAATGACTGGGCTCCACAGCAAATTTATGAACGCCCCCACCCCCCACACATCATGCTGTATTTCATTCTTATTCGGAATCCCTGTTACCAGGCTGTCAAGTGCACTACACACATTCCACCACTAGATGGGGATAGCACCACAGTATATATACTACAGTTCAGGCCTAGTGAGGGAGTGGGAGTTAGAGTGTGGAAGCAGGAGGAGATGGAGTAAGGGGGCAAGGGGGAAGGAGAGTACCCCCTCCTCTCAGCTCTCTCTTGGGCTCCACGGCCCAGAGGAGCACATTCATGGTCTAAGTGTCAAGCAAGGAAAGCAGGCAGAGGTGAAGTCTTTATTCTACAGTCTACTCTTCCGGAGTGCCAAGTGGATTTTACTAAGTTTATTGTGGAAAGACAAAGGAGGACAATAGCCATTATTCTAGGCTTTAGGCACCTTTGTAATAAGGTGAAGGTTTATTAGCTTCCGGCAGCCTCACCATCTGTTGTATCACTTGTGTGTAGAAGAAACGGACTTGGATCACCCTTACTGAGGATTGGAGAAAGGCAAAGAGCTGAATACCAGTGAGTACACAACTACCTACTAAAGCCTGAGACATAACCACATATACAGCCTGTTACTGGAATTTTGTCACATTCCACCTACATGTTCACAAGAAACTGTTTCATAACTGGATGTAAAATTGCTGCCAAGAACCTGGTTACAGTAAAGTTCTCAGTTGGATTCAACCCTGCCTTCTATCTCCATACTACAACCACCACCATCATCATTTTGCACTATCAAGGTGCTGGCGTCACGACATTACCTAAGTCAGGGGCCCAGCCACACAAGCACTCAGAAACCCAATCACTATCAAGGGCACCTCGATCACCACCTGGCCGGTGTCCCCTGTAATGGAGTGTGTCCCGGAGAATCCAGTGCTGTTCTCCCCTTCACTACACGGTTGGCCCAGGGGGGCATCTGCTAATCGTGAGTACCCGATAAACTGTTGTACCCTTCGGCCCACTGTGAACCTCACGTGGTCTCCCCTTGCGGACCGGCACGTTGCAAGAGCACTCTCTCAGACCAGGCCCGGCAGCCACTCCATCCGTTTCCTACAGTGTCACTGCTTATATTGTCATTGTATAATACTGTCCAGGTGGTCCCAACAATAAAATCTTTTAGTACTCCTCTTGGATGGGCCCCTTCTGAATTCGGGCCCCAAAGCAGCCGCTTCCCCTATAGCTATGCCCCTGGCCCAGTGCTGGACCTCTTCTCTTCCAGATAATAAGAACCTGCTTTTTCATGCACTCACCACTAGGAGGAGCTCAGTGCAAACAGATGATTACAGCTTCCATTTCAGAAAATAGCAACTACGCATTGAGCTCCCCCTAGTGGTGGCTACAGGCAGCCAACTTTGTAATAGATGGGAAGCAGGAGAGTTATCAATGTATTTATGCCAGTTATCTGGTATAAATACATTAATATGGTGGTCAGAAGCACCTGGTTCACTTTTTCAGACACAGAAGATGGATAAAGTGGGTGGTACCAAAGGTAGCTTTTTTATTACAATTTTTGAAATTAATATTTTGTCTGTCTGTGATTGATGACGCAGATGTCCTGGGAAACTGGGTGGGGTGTGGGAGGCCCATACTAAAATTTGCTATGGGGCCTTGGAGATCTGTGTATTCCTCTGGCCAGGCATTACAGGGATATCCCACTGATTTTAATTCTAATTTCATTTTCCCAGTGGTGGCACTGTACGACAACTGAGCAGCCAGATTCCCTCATAATTATAGCTGAATGTTGGGGGTCCCAGGAGCAGCACCAAAATGATGACAAGATGTATTCCTGATTTCACTGATGATGCCTCCATTGAAATGCCTGCAGATTGGACAGAGACATGTGAAATCTTCTCTATTGAAAATGGAAAAAAAAGTACATTGCATATATACTTATATACAGTATGTCTACACTTCTTATTTATATAATTTCCTAAGATAAGATATGAAGATATAGGAAGCATTAGCTAAAGTCTATGTCCACCTCTGCAGCAAATGTTCTACATGCTTCAATGCATGTAAAGTGAAAAATAGAACACATTTGCAACTGTTTTTAGAGATGAGCGAATTGATTCTGTTGATTTGGAATTCGTCTTGAATTTTTTAATTTTTTAATCAGATTCTGACAAACCGGAACTGAGAAGGAGAGAAGTGAAAATCAGTTTTCCTTCCAAAAGGAAAAGAAAATGGAGTCTCTCACACCAGTATATAGCTCACCCTTTACGAAAGCTGAGAAAATTGGTCTAACTAGCTGAGAGGCCTTTGTCGGGAGTCTGGGGGTACTCTTTCTCATTGTAGGCCAGCAAACTCTCTTCCGGGTTTCTTTTTTTCTCGCTCAAATCAAATTTTTGGGAAAAATTCAGCAAATCTGACCTGTAACGAATTTCAAGAAATTCGCTCATCTCTTGACTTCAAGGATGGAAGATTTCTCCTCAGGCTATACACTAAACCCCTTCCTTACCAATAACCACTCTGACACCTTCTTGCTTGGTAAAAATGACCCTTAGGCCAACTTTATTGTACATAAAAATAACATAATAACAATAATCACTTTAAATACATCCTTCAACATCATGAACCACAGTGCCGTAACAATGATCCTGGAGGGCAACCCAAACAAGCGGTATCTTCCGTAACCATCTCTCCTTATACTTCAAGATTACCCTTGGCTGCACTCACCAACCCAAGGGCACCAAATCCTTGAAGTATCCAAGTATCTCCTCCTGTAGACCTTTTAGCCCAAACAGGAGCCCCATCCTCGGCATTCACAAACCACATGAGATACAGGCTCCAACATGTCCTGCATCTCTTAAACCATTGTATTGCTCCCCCAGGATCTCATATCCATCAGCCACCAGAAGACCACTGGTGACACCTCACCTGTGGGCGTCCTGCCACACCCGAAGAGCCGTCTCCAGCCCCTCCTGGATACCTAAAGCCCACATATCAATACCTACATCATTCAAATGCACGCCATCAGATCTCAAGAATTGAGGCGACGCCGCCTCCAATTCCCGATGGCGAACAACCACACCACCTTGTCTGCGTACAAAACGCCCCACCTCCTTATTTAACTTTGCCCGGGCCTTGTTGATTCGTTCCACCGACCTCGCAAAACGCCAACTGCTCCTCGCAACCACCTCCGACCAAACCAACAGCAAGCCCGGAAAATCCGACACCAAACGCAATACGTCCAACTTGATGTCCCGAATCACATCTCGCGACCGACGTACCCCCAAATCATTGCCCCCCGCATGCAGAACCAAAATGTCTGGCGAGCGATCCAACAAGACATTCGTATGTATTTCCGGCAGGACCCGCCCCCAGAGAAGCCCCCTCACACCAATCCACCGGACTTGCAGCTCCTCCATTGGAAAACCCAACTGACGGCCGTCCCGCCAAACATACGCTCGCAAAGCCCCCCAGTAAACATACGAATGCCCAAAAATCCATGCAAGACAAGGTGCCGCCCCTGTAAAACAAACAAAATCGCACTCTTTCAGGATTGGGGCTGCGATTGAGGCTTCCAGGTGGGGGCTGGAAAACCCGCAGCCGACAAACACTTCCTAAAAACAGCCACAAACTGGAACCGAGACAAACACGAACCGTCCACATGAACCAGCAGCACACCCGCGCCACCCGGCCGCAATGCCAAAAATTCCCTGACACAACGCACTGGGCACACGACCGACTCAGCAAGCGGCCTCAGCCATACCACCACACCCTTACCAACCTGATCTGTTTTAGACTTGCGCAGCAAACATCTCAAAGCACCATCCACCAGCACAACGTCCTCCCACAACAAACCGCCCCCACCAGCTCAGAGATCCGAAAAGCCCCAAAAAAGGCCAATACAAACGCCGCCCTAAACAGACACACTTCATACACCGATTTACAAACCAACCCCGCTGCCTTCCACAGCAACTGTAATATCCCAAAAGAAACCGGCCTTCTAGTATCCTTCCTCACCACACTATGACGGTAACCCTTCAAGGCCTGCCGCACCAGGAAACACTTAGACACATCAGCCAAGCCCCTCAGGCGCAACCAGAAAGCAACAGCCGCTACCCTCTTAGACACCACCGAAAACGACAAACCTTCCGCAAAAGACCGACTTACCCAAAATATCAACAACAACCTAAAATCATCAAAAGAACTACAACCACCCGTCTGTCCAATCAAGTCCTCCCACAACGCCCAAACCGAGGAATAAGCCAACCACGTACCTCTGCTCAGAGATTGTCTAATCAGGCCCGCCGACACCCCAAGGCCACGCTCCAGAGCCACTGGGGGCAGGGCAACCCTCTGACCTCGGCACCCGGCGCCAGGCCGCGGAAACGATCCCACTGAAAGCGAGAAAGGGAATCAGCAAGTGAGTTATCCAATCCCGGCACATGCACCGCAACAAAACATGCATTCAACTGCAAACCACGTAAAACCAAATGCCGCAGCAAGTTCAAAACCGGGGGCGAATTCGCCGTCTGGCTGTTAATTGCCTGAACCACACCCATGTTATCACAATAGAAGCGAACCCGCCGATTCCTAAGCAAGTCCCCCCACAACTCAGTAGCCAAAACAATCGGAAAAAGCTCCAGCAATACCAAATTAGTAAGGAAACCGGCCTGCCTCCATTCCACCGGCCAAGCACCCGCACTCCACTGACCCGCACAAAAAACCCCATAGCCAAAGGAACCCGACGCATCAGAGAACAATTCCAGAACAGCACTATCAACCACCTCTCCCATCCACACAGACCGGCCATTATATTCCGACAAAAAATTCTCCCACACCACCAAATCCTCCTTCACCGCAGCAGGCAAACGCAAATAGTGAAAAGGTGCCGCAACGCCCGCAGTCGCCAGGGCCAAGCGACGACAAAACACCCGCCCCATCGGCAAGATCCGACAAGCGAAGTTCAATTTACCTAGAACTGACTGAACCCGCTTGAGCTGTACCTTCTTAGCCCTCCGCAAGAACTGCACCTCATTCAACAGATCCGACACCTTATCAACAGGCAGCCGGCACTCCATGGCCACACTGTCAATCTCAATCCCCAGAAACTTTATAACCGTGGAAGGGCCCTCCGTCTTATCCGCCGCCAACGGAATACAAAAACGAGCCGCCACCCTCTCCATAGTATGTAACAAAACCGAACACACCCTCGATCCAGCCGGACCCAAGAACAGAAAATCATCTAAGTAGTGCAAAACCGAACTCCAACTCGCTTCCTGCTTCACCACCCATTCCAAAAACGAACTAAACGCCTCAAACAAGGAGCACGAAATCGCACAACCCATCGGCAAACAACAATCAACGTAATAACAGCCATCCCACTGAAAACCCAATAAATGCAAGCTATCAGGGTGAATAGGCAACAACCGAAAGGCGGCCTCAATGTCCGTCTTCGCAAGTAGAGCGCCCTGCCCGAAACGTCGAACCCACCGCACTGCCTCATCAAAAGAAGTGTACGACACTGAGCACAACTCATCCGCTATACCATCATTCACCGAAGCCCCAAGCAGATAGGACAAATGATGAATTAGCCGAAACTTATTAGGCTCCTTCTTGGGCACCAAACCCAAAGGAGAAACCCACAAATCCGGCAACGGACACTCAGCAAAGGGGCCAACAACCCTGCCAGCAGCAATCTCCCCGGCAATCTTGTCCCTCACCACAGCGGGATAGCGCAATGCCGAAGACAGATTCCGCAAAGCCCGACTGACACCAGCCAAACCGCATGGAATAACAAAACCTTCAGTAAAACCTTTCAACAGCAACTGAGCCGCCTCCCTATTTGGATACATCCTTAAATACGGCTCCATCTCGTCCACCTTCACCGGCGTCACCCCTCTTCTGCACAACCTCGGATCCCTTACCCTTACCCCGCTTAAAGCATCGGGACAAGCTATGGGCACCGCCACACCCGGAACACTCATGTTTGTACCGGCAGTCGGACAAGAACCGGCAATGCCCCTCATTGTACTGCCAACAACAACAACCCCTCCTGCTACCCCCAGAAGACTCCGAGGCCGAGCCACCCCCGGCCCCCCCACGAAAGGGCTGAGGACCCCCTTTCGGTGCCGCCATCAATCGCATCCACAGACCAATATCCTTATGGTCCCAACGAATGCTAGGCCTGACCGCCTTCCGCTGCCGGAACTGCTCGTCATACCCAAGCCACGACACACCCCCATAAGTCCGATGTGCCTCACCTATAGCATCCATATAACAGAAGAGAGCCGAGCATTGCTCAGGCGCCTTCTCCCCAACCACACTAGCCAGAATCGCAAAGGCCTGAAGCCAATTCTGAAAAGTACGCGGAATCAGCCTGTACCGCCTCCTCTCCTCCTCCTCCTTCTTGCTCTCATCCGGCCTCCCCCTATCCAAATTAAATTTTTCCAAAGGAAGCAACGCAAAAATCTCCACATACTCATCCCTCCATATCTTATCCTTAATCTCCTGCTTCAAGTGAGACCCCAGCGGCCCCTCGAAACATACATAAATCTCCCCTTTCGCCGCATCGGCCAAGCGAACACCATCACCCACATCCTTCGCCACCGCTCCCGACCCAGATGCCTGAGTACCCCCTCCAATACCACCACCTGCCCCAACAGGCACCAGCGCCGCACTCTGCTCCCGCTCAACAGCCTGCACCGGAGCCCACACAGGTACTGGAGACCCCGCAGGCCCGGAACCTAACCGAGATAATAAAGACACCACCCCTGACAATACCTCCCGCACTAAAGCATCAGACCCCCCCACATTAACACCAACAGAACCCACATCCCCCCCAACATGACTTTGACCCGCCGGTCTCTCATCTGGCCGTCCCCGGACATCATCACCGGCAGCCGCAGAACTCATCACAGACGTCCTCAGTGGCGTAGACGAACAGCACGGCACCGCTAATTCCCTCAGAGGGACATCCATGGCGCCTGCCGCCAAATCTTCACCCGGCTCCACCTCTCCGTCCTCCAACGGCGACATATCCTCATCTCCCTGCTCCTGCAAGAGACCGTCGTCCTGGAATTCACACGCCGGACCGGCCGCAACACATGGCCGCACGCTTCCATCCTCCATCCTCCCCCTCAGCACCCGCTCTCCAGCCGGATTGCCGGAAGCCGCATCGCGCAACGACCGATCAGGGGACCAGGCAACCACCCTGTCCTCATCCATGCTGCCATGTCGCCGACCCACCGCCAGGGGCCGCGACGCGCTCACAATGCGCTCCCCTCTTCTGCGCACGTCAGTCCTCCCGCGCTCCAGCCGCCGACCGGAAGCCGCCGGCCGCGGCGCAGAAGACCTCGCAGACCCGCTCCCAGGAAGGCCCAGGCCGCCAGACCGCCCGACCGCACCATCCCTCCGGACCACAGGTAAGGCCGCCAGGGTACGCTCACCACTCCGGACCGCCTCCGTTGAGACGCCCGCTCGCCCGCGCTCCCTGCCTCTCGTCGCCTGGGAGACGGGACCAGGGTTAACCCGTCCCTCTCCCGCCGCTCCACCACGCACAGAAGCAGTCCTCCCGCTGCGCCTGGGAGCACTGCTGGGAACAGACACCGCAGGCTGCAGCGGAGGGTTCACAGTGGGACTCCGGAGACGCCGGCGCACACGTGGGGTAGATTCCGGGCTCAGCCGCTCCGGGGGAACCGACCTCCTAGCCCTGGAAGGCCGCTCTGACGCCACCGCCACAGGAGAAGGGGCAAGAGCCGCCTGAATGGTCTCATGCAGGCGCTCCGCACCATGTTCTTGCACTGCAGCCCTGACCGCTGCCAACAGATCCTCCAGAGACGACATCCTGCTGCTCAAACACTCTGCCTTGCACTGACCCTGCTTACTCAAACCACTCCCCCACAGCCTATATACTGCCCGCGAAAACCTCTCTCCTCCCCTTCAACCAGCTTCCAACCTTAACCCTTTCCTAGCCTGACGACTTCCACCCAAATCAAAGCGCACTCCGCTATATCTGCGCCTCGCTCCATTGCTATTCATCCTGTTGTTTTCTGTTTACTGCTTCTATGCAGACCTATGTATCTTTACGGTAACAGACTGCAAACAAACACTGTGTAGTCTGAGCCTGCAGTCCCCTACTCCTCGCTAACATACTGTACAATACATAGCTAGCAAAGAAATATAACATAATTGTTCTCAAAAATAATAAGTAAAATACAGCCCTACTGTCAGGGACGTAGGTATAGTGGAAGCAGGGGAAGAGGTTGCTATGGGGCCCAAACTTAGAAGGGGCCCACCTAGGAGGAGGACTGAAAGGTTTATTTTCATAGTCCCCTCAACAATATTAGGGCTTGTTCACACGACCGTGTGAAGCCCATGCCCGTGCTGTGGACCGCAAATCGCTGTCCGCTAAGCACGGGCACCTGCCGTGTGGCAGCCGCATAGGGATTGTGGCCCCATTCACTTGAATGGGTCCGCGATCTCTCTGTTCGGCAAAAAGATAGAGCAAGCTCTATCTTTTTGCGGTGTGGAAGCACGGAACGGAACCTCAGAAAGCACTCCGTAGTGCTTTCGTAATGTTCCGTTCCGTGGTTCCGTTCTGCATCTCCGGATTTGGGGACCCGTTGAAATAAATGGGTCCACATCCGTGATGCGGAATGGCCACGGAACGGGACCCGTGCATTCCGGATATACGCAAATGCGGTCCGCAATACGGGCTTCACACGGTCTTGTGAACGAGCCCTTATACAGTGACATTACACTCACCTAAAGAATTATTAGGAACACCTGTTCTTTTTTTCATTAATGCGATTATCTGGTCAACCAATCACATGACATTTGCTTCAATACATGTAGGGTTATGGTCCTGGTCAAGACAATCTCCTGAACTCCAAACTGAATGTCAGAATGGGAAAGAAAGGTGATTTAAGCAATTTTGAGCGTGGCATGGTTGTTGATGCCAGACGGGCCGGTCTGAGTATTTCACAATCTGCTCAGTTACTGGGATTTTCACACACAACCATTTCTAGGGTTTACAACGAATGGTGTGAAAAGGGAAAAACATCCAGTATGCGGCAGTCCTGTGGGCGAAAATGCCTTGTTGATGCTAGAGGTCAGAGGAGAATGGGCCGACTGATTCAAGCTGATAGAAGAGCAACGTTGACTGAAATAACCACTCGTTACAACCGAGGTATGCAGCAAAGCATTTGTGAAGCCACAACACGCACAACCTTGAGGCGGATGGGCTACAACAGCAGAAGACCCCACCGGGTACCACTCATCTCCACTCAAAATAGGAAAAAGAGGCTACAATTTGCACGAGCTCACCAAAATTGGACTGTTGAAGACTGGAAAAATGTTGCCTGGTCTGATGAGTCTCGATTTCTGTTGAGACATTCAAATGGTAGAGTCCGAATTTGGCGTAAACAGAATGAGAACATGTATCCATCATGCCTTGTTACCACTGTGCAGGCTGGTGATGGTGGTGTAATGGTGTGGGGGATGTTTTCTGGGCACACTTTAGACCCCTTAGTGCCAATTGGCCATCGTTTAAATGCCACGGGCTACCTGAGCATTGTTTCTGACCATGTCCATCCCTTCATGACCACCATGTACCCATCCTCTGATGGCTACTTCCAGCAGGATAATGCACCATGTCACAAAGCTTGAATCATTTCAAATTGGTTTCTTGAACATGACAATGAGTTCACTGTACTAAAATGGCCCCCACAGTCACCAGATCTCAACCCAATAGAGCATCTTTGGGATGTGGTGGAACGGGAGCTTCGTGCCCTGGATGTGCATCCCTCAAATCTCCATCAACTGCAAGATGCTATCCTATCAATATGGGCCAACATTTCTAAAGAATGTTATCAGCACCTTGTTGAATCAATGCCACGTAGAATTAAGGCAGTTCTGAAGGCAAAAGGGGGTCCAACACTGTATTAGTATGGTGTTCCTAACAATTCTTTAGGTGAGTGTATATTAAGTGACATGACACACAGAACATACGTGTAGAAAACGGATGGAGCAGCTGCTGGACCTGGTCTGAGAGAGAGAGCGATCTTGACTAGCCACGGGAGTGGGGGTTGCACGGGAAGGGCGGGTTGTGAAGAAGTTGCTGGGGGGAAGCCCATTAAAAAATTTGCTGTGGGGCCCAGTCAGCTCTAGTTACGCCACTGCTTACTGTGATAGCTTTTCAATGAAAAAAGTTAGACTGGGAGGAGGACTGAAGCAGTCACTGGAATTGGCAGGGTAGAAAAAGGGTTAAGCATAGCTTTTTTGGTTATTTTAGCACATTTTCAGGGGCTGCTTGAGTCTTTAACTCAGACAACAAGATTGTTTGCATATAAGTTGAAGATTCCTTTAAGTATTTTAATTGGAATTACCCTTTAAGCAATTAGGTGAGAGAGTGGCGTAACTAGAAATGACTGGGCCCCACAGCATATTTTTGAATGGGGCCCCCCTCCCCCAGTAATTTTTTCACAACCCCTTCCTTTAATGCCACCCCAATTCCTGTGGCTAGTAGAGATCGCTCTCTCAGACCAGGGCCGGCAGCTGTTCCATCTATTTTCTACACTGTCTATACTCTCACTGTATATAATTTCATTATGTAATACTGTTGAGGGGGCCCTGGCAAAATCTTTTAGTGCTCCTCCTCCTGGATGTGCCCCTTCGGGGTCAGGGCCCCAAAGCAGCCGCTTCCCCTGCTTCCCCTATAGTTACGCCCCTGAGGTGAGATCATTTCCAACCCAACTAACCACATAATGACTTGAACTCCACATACAATTTAGGCCTCTTCCACTTGAACGTTGTGCATCCATTCCGTGCATTGGGGACCACAATTTGCGGTCTCCAATGCACCGGCAACGTCCGTGGGGGGCACCGGGGGCGGATCAAGACCCATTCAACTTGAATGGGTCCGTGATTCGTCCGCACCGCAAAAAAATAGAACAAGTTCAAGCACACTCCGTAGTGCTTCCGTGTTGTTCCGATCCGTGCTTTTGTTCCGCATCTCCGTGATTGTGGACCTATTCAAGTGAATGGGTCCGCATCCGTGATACGGAGTGCACACAGGCCGGGCCACGGACACACAACGTTCGTGTGCAAGAGGCTTTAGGCAGAGGATCTCAATACCGAAAGCAAATGGATCTGTTTTGATTTTTCACATCAGGATGCATCTGTTCCGCTAGGATGTGGTCGTGTGAAATCAAAACAGAAAAGAAAACAGACCGGTCACTAAATACATTAAAAGTCAATGGGTGACGGATCCGTTTTTTAAGGCTCCTAAAAAAACAGATCCGTCACAACTGACTAAGGCCTCATGCACACGACCGTTGTTGTGTCCCGTGTCCGTTGTTCCGTTTTCCGTGATTTTCTGCGGACCCATTGACTTTCAATGGGTCCGTGGAAAATTCAGAAAATGCACCGTTTGTCATCCGTGTCCGTGATCCGTGTTTCCAGTCCGTGAAAAAAATATGACCTGTCCTATTTTTTTCACGGACAACGGTTCGCGGACCCATTCAAGTCAATGGGTCCGTGAAAAAACACGGATGCACACAAGATTGTCATCCGTGTCCGTGATCCTTGTCCGTTTTTTTCCTATCATTTGCAAGGCAAACTTGACTTTTTTTCACTTTCCTTCATGTCTGCTGATCCTCCAAAAATCAAGGAAGACACACGGAAACAAAAACGGAAACTGATCACGGAACCCCGTTTTGCGGACCGTGAAAAAATACTGTCGTGTGCATGAGGCCTAACATTGTTTTCATTGCCGGATCAGTTTTTTTTCAAGTTTTTATGACCGGACACAAAACCGCAGCTTGCATCAGTTTTGTGTCCGGTCACAAAATGGAATGCTGACGGAACGGAAGAGATCCTGATACCTCATGCAGAATGCATCAGGACTAAACGTAAAAGGTTTTTTTTCCGGTATTGAGGTCCTCTGGCAGATCTCAATACCGGAAAACAATAACGTACGTGTGAAAGTAGCCTTAAAAAAGTTCTCAATGGTCTTACAGCAACATGTGACAATATATCGCAGCTTCCTGGCTATCGCTGTATCAATATGCAAATGGCGTTATTATAAATTCCATCTCATTGAAATAGAAATGAAACAGCAACACAATTTCTTCAGCATGGTTCACTAACCCCGTTCACACTTAGTTACTGATGCTCAGTGGGAGGCTGCTTGTGCCAGCTCCAGTCAGCCCTTGATGATTATGGAGGATTTAATTATAATTGAAAAAGCAAAAAAAAAGCAAAAAAAAAAATCTAATCCAAAAATCAATTCTGCATACAATTTAATAATATATGGCAATTTAAATGATATATCATGTAAAGTGAAATGGGTGAATTATGAGCCATGTGTCACAAAAGAGAGCTTCGCGGTCAGTTACTTTTTTTTCAAGGGAACGTCCATTGTGATCAGAATATTAGCAGCAGTAATTGCTAGTCAGCGCAATGTTATATAATTGCCGGCCACATGGGATGAGCAATTTCATATTGTTTGTTGATTGATTTTCCTTATAGTTAGGATTCATGGAGATGAGGCGCCATAGCAAATTATTATCTCTAATATCATTTAAGTCATTTGCATTGAACTTTAGACGCATGAAAGTAAATTTTGTACTATTCATTGAACTGTTCTGTCCAGACCTTTTGCAAAATTGGCATCACAGCATCAAAGATAGATAGTACATGGCCCTAACAGGGCACCTAGAGAAGTCTATGTGGCCCCGTTGTTCTTTCATGTGCCTCCGTGTAGCCTTACAGTACCTCCATATGCCTCTGAGTTTGGATGTGCCAAAATCATGACATGTTCCATCTATGTTTGCTTGGGTTTCGATGAGTTTTTTGGCTACCAAAAAATTTGCCTCTAATGTATATGAGGTATAGACAGGGTTAATGTACAGACCATTGTGGAGTGAAATCAAGAAATTCAGACCTAGATGGGTATTACTATATGGGACATTGATGACATATTACTAGATTGTGCCATCAGTGTCAGATAGGTGCTTGTCCCACCTCTGGGTCCCACTCCAACAGGCCACCCGAAGTGAAGGCATAGAAACCTTTCTGACATTGATGAACTATCCAAACGAGTTTGGTTAAATGAGTGTCACTCTTGAAGACCTGGTACTTTGGTGCATTAGTTGAAAAGGCAAAGTGTAATTCTTAATTTCCACTGTGGTGGAGGTGCAGGGTACATTTAAGACTTTCTGAATGGTTCCACCATAGACTACACCTATATACAGTACCAGTGTCACGGCCTTTGTTGTGTGCGCCGTGACACGGGTGCCATGCTTGCTGCTGCCGGTGGCAACGTGTTGCTGTTATGGCATGTGGTGGCAGTGTCTTGGCTTTGGCTGTGTGCGCCGTGACATGGTTGCCACGCATGCTGTTGCCGGGGGCAACGTTGTGGCTGGTGTGTGCACTTCCCCTTTAAGTTGTAGCCTTCCCCTGTCTGGTGCAGTAAAGGTTAACTACCTTGCTGGGTGTGGTCACTAGGTGCTTCTTATACCTGTGGCTTAAGGTCAGGAGTCCGTTGTACTCCAGCCTTGGTGTGTGCTGGAGTTATGCTCCTTGTCTGGATGTTCCATCTTCCAGTGTGAGGGCCACCTAGTGGGACATCGATGTCTCCAGCGATGTCATCCCATTCTATCCTCCATGTTCCCCTACCTTACCTGTGTGGATGTTTGGTGTGGGTTTATGTTCAGGGTTTGGCGTCTCCTCTTGTTGTTGTTACATGTCTGGTAAGTTGGCGTTTTATGTCCAGCATGTATGCAAGTCGTACCCTGTTAGTTGTGCCTCCGGAAGGGGGCTCCATGGTTCCCCGGAGGGGTGAACCAGAAGCCAAGTCTGGGTGCTGTTGCTGGAATGCTGGTTCCTGTGTGTCAGTACGTACTGCATCCGCTTGGTGTTTGGTTTGCAGTATGCTTGTATGGGTTCCAGTTTACCTTGGTGTGGTGTTTATCTGTCATTCCACTTGGCTTCCTTTCCCTGCTGGTAGGCCATTTGAGACTCCTGTTCATCCGTGTCTGTGAAGAACAGGTTGTCTCTCCCCTACTCCTATGTGAGGGATTATCAGGGCGACTCAGGGCCAAAGGTATCCTGGGTATGAGCCGTCCTACCATCCAGGTCCGCTCATATGGTGAGGAGTTAGGGTGAGGATTAGGGGTGCTGTAGGAGGTGACCTGCTCCTAGCATTCTGGCCTAGCTGCTTCCCTATTATACCTTACATTGTACGGTGGGGGGTTTCCCCCACTCCCCACCGTGACAACAAGTGTTAGCCAAAGAGTAGCACCATCATAGTATCAAAGGGGTTGTCCAGAATTTTGATGTTGATGTCGGTGGGGGTTGAACACCCAGCCCTTCCCTCCTGACAGCTGTTTCATAGTAGCTCCAGCAAAAGAAGTCAGGGATGGAAAATCCATCCTTCGATCTCTCATTGAGTGTTGTATATAGGAATCAGAAAGCGGCAATGCGCTTCCTTCTCCAATCTCCTTCTCATGTGATCACTGGGGGCCAGGAGCCTGCAAGGGCTCTGCAGTGATGTACAACGTGTCAAAGGGCTGTATTCCCCCTGTAACTTGGGCTAAAATAGCTGACCCAGTTATAAGAGAAATCAGCAATAAAAAAAATATATATATCTAGTGTTCAGCAAAGTGAAGCATCCGAAGCAGATGTAGAGGAGACAAGCCCGGGAACGCGAGATCACCTATAATGCTGTATAGCCAGCCAATCTGCAGGTAGCCATCCCCTGTGATGTCACAGCTAGGCACAGCCCTATAAAACCCTCATCCTGTTCAGTTGCTGCCATTTTTCTGTGAGCTTAGCATAGGCAGAGAAGTGACAAGATGCTCATGCACTAGGGACAGTATTGCTGCAAACTCTTAACAGAGAGTGTAGGACAATATTGGAGAGGAAGAGTGCAGGGAGAGCGTAGGAGACTGCTGAACTACAGACTCTGCAACAATTTATCGCAGTGTACATACTGTAACGGTGCAGTGCACCAAGAGTCATATAGCTAATCCATTCTGTTAGCTGTAAAGTTACTGTGCCGTCAGTATTACAAGCAGGTCTAATTTATCACCATGTACATAACTATGTAGTGCACTAATATTCATAGCTAATCCATTCTGTGCGTCAGTATTACAGGTCACTGTTACCGTCGGGTCTAATTTATTGCCATGTACATAAATGTGCAGTACACCAACATCCATAGCTAATCCATTCTGTAAGCTGCAGAGTTACTGTGCGCAGGTCTAATTTATCATTGTGTACATACGGATGTAGCAGGGTTAACACACATGCTTTATGAGACATGTTAACTAAATGCAACTAAATGCGTTAAAGGGGTTGTCCAAGTTATATTTATTGATGACCTATCCTGAGGATAGGTCATCAATATCAGATCGGCTGGAGTCCAACACCCCCGCCGATCAGCAGTTTGAAGAGAAGGCGCGCGCCGTGCCAGCGCTGCCTTCCCTTCACTATTTACCTTCTAGTCGTGGCATCTGCAGCGGTGAGCAGGTGTAATTACACCCAAGCCGTCCCAATTATTTCAATGGTACGGATCGTTCCCATACACTTGTATAGAAGCGATCCGTACCATTAAAATGAATGGGACGGCTTGGGTGTAACAACACCTGCTCACCGCTGCAGATGCAACAGCTAGAAGGTAAACAGTGAAGGGGAGGCAGCGCTGGCACGGCGCACGCCTTCTCTTCAAACTGCTGATCGGCAGGGGTGCCGGGTGTCGGACCCCAGCCAATCTGATATTGATGACCTATCCTGAGGATAGATCTTCAATAAATATAACTTGGACAACCCCTTTAAGCAATTGCTTTTCAATGGCTTTTGTTTCAAGATAACGCTATGAGTTAAGAGATTTGAGTTAAGAGTGTGTGTGTTACCCCTGCTACATCTGTAAGTGTGCAGTGCACCAATATTCATTGCTAATCCATTCTGTTAGCTGTAGAGTTACTGTGAGTCAGTATTACATGTCACTGTGACCGTTAAGTCTAATTTATTGCCATGTACATGTGTGCAGTGCAGCAACATTCATAACTAATCCATTCTGTTAGCTGTAAAGTTACTGTGCGCAGGTCTAATTTATCGCCGTGTACATAACTGTGCAGTGCACCAATATTCATAGCGAATCTGTTTTGTTAGCGATACAGTTGTTGTACACTATGGCCAACAGACAGTTGCGTGGGCCCTTCAAAGGAAAAGGCAGTGGTAAAAATGATGCTGTATTCAGCAGAAGAAGGGGTGGTGGTAGCAGCTGCAGCAACAGGCCAGAGCTGTCATTGTCATCCAGCGGTCGTGTTTTGACCAATAATCCAACTGTACTGGAATGGTTGACTTGCTCTTCACAATCATCTCAAGTTACAACAGATACACACAGGAATCGGTGGGTTCCTCTGACACCATGCTTAGTTGGCATCGCCCAGGAACTGTCTCTATGCCCTCAACTGACTCTTGCTTTTGCTGCTCCGTCTGTTGGCCAAGTAATGGTAGCCACCGTCTCTGCTTTACAGCGACAATGATGACGTTTTTGAGGACAGTCAACAGTTACAGACCAGCACAGACTTGGAGAAGGGGTCCGCTGCGGACTCTTTTAGGCTTGCAACTACCGACCTTGACAGTCAGGATGGAGCACATTTTCTGAGAAGTCAGGGACGTGCGCAAGAGACAGGGGAGGGCGACTCAAGTGACTTGCAAACATGTGTAGATCATGATGTAGCCAATCGCATGTGGGAGTGAAGAGGGGGCATCATCTTCTTAAGGGGGCAAGGCTGGCAGCATGCCCATGAGACAGCAGGGTGGAAGCAAAGGGCGATCTGGAGCCAAATGCAGGAGGGGTACACCGTCTGCTACTCAGGAGACTACCTGTGAGGAACACACTGGCAGTACACGGGTTCAAAAAAGCAGCAGCACGCAGTGGTGGAGGGAGAATGCGATACTCGGCAGTGTGCGAATATTTCACACAGTCACTGGGGGACTTTAGCATGGCGCTATTCAGGATTAGTGATGGCCTTGCGGTTCGCCCGGAGGTCGGTTCGCGGCGAACTTTGCTCGTTTGCGATTCGCAGAACATGCAAACATATGGCGATATTCGCGCCCGCCATATTCTTTTACATTGTGAAGAACTTTGACCCATTACACATCCATCAGGTGGTACAGGACAGCCAATTGAAAAGTTTCAGCACATGGACCCGATCTGTCCGCCATTTTACATTCAGTCTTTTGTCAGTGTAGGGAAAGGTTGCTGTGTGGAGCAGGGACGGACTGTTAGGGACAAAAACGCTATCAAATAAGTCCACAAAAGTCCTTTTAAGGACTGGTATAGGTGTACTATTGATAGGTGGCAGTACGGAGGGGTGTAATACACTTATTTATATATATACACATTTGATCGCATTTGCGAACCGTCCTGGCAGATGTTCGTCCATCACTATTCAGGATGTGAGGCACGGCCAAGGTGCTAATGTGGGTACGACGGACCTGTGTCAACACATGGAGCGTCACCATAAAGAGGCGTAGGAAAACCGTGCCACCACCGCAATAAAATAATAGGACCTCTGCGCCTATGTCCTCCTCATCTTCCACCATGTCCTCACCGTCCCATCTAGGCACAGTTCTCAGTGGTCCTCCATCATATCACCTATGCGAAGCGCGGCTATGTCACGTTGTTCTGCACCTCGTCCGCCTGGGCGGACGGAGCCACACAGTGAAGAAATCGAATACTGGCTGTCTCCTCTCCAACTGAAGATAGGAACCATGGTTACTGATAACAGGAAGAACATTTTGTCTGTGCTGCATCAGGGAGGGCTGACCTATGCGCCCTACATGGCGCACGTCTTCAATCTTGTTGTCACCCGGTTCCTCAAGTCTTTCACTGGACCGCAAGAGCTGTTAAAAATGTCCAGGAAACTGTGCATGCACTTCAGCCACATGCACACGAACGTATTTTCTTTCCGTGGTCGTTCCGTTTCTTTTACGGACCGTATACAGAATGGGTCCGCAAAAAGAACGGAAGTTACTCCGTGTGTATTCCGTTTCCGTATGTCCGTATTTCCGTTCCGCAAAAAAATAGAACATGTCCTATTATTGTCCGCATTACAGACAAGGATAGCATTGTTCTATTAGGGGCCAGCTGTTCCGTTCTGCAAAATACGGAATGCACACGGATGTCACGCGGATCAGATTTTTTCGGACTGCAAAATACATACGGTCGTGTGCATGAGGCCTTACACGTCCTTGTTGAGCTGCAAAGGAAAAATGCTTTTTTCCAACATCACCTGATGTGCTAAGTTTCCACCCATTGGAACTCCACGTTCCAAATGTTAGACCACTTGTATGAGCAGAGGAAGGCGGGATGAATTATGTCATTCCACTCCTTCACATCCTGGAGGCGATACTGAGAAATATTATTGGCGGGGGAACAAAAGACGTGGTGCCTACATCTCACGGCCACCTGAGCCCTGAGAAGGATGAACTGGCAGTGGAGGAGGATGAGGACAAGGAGGAGGACATAAACACCCAGGAATTTTATACACACCTGGGTGGTTTATCTGCCCAAGAGACAGGAGAGGAGCAGGAGGATGACGACATAGACGACACAGATGACCCGACAGACCGTGGCAGTATGGAGTGAAGATAGAGGCAAGGAGGCCCTCCGAGTCCCTTGCGCAAATGGCCAGATGCACGCTGTCGCGTTTGCATAGTGACAACCGCGTTGTCAGGATTCGGCAGAGGGATGACTATTTGGCTATCCACATTGTTAGATCCTCGCTATAGGTCAAAAATTGGTGTATTTTTTAGACCTTCTGAGAGGGATGCAAAAATGAACTACTAGAGACATGCTGTGTAATCAGTTGGTCGCCACGTACGAGCGTCATCTGTCGTCCTTAGGAAAGTCTGACTCTGTTCTAACACTCCACTGCCATGACTGGTGTGGGAGGAAGGAAGGGGGCGCTCCATAAGCAGCAAGTTAAGTATGGAGTCTCTGATGACCAGTTTTCTTCAGCCGCCTTCTGAATAAAAGGAATATATAAAATAGAGGCAGCTTCTCTGAAGGGCTAATTTACAGGACCATATGAAATATCGGCCATATTGTTTCCAGAAAAAAAAGGGTATATTTAAATCTTTGTAGAGTTCCATAAATATGTTCATATTTGGTCAATACTGGATCTGTCTTTTTACATTCGTACAAATGCAAAAAATTGTCCTTTGCACTCCTAATACAGATGTTTTTTCTAATCTCTATTCAAGCTGGTGTTTTTAGGCATTTTTGAGGGGTTTGCAGTTTTTCATACTTTTTTTTTGTGCTTTTTTTTTACTTATGCCCTAAAAAGGGCATAAGTAAAAAAAAAAGCACAAAAAAAAAAGATGCCAGCTCCACATGTTGCATGTAAAATCTATGGGAAATATTAAATGCAGGACAAACAGGCATTATTTTTTTGTAGTCATCACCCATAAGGTGTGTTTTTGGGGGCAATGGCATTTTCTTCCAAATCACTGTATGCGCTAGCATTTTCTCCCCATATTGCCTGGTATTTTCCTTCCATATACTTCCACCATTTTTTGGGGGGTGAAGAGGGGGGGTTATTGCGTCAAAACCACTTTTTTTTATGATGGTTTTGTATAAAAAAAAATTATTCATCAATTTTTTCCAATACAGCCGTATAGAAGAAGTGACATCATGGGGAGGCACATGCTTGCATGCGAAAATGCCATTGAAAACGCTGTGTGGTAAAACACACTATATGGGTAGACAAAAATGCCTCAAAATCAGGGCTGGCTCCAGGATCATGTGGGCCCTTGGGCGATAAAGTCTCAGTGGGCCCCCTTACACAGTGGTAACTCTCTTGAATACAGATAATACAGTAGATATCACCTGCAGTCCTATGTAACAGCATAGATAACACAGTCATGGCTATCTGAGTACAGAAAATGTAGTAGTGTTACCTGCAGTCCTATGTAAAACCACAGATAACACTAGTGCTGATGATGTGATAGTGTTACCTGTAGTCCTATGTAAACCACAGATAACACTAGTGCTGATAATGTGATAGTGTTACCTGTAGTCCTATGTAAACCACAGATAACACTACAGCTGATAATGTGATAGTGTTACCTGTAGTCCTATGTAAAACCACAGATAACACTAGTGCTGATGATGTGATAGTGTTACCTGTAGTCCTATGTAAACCACAGATAACACTAGTGCTGATAATGTGATAGTGTTACCTGTAGTCCTATGTAAACCACAGATAACACTAGTTTAGATCATGTAGTAGTGTTACCTGCGTCCTTAGTGTGCCTCCCAGTGCCTCTACCACGGACTCCATGCTGGCGGTGCTGCCTCCTCTTCCTTCTTCATCTTGCCCCGCACAGAATGTCCTGATGCAGCTGCGTCAAGACAAAGGGAACACTGTGGGCATGGTAATGGTGTCACACACACAGGGACACACACACGGGGACAGACAGACACACACACGGGGACAGACAGACACACACACACACGGGGACAGACAGACACACACGGGGACAGACAGACACACACACACACACGGGGACAGACAGACACACACGGGACAGACAGACACACACGGGGACAGACAGACAGACACACGGGGACAGACAGACACACGGGGACAGACAGACACACACGGGGACAGACAGACACACACAGGGAAAGACAGACACACATGGGGACAGACAGACACACACACACGGGGACAGACACCTGTGCGATCATCAATCAACTTCTATCTAATGTGTGGTTACCTTAAGGGGGCATTAAAAGGGAATTCCACCTTTAGTTATGCTCCAACCTTTTGTTACCTTTATAATATGACTCCCACTGATTCCCAGTACTGAGGGGACATGGACTGGGGTTTAAAAGGGAATTATCAACATGTACAAAAAGGTGGTCTAAACCGTAACCCATTAGGCACTGGCTAGACTGTGGGATGGAGTCTAAGCAATGCCTCAGGCCTTATGCACACTGCCATTATGCGTCCGGTCCCCAATGCACTGGCAACGTCTGTGTGGCGGCCGGGACAGATTGAGACCCATTCAACCTGAATGGGTCCATGATCCGTCCACACCGCACAAAAAATAGAACATGTTCTATTTTTTTGCAGTGCGGAGGCATGGACAGAAACACCACGGAAGCGCTCCATAGTGCTTCCCATTGAGCGATTGAGGACCCATTCAAGTGAACAGGTCTGCATCCGTGATGCCCACGGCCGGTGTGCATGAGGCCATAGACACAGAAAGGGGCTCACACACAGGGACAGACAGACAGACTGACACACACAGGGACAGACAGACTGACACACACACAGGGACGGACAGACAGACAGACTGACACACACATCATGGCCCTCAGAATACACCCGGATCTGTATGATAAACCCCCTTAATTGCACCAGATTCCATTCCACTTGAACCCCACTGACCCCTCATATTTGTGTTCCACCTGCACACTCATATCTGAGCTCCATCTGCTTCCCCTCACTTTTAGTTCTATGTTCTCCAGCAGCACATCCTACCTTCCACACAGCCCCTCCTCCTTCCACAAGCTGCTGCTGCCGTCAGGGTTTGTCATGTGACTATGGAGGAGCATGTGACCAGTGATGTCACAGACCTCCTTCTAACAACTACATTCTAGCTTAGAATCGATCTACCGAAACTCCATCTACCCTGTTCTGAGTTCTGGGGCCGCTTACCCCAGCAGTGCACATGGCGAAAATTGTCTGCATTGCTGGGGTAAGCGGCCCTAGAATTCAAAAAGGGCAGGACACAGCTGCAGGAGTGAGCGGGCACAGTGGCCCCCCCAGGAGCAGGCATTTTTCAGGCTTTTTTGTGTGTGCAGGAACCCTGATAGTTGCAATTACTTTGGGTAATTCTCTGCTGCAGATAATGCATGATGCAATTTCATTTTTATGGATTGCAAATTTCTGACTATGTGTCTGTGCAGAAAAATGCCCATGTGACCTGAACCATTGATTATGATAGGGTCAGTATAAAAACCATATTGTTGTAGACTATGATGCCACATAGACATAAAAAAAAATGAGTCATGTGAATTAGAACTTCCAGCTGTATCCACTTCCAGCACATATTTAAAGGGGTAGGAACTTCTGAGGTATGTGCCCTGGGTGTTGATTGCAAGGGGGTGCACCAATTAGCCGCATAGATTGGGCTATGGTGCCAAACTAAATCTTTCCCAAGGGTTGGGGCTCATGCACACGACTGTTGTCGGACGGTGCCCGTATAGCGGCCCGCAAACAGCGAGTCCACAATGTATGGGCACCGGCCGTTTGTGCACTGCATCTGTTCACTTGAATGGGCCCGCAATCCGGAAGGTGCGGAGCGGAACGGAGGCACGGAACCTCACTAAAGCACTACCCATTGCTTCTGTGGTTTTCTGTCCATGCCCCTGCACCACACAAAAAATAGAACATGTTCTATATATTTTTTTTTGGCGGTATGGACGGATCATGGACCTATTCAAGTTGAATGGGTCTGCATCTGCCTGCGCCAGCCATACGGATGGCGCCCATGCATTGGGGACCGCAATTTGTCGTCCCATATGCACGGAACGGGTGGCATGAGCCCTTAAGGAAAGTCTGTCTCTGTCATCTCCTGTGTTTGTCTAAAAAAAATAAAATAAAAAAATAAACGTGCCAAAAACGACAGTAAAAACGACATCAAGACTGCACGTGTGAATAAAGCCTTAAGAGACGTGATAGGTTTTGTATCAAAGTTCCAACATCTGCAAACCAGATGGATCGGCATAACTACATGCAAGTAGAAAAGAAAAAAACAACATAAAAAATTATTTATTTTTATTCAAAATCATGGTAAATATTGATTTTAGAAGAAAAAAAATTCAGTTTTTTTTTTTAAAGCTTACACAATGACATATTTAGCAAAGCAATAAATTCAGTTTATTTTCTGGTAAGGTTTTGATGCGTTATAAATTCTTCTTGTTGGGATATGGCATACAGGCTCGGGAAAGGAATTCTTAAAATTGAATTTCATGCTTGCGTGTGTCTCTGTGATCTGCAGTGTGTATGATCTCTGAGTGGAAAACTCCTCTGAAAGTAAATGGATTACCCTTTTCACTTGCACTCTCTGATGTCTTCTCAGAAGATATCACTCCTGCACTCTGTGATCTTTAACCCACTGCAATCGACTTGACAAGCGTTGAAATGAGAGCCTCTGGGTGGCGCCCTACGCCTTTCTGGCCCCTTTTTAAAAAAAAAAAAAAGTGCAGCTCTGTAGATGGTGGGTGCAGCATTACAGCTGTGTAATGGCAGTATTGACAGTAAGCACAAGCTTTCTTTATGCCGACTGTACTGTAAATAGCATTTTATTGTGTATGATTATGTTTTTATTCCTCTGGCGTGATTCTTATTTCAATATGTATTTATATTTATTTTGGATGTGATTATAAAAAAAAAATTTGAAAATACTTCATTATTAAACAACTGTAAAATGTCAGTGTTATCACATTTTTTATCAGCATTTTTTTAGTGTATTTACTAGTTTCTGTTGCTCAATTAGATCCCTTGCACTGATTTACAAAAAAAATAGAAAAAATCACCAGATTGATAGTTTGCCTTCTAAACACATTTAAAGGGGTTGGTTCATCTGACGAATTGATGTCATATCGATAAGATATGCCATCAAATCACACTGCGGGTCCCACCTCCTCTGGCAGGGGCGTAGCTAATGGCTCATGGGCCCTGGTGCAAGAGTTCAGCTTGGGGCCACCCTTCCCTCAAGTGCTTTGTGGCCAGGGGCAGGAAGGGCACCCCCTTGAGCCAGAGGTGTAACTTGACCAGCAGTGCACTTTCTATAATACCTGGTGTCTTCTTATGCACCACAAGGGTCTTTGGGCCCCCTCAGGCTCCTGGGCCCGGTAGCGACTGCTACCTATGCACCCCCTATAGCTACACCCCTGCCTCTGCGGACTTGCTCCTATCTCCAGAACGGGGACACCCAAAGTAAAGGAGAGCATACCACACATGCGAAACATTCTCTCTATTATGGGAGTTTAGAAAATAGCCAAGCGACTATTTTCAGAAGTCCCATAGAAGGTGAATAGAGAGTCCACCAGGCAAGGTGGCCCACCACTGCATTCATCACAGGGGTAGCATGTTGGCCCAGTGGTTAGAACTAGTGCCTTGCAATGCTGGGGGCCTGGGTTCAAATATGACCAAGGACAACATCTGCATGGAGTTTGTAGGTCCTTCCTGTGTTTGCGTGGGTTTTCTCTGGTTCCCTCCCACACTCCAAAGACATATTGATGGGGAACTTAGATTGCGAGCCCGATGCAAAGCTCTGTGGAATATAGTAGCGCTATATAATAAATAAATAAATATGAGACTGCTGGAAATAGCCAAGCCAGTCTTTTTGACTCCCATAGCAGTGAGAAGAGGATGGCTTTGCATGCTCTGCTGCTCTTTGTTCACTTCAGGGGTCTTGTTCTGGAGAAAGGAGTGGGTCCCAATGTTTGAGATAATTTTTTCTACAGATTGTTATGTCTAAGATGAGAAAACCCCTTTAAGGTATGTTCCTACTATAATTTTTTTTTCTGCCTGGATTTTGGCACATAATCCACCCCCCATTGCACCGTAGTCAAACTTTAATGGGTCACAGAATTTTTCCAAAACTTTCCATAAGTCATAGCAACATATCAAAGGTTTTCATCAGACGGGGGCCGGAGTGCTGAGACTTCCCTACCTCTCCCGGATCATCACTAGAATGAGGAGAGAGAAGCGCTCTCTCTCCTCACTGCAGGAGATGGGCTCAATAGAAAGTCTATAGGCCTCTCTCGATTCCGTCTCCAATCAGCGAGAAGAGAACATACCATGCACACACTTCTCTCTCCTTGTTCTAGCGATTAGTGGGGGTCTCAGCACTCAGATCCCCACCGATCAAAACCTTCAATATATGACATATCAAACATTTTTGAAAGCTCAGTGACACTTTTCTGGATAATTCCTGGATGAAGGGAAGCCAACGTTTTTTAAACAGTGCAGAACATGTAATCCACCTATGCAGAAGGTTTAGTACAATAGTCCTATTAGAGGACAGATTTTTTTTTTCATAAATGAGCAGAAAGCAATAATTTTAGTTTAAAAGACGTTCATACACAAGAAAAAATTATTGATAAATATTCTTTGCTGTTTGCTCGTTATCGTTCTCCCCTAGATCATTTACACTAACAACTGGCAGATTTCTGATTAGATGAGATGATGTGGCAGCGACTAACAAGAATCTTTCAGTCGGGCAGCTTTGTCCAATCCATTGAAATGAAACAATTTTTCACTCAATGTTTGATTGCTGGCCGCAGGCCATTACATGCAATAATAATTTCTCAATTTAAAACAATTATACCAGAATTCAAATGACAGTCCATCCAGTGTTGGACTGTAGTCCCTTTGGCCCACCAGAGCAAATGAGGGACCACCCTCATATATGACCTAAGAACCCTGTTATAGTGGGTGTCCATTATTGTCAGAGCTTGGGCCCACCGGAGGATCCTCTGGTACCAGTCTGACCTGAGTCTAAATTTCCTGTAGGCTCTTTAGTCTTTTTGTTTATCTGCCAAAAAGTCTTAAAGGTGTTGTTTCAATAATACAACCTCTATTTAAAGGGAAGCCCTCCTGGTAATGAGCGGATTCCCACAGGAGCAGACTAGGAACTTGAAGTGGCTTTGGAAAAAAATCTAAAAGTGACCCCATGTTGTAGGCAGGTCCAAATTGACAGAAGGCTGTGGAAACAAGAAAGCATGGAAAGCAGTACCTTAGTGCAGCACAAAATACCAAATTGTGCTGCCCCCGCTGCACTATTCCACTGTATCACTGTCTTGAGAATGCCAATATAGTTGAATTCAGGAGGTGACCTATGGCCACCAGCCAGGTCTATAAGTACCTGATTTTTCTACCAATAACTAATGCTAAGAGTATCAGATTGGCAGCCGTGAGGAGGGCTTGGGTGGCCCCCTAGGCATCAGCCCACCGGCCAGTCCGCCTCTAAAACCAGCGCTTGAAAATCACATCAGTCACCTATTATCGCTAGGGAAGCTGTGGTCAGCCACAATTGCTTGTTTACTCTGGCTCATGTGGTTCCCCTCCATGTTATATAAGGAACATTGGCTCTATTGTGGCAACATCTAATAAGTTTAAGTCATGATTTGAAGTGATTCTCCAGTCCTTTTACGTTGAAAATGTCACTATATCTTGTGTCCTCCACTGGAAATATGGCTCCTCCATGGCTAAGATCTGGTCCCCTGATTCTATCTTTACAAAATGGCCACTGGAATCTTAGTTTGTTGATGATGAACCTGCTCTATGCAAGTCTAAAACATTCCCTCCTCCCTCCATTGCCCTGGCATAAACCAGCATTGATGTCATCTCAGGATATACTCAAATGTTAGCTCGGGACATGAGGGTCACTTTAATGCACTGGTCTCCAATTGTGGCTCTGCAGCTATTGCAAAACTACTACTCCCAGCGTTCACGAAGAAGCCACAGCTGGGAGACCTCTGATTTAAGGGACTGACCTGCCATAATTTTAGACATGATGCACACCAGTTGTTTACTGGTCCCCACAGTGTTTAATATCTTCAGTACTTTCTATGTCACGACTTCCAATGGTTTCTTGTATATCTGTATTCTCCGGGGCATCATCACTGCTGATGTACCATCTAGAGATGAGCGAATTGAAGTTTACGAAGTGGAATTTGATCCGAATTTCCTCACGAAAAAATTTGATTCGCACCAAATCCGAATTTCCTCACGCTTCGTGGTAACGAATCGCATTTTTTCCTAAAATGGCTGCTGCACGTGTTAGGCCAGAGCAAGGAACTCTGGGAACAAGGGATCACCCACGATGTCATGCATGCAGCCAATCAGCAGCCATCCAGCCCCTGTGATGTCACATCCCTATAAATGGCCTCAGCCATCTTGGATTCAGCCATTTTCCAGTGTACTTAGTGCAGGGAGAGACATCACCAGGCGCTAGGGACAGTGGTAGAGAAGACTTTCAAACTTTTATTTTGCTGTATAAAAGTTTAGGGAAAGGATAGGGAGGAATCATTCCACAGTATTGAAGCAGAACAGGGTTCAGTAGGGGGAGGTTACAGCCTGGGTAATAGGAACAATCCTATTACACCTTGCTGCACTGACTGAAGATCCAAATTGCCAGCATTTTTTTGGTTTGTATTAGTGGGGAAAAAATATATATTATTTGCCATTCAGCAGTGCAGTTATATGTTCTAAAGCTCTTTTTGGCGTGTATTAGTGGACAAAAAAAAAGAGCTTAGCCGTTGTGTGGTGAAGTGTGAAAATTACTGACTTTTTTTTAGGTATTTTAATTTCCCTTTTATTTATTTATTTGATCTAACAGTATGTCAGTGCCAGGCCCTGCACAGGGGAGTGGCAGAGGCCTAAATGTTTCTGGGGCAGGCACAGGTCGCAGCAGAATAAGGGGTCGTGGCAGTAGGAGTCACAGCGAGAGGCCTAAGCTCCCGGTGTCATCTAGCGGTCGTGTCATGACCAGCAACCCAGCGGTTGTCCCAAGTGACATCAGACACCCCCAGGCCAAGAGTTGGTGGGTTCGTCAGACACAACCCTTAGTTGGAATGCCCTGGGAGCAGGCCCTGTGACCTCCCCTGTCCTCAACCTGCTTCTGTCCTTTTCTGTTCCCTCAGCCATAGAAGTATTATATGCTGTGGGCTCAGCTCCACTATACAACGAAGACGAGCTACTAGAGGACAATCAGCAGCTACTGGCCAGCCAAGATGTGGAGGAGACATCCGCCACTTCCTCTAATAGGCGGGCAAATAGTGATGAGGAGAGTAGCGTGGGAGATGGTATTGCGAGTGGTCCAGAGACCGTTGAGGAGGACATCAGTGATGTGCAGACAGTACTTGATGATGATGATGTAGCAGATTGCACTTGGGAGCTGGGTGAATTAGGGGCTTCATCATCATCGGGAGAAGAGGGTGGCAGCTTGCCCTTGAGGCAAGGGCAGAGCCAGCAAGTCACTAGCGTGGCAGGGAGTCAGCAGGGTGCCAAGAGTTGGAGGTCGGGAGCCAAACGTGCCCAGGTTAGACCACCCGCTTCGCAGGAGCCTACCTGCCCAGAAAGTAGTGGTGCAGAGGTTCACGGAAGCAGCGGCGGTAGCAGTTAGTCAGTGCGGAGTGTTGGGGGTAAAATCACCTACTCGTCGGTGTGGCAGTTTTTTCAAGTGGTGGACTCTGCACCTTTCAGAGAACTGATGGCTTGTGTCGAGCCGAGGTGGAGAGTCCCAAGCCATCATTTCTTTGCCAAAAAGGCAGTACCAGCCCTGCACACATATGTAGAACAGAAGGTGGGCCAGTCCTTGAGCCTGTCAGTGTCTGTCAAAGTGCATGGCAGCGCTGACGTGTGGAGCTGTAACTTCGGTCAGGGACAATACATGTCCTTTACAGCCCACTGGGTGAATGTGGTTCCTGCCCAGCCACACCAGCAACTTGGCCAGGTGACGTCGCTTCTGCCTCCACGTTCTCACGCTGTTGGTCCTGCAACAATGTCCGCCTCTGCCTCCTCATCCTCCACTGTGTCCTCAGCCTCCACTGCAAAGACAATTCTGACAGTTCCTGAAGTCTTCCACCCATCTGAAAGACATCCTAAAAATGGGCAGGAAACTTTGCATGCACTTCAGCCACTCGTACACCGCAAAGCACATCCTCCTTGAGCTGCAGAGGCAGAACAGCATCCCCCAACATAGGCTGATATGCGATGTTTCCACCCGTTGGAATTCCACCCTCTATATGTTGGACCAACTATACGAACAGAGAAAGGCCATAAACGATTTCTTGATGATCCAAGCGGACAGGAGTACTCCCCTGTGTAACTTCAATGTCAGCCAGTGCCAGCTCATGCGTGACATCTGCCGTTTGCTCAGGCCCTTTGAGGAGGCCACATTATTTGTCAGTCGCCAGGACTACAGGATGAACAACGTCACTCTACTGCTTCATGTCCTGGAACAGATGCTGGTAAATCTGGCTGGTCAGGGAACTGTAGACGTGGCGCCTAGATCTCACGGCCACATGAGCCCTGTGGGGGCTGAACTGGAGGAAGGGGAGGATATTGGAGCACAGGCAATGTGTAACAAAATGGGTGTTTTTTTTACAAAGGTGACAGGAAAGGAGGAGCAGGAGCAGCCAGAGGAGCTACATGGCGATGAGGAAGATGAGGCAGAGGACACAGACACACCGTGGCAGTATGCAGTGGAGATGGAGGCAGGGAGTCTCTCCGAGTCACTTGTACAAATGGCCCGATGCATGCGCACTTGCTTGCGTAGTGACAGCCAAATTGTCACCATTCGGCAGAGGGATGACTTCTGGCTCCTTGTTGGACTCTCGCTACCAGTCCAAAATGGGGGGCTTTTTTTACACCCGCTGAGAGGGAGGACAAACTGAACTGCTATAGAGACATCCTATGTAGTCAGTTGGCCGCTGCCTATCTGCGCCATCGTCCATCCTCTCGCAGGTCTGACCGGGGGGCCCTCTGCACTCACGTTCCACTGCCATGGCTGCTGGGGAGGGGTGGGGTGGCAGGAGCAGTACCAGCTCTATCAGCAGCAACTTGAGTCTAGAGTTGATGATGAGCAGCTTTCTTCACCCGCATAGTGAAGAAACTACTCACCAGCAGGTAGACATAGAGCAGAACCTGAACCATCAGGTGGTGGCATACATGGACAGCACCCTGCCACCCAACAATGAAGATCCGCTAAACTACTGGGCAGCCAAACTGGATTTGTGGCCACAACTGGCCGATTTTGCCCTTGAAAAGCTGTCCTGCCCTGCCAGTAGTGTGGCATCAGAGCGGGTGTTTAGTGCGGCGGGGGCCATAGTTACCCCAAGAAGAACTCGCCTGTCAATCCAAAATGTGGAGAGAATGACCTTTGTCAAGATGAATCAGCCATGGATCAGCCAGGATT
Source organism: Bufo gargarizans (assembly GCF_014858855.1). Classification (NCBI taxonomy): domain Eukaryota; kingdom Metazoa; phylum Chordata; class Amphibia; order Anura; family Bufonidae; genus Bufo; species Bufo gargarizans. The sequence goes on along the minus strand of NC_058090.1, from coordinate 37,334,847 downwards.
TCCACCAACCAATGCTTGATGCATCAGACTAAATCATCCATGGTGCCACACCAACACTTTGACAAAAGATACTGGTTTCTTCTGGATACCTGCCTCAGCTACTATTCTGATGCTGCCACCCACCTGATGCCACACATCTGATGCCAAGTGCTTCTTCTTTCACCCACCATCTTTAGCTGGGACTGTTATTGCCACCCACCTCCCCACTCTGTCACTGGGTTACTCTGTGGTCTCCTGATGCTGTTGCCACCTCCACACTATGTCACCTTGCCACTCTGTGGTGCTGCTGCTTCCACCTTCACACTGTCATTTTGCCACCCTGTGTCCTCCTCCTGATGCTGCTGCCACCACCGGCATACTCTGTCATTGTGCCACTCTGTGGTCTTCTCATGCTGCTGCCACCACCTCTACACTGTCATTCTGTGGCATCCTGATGCTGCTGCCACCTCCACACTGTCATTTTGCCATTCTGTGGCCTCCTGATGATGCTGCTGCCACCTCCACACTCTGTCATTGTGCCACTCTGTGGCCTCCTCCTGATGCTGTTGCTGCCGCCACCTCCACATTCTGTCATTGTGCTACTCTGTGGCCTCCTGATGCTGCTGCCACCTCCACACTGTCATTGTGCCACCCTGTGACTTCCTTCTGATGCTGTTGCTGCCGCCACCTCCACATTCTGTTATTGTGCCATTCTATGGCCTCCTGATGCTGCTGCTGCCACCTCCACACTGTCTGCCATTCTATGGCCTCCTGATGCTGCTGCTGCCACCTCCACACTGTCTGTCACAGTGTAGGGGGAGGAACACTAAAATGACAACAGTAGGGAAATGACCAGTAACTAGGCATTAAGGCTAGGGAAAGGGAAATGGTGACCACCTAAGGAAACCCTAAAACTAGCCTTGATTCCTGTCCGTATGGATAGACTCTGAAGGTGAGAATATTCATACATCGTAAACCTAGGCCCTAGTAACCCTGAAAAGCCCTTGGATTAGTGACAGGGTCTAAGACTACTGATTCCTTCCCAGATGAACGAACCAGCGTCTCCCTGAGGCCTAGTAAACAACAAGCAAATGGGAGCAACAAAATACCAAGAGAAGTACACTTATCTTCAATAGAAAATGGATGAGCAGGAACTCAGATGAGGACCACACACCAGCTCTTCCAACTACAGACTAAATAGAGTGACTCCAGACTAAATAGAGGAGCAGTAATGACCACAAGCTACACCTGATACAAGAGGTGTGATCATTACCAACAATAACACTGCAACAAGTGAAAACAGATAGGCTGTTAGATAACCTGTGCAGACAGTCTCTCAGATCTTCTAACCTCTGTCACTGGAGGGACCGTGACACTGTCATTGTGCCACTCTGTGGCCTCCGCCTGATGCTGCTGCAACCTCCAGACTCTGTCATTGGGCCACACTGTGGTCTCCTCATGCTGCTTCCACCTCACCACTATGTCATAAGGCCACTCTGTGGACTTCTCATGCTGTTCCCACCCTCCCCACTTTATGACTGGCCCAGTATTTTGCCTTTCGGCCTGGCGGACATCATCATTTATTTGACCCTTCTGCTGATCTTTCAGAAGAAAGGAAAAATAAGACGCACAATGGATCCGGTCCATGTAACAGCTGTAAGGCCTGCATGACATGTTCCCTATTTTGCATCAGAATTGGCTTGTAACTAAGGAGTAATTGGGTTGCTCCACCGAGGGTAGTGTGGTAAAAGTGCAACTGCTATTGGTACACCCAATCCAATAGCTAAAATTGTATAAAATATAAATATTAGCAGGCATACTTACAATTAGAGTAACGTATTATTGAATATATCAAATAAAATATTAATTAAAATATCTCACACAAATGGAAATAAATATGATAAATATGCACAAAGAACAATAATGCACGAAGAACAATAATTAGCAGCGTAGGGATTAAATAAGCAGCAAATAATTCATTAGCAGCATAAAGGAACAATTAGCAGCATAGAGATTCCATATAGCAGCATATATTCCTCCAGTTCCATATAGTTGAGTATTCAAATTAGCAGCATAACTGGATAAAAAACTTCCAGATCCAAGTGGATCAGTGATTCAAATAACAGGGTGTCAGTTCGATCCTTATAATATGGGACCACTAAAACGTGTTGTTGTCTGTAGTGATGGACGAACATCTGCCGGGACGGTTCGCGAACGCGATCAAATGTTCGCGAACCGCAAGTTCGGGGCGGGTCCCATTCATTTTAATGGCAGGCGAACCTGAAAAACCTTCAGCTCATATTTGCACCCAAGAAATAATTACTAGAAATGCACAAATAGTCCCATAACATGGACAGTGACATACCAGATGTATTATTCGAATTTACGATCTCCATTAAAAATAATAATTCAATGCAAAATATCGGCAATATAATTTTCACTTACGTGGATGCGCAAATGCAGTATACAGTACCCAAATGCACTATAAAGAAAGTATATTGGTATATAACACCCCGCTTCAATCAGTTTTTTGGGGGGACGACTGGTATATCACACCAGTAGAAATTATTTGTTCCAATAACGCTTGTCCCTCTATATACTTGTAGTATCGCAGCAGAACCGCACACAACTGCCGCACAATACAAATGCACTATAATATACTCTCTAACATAGAAAGTATATTATAACATTGTACAAGGGAGGCAAGCCTTTAGAAATTGCGGAACGGATGCGGACCCATTTTACGGACGTGTGAATGGAAAAGATATCCTTCAAAATGAAAATAAATTAAATTATTAAATTTAAGCAAAAAGCATAGATGTGGTAGGCAATAACAAGTGCTCGGCGGCACTAAATCAGGTGCTCGGCGGCACCAAATCAGAAACCATATGTCCTACCACAATCCGGGGGGTTCCAGTGCACATCCATGAATCCCGGAAGGAAAGCAAAAAACATCCATCCCTGGGCTAGATGATGATGTGGTATTGAAGGACAGGGTGGGCAAAGAACTGTCCCTGGTATTGCCCTACAGGGGTAGGCTATTCTGGCCCTGATAGCCTAACCACAGCCCACCCGCCCTGATGAGAGCGACCCCGTCCGGAACCTTACCCTATATAAAAATGGCCCTAGTAAGCCCCTAGGCCCTAACTTCCAGGTGATCACTATATAGATCTATATGTTTTTGACTCATTATAAAAGTATAAATATATCGCACCCCTCTGTGTATCACACATATAGATAGCACACCTATACTAGTGCTTAAAGGGACTTTTGTGGCCCTATTAGCTAGCATTTGGTGTCCCTAACAGCCTGTCCCTGCTCCACACAGCAACCTCTCCCTACACTGGCAAAACACTGATTGTAAAATGGCGGCCAGATCGGGTCTATTTATAAGGTAGGGGGTACGTCCATGTGCTGAAACGTCTCAATTGGCTGTCCTGTACCACCTGATGGATGTGTCATGGGTCAAAGTTCTTCATAATGTAAAAGAATATGGCGGGCGTGAATTTCTCCATATGTTTGCATGTTCGGCAAATCGCGAACGCGCAAAGTTCGCTGCGAAACGACCGCCGGGCGAACCGCAAGGCCATCTCTAGTGACAGGGTCCCGTTCTTGAGACAGCAGCAGGTGTCAGAGGTAGGAACCTAGACACTGTAACCTGGGGATGTGCCATAAATTTGGAATAGAGCGATCCGGAGACACTGTGTTAAGATGATTCTGCGAATCAATTCGCTTATGATTTGGTAGCCAAAAGCAGGAGTGGGTACAAAACACAGAAGACATGCAAATATTCCATTCACGTGTCATCTCTGTTTTGGATCCTGTCATCTCCTGTTTTTTTTTGGCATTAGCAATACTGATGGATTACTGACCAAATGCTGACCGAGTGAAGGCGGATGCTCCACAGACAGGATCCGTTTTTTGGGGGTTATTGTTCTGACGGATCAGAGGAAGGGCAAATTAATCAGTGACGTCAACACAAACTTACTGCTGACACCCTCTCCACTCTGTCGGGGGGGCTCTACTTGTATAAGCGTTTAATAGAACAGGTTCTGTAGACATCTATGTGGAATCAGCTGACGACGTTGTAAAAGGAGTGCGCTTCTTCTTGGCGCTAACATCGACCTGCAAGACTGAGTTCACACTTGAGTTATTTGGTCAGTTTTGGCCCCGTGGCTGCCCAAATAAGTGAAGTGTGCAGTGATTCTAAGAGCGACGCCTGTCATCTGCATGCCATACGGACTCACAGTATTGTTTCACTACCACAGCAGACTCCCTATGTGTGTTACTGCAAGGCACAGTGTGTTACACCACTATAAACGGTCTCTGCAGCCAGAAAATATACATTTTTAATGCGATTCGCCACAAATAAATTTGGATCGAACCAACTTTTTTCAAAAAATTAAGCGAAACAGCCGAATTGAATTTTTGGGAAATTCGCTCATCTCTAGTACCATCCTTTGTAGAATGTCCTTCATCATGAAAACCTATTGTGTGTCCCGTTCAGAACCTGATTATAACGCAATTCTAATTTAATTTAGATATTTAGCAAGTTCATAGTCTGCCATTATGAAGAAACGCATCTACATTGCTGTTGCTTACACCTGATACTGATGCTGGTTGAGGATTTTCACAGGAATAGTTTTCATTGCCAATGTCATACGTGAGGTGAGATAAGGAGCAACAGGCAACCAACAGCAGGAAACAATATGACTCAACATACAGATAATTTCTATGGAGACTGATGGGACCAGTAGCATGTGCAGGTGTTTAAACTGAGAAAGCTTCACAATATTAGATGCAAAAGCTGCCATTAAATGAAATTCATGGTCAGTCAACTGTAGGGGTTGTCTGGTTTCAAATACCCTATTACATCATCCTCAATTAATGTTTAAAATGCCCAAATTATCTTTTTCCAGTAAAGAAAGGAAAGCAGTGCCTCTGGTGCCACCAGTTAAAAGGTAGGGATCTGAATAACTTACGTTTATTATGGTGGTACAGTTCATCTTGATCTGGGGGATCTGACATGTCCTTGAGATACATGGATGCACCTTGAATTAAATGGACACCATTGCTACATTATCCCTGTGGTGGCACTGCAGGGCAATTGAACACTTCATGATGGGTTGCTTCAAAACTCATATGAGTAATGCTACTGATAATGAACATTTGCAAGGAATAAAAACATTACTTGTTGGGTTCCCCAACTCATAACAGATGAGTAATGGGATTCCCAGAAGTATGAAACAGTAATCAATTTATCGTTGGGGGAACCTTTTTTATAAAACTGGATTGTCCACATTGGACTGGACTATTTAGAAAAGTAAGATGCTCGGCACTTTTCCTACCAACTGTTCCCTGTGGAAAGAACAATCTACCCGTAAAGGTTAGGTTACTTTAGAAAATTCCACATGCATTGTGTAATGGGGCGCCGAAGGCGCACTCTGTCTCCCATCAGCCGCAGACCTGCTGCTTAGCTTCGGGAGCGAGGATCTGTGTTTGGCCTCGTTCCCAGGGCGGCTTTGCTTACTGGGAGGCTCCCTGCTCCTAGGTCTGCCTTGAGCGCCGAGCTGATCACTCAGTGCTCGACTTGCCTGGCCACGTCACATGACCCTCACTCCCCACTATAAATACAGGCAACCTGCTGGCTACAGGTCGCCTGTGATTTTGGTCCTTTAGGCTGTGTATTATTATTGTTATCTAGCTTACCTTTGGATTTGACCCTTGATCTGCTTCCTGACACTTCTTCTGCCTGCTCCCTGAACCCTGACGCTACCTCTCAGTTTTTGACCTCGGCTTGCTTTTGGATCTGTCTCTGTCTCCTCCCTCGTACTGACGTGACCTCCTAGACTGACCCCGGCTAGTTGACCCGCCTCTCCCTTCCGTTTTTGGTGGTACCTTGCTAGTTTCACCTCTCTGTCCGCTGTAGTGCTACCTCTCATTGGCTGTCCGTTCCCTGCTGTTTCTATCTCTCTGCTTGCACTTACTCAGGTCAGGGACTGTCGCCCAGTTGCGCCCCGTCACCTAGGGCGGGTGGTGCAAGTAGGCAGGGACAGGGGACCAGGTGGCAGCTCAGGGGGTGCACCTCCTTCTTAATCTTTATACCCATGACGCTACCCCGTGACACATTGCTGGTTTGACTTACGGTATTTCTACTTAACCTAAGTTCTGCATATATACAGACGTGGACAAAATTGTTGGTACCCTTTGGTCAATGAAAGAAAAAGTCACAATGGTCACAGAAATAACTTTAATCTGACAAAAGTAATAATAAATTAAAATTCTATAAATGTTAACCAATGAAAGTCAGACATTGTTTTTCAACCATGCTTCAACAGAATTATGTAAAAAAATAAACTCATGAAACAGGCATGGACAAAAATGATGGTACCCCTAACTTAATATTTTGTTGCGCAACCTTTTGAGGCAATCACTGCAATCAAACGCTTCCTGTAACTGTCAATGAGACATCTGCACCTCTCAGCAGGTATTTTGGCCCACTCCTCATGAGCAAACTGCTCCAGTTGTGTCCGGTTTGAAGGGTGCCTTTTCCAGACTGCATGTTTCAGCTCCTTCCAAAGATGCTCAATAGGATTGAGGTCAGGGCTCATAGAAGGCCACTTTAGAATAGTCCAATTTTTTCCTCTTAGCCATTCTTGGGTGTTTTTAGCGGTGTGTTTTGGGTCATTGTCCTGTTGCAAGACCCATGACCTGCGACTGAGACCAAGCTTTCTGACACTGGCTAGTACATTTCTCTCTAGAATTCCTTGATAGTCTTGAGATTTCATTGTACCCTGCACAGATTCAAGACACCCTGTGCCAGACGCAGCAAAGCAGCCCCAGAACATAACAGAGCCTCCTCCATGTTTCACAGTAGGGACAGTGTTCTTTTCTTGATATGCTTCATTTTTTCGTCTGTGAACATACAGCTGATGTGCCTTGGCAAAAACTTCGATTTTTGTCTCATCTGTCCACAGGACATTCTCCCAGAAGCTTTGTGGCTTGTCAACATGTAGTTTGGCATATTCCAGTCTTGCTTTTTTATGATTCGTTTTCAACAATGGTGTCCTCCTTGGTCGTCTCCCATGTAGTCCACTTTGGCTCAAACAACGACGGATGGTGCGATCTGACACTGATGTTCCTTGAGCATGAAGTTCACCTTGAATCTCTTTAGAAGTCTTTCTAGGCTCTTTTGTTACCATTCGGATTATCCGTCTCTTAGATTTGTCATCAATTTTCCTCCTGCGGCCACGTCCAGGGAGGTTGGCTACAGTCCCATGGATCTTAAACTTATGAATAATATGTGCAACTGTACTCACAGGAACATCTAGTTGCTTGGAGATGGTCTTATAGCCTTTACCTTTAACATGCTTGTCTATAATTTTCTTTCTGATCTCTTGAGACAGCTCTTTCCTTTGCTTCCTCTGGTCCATGTCGAGTGTGGTACACACCATATCACCAAACAACACAGTGATTACCTGGAGCCATATATATAGGCCCAATGGCTGATTACAAGGTTGTAGACACCTGTGATGCTAATTAGTGGACACACCTTGAATTAACATGTCCCTTTGGTCACATTATGTTCTGTGTTTTCTAGGGGTACCATCATTTTTGTCCATGCCTGTTTCATGAGTTTATTTTTTTACATAATTCTGTTGAAGCATGGTTGAAAAACAATGTCTGACTTTCATTGGTTAACATTTATAGAATTTTAATTTATTATTACTTTTGTCAGATTAAAGTTATTTCTGTGACCATTGTGACTTTTTCTTTCATTGACCAAAGGGTACCAACAATTTTGTCCACGTCTGTATAAGTTATATATATTTTTCTGCATTTATTTTAGAAATGCTCTTTAAATATATATATATATATGTACAGTATATATATATATATATATATATATGTAAAACTTTTTATGCAGGTTGATATTAGATTATTTTTTTATCTCCACATGGTAGTTACGGTAGTGAAACTGGCTGCCTAGATAGTGGGAGGTCTTTGATCCACCATATTTGTAAGGGAAGGTGCATGGCCCTGGCTCGTCAACTCAGGCACAGAAGTGTGTGGCAATGTGACCCACCTGGGAGGAATCCAGGGAGTGTTTATAAGGCGGGCCAATTACTGTTGACTACTGGCAACCGCACACAAGTTATGTTTTCTACAATTTGCGAGCCTCTATGTCTTATTCCACAAGCCTAATCTACCCGTGGTCGTACAAAGCACATTACTTGGCCCTAATGCAGGGGTCGCCATAGGTCTGGCACCACTAGGACATTTAGGCCCCACCAATCAGCCCACAAAGCATCAAATGCTTGATTCTTGATCATATGCTTTATGCACCCTTAAAAAATATTCATTTGTTTGCATCACTTTTCCCTCTGTAAATGCAATATCCCAGATAGGGTCTCTACAATTGTTTATTATATATTATATTGTCATATTATGTTTCTATACCATTCCTCCCTTCATGGTGGGAGTGGGCTGGTCCTACTGCCTTCCAGGAAGGCGAGCTCTAGAGAATTCTATGGAGAGTTAGTTTGGCAAGCCTGGAGTGAGGAAGCACATCCATCTTCTCATGCTCCAAGTGCCTTGGTACTAAAGACACAGCTTGACTGTAAGGACCACTGATCCAGGGAGACTGCAGGGTCCCGGGCCACAGAAGATCTTCAAGTTACAGTGATTACAGACAGCAGAGAGATCAGCACTGCAGCTATACAGATTATGCTGCAGGTGAGGGGATAACAAGTTAATACACCCATCACCACAGTTTAGGACAGGCACATGCAAAAGCCTGCATTTCACAAGTGGAGACCTATAGCCACAAGTGCCAGCTTATTAGTGTTAGCAAAGGGAAATCAGGAGAGTGAGAAGGACTACTCTAGAGTGCTATTGTCTGCCATCATACCTGCCACCATACCTCATCATCTGAAGATAGAGACATTGCATCTTGTACAATCATACAACAGCTGTATGTACTGTAACTCATCTTTCGCATTCAATAAAAAAAATGTATATGCAGTGACCCAGTGGATCACTGCAAAATAGTTAAAGTCATCAAAGAGTGCTTCTTAAGAGCTAACTGTATGCTGAAGAGTTAATGTTGAGATTTTTGTTAAAGTACTCATTTTCTTATGCACTATGTATCCCTAATGGTTGTCTTTTGGCAGTAAATAATTAAAACTAGCAGTCTTAGTCAAGTTGCCTGGGTGATGCGCTGGTCCAACCCCCTAATTAGTGAGCCTTTTTGCTGAGCAGGCCGAGAGTAGGGACTTGTATCTGTGAGCTACTAAAAAGTAGGCCTAAAGAGAAGCCTGGTGCAGGGAACCTCGATCCCTGAGACTACCCTCTGAGAGAAAAATACTTTTGTGGAAGGTTGAGAACCATTTCAAGGCTGTACTGAAAAAACTGTATAGTAATTGCTCGTTTATGGCAAAAGACTTTACTGCTTGTGAAAAGGGTATATTGCTTCGACTCCCACCACTCTTTGAAAACGGACTGGCCATCTGATCTAAGATCTGCCCCCCGCAGCCTGGGAATTGCAGAAAGAGTTAATGAGAACAGAATTGCATGCCTGTGATCATTTGGGAAGATTGCAAAGTGTTCTGAGAGTGAGATTCAGCGAGGATTACTACCATCATTGCTGACTCCTATACACAGCAATTGGGAAAAGACTACTCTCTGATATACTGTATCTCAGAACTGTGCTTTTTACTGCTACATGTACTGCAACTCCCATCATCTATTCAGTAAAGAGAGACTTTATTTATTCCAACCAAACTGTCATTGACTCCACCATTATTCACCAGCCCTCTGCTGTCCTACCTCGCACTGTGCAAATAATCCTCCATCAAGGGCCCCCCGGCCACCACCAATCAGCAGACCACAAAAGTCCAGGGTGTGCCCTGAGGGAAGAAAGAATGCTTCCTCACATTACTGCATAGTCGAGGGCAGGGATGCCCAACCTGCGACCCTCCAGCTGTTGCAAAACTAAAACTCCCAGCATTCTCTGATAGCCGAAAGGCTGTCCAGGCATAATGGAAGTTGTAGTTTTTTAAAAGTTGGAGGGCCGCAGGTTGGGCATCCCTGATCTAGGGCAAGGACGGACTGAGAACTTAAAGTGGTCCTAAAAAAAAGTTAAAAGTGGCCCATGTTGTAGGTGGGTTCAGATTGACAGGGAGAGGGCAGAAGAAGTAGTCAGGGCCAACACACGTGGGCAGGGGAAATAATACCATAATGCAATATAAAATACTGCCCCAGCAGAACCAAAAACCACAGTGCAGCACAAAATACCGCCACAGTATTCAACTGTATCACTGCCCACCAGGACAGCCATATGGATGAATTCAGAAGAGCGTCTCACCACCGGCCAGCTGCCTAAGTACCTTATGTTGCTTGCATTACTTAATGCTGAGAGTATCAGATCATTATGTACTCGGCACTGACCGTGAGGAGGGCGGCCCCCTGCGCATCAGCCCACCAGGAAATTTCCCTGTAGGGTCAATGGCCAGTCTGCCCCTGGCCTAGGGGGCACAAGAGTGAGGATAGCCACCGTGAGAGCTTCCAGCCCCATCATTGCCGCTACCACAACCTCTCTCTCCTCCTCCTCTCACTTCCTGGTCTCACTGCCAAAGGGGGCAAATGTCATCATAATGATTGTTCGTCCTTTATACAGTTTGCATCATCCTTTGTAATATCATCGATCCGTAGCTGTCATGGCCTTGCATTGGGCTTTGTAAAAAGGCCCTTATTTTTGCATTGCATGCTGCTGACTGCGCTGAATAGAAACATAGAATGTGTCGGCAGATAAGAACCATTTGGCCCATCTAGTCTGCCCAAGAATATCACTGTAATTTTGGCAACTGTATGAAATTCTATGGCCCAATGCAAGGCGATAAAAACTGATTGATGATATTACAAGGGATAATGCAAACTGTATAAAGGACGAACAATCCTCTGATATTTGCCCCCTATGGGCAACATATGGCACTATATTGTATAACCAATATGCGCCATACATGGGGGGCACAATCAGATGGTAGCACACAGGGCATTATATGTACGCCCAGCCATATTTTTATTAATCTTTCTAATACTGAAAAACAGATGATCACCTTAAGAACGGTGAGAAATCTTTTTTTGTCTTTACCTTTCTGAATAATTCTGTATTTCCACTCAGTCCTATGACAAATACTGTCGCAAGTAAAGAGGCAAACAGCAGACAGATGTAATTAAAATGTTATTTAGTTAACAGCTGGTAATAAAACATAGAATTTCCTCTCGCTGGATGAAAGAATTGTCCTACTTTATCAATCGCAGGCATAGAAGGTGCCTTTGAATGGAAGTTGAATAAGATATTTTTTTTTTACGACTGTAGCAAAGGTTTTAAAAGGACTGGGGGGGGGGGGCTAGTTACAATAAAATAAATTATGTTTTTTTCTGATAATTTGGGAAGCCTCCCCCTAGGTTAACCTGTGAAGTCATTGTCTGAAGCTGTTTATCAGAGTGGCGGGAGAGAGCAGGAAGTATCGGGAGGGCAGAGGGTGGCCAAGCATGTTGAGGCAATAAATGCACACACTTGAAAAAAAACATCAAACATCTGGAAAAAACGAGGGCTGGTTGGCTGATGGATAACATTGACTGCTTGTTAAAATCGAAATTCATGCTAAAGGATGAGGAATTACTGAGTATTTTATTTAACCTAAATGCAAACATTTATTAATCGATTGCTTGTGTATTTATCTTAATTGACCCCAATTTTTTATAGGAGTAGTAAGGTAGCATGGTGAGGGTGGTTGCCCAAGGCGCCAAGCTGCAGGGGGTGCCAGGCTGCCAGGACACTGTTAATAGGTAACAATGCCATTCACTCTGTGGCAGGTAGTGCACTGAGCGCATCTTGCCAAGGGGTGTAGCTATAGGGGGTGCAGAAGTAGCAGTCACTACCAGGCCCAGGAGCCTGAGGGGGCCCAAAGACCACTGTGTCACATAAGAAGACACCGGTATTATAGAAAGTGCATACTGGTAGAGTTACACCTCTGGAAGAGGTTAGGGAAAGAAGTTGGCTTGGGGGGCCTCAGGCAGCACGAAGGCTATGTGCTTTCCTGTCCCTGGTCATAAAGCACTGAGGGAAGGGGGCCCAAGCTAAACTCTTGCACCAGGGCCCATGATCCTTTAGCTACGCCCCTGGATCCTCCCGTTTCCATTCAGTGATCATTCAATGAAAGGTGCTGCCTCAGAGTGAATGGGATTCAGTCTGTTGGAAGCCACACATGGGCATGCATGCACATGCGCAGTGATGAGTCACCACACTGCGAGCACCTGGCTTTCTCATAGGCCACACCGCTGCCCCTTCTAGGCCAAGAAATCCAGTGCCGAGCAAGAAGAGCAGACATTAGGTACAATCTCCCAGCCCTGCTCAATGAGTGCAGATAGGTATTTTATAAGTTAAGGGGTACACCCACTGGCGGTGCCCAGAAGGGGAATTTTAGTGATGGAAGTGGGGGACTGTCGCCAGTGCCCAGTCATAGGAATTTTACATAAACTTTGAAGTATCAGTGGGGCTGGAAGGGGGCCATCTGGGCCTAAATAGGAATTTAGGGTGTGACTGGCTTATTAATAGAGGATTATTACTGTGGAGTCTGCATAGTTACTACTGTTGGGGCCTAAGTGAAGTCTGCACAGGGATTGGTATTAGTAAAATTCCCATGGGCCTGCTGTGAAGACTCCACTTAGGACCCCAACGGTAATAATTCTCCATATTAAGCCATTCCGCTTAATGAATGCCCCCGACCAGCCCAGGAAAATGGAGCCTAAATGAGGATTGGGAATAGAACCTCTTTCGCAACCTCAATCGTCAGCGGAGAAGGAGAGGTATATGGAAAGAAGCCATCAGTTGATACCACTCCATACACAGCTTGGACATGTGGGGCATGTTTCTATAAAAAGGGATGTATCCACAGGTTGGGGGGGGGACACAATACTTGGCTTTCCCTGGGCGCTGGCAATGCACGCTATGCCACTGCAGAGGAGCCATACAAAACATACTAAAATGTGCATTTGGACTTTGGCCTATATTCATCTCTGGGAACATTTTTGACATTGAGATCATTTTTGGCAGTCTTTCTACTTAGCAGTGTTGGACATGGCTGCTCCATTAACACTTCTGGTCCCATTTGCTGGGGCAAAAATCTTGCCAGCCAGGACACAGAACTTTACAGTGGCCGCTGCATATAATTGGATGCAGTGATCACACGATCACTAGGTGTCTCCTGGGACAGCAGAGCTGCTGAGTCCTAGTAGGCACGGATCAGCTCTGCCAGTCAGGCTCCTATCGATGAGACCCCACTTACAGTTCAAAACTGAACAATAAAACATTATTTTTTTAAATGATGTCTCCCAGAGGTATTTGCCTCTTGGGGACATATTATTTAACACAAATATAGACAAACGTTATGTTAAAAAATTTATAAAAAATGTACTAAAAAAACAACAACTCATATAGTCATGATACAGAAAAAATAAAAAATGTATGGCTGCTGGAATGCAGGAAGGCAGAATAATAAAACTGGTTAATAAGGGTAAAGGGGTTGTGTTATGTCAAACACTACTGGTGGCATATCGCTAGAATATGTCACCAATCTCATATAGGTGCAGGTACCACCTCTGGGACCTACTCCTATCTCCAGAACAGGGCCCCCGAAGCAAAGGAGATATCATTGCGCATGCATGGCACGGTCTCCATTCATTTCTAAGGGAGTTCCAATATTAGCAGAGCGAGCATACTCAGCTATTTTTGGAACTCCTAGAGAAGTGAGTGGAGAGCACACCACCCATGTACAGCCACGTCCCCATTCACTTCTTTGGGAGTGCCGGAAATAGTCAAGCCAGTGTTCGGCTGTTATCAGAACTCCCATAGAAGTGAATGTAGGGTGGCTGCACTCCTTTACTTTGTTGGGACTGTTTTTGAGATAGGAGCAGGTCCTAGAGGTGGGCTCGCACCTATCTGACATTGATGGCATATCCTAGCGATATGCCAACGATGTCTGAGATGAGAGAAGCCCTTTAATATGGATGACCTATTAAACACTCAGAAACCGATCAGTGGAAGATGTTGGATGCTTTATCCCATAAAGCAAATGTTATAATAATCTTTATAAGGATGCCTCAGTGGAGAATAGTTGTCAGCAATGCAAGCGAGGCCTCCGGCAACGTAAGAAATTAGAAGAACTTTAAAACGGGAGACTCAATTGTGGTCCTCCAGTGTGGAGGACAAGAATGCCATGGCCTGAAGGATAAACTATGGAATGCTGCATAAATATACATTAACTTAGCAAAGGTATGTATTACCAATTAAACCACCTTTCGATGCTAAGATTTTTAAGATTACGACTTCAAAAGGGTTGCCTGGGACCAACTTTTTAAAATATTTTTTTCCCAAAGCTATATTATCCCACTCTGTAATATAAGTTTAAATGTCCCTACCGATCCAGGTCTGTTTATTAGGACTGCCAAGCAGAAAATTGGAACTATTGGCAACTTTTTGCTTTATAAGATGCACTAACCCCCACCGAGACCGGCGCTGTCTAAAGCAGGAGAGGTAAGTTGTTTTAAAGATAAAGATTGGGGGTCTTATTGGGGCGGGGGTCTGATCTGAGGTCTAATAAAGATTGGGGGTCTGTGGAAGATTGGGGGATGAAACTGAGATCTGTTGAAGATCGGGAGTCTGAGTTAGGGGTCTGATGAAGATCAGATCTGAGGTCTGATAAAGATTGGGGGTCTGATTGTGGGGTATGATCTGAGGTCTGATAAAGATTGGGGGTCTGTGAAAGATTGGGGGATGAAACTGAGATCTGTTTAAGACCGGCAGTCTGAGTTAGGGGTCTGATGAAGATTGGGGATCTGAACTGAGGTCTGCTGAAGACTAAATGTCTGATTTGGGGGTCTGATGAAGATTGGGGGTCAGAACTGAGGTCTGTTGAAGACTAAGGGCCTAATTTGGGGGTCTGATGAAGATTGGGGATCTTATCTGAGGTTTGATGAAGATCAGGGGTCTGATTGTAGGGTCTGATCTTAGGTCTGATGAAGATTGGTTGGTCTGATCTGAGGTCCTGATGAAAAATATTTTTTCCCTATTTTACTCTATTAAAACCTAGGTGCGTCTTCTGATTAGGTGCATCTTATAAAGCAAAAAATGTGGTAATATTTACTTTGAAACGATTATTTATAATAAATCATAGCCCGAAATAAGTTGATGTTGACTCATCATCTGCAAAACCAACGCTACACCACGATGATGCATATAGCTCCAGCATATTCCACATCACGCACATCTTCCCTGTGCCCAGTGGGGTTCACAGCCTAATTTCCCTAGAGTCACTCTTAGGAAACCAGTTTAACTAAATACATTGGCAGGACGTATTCTGGTGAGCATTGGGTTTGCTCCCAAAATGGCTGCGTCCGCTGTGTAAAGCTGACGGCAGCATGTTAACATAATCTAGCAATT
Organism: Bufo gargarizans; assembly: GCF_014858855.1. Taxonomy (NCBI): domain Eukaryota; kingdom Metazoa; phylum Chordata; class Amphibia; order Anura; family Bufonidae; genus Bufo; species Bufo gargarizans. The sequence goes on along the minus strand of NC_058090.1, from coordinate 37,319,363 downwards.
AAGGTGGGGTCGCTTACGCTTAGCACCTGATTTAAATGGTCGCTGCCCGATTCCTTCTTCCTGCCTTTCTATCTCCATCTACTGTATGTATCAAACCTTTAATATGTTTGTTGTTCTAAATTCCCTTCTAGATAACTGCTTGAAGGAACTGAGCCGCTGAATGACAGCGTCGTGCAATATGGAATTGTTCCTGGCTCTAATTATCCTTTTTCCTTCTTGACTTTAGTATCACATGTAGCCATGTGTAGAATCATAAAATAATTATGCAGTGTACAAGCTTTCTGGGAGCGTGTACCACTGTTTTCCTAATTCTTTATCGCTCTCATTGATCGTGGCGTGTGTGCATTGATCCAAGTCAGCCATCTGGTTAGGCAAGATAAGCATGGTAGTGTCTTTGCAATGTACTGTCACTCAGGGAGGGGGTACGTTTTGGCTGTAGGGAATTATAGGGGCAGGATTAGCCCTCTTCCTATGAGTAAACTGAATTTTAAATGCAACTTTGCAGCTGCGTGCACCATTTCGCTAACTTCTATTTTTACCCGTGGTGTTTATTTTCTTCTGCCAATAAATAGATCCAGATGTACGTAGGGTGGACTATAGGACCCCCAGCCCCGACGCTCTGTGATATGACCTGAAATGTCACCGATGGGACGGATAAAATGCATTATTGTGCGTGGAACAAAATAAATTCTATCAAATCAGTAGGAAGTTAACTCTTAAGTCTTCCGTCGCTCTTTCTTCTGGATTACTGGGGAATTATTTTCGGCTCTGAAATTCACCCAGTGATTTTTCCATTTATAGCAAAGCCAAGACGATGAGACATTGTTTTAGAAAATGTTTGTCTTTTTCAGGTCAATCATTTTTTTTTATTCTATCCTGCTATGCAAAACATGATTGCCTCCATTGTCTGGTTCTATGCTCGGAGTGTGTGTATGGGGGTGCGGGGAGGGGTGGGGGAGATCTTAAAGCTTTTCCACCAAAATCGAACAATTCTGTCAAAAAAGATTAGTTCTATTTTGTCTGCTGGGTACTGACTATTCATGAATGTAAAGAGAGAGGAAGGGTGTCATGGTAAGTCGCTAAGGTGCCCGGATTCTGGCTATTGATTTGAGGATCTGGAACTTACAAAAGAACAGCCGAAAGAAGAGGAGCAAAATGGTCCGCCATGTGTTGTGCTCTACCTACTTTGGTTGCCTATTTATTTCTTTTGTTATTGCAACTTTTATTGTCAAAGAGCCGGAAAAAAAAAAATGGTTAGACGGCGGCTCCAAGCTGCACAGAGCAGAAAAGGGGATTAGCCTATCACTGGGATCATCTTACACTGAATCAAATTCCTTTCACGATGTATAATTAGTAAGTACAGTCTTGAATCTCATGTATGAGAAGCATTAACATACTGTAGGACACCAGCAAAAATACAGAGTCAGATGAACATTATACTGCTGATAATGCAATGCTAAAAGTATTTATTTCTTTTTTCAAGTCTAAACGAAGAATGTAGTTGTATATGTGTGTGTTACTCAAGCCTTTCATATGGAAGAGGTCAATTTCTTACACTGCCCATTGCAGAAGCACAATCCAGATTAGTCATGTGTATAATAATTACAAAATACTTCCCATGCTCTATAGATGGGAACTGGGAACGGTTTGAAAGGTTCTTGTTAATTTTGACATGAATATTTGTAAATATAACAAAATAAATAAATAATTACATATTAGTGAAAATGCATTACAGCAATACTTATAGCAATTAGCATTTATTAGGAGAAAACAAACTCTCGAAATAGTCCACTAGTAGAACACAGGCTACCATAAATGGCAGCTTTAATCTGTTTCTAATGACACTTGGCTGCTGTCAAACTCCCTGTTTCCCTTCAAGGTTATCACAGACAAGGTTAGGCATTAGAAAATTGTTGGGGCAAACACAACTTCTCCCAGCCTCTCCATACACATGCACTTTTGCCTAGGCTGAGCATGCATGTGTCCTGAAGGAGGAGAAGGGTCTGGCAGGAGGACAAAAGGATTTGCAGTCAGAGGAAAATTGAGAGGTTCCCATACACATTCAGTGGTCAGCTGGTACTGCTAAAGTCCTCTTTACATGGGCTGATTTTGCAGGCAATTATCGGGAATTAACCATTCATTCCTGATATTTGCCTGCTTGTCATAAGAGGTGAAATTTGCATTTACATGCAACAACCATCTCCTCTGCGTGGGGCAAAATGATCGCTACTGCAGTCATTCATCACCCTCAAGAATCATTGTCTCTGGACAGCAGATCCCTCTTTACACAGGACAATCTGCTGCCCAGAAATGATGACTTTGGTGTCTGCATCGGCAATGCTTTCAAACGATGAATGAGCATTTGCTCATTCATTAGGTGATCAGAAGCATCTTTACACCAGACAATTATCAGGAACAAGCGTCAGTGAGGTGGACGGAGAAATAAGGCAAAGAACAAACAGCAGGTGGCGCTGTTTTATTGAATAACTTGGTGGATAGACTAATTGTTCAAATACATGTAATTAGAAAAGTATTCAGTTCTAGGTGCTGGTTTAAAAAAGGTAGATTATTTTTCATGGCACAACCCCTTTAAGTCAACATTTGTCTCATGTTTATGCCCAGCTTGCCATGTTCACAGAACAGTATTTTGGTCAGTATTTTGCATTGGTATTTGTAAGTCAAAACCAGGAATTCAAAAAACACACAAATATTTCTATTATAGGTCTCATACCTTGGCCAAACAAAAGCTGGTGCAAAATACAGATGAAAACACTGCCATGTGAAAGGTGCTTTCGGCTTGTTATGCTGCACTTTTTTGTGGTTGAAGAGTTCAATGTGATTTTTTTTTAGTATGAAGTGTTTATAGGTAGAGATCTTTTTTAAATTAAATGGGATCTCCCATAATTAATGTAAAAAATGAAAATCCGACATAATATAGTACACGACAATCTCTTTCTAACAAAGCTAGAACTGGCCCTGTACCTCACATGGATCCATAGTTTCTACCATTCATTGCTCCAATTGCTCTGCTAGATCCTCTTCAGGCTGGCAGCTCAGGGGGCATGTCCTTTCTCAGGACGTAAATCTTTTCTGCTGCAGCTCTCTTCTTATCACAGCCCAAGAGGTGTGTCCAGTCTTATGGAGTTTGTCCTTTCTGCTGTAGCTCTCTCCCTGTAGATGTCACAGCTTCTAACAGTAGATATGACTAGTAGCAGGTGAAGTATGGAACTGAGCATGTGCGACCATCTCAGTAGGTGGACATTGCACATTACTATACAGAAAAAACACTAGGAGGAGCCATTATAGTGAAGTAAAGCGAATATCTCACAACTCAAGCATTTTCGTAACAAAGTAAATGACAAAAGTAACTAGTTTTTCATCTTGAATTATATTAGAAAAACATTTAATAGTAGCACAATCCCTGTAAAAGCATTTTAGCATTGTAATTTTATACTTTTACCATTGTACAAACATGTTTACACATTATGACTGTTGCGTCCAATGAGAAACATTTTGCAAAACTAGTGATCACACTGATTATTACTAGAATCAAATATACACACTATGACGATCATAACCAGTTATTTTAGTTTGTCGATACCAGTGTGCAAGGTGTTCGTACAAAGGAGTGTGTAATTTCACCTGTTTATTCCCCCAAAAAACTGTTGCAAATTTGCTACCTTTTAAAAATCAGTATACCATTGACATTATTTCATTAAATTGGCCTCATAATAAAATGTCTGGTAAACTGCAGAGTGGAAAACGAAAGACCTGTACATTGTCATCAGTAAATGAGAATGTGAGTGGCTGTACTAGAGCAAACAGCACTAGCAGCACAGTCGGCACCACATGTCCAGCCAGTAGTAGTAATAGCAGCAGGCCACAGTTCTCCCTGGCTTCCGGTAGGTGCCAGATTATTATTGAGGACAAAGAGGATGACACTGTGGACTGAAAGGTCACATCCCAAGCCTATGGTGGCAAACAGTGTCTACACAAACCATCAGAAGGCGTTTGCACAACATTGAGCTAAAAGCCAGATACCCAGGTACAGCTCTTCCCTTGACCTCATGCCACCGTTCTCAAAGGCTATCATGGTGCACAGCAAGAGGGCAATGAAGGCTGGAATGGAGGTCTATCCTCTTCAGAAATGAGTCCGACTTTTGTCTTGGGTGCATTGATAGCTGGAGATTGGTCTGTAGACCACGTGGGCAATGCCATGAAGAGGCTTTCATAACGGAAAATGACATTGGTTCTACTCCTGTGATTATGGTGTGGGATGGCATAATGTATGGTAGCCTGACCCCTATAGTCTTCATTTCAGGTACACTAACAGCTCTGCATTACATTAATTTGGTCGTAGAACCAGTGGTCTGGCCATTTGTCCAAAGTGTCCCTTGAAGTCATTTTTCAACAGGACAACGCCAGGCTGCATGTTGCTCATGCTACTGTGAGCAGCCTGTGTAGCCTAAACATACTACCATGGCCTATAGCATCTCCGGACTGGTTTCCTATTGGTCGACAATTGCAAAGGAAGATGGATCTTCATGATTTGTGTGCCCAAGTGCATTCAGCGTGGCAGAGCATTCCTCAGACAATCATTAATTAAACACTCTGATAGCATGCCAAGGTGTATAAGTGCATGTATTTCTGCATGTGGGCTCATTCTCAATTACTGAATAAATCAAGATGCTTTTAATATTTTGTGTCTATTTTTTTTATCATTTGCATATCATTAACATGTCTATCAATCCTGTGATTTCCATAATTCCACAACTGGTCCTTCTTTGTGTTGCAATTTCAGTGTTGAGAAGTGAACATTAGAGGTGTGAAACTCTCCTGAGGAAAAAATGACTGTAGTAAAGGGATTGTGAAAGCAGAAATATTAAAGAGGTGCATGCTTACCCATGCATGTTATACAGAAGAATGCGAGTCTTGGGGCTGTTTTTGTAAACTAAAGGTTGACATTAAAAGAACTAAGTACATAAAAGCCACTGACTTATTTTTGCAAATTCTATAAAATTGTATTCATCTCCTGCAGCGTTCTCACAATAACCATACTATGCGGCTACGCTGAGATTTGTAGGAAGATTTTATACTCAGTTCCTATTACAATTGTGTTTGAAATAATGAATGAGTTTTATTTCAGGTCCCGTGATCCACAATCATGCCAGTCCCATCACAATCAGTGCATTTGGAAGACATGCATCCACTATGTACGGTCACATTAAGGCTTAAAATAAGCCATATTCTGCTGGCCAAGAGACTGAAATCAGCTACTGATATAAGTAATAAGTTGAGTCCAGCAATCCACGTTCCAAGTGATCCGAAACATTTTTGACGGAGTTGATGTCTGGACCCTATGAAGGTCAGTCCTGAAATTCAACAACCAGAAAACAAAATAAAAACTGGCCCAGATTTACTATCGAGGCACAGCTGTAGGGGTTGCAGAGGTAGCAGTCGCTACCAGGCCCAGATGCCTGAAGCGGGCCCAAAGATCCTTGTGCCGCATAAGAAGGGACGTTTCAATTTTTCCCTCAGGCAGCACAAAGGCTATGTGCTTCCCTGCCTCTGACCACAAAGCACTGAGGGAAGGGGGGCCACGCCGAACTCTTGCACCAGGGCCCATGAGCCTTTAGCTACGCCCCTGTCTACTATTGTGTATGCTCCTAGAATCTTACTAAAAAGAGGTGCAAATTGGCCCAATTTTGCACAACTATAGGGGTTTCTATACTTTTTCCAACTTGCGCGAATAGAAGGTCGGGCATAGTGTTAAGTGTGCGGAGCTTAGCTGGTTAGGGTCATGCCCTAAGATGTGCTGTGTGGCACAATTCTGGTGCAAAATTGTGTCTCAAAGAAAGCCAACTAATAGTTGGTAAAGAGCTTGACAAAAGTTTATATCCCAGCACCAAATGTATCATCCAGCCCGAGCCCCTGTGGTAAATCTGGTGCAGATCTACATAGCCAAACTTATACCATCTACAGGATCAGTACATCTAGACCATATGTGTAAATGGAAAGTCACATCTCCCATGTACTCACAGCAACAACATCTTCCCTGAGGTTGTTTACAAGAAAAAAGCCGATAGAATCCTACGTGAAATACCACCCAACCCCAAATACCACGTGTACACTCAGCCTAAGGTAAGAGAACCTGATGCTAATGCTACATAACACCTCTGAACAATCCTCTGCTTTTGGAAGTTTCTATATAATCTTGCAGTCCTGTGATGGAAGCAAGCACTTTTTTGGAGATAGATAGATAGATAGACACACAAAAATGGCAGCACTGGAGAAGAAAAACAAAAAAATCAAGTGCAAGCCAAAGGGGACAACTATATCCCAATAGGTGAAAAAGCAAAAAGGTAGCACAATCTCTCCTTAGATAGTTAATATGATATAGATCAGGGATGCTCAACCAGCGGCCCTCCAGCTGTTGTAAAACTACAACTCCCACCATGCCCTGCTGTAGGCTGATAGCCGTAGGCTGTTCAGGCATGCTGGGAGTTGTAGTTTTGCAACAGCTGGAGGGCCACAGGTTGAGCATGCCTGATATAGATAAATATGAGACAGATTTAGATTTAGATTTCCTTAACTTTGAATCTGTGAAAATGCTCGTACATGCCCTCATTATCTCCCGCCTAGACTACTGCAACATTCTCCTCCTTCCATTCAGCACTCTCGCACCCCTCCAATCTATCCTCAACTCTGCTGCCCGACTAATCCACCTCTCACCCTATTATTCCTCTGCCTCTCCCCTTTGCCAATCCCTTCACTGGCTCCCCATTGCCCAACGAATTCACTTCAAAGTACTTACAAACACATACAAGGCCGTCCATAACCTGTCCCCTCCCTACATCTCTGAGCTACTTTCCCGATACATCCCCACACGCACTCTCCGATCCTCACAAGACCTCCTTCTCTCCTCTCCTCTTATTGCCTCTTCCCACAATCTCCTCCAGGATTTCTCCCGTGCATCCCCCATACTCTGGAACTCGCTACCCCAACATATCAGACTCTCACCTACAGTGGAATCCTTCAAAAGAAACCTGAAAACCCACCTCTTCAGACAAGCCTACAACCAGTGACCCTGCTGCCTCTATACCACCGTGACCAGCTTTACCCTCTTCTACTGTGTCCTTCTCCCATACCATGTAGATTGTAAGCCCTCAGGGGCAGGGCCCTCTCTCCTTCTGTACCAGTTTGTAACTCATTTTGTTTATGATTAGTACAATTGTCTGTGTTATGTATGTGCACCGCTTATCATATGTACAGCGCTATGGAATGAATGGCGCTTTAATAATAAATAATAATAATAGATATAGATACATATGGGATAGATAGATTTGGATAGATACGATATGATATAGATATGATATAGATAAATATGAGATAGATAGACAGATAGATATAGATATAAGATAGATTGAAAGTATCTATCTATCTGTGAAGTTGCTCCAAGGAAAGCATCATTGCATGGCAGTGTGGCCGGTACATAACCGACAATCGTGACTGCAGTCGGGAGATAAAGCCAAGTTAGCACTACACAACGACACCCTAAGGTGAGTAGGATATTTACCTCCTACTATCTAAAGTTCTACCTTTCTCTAGAAAGGTATTGAGACAGATAGATAGATAGATAGATAGATAGATAGATAGATAGATAGATAGATAAAAAAAAAGAAATTCCACGGCACTTTCCAAAAGTAGATACGTGTTTATTTCACCCGATGCAACGTTTCGGTTCTCCCTTTTGAACCTTTCTCAAGCAGTGACAAATTCATGGTGCAAATAACATATATTTATACCACACATGTGATTATTGGATAATTAAAACAATCAAGTACAAAAATATAAAAAGTGCAGGATTATAATATTAAAAATACATATAAAACAGTGTATAATATGATACATATATTGTGTATACATTCTTATATGAAATATCCAAAATGTGCACAGAATTCATAAGTGATCCATAATTCATTAATTACAAACAAATGTGAATAACCCCTGGAAACGTTGCATCTGGTGAAATAAACACGTATCTATTTTTGGAAAGTGCCGTGGAATTTCCTTTTTTATTTATGGTTTGACGGGAGGATCACCGCCACAGCCGCTGGCACCCCTTTTTTCTACTTTGTTCTACTATTGTTTGCATTGCTGCCCGGCCGCTTTGACTGATAGATAGAAAGATAGATTCCAAAAATTCATAAAATCTTATAACACATCTTATGATAAAATGACCATATAGCCCCGTTATTAACAAGTCGGCCATTTATTAATTAATGCAAAGTTATTCTTAGCTTCTTTGTTGGAATCGCTATGTGTTCAGATTGAAGACGTCTCTATCTTTTTTTTAAAATGCAAACCATTTTATGGGCTCTATTGACTGCGACTAGAGATGAGCAAATTTAATATTTTAAAAATTCCATCACACTTCGTTTGTGGTTAAAGCAGAATTGCGTTATGGATTCCGTTACCACGGACCAAACTCAATTCTATGGCGGAATGCATAATGGAATGCCTTTAAAAGCATTCCGTTATCCATTCCGTCATAATAGAAGTCTATGGGCTGCAAAACGGATTCGTCCCGTTTCCGTTATGCAGGGGAGTCCTCTCCGGACAGATCCGTTTTGCAGGCCATAGACTTCTATTCCGACGGAATGAATAACGCATTCCATCATAGAATTGCGTTATAGGTCCGTGGTAACGGAATCCATAACGCAATTCTGCTTTTACCACCAAACAAAGTGTGAACAAATTTCATAACACGAAATTCGCTCATCTCTTAACTGCGACCAAAAATCCTTTATACTGTCAATTATTTTAATCTGTCGGTAGATTGCGAAAGGTAACGATTATATTTGAGGAATAAAAATATCATTCTATTTGAGTATGGTTCTAATTATACTTCATGACAGGTCAGACAATGAGACAAAAAAACAGCAATTATTTACCGGCACCGCAGAGCATCGCACTTAAAGGAGGGCTAGCCATTCACTAGAAATGCACTGTTAATTGGGTAAACAATGTTTTTATTTCATTGTATGTAAGTCCAATACCAGAAAGAAAAACTAATTTAAGTTTCTTTTAAAGGAGCCAGAGAACATTAGCGAAAATTAATTGAAGCGCATTGAAATTGCAGTGTCCATAAACAGAGGCTATTATCTCTTAACGAAAAGGGTGCTGTAGCTTAAGGATGTTTTATCTGTTGTTTATTGTGCTATTATAATGTGGCAATTTACCAGCATGGAGCAAATAGGTGCCATATGGAATTATATATTTTCTCAATTTATATTTCAATATCTATCTGCATATAAATGATGTACAAATCGGAGAAATAACCCTTGCACTGAAATCATTTTTTTTCCCAGAAATAAAATTACTTTTTTTCATATTAAGCCTCCTATTCTGTTCTGCATCATTTATTTGTACAAACTAAAATCTACTGCAGGATTTCCAGGGTGTTAATAATGATAATAAATGTGACAAACTGGATCATTCCCAAAAGTGTAGAAAATAAGGGGTTACCAGATGTTTGACTTCAGTCGGTGAGTTTCTTCTCCGAGGGGAAAAGATCAATTATAAGACTTAAGTTAACTAGAAACTGGTTAATATAATGATAGTATGGTATATGCTACTGTTACTACTTGTTTAAAGGGGTTGTGCAACAATTTCTTTCTTTTTTTTTGGCAAACCCTTGCACTTGGCTGGCCAAGCTTACATATTGGCTTTCCAGCATCTAGCTCCCCACTTCCTGGACTGCGATGCTCCACTGAGTTCCCTCACTAAAAACTTGCGGTTTGATGCCTCCTGCAGCCAATCACAGGTCACGTGACCCCTTGCATCATTTAACCATTTGTCATGACATAAGGGGAGTCGGTCCCTGCCGTGCCAAGATATTGGCTGCAGGAGGCGTCAAGGAGGCACTGGCCTGGAAAAGAAGCAGCGGGGAGCCAGCCCCAGGAAGCAGGTAAGTAAACTTTCCTTTACAGGTCCACCAAGTAGGGGGGTTTCCAAACCCTCCCCCATTCTTGCACAACCCCTTTAAAGGGGTTTTCTGAATGTTTTATACCGATAACCTATCTTCAGGATGGTGATTAATACCCGATTGGTTGAGGTCCGACTCTGGGGACCTCTGCCAATCAGATCCTCACAGCTTACCCTAGGTCAGTGACATCATGTTCATTGGTCACGTGGCCTATTCAAGTAACTGGGTCCGAGTTGCTATACCAAGCATCAAAGCGGCCTCCCTAAACAGCTAATCAGTGGGGGTGCTGGGTATTGGATCATCACCAATCATATACTGAGGACCTATCCTGAGGACAGGTCATCAGTATACAACACTCAGAAAACCCTTTAAGTTCTGGTGTATATGACCTAAGAGCTGTGGCACCCATAGAATTATATAGGGTGTTTCTGTACCTTTGTAGGTCTCCAATTTCATATAGAGTTAAATTAGGGTTTTCCATAAGGAATGCAATGAAAAAACTCGTCAGCATGGCATGCCCCATCAGATGCAAAACTGTTGTTTATTCACCAAGATAGCGTGATGTTTTGACCAGAGTTAGTCTTTTTCAAGAAAAAGTGACGCACGTGACTCCATCCATGTGGAAGTTGACAGACGGGACCAAAAGGCTGCAGAAGAGAATCAGGGAGTTGGAACACAGCTAGGGGGAGCAGGTGATTTCTCCACAGGTGATCCAGGCTGGGTGCAAATTTAAAAAAATCCTGGACAACCCTAAACCTCATAATATATTGGCCCATCATCTGATATTTCTTAGGAAAAAGAAGCATAATACGAATTGAAGGTCTACAAAGTTCTTGGCTGGCATCAAGCATAGCAACCAGATACCAAAGTATGACATGTGGAAGAGCTAGTTGTAACTTACTAATTGTATTATGGAGTTTTCCAGACATTTTTCTTATCTACTAATGCACTTAATTAACTAATTGTGATGGTAAATGAGTAATGAATGCTGAATTTCCCTGTTCGCAAAAGTAAAAGGAAGTCTTTATCTTATCTGTTATAGAACTGAATGAATGTCTCCTGGACTATCCAATTATAGAAGAACTTGTAGTGGAGGGGATTACTTTGGTGCAATTATGTTGGGTGGGGTGGTGGCAAGGAATGTGATAATGTGTTTAGAACTTTGTGTGGAGTGCTGGCTAAGTATGTGTTGGGATGGCCACCATTAAGTCCACACTAATTGCAAATGGTCTTACTTTGTTAGTTTATAGGAAGGGTCTTCGTAGTCTTGACTGCTCCTGTGCGGATCACTCTCACTGGCACCATTTGGTAGAGGGCCTCTTGGGTTAATTGATGGTTTGAAGTTCTCAGTAGCTTATTTACTTAAAGATATTCATGTCTGGATACAAAGAGAATTGGATAAACTGGTTTGGCACAATCAGTGCATTGCATGATCACGTGGTTGCCCTATAACCGCCAACAAGCAATTTTTGTAAATACATGGACTATTACTCATAGGGAGGGGATGGTAAGTGAAGAAATACAAGATGTGTACCTGCCGAGGATTGGAATGTTAAATAAAACTCAATCCTTTGGGATGGTGTAATCACTTAATAGGGTATCAATGTAATAGTACAGCAAGTGCAAGACTTTGGTTGGAGGACGACTTGAGTCTTGAGTCAATATTGTGAAGAAACCTAAAAAAACAACACACTTGTTGAAAATCTGTAAATACCCCTCAGTGAATTTGTTCATACACAATTGTCATAAACGATTAGGTAAGACCAACAACAGACATTAGAATATGGTGGTATGATGCGTTCCCTGCTTCATTAATCTTTAGACCAATTATAATGCAGTTAAAAAAAATATATTACATGATGTCCTATTAGTGTTTCCCTAAAGGGGTTATTCCATTAGGACACTCCTGTCCATGTGCTTACTAGGCTATATGGATGGCATAGAGGGGGTCCTCCGTTAGGTCCCCCTCTATTAGCCAGAGTGAGAGCTGCCATTTGTATCACATGGACAGCCGTTCTTCTAAATAGTATCTATATAATATTGCACTAGGCAACCCTCGTCTTCGGCCCCTGGTTTTTAAAAAATCAGTGGCTCTGAGATTAAAGGGGTGGCCAATGATGAGTCAGCCCATTTAATGATATCTGTTTCTAAAAAAAGCTGGTTAACATGCTTCTTTTACAGTTCTCACAGAGCTTTCCTAAAGTCCAGAAAAAGAGATTTGCATGGTTGCAAGATTTACTATTCAGGAGATTAGGAAAGGGTTTTAGAAGTCACATAACCCTTTCCACTTGTTACAGCCTTTGGAAACCAGTCATAAAAAAATAATAATTAGACATGACTACAATTATTATATTTCATCCTGTATCTGTTTGCATTTGTTGATCTTAAACCAAAAACTGTCATCTATAAGCATACTTGTATTCAAAAACTTTTATATTGAGACCTCTGGATGATGGAGACTCTAATCTAGCCCAAGGTTGCCTAGTAAAGCTGACCAATTACATCAGGTTAAAGTCACCCGGGTCTGCCGAATTCGAAATAGCCCCATGATCTAGTCCAGGATGGCCAACCTGCGGCTCTCAAGCTGTTGTAAAACTACAACTCCCACCATGCCCTGCTGTAGGCTCATAGCTGTAGGCAGTGTGGGTTTGCTGGGTGTTGTAGATTTTGCAACATCTGCAGAGCCTCAGGTTGGCCATCCCTGATCTAGTCTATATAGGTGCAGTGTGGTGGCAGATTTAGGAAAGAAGGAGAAGAAGGATCGAACATGTTGAATGTTAACAATTTCAATCCATTGTTTCTCTTGAAGACTCATTAAGCTCTAGTGTATTCCTAATTGGAAAAAAAAAACATGTGAGCAGCTTAAGCCTTCATGTTTACGTAGGGTTGAATGTTGATTTAGGTTACTTGCATCATCCATGGCAAAAATGTAACCCACCTTAGAGTACAAGAAGAAAAGAAATGAGCTGTGACCAGTACTAAGCAGACCCTATAACTAGAACCTACTCTTCTTCATGTGTCAGTTGAGGCACGGTGTCCTCTCAGGCTACAAACCCAATTAAAGATCTGACATGTTGAATTTTAATAATCATAGTCCATTGTTCCTCTCGAAGACCCACCAAGCTGTAGCTTATTACTCATTGGAAAAAGCCTGTGGCCATTAGTGATGAGCGGCAGGGGTCATATTCGAATTCGCGATATTTCGCAAATATTTTGTAGAAAATTTGGCGAATATTCGCGAATTTGAACATTCGTTATATTCTACGATTTTTTTTACTCGAAAAATTGACAAGGTATTGATCGCGTAATATGCAAATTTTCATAATGCGAATTTTCCAATTGCCGAGAAAAAACATGATTCCTACCTGCTTCTTGCTTGTGGGCCAATGAGTCATAGCACTAAATCGAATATATTTGTTTTTTCAAATATTCGTAATATTCTAAAACAAGAATATATAGCAATACAGCAAATATTCGAAAAAAAAACTAATGTAGAGCAATTTAGCTAATATAGTGCTATAATCTTTTTTTTAATAGTTGTAATTTTTTTCCAATCTGAACTTCAGATGAGAAAAAAATTACAACTATTAGTCAAAGAAGATTATAGCACTATATTAGCTAAATTGCTCTACATTAGTTTTTTTTGAATATTCGCTATATTGCTATATATTCTTGTTTTAGAATATTACGAATATTCGAAAAAACTAATCTATTCGATATAGTGCTATATATTAGTTTTTTAGAATATTCATTATTTTTCCCCATTTAAAGTCATGATTCCTCCCTGCTTCTTGCTTGTGGGCCAATGAGTCATTGGCCCACAAGCAAGAAGAAGTAAGGAATCATGTTTTTACTCGGCAATTGAAAAATTTGCGATAAAAATTTGCATTACGAAAATTCGCAATAAAAAACATGATTCCTCCCTGCTTCTTGCTTGTGGGCCAATGAGTCATTGGCCCACAAGCAAGAAGAAGGGAGGAATCATGTTTTTACTCGGCAATTGAAAAATTTGCATTATGAAAATTTGCAATAAAAAATCGCGAATATTCAAAATTACGTATATATCACACTATATTCTAAATATTCAAGAATTTTCGAATTACCTATATTCGTGATAAAAATTCAAAATTCGAATATTCGTGATCAACACTAGTGGCCATCTCAAGTATTCAAATTTACAGAGGGTAGAATGTTGATATAGGTCACTTGCATCATCTGTAACAAAAATGTAGCCCACGTTGGATGAGAAGAACTGAAATTTGCTGTAACCAACACTTAGCAGACCCTATTACTTACTTTACTTCATGGTACCCTCACTAAGGCTACAAACCTAATTCTAGATCCATAATAATGTAAGAATTGATGCTGTCTCCTGACCGAACACCACTCATGGAGATGGGAGTAGGTCATTAGCACTTAATGTATATGCTCTAGTCATAGTTTCTTTGTCTTTAGCACCTGTATAATCAAGCAGTTGTACTGGGCAAATATAATGGCTATCTATCAAAACACATGGGTGGGAAAAGGGACAGTTCTACTGTAAATCAGCATAACTGGGGGGAGGAGGACCAGTAGTGGCCTGTACACATTTACAGCATCTGATTACAAAATGGTTGGTGGCTTAAGCAATTGTTTGAGGCCCATTCCACAAACCTCTTGTTTACTGGTAACAGTTTGAGATGTGGACACTGTTACTTTAGCTGTTAATGGCTCTAAACATTAAGGCTAACAGATTAGGCCTTGCTAAACATTAAGAAAATTGTCCCAAACAGAGATAGGAGGGAATCCGTATTTCATTTGCATAAAGCCAATTGTCTACTGACAATACCTTTTGGGCAGTCTAAATCACTGGATATTGTGTGGAGGCTATTCAGTTTTCCAGAGGGCTCTCACATTATGCAAAATGAGACAAAAAGGCAGAAAAGGATAAACGGATACTTTTAATGCGTATGGTAATTAGATATATATTGAAAGTTAATTAGATGAAGTCTGAGTTTTATTATAAAAGAATAATATCCATCACTAGTGTAGATGCTAAAGGCTGGGATTGACACTTAAAGGGCTTTTCCAGCTTTGTGCACTTTAGTAAATTTCAACCCTATCCTGCTGTACCTGTTGCTAAAAACCATACTCCATGAACCAACAATCAGCCACCTGTACACACCATACAGAGTCCACGCTGGGAGCTTCAACTCTCCCTGGTGAAAGATGGCAAAAACCATACTCACCTGTTCTCCGCTGCTCCATTCCGGCTTCCTAGGTCCCTGATTCCCTTCTGTGGTCTTCCGATTCCCATCCGGTAAACTTGGGGTCATGAGCTGCCGCAGTCAATGACTGGCTGCAGTGTTGGCATATTCCTAAGTAACCCTATGTGACCCAGCAGTGAGATGCTGCTTGAGGACACATCACCCTTGACACTAGTCATTGGCTCCATGACACAAGTAGCCACATTTATCCAGAGAAATTTACAGGACAGGGGGGCAGAAGAGAAGACCACAGAAGAGAGCCAGGAAGCCAAAATAGAATGGGTGAGAACAGGCGAGTATGATTTTTTTTTTTCAACAGGTATAACTGGATGGGCTTGTGATTAACAAAAAAACTGCAAAAAGCTGGACAACCCCATTAAAGTTGTACACTGTAGTCTACCATGACTAATGAGAACACTGGAATAATGGTAATTATGAAACAATTCAGTTATTTTTGAGTAATAGTCATTGTTGTGTCACATATATTCTCATAATTTGGCCATCTGCTATGTCACTTTGCTTTGGTTGCAAATTTGGAATACATTTTGTTAATTTTTGCATTCCATTTGTCAGATTTTTCTGTCCAAATGGCATCATCTCATTCAATCAGTCAAAAAACAGAAGAATGCCCAAGATGCTCCAATTGGCCTGAAAATTAATGTTTGATATTCTGAGGTCTCATGGGAGTCATTTTTCACCTCTTGTTTCTCACTTAAAAAATAAAATAAAAATATTAATATTTTTCTTTTTTTTTTGCCAAAATTTGTTCCAAATCAAATTTCCTAAATTTCAGTTTCCGATACACCTTGAATTATTACAATATTCAGGTCAAATCTGATTAGTTTAGAATTGATTCACCCATCTCTAATCCCCACCCAACATTTCCTAGCAACCATCCCTAGAATACAGAGCGCATATTTGATGTGGGTTTTTCATGGACCCATTAATTTGAGTCTTGCATCAAAATCAGACCAAAATAGTGCATGCTATGATTTCTCTGCACAGACCAATGATCTGTGAATAAAATTGGATATGTGAGTTGGGCCATTGACTTTAACGTGTCAGAGTTTAATTTGTGTGCTGTCCTTTGAACAGCACACGGACATGAAAATTGGTTGCCCGAATGAGCCCTAACATTTTGTAGATTTCACATTAAAAATACTCAGGCCGGGAGACAAAAATACTTTTAATGGATATTTGACCTAGAAAAATGGTCTTCTATAGCTCCCCAGATGTACTTCATAAACCCCATGATTGGTGATATAAAGCAGGATGGAATGCATTGTATTTTTTATAGTTTCAACCCACTCCCAATTACTGATTATGGGGCACATATTGAATATTGAAAGGAATTAAGAAGGTTGTCTCATCGGGTCAACCTCAGTCTATTTATTATACAGGGAGTGCAGAATTATTAGGCAAGTTGTATTTTTGAGGATTAATTTTATTATTGAACAACAACCATGTTCTCAATGAACCCAAAAAACTCATTAATATCAAAGCTGAATATTTTTGGAAGTAGTTTTTAGTTTGTTTTTAGTTTTAGCTATTTTAGGGGGATATCTGTGTGTGCAGGTGACTATTACTGTGCATAATTATTAGGCAACTTAACAAAAAAACAAATATATACCCATTTCAATTATTTATTTTTACCAGTGAAACCAATATAACATGTCAACATTCACAAATATACATTTCTGACATTCAAAAACAAAACAAAAACAAATCAGTGACCAATATAGCCACCTTTCTTTGCAAGGACACTCAAAAGCCTGCCATCCATGGATTCTGTCAGTGTTTTGATCTGTTCACCATCAACATTGCGTGCAGCAGCAACCACAGCCTCCCAGACACTGTTCAGAGAGGTGTACTGTTTTCCCTCCTTGTAAATCTCACATTTGATGATGGACCACAGGTTCTCAATGGGGTTCAGATCAGGTGAACAAGGAGGCCATGTCATTAGATTTTCTTCTTTTATACCCTTTCTTGCCAGCCACGCTGTGGAGTACTTGGACGCGTGTGATGGAGCATTGTCCTGCATGAAAATCATGTTTTTCTTGAAGGATGCAGACTTCTTCCTGTACCACTGCTTGAAGAAGGTGTTTTCCAGAAACTGGCAGTAGGACTGGGAGTTGAGCTTGACTCCATCCTCAACCCGAAAAGGCCCCACAAGCTCATCTTTGATGATACCAGCCCAAACCAGTACTCCACCTCCACCTTGCTGGCGTCTGAGTCGGACTGGAGCTCTCTGCCCTTTACCAATCCAGCCACGGGCCCATCCATCTGGCCCATCAAGACTCACTCTCATTTCATCAGTCCATAAAACCTTAGAAAAATCAGTCTTGAGATATTTCTTGGCCCAGTCTTGACGTTTCAGCTTGTGTGTCTTGTTCAGTGGTGGTCGTCTTTCAGCCTTTCTTACCTTGGCCATGTCTCTGAGTATTGCACACCTTGTGCTTTTGGGCACTCCAGTGATGTTGCAGCTCTGAAATATGGCCAAACTGGTGGCAAGTGGCATCTTGGCAGCTGCACGCTTGACTTTTCTCAGTTCATGGGCAGTTATTTTGTGCCTTGGTTTTTCCACACGCTTCTTGCGACCCTGTTGACTATTTTGAATGAAACGCTTGATTGTTCGATGATCACGCTTCAGAAGCTTTGCAATTTTAAGAGTGCTGCATTCCTCTGCAAGATATCTCACTATTTTTGACTTTTCTGAGCCTGTCAAGTCCTTCTTTTGACCCATTTTGCCAAAGGAAAGGTAGTTGCCTAATAATTATGCACACCTGATATAGGGTGTTGATGTCATTAGACCACACCCCTTCTCATTACAGAGATGCACATCACCTAATATGCTTAATTGGTAGTGGGCTTTCGAGCCTATACAGCTTGGAGTAAGACAACATGCATAAAGAGGATGATGTGGTCAAAATATTCATTTGCCTAATAATTCTGCACTCCCTGTATTAAGGCATTAGGACTTTTCATAGGGAACTCTGCCCCCTGCCCCCCCTACATAGGATTCCCTTTTATTAAGGTGTCCATACCCAGTCAATAGCTGTCGGCCAACAGCCATCTTTCCCCATTCCCACATACATGTATCTCATACACATTAGATTTTTGGCTGAATCCACCATTCTTGGCCAGCTCAGCTGACTATACACCTGCATGCACTAATATGTATGGGGGCCTTTAGATAGAGAGGAGAGCTGCTGCAAAAGAATGCTCTTGTCCTGGAGGGCTCATTGTAACCATATATCACATTATTGCTTGGTTCTCCATTAATTTTAGGATAAATGTGGGTGTTACAGTCTACTAGGACATTTAAACTGTAGTGTGCGGTCTACTGCATTCTCTAGTAGCACCAGATGACTTTACTGCTGAGGCTCTTGGGGTTCTTCCTTCCAGCCAGTGACTCAACAGTCTCATCCTTTGCTCTCTATGGACCAAAGAAGACCCAAGAAGGAGATCCTGCTGACCAGGCAATGGGAGTCACAACATAAAGGGGATCAAGCAGGAATTTAAATAATGGGCCAAAGGAAAACACAAAAGCAACTTGCATTTTTTGTTATATTTGAATTTCTACTCCATATAAAAAATGAGAAACTAGTTTGTTTGGGATCTCAAAGGTGGTATGCTTGTTAAAGTAATGATTTTGGGCCAATTATCGGAAGCAAGCATTCATAGGAATGCTCATTCCTAATAATTGGCCCATATAGTTGGGCAGCTGATCCACCTACATTCATTTTGCATCGTCCTGTGAAAACGAACTCCGATGGAGGTGTTATCATCCATCGGTGCTCACAGTGCCCAAACATCAGGCAGTGTAATAAGACCTTAAAGAGGATGTGTCATCAGAAAGGGACCTATGGTTTAAATCACATTTTTATGTTAAACATATATATATATATATATATTTTTTTTTTTTGTGTTTGTTTGTTTTTTAATTTTCCCTGCCATCATCTATATTAAAACATGTATATAATCCTGCAATTTTCAGACTGGCCACTATGCCTAAAATATGTTAACACTTCCTGTCTTTTGAGAGCAGCTCCATCGGCCATAGACACAATGGACAGGAGCTGACCCCATTGACTTTTATGGGAGAGTTTTCTAGGCATGCTCTATTAGCTGTGCAGAGGTCAAGAAGGAGCAGTTAAGCTGTGATATCATCTATTGTGAATGGTGTGTCCTGTGTTATCTATACTGAGGTGTTACTTGTAATTGTAATTCTGTTTGGTTGCGATGTTTGTACAGAACAGGAAATCATAATCTGTTATTAGTCCTAGTGTCAGTGTGAAAATTGCAGTATTATATACATTTTTTAAAATATAGATACATTTTTAAAATGAAAAAAATATGCTTTACATAAAAAACGAGTTTAAACAATAAGTCATTTTTTGATGACACATTCTCTTTAAGACTACTACAATTTAGCCCCTTCTCTACTTTTGCTTCTCAATTATTTGAAATTATCAACCGTGTATTAGTGCAGTGCCTCTCCACTAGGGGCGCTGTTTCATTGGAGCCTGAGCTTATAGGGAGAGAGTCAGTTTCGAAAAGCTTGATCATGAATTCTTTCTCTACTTTCTACGACATCTCTTTTCTGAAGCAAGATTGAGGAATTTTTTGGAGACATTTTAAAAACAACAACATTGATAAATCTGCTTTCAATTAACTTGGCAGGCTAGCCGTGCACAATTTCCTATTCACTTTTCCAGATTGGAGAGGTGGAAAAATACTGCACCGATAAGAACAAAAATTAGCAAAGCCCCTAGCAGGATATTGTAAAATTCTACCCATATAATTGATGGACGGGCGCAGCACTCAGACCCCCACCCATCAAAACTTTTGGTATGTCCCTATGACATATGAATAGTTTTCCCAAAACTCTGTGACCCTTTAACACTTCAGGTACCTGGAAAAAAAAAAGCAAAAGGGAATTGCAAAGAAAAGGTTTGGAATATGGAACATAATTTGGTCAAATCCACAATATTTCCCAATGTTTCTATTTACGATAATTTCCTGCATAATCTAATCTATTGGTAAATAAAAATAATAATCCTAATGATAATAAAAGATAACAAGTTTTCTAAAATCTCTTGATATTTGTACAGCAAATCTCCATCATCCAATATTAGTGTAATCATTGCTGAGTTATGTCACACGAGAGATCATTACATCTGCTCACCACTCTGGTAATTCTATGCGAAGCATATGTGATTTTGGCATCCGAGAAGATAGTTTTCGACATCTCATTATTAAGGTACTGGTTTTAAGCCGTCCTTTTGAATTCTACAGTCTTTTTAATAGGATAACATTAGCTTAAGCGTTTAAACCCTGGATCATATAATTGGTGGGTCCTGTGGGTTCTGGACAGTGCAGTCAACTGGAAAACATGAAACAGTCCTAACATCTTCCCATGGTCTTCAGGAAGATCAATCATCGAAAAAAGAGGATAACGTCAGGGAATGTTTTATAGTACAAATCGGAATTATATAGTAAAATCCCAATGATTTTTTTACTATTAGGAAAAACCTGTCACAGTGAAAATACAGAGCAATCTGCGGGCATCATGTTATGGAGCAGGAGGAGCTGAGCAGATTGATAGATAGGTTGTGGCAAAAGATTCAGTCTAAGTTCTATTTGATGTATTTAAACCTCTGTTCTTTTTGGTCTTAGGAGTCCAGTGGGCAGTCCTACTCAGTGATTGGCAGTCTTCCCTGTATGACTGTGCAGTCAATCACTGAGCAGGACTGTCCACTGAGTTTATCAAAACTCAGTGAGCCTTTAAGAAATTGGGGGTATATGAAGATATTCTAGGGTCCCCTAGATATCTATGGTGGCCTTATTATGGCTATAGTTATGTGCATATGTAATATAGTATAGGTCGTACCTTAAGCTGACCATACACATTCAATAGCTGTTGACCGAACTATGGCTATATCTCCCGACTCCCTCCTGGATTCCCCACACATCTCCATCGCTGAGCCAAACGTGTATTCTATGAGAAGATTGGAGAAAGACACTGCCAGAAACCTCTGGTGGTGGCAACCCCTCGGAAGAACAAAAGGATCGGGTGTAAAATATTAATTTCCCCCAATCCTTATCTCCCTCAACATCAACTTTGGGGGAGTATCGGGAGCTCCCCACACACTTTAGTGCGTCAGCTGAACCCACCATTTACGGTGAGTTCAGATGACAAAAGACTAATGTGTATGGTTAGCTTAAAGGGGCTATCTGACCCCTGAAATGCCCCAGCCCCTCACAGACAATGTACTTACCCCGCTCCCCGTCACCCGCGTCACTTCTGAAGGTCGCACAGCCACAGCTGCATCTCCCTGTCGCACGGATGAAAACATCCGGCATCGGGGGGGGCAAACAATGGCAGGCGGTGATGGGGACGAGTCTCCCTACCGTCACCCGCGATGCTAGGGAGGCTCATTCCCGTCACCGCCTGCCATTGGCTGCCCCCCCAGCGTCGGATGTTTTCATCCGCTTGACAGCAAGATGCAGCGGAGGCCGTGCGGGCTTCAGAAGTGTTGCGGGTGCCGGGGAGTTAAAAAAAAGGACAAAATACTGCTACATGTAGCGATAAATTCTCCAACCAAATGCTAGTATTCTCAATGGACACCCATTAGTGTATGGGATCTGTCAGGCCCTGGCATTGTCCAGTATATGTTGGATCTGCAGTTTCCAGTATTCTGTTCCTATGCTGAATGGAATACCGGAATTGTGTTATAAGTGTACGTTTAGCTAGTGGAGGCAGACCAAACAACTGGTATGGGGACCGGGGAAAGGGGTCCTGACACTGAACTTTTTTTTCCGATGTGAAAACACTGCATTTTCATGCACTTACCACTAGGGAAAGCTTAGTGCAGACAGATGATTACAGCTTCCATCTCAGTCAATCGTAACTGCATAAATTCCTATTCACTGAGCTCCCCCTAGTGGTGGCTGCAGGCAGACAGCTTTGTAATAGATGGGTAGCAGGATATTTATCAATGTACTTATGCCAGCTGTCTGGCCTAAATACATGGAGAAATATGGTGTCCAAAACGAGTGTCATATTTATGAAGTAGCTGTTCTACTTTACTGACATCAGAGGTCAGATGAAGGGGGTGAGGGCAAGGGTGACTCTTTTCATGAATTTTTTTTTCAATTCAAACTTTGTCCACGTTTTTATCAGAAATCAGAATTCTGCATGGCCTAGGAAACTGGGTGGGTCAAGACTAAGGGCTGTATTACACCAACAGATTATCTGACAGATTTTCTGCCCAATCATTGGTCAGATGGCCGTTTACGCAAACAGATCTTTTGTTATACACATCAACTATTGGTCTGATTGGACAGAAATTGGTCAAATAATCTATTGGTGTAATGCAGCCCTAAATTTTGCTATGGGACCCTATGAGATTAGTCTATGCCACTGTACATAGTCTTTATGTACATTTATGGAAAAAAAATGGTAACATAAGAATTGTCTGCTCTATTATTCTCATGTTTCGTTATTTTAAGCCTCTACTAAAATACGCCATCCTTCATAAAAGATTTTTTTTTTTTTACATATATAAATGATAGAATTCATTTAAAAGAGAAAGGCGCTGAGGACACAATAGCTGGCAGGCTGCTGATATTTGCTAATTTTCACTTGCTGTCCCACTAATCAACTTTAACCATGCAAAAAGATTTGCAGCTCATTCAAGAAAGCCTTGTTCAAATGCATTAGAATTGGAAATGTATCCGGGAAATAAGAAGAAAGGGATGTTCGCTAGACACAGGGGCCTCATGCTGCTATGAAACAATACAATAGTCTAATTTTCTGAGTTTTAGGACAAACTGCTATGCGGATAATGTGAATGTGAGAAGTGAACTAAATGTAGCTGTTATAAATTGTAGAATGGAATCTTTTGAATTCTTTTCAAGAGATCCAGGGGGTTATTTATTATGTTTGCAAAGCATAAAATCTTCACAAACTCACAGACGCTTTTCTACATGGAAGAATATGGTGTATTAATTGGCTAATTTAGGCTACTTTCACACTTGCGCTTGTAATTCCGGTATTGAGATCTGATCTCAATATCGGAATTAAACGGATGCGTTTTGATTTTGCACATCAGGATGCATCCGTTCCGTTAGGATGCGGTTGTGTGAAATCAAATCGGGGAAAAAAAACGGATCCGTCACTAAATAGATTGAAAGTCAATGGGTGACGAATCAATTTTTTCAGGCTCCTAAAAAAACGGATCCGTCACCATTGACTTACATTGTTTTCAGTGCAGTATCCGTTTTTTCCCGTTTTTATGACCAGACACAAAACCGCAGCTGACGGAATGGAAGACATCCTGATGCATCCCAAACGGATCTCTTTTCATTCAGAGGGCATGGGGACAAAACATAACCGTTTTTTTTTTTTTTCCCGGTATTGAGATCTTCTGCAGGATCTCAATACAGGAAAAACACAATTCAAGTGTGAAAGTAGCCTTAGTATGCATGAAAAGTAACATAAGTAAATATTACTTTCTTTCTCCATGTGTGTAATGGTCATGGCTTTATACATGGCATATACAGTAATGGGAACTCTCATGTACACTAAAGACTTCTGTCGTAACTATTCAATAAATGGGTTGTCCCATGAAAAATATTAAGCTTTTTTCAAACCAGCACTTCGATCTGAATACTTTGGTAAATGCATGTATTTAAAAGTTTCATATAGACACAGATTTATTCAATACATAAATGTATCTGTATAGCACCAACTACAGTTTTTTTATTTTCCTTATTTCTCTGTCCACCTAAGTTAACATTGCTGAGGAGGTCGCACATGCTCAGTTCCATCCTTCAACTGCCACAAGCTATATCTACTGTTAGAAGCTGTGACAGGACACACTCTTTCACCCTGGGTTCACAGCTGAGCGTTCGCGATGGAGCGCTCTGTATGCGCGATTGTACGGGCGTTTGCAATCGCGCATACAGAGACAAGCGAACGCCTATTGTCGCGCATTCCCGGAAGTCTATGTACGGGAACGCGTGACAAGACGCCCCAAAGAAGCTCATGTACTTCTTGGGGCGTCGGGCGTTTTACAGCACGATCGTTTGCGCTGTAAAACGCCCAGGTGAGAACCATTCCCATAGGGAAGCATTGGTTTCTCCTTGTTGAGCGTTTTACAGCGCGTAGGAACGCGCTGTAAAACGCTCAGGTGTGAACCCAGCCTCAGTTGCCAGCCTGAAATAAGTCTAACAGAGCAATTAGGGCAATGAATGAGGAGACCTCTGGATCTATATGAGGTACAGGGCTGGTTCTAGCTTTGTTAGAAAGAAATTGTCATGTACTATATTATGTCTCATGTTATTTTTTACGTTAATCATGGGAAAACCCAGGGACATATCTGCCATGAGGAGAGATGAGCATTTCACCTCAGGCAGCGAACGACCTTCCTCTGAGGGGGTGTCAAATTACTGCAGGGCACAGGAGCCTATAGCTTCCACCCCTGCTGTTTAGCCTCATAGACCAGAGGCCACTAGGCCTGAAGCCTAAGAGGCAGTGGTATGGTGCAGGAGGTCACAATGACAGCTATGACCTCCTGTGCTGGGTCAGTTCTGATGTGGGCATTCAAAATAACTCTATTGCACTGCCTGTGACCCAACGCAGGTGGTCGTGGTGATGTCATCACGATGGCTTGCGCCAGGACGAAGCAACTCAGGCCACAGGCTGGAAGAGGCCTGTGGCCTGCATCTCAGACAGCTGTGAGGAATAGGAGTCAGGTCAGTATATATAGGCACTACTTCAGGACATTGATACATACTGGAGCATTACAGGATGGGCATTATAATACAAGGGGGACTCTATGGGGGCAGTAACACAGACCAGAGCACTGCAGGATGGACATTATAATACATGAGGCACTACAAGAGGTATTAATACAGGCCAAGGCACCACAGGGGTCATTATTTTATAGGGGCATTACAGAGAGGGACATTATAACAATGAGGACTCTGCAAGGGGGCATTATAATACATGGGGCTCTACAGGGCTCCATACCACTGCAGGTGAGGTTAACTGCAGGACAGTGTTATAACTACAGGGGACATTATAAATTCAGAGGACATTGCAGATGGAATTATAACTACAAAAGGCACTGCCAGGGGAATTATAAATACTGGGGGTACTACTGGAGTTTTATAAATACTGGGCTTACTAGAATGGGCATTATAACAATTAGAGCTACTACAGGGAGCATTATAAATAACGGGGCCACTATAGGGGGCATTATAACTACTGAAGACACTATAGGGGCCTTATTATTACTGTGGGCTTTATTGGGATGCCTAATAGATCAGCCTTATTACAACTAGGGGCTATAAATGGGTGCTTTATAGAGGGGCCTTATTTCTACTGGTGGTATTATTACTACTGAGAGTACCGTGGGGGCATTATTTTTATTGGGCACAATATAGGTGGCATTGCTACTAATTGGGGCACTCTTGGGAAGCATTATAACAAGGGGGGTACTGTAGGGGGCTTTATTACTATTGAGGGTAGTCTGGAAGTACTATTACTATCGGAAGGACTATCTGTATGGCACTATGTGTTATGAACCAGCGGGTGTGAACCCACTGGGCCACGTGTCCTCCCTCCTCTAGGGGCATTGTCTAAGTAAACCCCTGGATCTTCACAATACCCCTGATGGTGGGGACAGACTTTTCCGAGGGGAACACCAGGTCGCTACCTCATGAGGAGGATAGGTGTAAGAAACAGTCATGTAATGTCTCTAAGTTTCATTATCCTGGTAAACTGTGTTAAAATGTAATGTATAATGCTATTTCAGTAATACAGATAAATGTAAATGCCTGCAGTGTTCGTTTGGTCAGTAGATGGCAGCATAGGACCAATTTGCATTGAAGTTTACCATAGAGAAAATGTATTAATGTGATACTGGCTCTTTAAGGCAGCAGTTAAGTGTTGAAGTGACACGCCCCTTATGATGTCAGCCTGCCTCAGTGTGAGCAGGAAGAAAGAGGAAGAGAGACTGGAACTATAACGGCTGCCATCTTGGCAAGAAAGAAAACAAGTTCTGTGCTGTGTAAGACGTGTGTGGAGATACTAAAGGACGTTCCTGTGCAGCCAACCTGTGTGAACTTCAGTCTAGAGACGGATGGAGTATAAAGAGACCGTGCATTTAGTGAAGCCAAGTTAAAAGGACTGTGTGCAGCAACTAACCTGTGGAGCCGACATTGGGCTGAGTGGATTGCTCCAAACAGTAAAGAGACTCACAGTGCTATCGAGGTACCGGACAGTAACTGTAAAATTCTGGATTATATTCATCTGGTTTTCCGGCCTGCTGAGGAGGACTTCTTTGTTGCGGATCCTGCGCTGGTTAAAGGAAAAGGACGACATCGGGCCCCACCGTGCACTTCCACAAACTGTAAGAGGTCCACTTGGACCACTGGGATAAGGGGGGTGCGCACCCGCTTGAAAGTTAGGGTCAGTTAGGGATAGTTCCTGGGACTGTTATTTCTTAGTGTCTGCACTGCGAATACGGACACAGCAAAGGTGAAAATTGTTGCAGTATCTGACTTGTATTGTTTATACTGTTTTGAATATTTTGCTTGTCTTTATCTCTGTAACTTCACTGTTAACCTGCTTTTATTAATTTATAGTAAATGCAATTTTCTTAATCTTGACCTCTGCGTACGCACTCTTTTCTGGTTGCGGAGTCAAACCACCTGCCTTGCTCTCGGTTCACATAGGCACACGAGACAGCTGGTTCAGGCAGACCAGGATGTACCTGAGATAGGTACCAGAGGTGCAGGACTGAAGGATGAGACAGAGGCGTAGTGAGACAGGCAAAAGGTCAGTACAGGCGGCACAGGTCAGGCAATCCGGTTTGGTAACAGGAGAGTCAAGGCAAACAGGCAGGGATCTAACAGGTAGCAGAGTCCAGGAATACAAATACGAGTCAGGAACACAGGCGAGAATCAGGAACCTTAGCAGGACAAAAGGACCTTGACACTGAGGCTTCTGGGAAGGGGGGGGGCTGAGCCACTTATATATGCGCAGGAGGGCTAGGATTGGTCAGCGAGGTCACATGACCTAACCCATAAAGCCCAGGAAGTGACGCGCACCGGCCCTTAAGGAAGTGCTGCCAAGGCTAAGAAGAAACTGTGGAGCGGATCCCAGAACAACAGCACCCACACAGACAGAGCCCAGGACTGCAGCAGTGAATGGGAAGCACCGGCCGCAGATCACCGCTGAACACGGCGCCTGGGACCGCGGCGGTAAGCAGCGGAACAGCGGCGCACCGCAGCCGCTGTTACAAGATATCTGTGTGCCAAACTCTGCAGAGGCAATACATGACTGAAAGAAGTTATCAAGGTGGTCTGGTCCAAATGGAGAAGATGAGGAAATAGAACATCTATATCAGAGGAGCTGTCACTACATGTAAGAGGTATGTAATATCCATCCAAATATGTCTTTAACAATAGGGCTGGAGGGGGGGTTGGACTAGGTGCAGCAATGGATAGCCCCCTTAAAGAAGTTGTCTAGCAAAAACTAGAAACAGCACCACTCCTTGTGCATGGTTTGTGTCTGGTCAGTGTGTCAATCAAACAGAACTGCAATGCCCAAGCCATCCTATGGACTCATGTGGTGCTGTTTATGGAAAAAAGAGCATATGCTTCTCCTGTACTGCAGTTCTGCCCCTTTCAAGTGAATAGGAAAAAGCTGCAATGCCAGACAAGCCATCGGCAAAAGTAGGGTAGTTTCTGGGGAAAAAAATGATGCTTTTTTAACCTCAAAAGCTCTTTTAGTACACATTAGTCACTGGGTTCTCTTTTTTTCTTTTGTGCAACGGCACCTTCACAAATATTAGGGGACTGTCATGTACGGGAGGAGTGTGTGCCACCCTGAGCTCCACCCCCATCTCTCTCCGTGCCTACTTGCATGGTCCGCCCTAGGCGACGGTGTACAACTTGACGGCGGTCCCTGATCTGAGTGCGTGCAGGGCCTTAAAGGTAAGAATACAATAAAGAAGAAAACAACAAACAAAGTCACAGGCAGGCACTGAGCGGTTAATCAAATATCAAAGTCAATACGAGCCAAGGTCAGGAGCCAGGAGGAACAACAATACAAAAGGGAAAAGCAAGATCAAGTCAGACTAGATGGGCCAAATCGGCAGACTAGATGGGCCAAATGGTTCTTATCTGCCGACACATTCTATGTTTCTAAGTCAAACTCACGCAGGGGTCAAAGCCAAGAGGTCACATCAAATGCATGAGGTAGCAAGAGCGAGGTCAAAATACGGAGCCAAGGTCAAAACATAACAAACACTAACAGACGATATGCTGGTGAATGAAATAGGACCAATCACAGGCAACCTGTGGCCAGCAGGCTGCCTGTTTAAATAGCCCTGGCTGGTGAGTCACATGACGTGGCCAGCGTCACGTGACTCACAGTACACAGCCCAACACAGCTGAGCACCGATCATCATTATCGGCGCTCAGCTCCTCTGCTGCTCGCCTGCTGCCATGGAGACGAGGATGCAGGCTGCGTTCTTGATCCTCTCCTTGCGCAGGGCGCCGGCGGCGCTGCGAAGGAAGCACGCGTCACCGGCCCCTTGTTACAGGGACAGATGGAAGAGACGGTGCCTGCACAGGGTTTAATTGTAGCTTGTTGCCATGAAGACACATAGTTATGCTTAGGTGCTGTATGTATTTTTAACCACGATTGTTTACAGGGTTGTTGTTTTTTATTTCCACTGCATTGAAGCAAAAAGGTCATAGCAGGATATGGAGCAGCAGAAAAAACCCATCTCATGCCATGTATATGTGATATCTGCTCTTAAGTGTTCAGTATTTAAGGCTCCCATGTAAATTATTAAGAAGACTCCTGTTTCATCGTCGTTGCCAGCTCTTGCAGCTCTTATTTAGTGGCACAGAGCAAACATAGCTTGAAGTGAGAGAGAAGCGCTAGCAGCTACGGTACAACATTAGCTGAATCCCTTCCCCCCGCTCTTGTCACTTTTTCTAATGGCCTTCAAGATATATTTTAAATGCAGATCATAAACGCCATATCCGCGCCACAGGCTGTTTAATTTAATGCGGAGAACATGGAGCAGGAGTGTTTCATGTGCACGCAGATCTCCTGCCTACAGAAAGCTTTTATAGGCATGCAGAATTGTGCAAAACACAAGCTGATTACGCTGTGGGGGCCATTCAATGCATATCCACTACATTGGAGATTTACATTACAGATGGGCACCATTGCCTATAATAGAATATTATGACATGACAAGGGTCTTTTAGGCTCATCAGCATGGTGCTTTTCTTGCAGGGTAATTACCATATCACAGCTTCAGTTATTGGACAAGTGGAGCTATGTCTACCGAAGGATAAAGGTGGCCATACACATTAGATAGAAGCTGGTTGATGGTCGGACAGCAGTTGAACAAACAAACATCTGGTGAACGATTGTTTCGAAGACATGGCCATACACATTTTAGTCCATATTGGCTATTACAGTTGTTCGAACTGGCCATACACTTTCAATGAAACTGGACAATGGATGAAAGACCTTTCTGGGAACGTTCTTTCAAAGGAACACGTGGTTTCCCAAATTGACTTGTGTTCACACCTGAGCGACAGGGCAGGCTGGGTCTTGCTCATCCGCATTAGACCAGCTGGTGCTGTGTTATCTGTTTCCCTGCATTGGTGTGGATATATGTTTGCCAGTTGGGAGGTCTTATATTAGGTAGAGTTTTCCCTCCTGTTCACATTTCAATCAAGTTTCAATAAAGATGTAGTTTTACTATTTCCTTTTACAACGTTCCTTTGGTCAGTAAATGATAATTGAAAAAGGTGGAACGTAAACCGCTATTTATTTGTCAGTGAACGTTCTTTCAAACTTGAATCTGACCATCGGATGAAAATATTGAACATGCCAAACTTCTTTTCAGACAATAATGGTCTTAAATTTCATCCTGACAAACCTTTATTTTGGTTAAAATAGTACATTTTGATCAACTTTAGACTAATGTGTATGTCTACCTTAATAAAGGCATTGCTGGTTGGAGGGCACAGTATCTCAATGCAAAAGCTCTTCTCATCTGATCCTCAGACAAGGAGCTGCCTCTTTTCATACACAAATGAATGCAAGATGAGCGATCCTACAACGGAAACTGTAGACCAAGCACCATTGGCCATAGATGGGAAGGTAGGATACAAACACAACTAAATGCTGGGCAATCTCTTACACCAGGAAAAGAGCTGGAGGAATGCTCTCATGGTAACCTTACCAATGCAAACAGTGCCATGAGAAATTAAACACATGTAGTATTGTGATTTTGGTCCACTGCAGAATGTATTGACTTCCTCCACCCAGAAAATTGAAAAGATTGTGGTCCATATCATATTAATGTTCCTGTTCCCGAGGCTATCTTAGAAGCCTAGAAGAACTGCCCTACTTCATCTAGATGTGGGATCACTGTCTGGATATCCAGATCTTCAAGATGTTTAGGAGTAGAGCCCAAAAATTACCAAGATATCGTAAAGCTGGACAGCCTCAAAAAAGAAATGTGGTTTGGCTTAGTGCTAGTCAGGGAGAGCTGTTTTAGATGGTCAGCTCCGCAGCAGGCCCTCGACAATAATTTTTTTCCATGGTCAGATCAGAAGCAGGCCCTCGCCCCTAATGTTTTAGATGGTCGGCTCAGCAGCAGGTCCTTGCCCGTAATGTTTTAGATGGTCAGCTCAGCAGCAGACCCTCACCCCTAATGTGAGGTCTGCTGCTGATCTGACCTTCTAATACATTAGGGGTGAGGGTCTGCTGCTGAGCTGACCATCTAAAAAAAATTAGGGGTAAGGGTCTGCTGCTAATCTGACCTTCTAAAACATTACGGGTGAGGGTCTGCTGCTGAGCTGACCATCTAAAAAATTAGGGGTGAGGGTCTGCTACTGAGCTGATCATCTAAAAAACTAGGGGTGAGGGTCTGCTGCCGAGCTGACTCTCTAAAACATTAGGGGTGAGGGTCTGCTGCTGATCTGACCTTCTAAAACATTAGGAGTATGGGTTTGCTGCTGAGCTGACCATCTAAAATGTTATGGGCGAGGGCCTGCTGCTGATCTGACCATGGAAAAAAATATCTACTCTGCCTATAGTCCATGGCGCTGCTGTAAAGCATATATCTACATGTCGTTAGCAGTATCTTAGGCAAGATGGCTTGCCCCATAGTGCTCAGGTGCTCGAGTAGAGCACCTCGGGATGCTCGGGTGCTCTACCTGAGCACAATGGAAGTCAATGGGAGATCCCGAGTATCCCTCAGTGTTCTACTCGAGCACCTGAGCACTTTGGTGCTCGATCAACACTACTCAAAACCCAACCGATCAATGTCTTTGATATGTCTCTGTGACAAATCAAAAGTTTGCTGAAAGCTGAGTGACCCTTTATTAACCAAAGTTCTATTTAAGTTTATCACCTACATTTTTTTGCAAACCATATACTGTTAGATTTTTTATCTCAGATTTTTGCAGATTGTAGATTTATTTTTTGTTCTATCGTCTGTGTCTGATTATGGGGCCAGCCATCTTGGCTAAGATACTGCTAACGACATGTAGATATATGCTTTACAGCAGCCCCATGAACTATAGGCAGCGTAGATAAGAGATTTTCACTGACGTCTATGGGAGAGTTTCTAGACATACTCAGTGACCTGTGCAGAGGTCCTTGTGTAGGGAGGGGGAGGAGATGAGCTGTGACCATCAGTAATTGTGAATGGTGGATTCGGTATTATTTACATATAGGTGAAACCTGTCTGTGATGATAATGAGATGACTGCTGAGAAGTGAACAGGTAGTATTTTTTTGCCCTATAAGACGCACCCCCCCCCCCCCATGGGGGTGGGGGGAGTTAGTGCGTCTTATGTGGTGACTATATTAAAAAATGTCCGCCACTTTGCATGTGGCCTCTGATGTTACCTGGCTGCCACTGTGGATGCTGGGAGGCAGGGATCGGTCCCCGCTGCAGATGGTGGGATGCAGGGGCTGGTCGCCTCTGCGGGTGCTCTGTGATAGGGACCAGCCGGCCGCAGCAAGTGCTGGGTGGTATGAACCGGCCAGCCAGAAGATGCGCTGTTATGGAGGAGGAGGAAAGTTGATGGGAGTGTAGGAGCAGGCAGATGAGGGGTGGAGAAGACTTCTCTGTCACACATAACTGCTCCGTCTCTCAGTATTCACACGAGCCTGCTCCTGACTATGTGCACTCAGAGCTGTGCCCTGAGAGCTGTGCCCTGCCAGAAAGTCATCCCTAAGGTACTGTACCCCTAATGACCCCACTCCTAATAAGGTGACCCCCCAGAAATTTCTGTCAGCGGCAGATTCCCCCATAAGTTTGTCAGCAGCAGATCCCCCCATAAGTTTGTCAGCAGAAGATCCCCCATTTTTAACACACCTTTTGTTCAACATATATTTTTTCCTATTTTCACCCTCTAAAACCTAGGTGCGTCTTATGGACAGGTGCGAAAAATATGGTATTAACCTCATAAATCTGACTCTCACTTCCTTCTGGGATTCTCGTCCCCACCTATCCCTTGGTTGAACTTGATGGACTTATGTCTTTTTTCAACCGTATTAACTATGTGAACTATTATGGCCAGAGTGAAGACTACAGTATTTGAGATTTTTTATTTTTTTTATAGACAGTGAAAAGGAAAAGAAGAAAAAAAAAATACCAAAATTAAAAAATAAAAACACAAGGACGATTTCTGATGACATGTTCTCTTTAACTTGGCTAACAATTCAGAGGTCTCTGCAAATTCTGCTTGTAAGTTAAACAAATGATAAAGAAAGCGGAACGGTAATTGAATCAAAGGATTGGATTATATTTATGGGGCAACACTTGACTAGGTCAAAATGACTTGTAAGTAGAAATATACATTTTACAGAGCACTTCACATTGATTAGGTAATGTGTGAAAAGAAAAACAAAAGAATCTGAATGTTAATAACTGTCATTTGCATTATATAAACATTGAGTTTCCGGGAGAGGAGCACATTATAAAAACCCACTGTCTGTTTTGGTTGCATCAATGAGCAAAGTAGCTGTCTGAATATGTGTGTCAACAGTGTAAAATTATTATTGATGTAGTCTCCGTGTCTTCAGCTCCTCAAAGCAAATGAGATTGCTCAGGCCTGAGCAGTGTGACACTTCACTTGGGAAATCTAAGTGGGTCACTTAACCTCCCGAGTTACAAAGCCACAGTTCCCTTGTTAAACTAGTTATTTTTTTTGAGGGTTGCACAATTACAGAGGCGATGGATGGGCGCTTTTGTCTTTTCTGTGCGGGCACAGCAAATGTAATTGTTTTACTTAGAACTTATTCACTGTTCTATATATACAGTCAGGTCCATAAATATTGGGACATCGACACAATTCTAACATTTTTGGCTCTATACACCACCACAATGGATTTGAAATAAAACAAACAAGATGTGCTTTACCTGCAGACTGTCAGCTTTAATTTGAGGGTATTTACATCCAAATCAGGTAAACAGTGTAGGAATTACAACAGTTTGCATATATGCCTCCCACTTGTTAAGGGACCAAAAGTAATGGGACAGAATAATAATCATAAATCAAACTTTCACTTTTTAATACTTGGTTGCAAAGTTAATTACAGACATCACCTGACGCTGGGTTTCATCCCTGGTGATGCTCTGCCAGGCCTCTACTGCAACTGTCTTCAGTTCCTGCTTGTTCTTGGGGCATTTTCCCTTCAGTTTTGTCTTCAGCAAGTGAAATGCATGCTCAATCGGATTCAGGTCCGGTGATTGACTTGGCCATTGCATAACATTCCACTTCTTTCCCTTAAAAAACTCTTTGGTTGCTTTTGCAGTATGCTTTGGGTCATTGTCCATCTGCACTGTGAAGCGCCGTCCAATGAGTTCTGAAGCATTTGGCTGAATATGAGCAGATAATATTGCCCGAAACACTTCAGAATTCATCCTGCTGCTTTTGTCATCAGTCACATCATCAATAAATACAAGAGAACCAGTTCCATTGGCAGCCATACATGCCCACGCCATGACACTACCACCACCATGCTTCACTGATGAGGTGGCATGCTTAGGATCATGAGCAGTTCCTTTCCTTCTCCATACTCTTCTCTTCCCATCACTCTAGTACAAGTTGATCTTGGTCTCATCTGTCCATAGGATGTTGTTCCAGAACCGTGAAAGCATTTTTAGATGTCGTTTGGCAAACTCTAATCTGGCCTTCCTGTTTTTGAGGCTCACCAATGGTTTACATCTTGTGGAGAACCCTCTGTATTCACTCTGGTGAAGTCTTCTCTTGATTGTTGACTTTGACACACATACACCTACCTCCTGGAGAGTGTTCTTGATCTGGCCAACTGTTGTGAAGGGTGTTTTCTTCTCCAGGGAAATAATTCTTCGGTCATCCACCACAGTTGTTTTCCGTGGTCTTCCGGGTCTTTTGGTGTTGCTGAGCTCACCGGTGTGTTCCTTCTTTTTAAGAATGTTCAAAACTGTTGTTTTGGCCACGCCTAATGTTTTTGCGATCTCTCTGATGGGTTTGTTTTGTTTGTGCAGCCTAATGATGGCTTGCTTCACTGATAGTGACAGCTCTTTGGATTTCATCTTGAGGTTGACAGCAACAGATTCCAAATGCAAATGGCAGACTTGAAATTAACTCTGGACCTTTTTTCTGCTCATTGTAATTGGAATAATGAGAGAATAACACAGACCTGGTTATGGAACAGCTGAGAAGCCAATTGTCCCATTACTTTTGGGCCCTTAACAAGTGGGAAGCACATATGCAAACTGTTGTAATTCCTACACCGTTCACCTGATTTGGATGTAAATACCCTCAAATTAAAGCTGACAGTCTGCAGGTAAAGCACATCTTGTTTGTTTCATTTCAAATCCATTGTGGTGGTGTATAGAGCCAAAAATGTTAGAATTGTGTTGATGTCCCAATATTTATGAACCTGACCTATA
Source organism: Bufo gargarizans (assembly GCF_014858855.1). Classification (NCBI taxonomy): domain Eukaryota; kingdom Metazoa; phylum Chordata; class Amphibia; order Anura; family Bufonidae; genus Bufo; species Bufo gargarizans. The sequence goes on along the minus strand of NC_058090.1, from coordinate 37,284,127 downwards.
TTTCTATGTGAAAAATATTTCATGCATATTTTAGTTAATGGAGTTTTCAAAGATTTAGAGGATAGGTCCTCAGTATCTGATTGGTGGGAGTCCTGACACCTGGGACCTCCGTTGATCAGCTGTTTGAGAAGGCATCGTTGCTCGTAGTACCGCCAAAGCTTTCTCTCAGCTCACAAGGCACAGTGCTATACATTGTATAGTGGCTGTGCTTGGTATTGCAGCTCTGCCCCCTAGACCAAGGATCAGCAACCTTCGGCACTCCAGCTGCTGTGAAACTTACAACTCCCAGCATGCAAATATACTTTGCTGTTCTTCTAACTTCCACAGAAGTGAATGGAGGATTCTGGGAGCTGTAGTTTCAGAACAACTGGAGTGCCAGAGGTTGCTGATCCCTGCCCTAGACCATGTGACAGATGAACGTGATGTCGCATGGCCTAGGCACTGCTGCGAGAAGGCTACTGGAGGCAACAGTGCCTTCTCAAACAGCTGATCAACAGGGTTCCTGGGTTTCGGACCCCCACGGATCAGATACTGATGACCTATCCAGAGCATAGATCATCAGTTTAAAAAAAATCTCAAAACACCCCTTTAACTGAGCCCGACTAATCATGTTATAATGTTTTAGTTTTTTTTATAATTTGACCATACATATTAAAAATTCAGGTATACAAATGGGCCACTGAAGCTCACAAAGAAAGCTGGCATTTCCTGTTTTCTTCAGCTCACTTTTCATTGTACTGTGTAGACAGGGATAGGGTTAGCGGAGTCATCTCATTTTAATTAGAATCTAGAGGGATTAATGATAAAAGACTGCTCTATTGTACCACTATAAGCCTATATAAACTAGGATAATAACACTGTACAAACAGATAAGCATCTGTATGCAGCTCCCCTGTTACTCCCTGGTCTCTGGGGAAATACTCTGGGACTGTCACTTCCTGGATACTGTATTAATCTATGGAAACTTTCCTTGTTACAACCATGTTCCAGTGCTGTACTCCAGTTACACAGTCATATTGCCATTACATCCTCATGGCTTATTTAACTTTGTTCCTCCTTTGGTAACCTGGTGCCTACTATATTATCATATCAAGCAGGTACTGCTATGGCCTCATGCACACAATTATGGATCTGAGTCTGATGGGCATTTTTTGCAGATCGCACATGGATCCATTAGTTTCCATGGGTCTGCAAAATAAAATATAAAAATAGTAAATGGATGTGATTCGTAATCCAACATCTAGACTGTTTATTGGACTTGCCTCTATTTTTCCTTCTTGTCAAAAGGGAGTCTGCTGTGGTAGTAAAATAATACTGTGAGTCACTATGACATGCCGATGACAGGCGTCGCTCTTAGAATCACTGCACCTCACTTATTTGGGCAGTCACGGGGCCAAAACTGACCAAATAACTCAAGTATGAACTCAGCCTTACAGGTCGATGTTAGCGCCAAGAAGAGCGCACTTCTTTTACACCGTCGACAGCTGATTCCACATAAATGTCTACAGAACCTGTTCTATTAAACGCTTATACAAGTAGAGCCCCCCGACAGAGTGGAGATGGTGTCAGCAGTAAGTTTGTGTTGACGTCACTTGACGCCCTTTTTTTGCCACTAATACACAACAAAAAGGGCTTTAGAACATATAACTGCACCACTGAATGGCAAATATATTTTTTCTTTTGCCACTAATACACGCCACAAAAGGCTTTAGAACATATAACTGCACCGTTGAGCGGCAAATATATATTTTTATTTTCCGCTAATACAAGCCACAGAAGGCTTTACGATAGATAGCTGCACCGCTGAACGGCAAATATATATTTTCTTTTTCCAATAATACATGCCGCAAAAGGCTTTACAACAGATAACTGCACCGCTGAGCGGCAAATATATTTTACTTTAGCCATTAAAAACATGACAAAAAGGGCTGTAATTTTAGCACTTTACCACACAACAGCTAATAAGCCCTTTTTTTCCCCACTAATACAAGCCAAAAAATGCTTTAGAACATATAACTGCACCGCACAAGGGCAAATAAGACGTAGAAATATTTCCTTGTAATAAACCCTGTTAATGGCTGTATCAAACAGCACTTGCACCCCAATAACAAGAACGGTTTGCTGGATTTACAGAGCTGTATAATAGCAATTTGGATCCGCAGTCAGTGCAGCAAGGTGTAATCGGATTGTTCCTATTACCCAGGCTGTAACCTCCCCCTACTGAACCCTGTTCTGCTCCAATACTGTGGAATTATTCCTCTCTATCCGTTCCCTACAAAATTGAATAATCTTTCCCTGCACTTGTAAATCGTTTTTTTAGCACAATGACGTTTTTTCTAACACTGTCCCTAGCGCCTGCTGATGTCTCTCCCTGCACTAAGTACACTGGTAAATGGCAGACTCTAATATGGCTGCCGCTATTTATAGGGCTAGGGCTCTAGCTGCTGATTGGCTGCATGCATGGCATTATGGGTGATCCCGCGCTCCGTTCCCAGAGTTCCTTTCTCCATAACCTCACACGCGCAGCAGCCATTTTAGGTGCGAATCAAATTTCGAATTCCACTTCATCAGCTTCGATTCGCTCATCTCTAATCTAGAACAATAATTCCCATTCATTGCATTGGCCATAAAGCACACACACTGTGCTGCATTGCCAACAAATTGTGGGTCCTCAATATGGGCAGCGAATTGATTCTACAGATTCAGAATTCAACCCAAATTTTTTTAATAATTTGAATTCTATAGAATCAGAAGTGATTCTGCAGCCTCTCACTACTAGGGTAGTGGCATACCACAAAAGGGTTAAAATGTATTTTTATGAGACATATGTATGTAATGTGTTTTTGGTGCATAAGGTGTTAGTAGGCCGTTCATTGGTATCACTAGGTAGGGCTGCTCTCCCTATAAAGTGGTTAAAATTCAGTATTAGAAGACTTATGTATATATGATAATGAGACCAAATGCAACGTCACAGCCCTGATCAAGAGAGAAGCAAAGGTAAAATAACAACAGATATATTTTAAAGGCATTCCAGAGTTAAGTGGAGGTAATGTAGAAGCTCTGTGGAGGTAAACTGCCTGAAAGTAATTACAGGCTCTACAGCAACTTGTTCAGGAGATAATAATCTTATGGTGCCTCGACATACATTGGAAAGCAGCCTGGAAAGCTGTAAGAAGAATACCATATTCCAGTGATGACATTGCAGAAAGCATAACTGTGAGCAGGGCAACTTGTACACAAGGTTCAGAATTTAGTCTGACATTGGGGGGCTGCCCCATAGTTGCCTCAAGTGAGGTGTTGCACACCTAATTCTGGATGGTTGTTCCTAAGTCAGCTACAACCATGCAGTTTGAGAAAAATTGCTTTGAAGAGACATCTTGAAATCTTGGCCTATTAATTACATTTGCAGCTGTCTAACCTGTGAAAACTCTGGAAATTGCATATTATGTAAGAACTGCCAGTCAATGCATGCTGAGAACTGTGACTAATGAATCTGAACTTAATTCTTCAATAAATAACAGTTTTACTGCAAAATTGCCTCATCATTGGCTCTACTGCTGCAGGGAACCCTACTTTGCACCTCACAATTCCTCACCATCAAGGGTACCCCAAACCATTATCAGGCAGGAGAACCCCAAGACCAGGATGTACCCTGAAAGGAAGAAAGGTGCTCCCTTCCTATCACAGCATGGCCCAGGGGAACGTCAGAGTAACAATTACAACCACCATTCTTGCTACTATCACTCCTTATCCTCTCATCTCCTGGGCTCACTAATCTATAGAATCACTTCTGAGAGAGAGATAGAGTGAGGGAGAGAGAGTGATGGACTTTTGATTCAGGTCAAATTGATTCGGGTCTGAATCAATTTAGACACAAATCAAGCTTACAGAAATTTGCTCATCTCTAGTGGCCAACCCAGGGAAGTTTTTACACATACAAAATAACTAACTGCATAATGTGAAAAAAAAAATTAATTCCATAAAAAAGTGGATAAGAAAAACAAGGAGGGGCTCTACCAAAAAGGGAAAGGAACATCCACATAATAAAAGCAAACAGGGACCATTGGAACTACTAATGCACCAATTTTCTGGCATAATTTTTTTGGGGGACTTTTTGCAAACGTACACATTTTGCATAAGAGTGGGTGAGACGTTAAGCTAGAAAATTATAGCACAAATCTACGCTGGTATAGATTGTGTTTGCGTCTTTACAGTTTGCAACATTTCACTCCAACGCTCATCGAGTTTGGACTGGCAAACGAAATGCAAGAGCTTTCTGCGACACATATCTCTACACACTGAGCATTTTGAGTAAGTAATTGGAAATAGACTTCAAACTGCTTGGTGTAAATGCTGTTTCTCTCAAGTGTCTCCTCTAGCTCCATAACGAAGTGAAAGAAAAATGTTTGGTTTCCTCTGAAATGGACTCGACTTGCAGAATGAATGCAAAGGGAGAGCAAATGGCAGCAGATGGACGGACAGTAAATATCGCTCTCGCATTGCAGGAATTCCATTAAGGATTTTTCTCCAGCAGCAAATATTTTAAGTTGAGAGCATAATGCTGCCATTACCTTTAAGATAGTAATTGTGTCTTCGCAGTAACCATGTGACAATTCAGTCTTCTTTTTATGTCCTCACTTGAAAGGAAAATCTTCTCTGGTCCATGATAATCCCTGCACTTTAAATGTGAGGAGGACCCGGTTTCTCATAAGAAGTGCCCTAGAGAGAAAGGACTTCAAGTGCCGAAGAGAATGATGTGAAAACAACACTGAATCCTTCATATTGTAGTGCAGGCAACGCTGGAACATCACCATCGCTGACTCTTATTTTATTATCATCACTTGCATTTCCAAGAAAATGTACTGTAGATATGCAGTAAAATAGAAAAATAAAATTTGTACTGCCCCTTGTAAGCCCCAAATGACATTGAACAACTGTGTATTGCAGCTTTAGCCCACTTAAAGGAGTATTTTGGTAGCAAGAATTGATATCTTATGCATTGGATAGGAGATAACTGTTAGACCTGTGGAGGTCCGACTACTGGGACCCCCAATGATCACAAAAACAGGGTCACATTTCCCTAATTTAAATGGAATGATGGTAGAACATGTGCACCACAGCTCCATTTAAACTCTACGGGACTGCTAGAGATGACCGAGTGCTCTACTCGGCTATATGAAAAGTACAGCATTCTGAGTACGACCAGCCTGCAACTGGTTGTAAAGATTTACCAGGCTGCAGCACTCTCACGAGTGCCACTGCTACTTCAAACAGGTGATGGGCAGCAGTGCCAAGAGTCAGATCCCAATGATCTAACATTGATGGACTGCCCTAAAGAGAGGGCATTAATTTTGTAAACCTGGATAACACATTTAAGGTCTCCAATAGGATGTTTTCTGTTCAATTTCAACTTTCCCATCCAGTAGTGGTGTCCATGTCGACTTGCTGTGCCTTCAACGCAAAATAAATTACAGTAAACAGTTATGGCCCCTAAGTGGAGATCAGTTAAGACCAGCATTGCATACACCGATCTTAAGTTGTGCTGACATGAGATGCCCAGAAATGTCAAGAGGTGCATATGTGCTACGGAACTGCGCCAGACTACCTCCCATCGGTGCTCAGTCCACTTTGCAAAAAAATGGCTAGGGTGTCAGAAAAAGCTAAACAGTCACAAATTTTGTCACAAACGCAACTTGCACTAAAATTTGCGACTTTCCTATACCAGAAAACTGGCATAGAAGCTTGAGAAATCTCCATCAGAATGGGGGAACGGGACCCTTGTTCTTGTGATTGGTGGAGGTCCCAGCAGTCGGACCCCCAGTGACAGGGGCGTAGCTAAAAGCTCATGGGCCCTGGTGCAAGAGTTCAGCTTAAGCCCCCATCCCTCAGTGCTTGTTGGCAAGGGGCAGGGGAGCACATAGCCTTCCTGCTGCCTGAGGCAAACGTTGAAAGGGCACCCCCTCATGCCAAATTCTTAACCTAGCCCCTTCCCTCCAGCCAGAGGTGTAAATTGACCAGTATGCACTTTCTATAATGCCAGTGTCCTATGTGGCACAAGGGTCTTTGGGCCCCCTCAGGCTCCTGGGCCCGGTAGCGACTGCTACCTTTGCACCCCCTATAGCTACACCCCTGCCCAGTGATCAGTTAGTTATCCCCTATTCTGTGCATAGGGGATAACTTAAAAACTTAGCACAACCCCTTTAACTATTGCTATGGTCCTCTATACATGAACTTACTATGAGCCTCACAACACTTTCTGCTGATATCCATATCGGAGACCTAATATGCAGTCAAACCATGGCTTTAATCCTTAAGTAAGCTGGAGTTTTATACATCAAATTAACCGGACTTTGCATAAGGCTTCTAGGCTCAATGGTAACGCGGCGATGTGCTATTGGAAAGACTATCAGATAAATTCCCTCTTATACAGTGTAAAGTCTTTAAAATATCAGATTATCTGATTGTCACAGTGTGGCAAGGATTGAATGGATTAATTGATTTGCTTACATATGCTGTCCTTTGATTGCAAATGAAAATGCTGTTATATCAGTCAAAGTTTTCTAATGACACATTCAGCTGTGTCGCCTTTAGCAAGAAAATACTGAGATACAGTAGATCAGTTACTGCCATATTGTGTAAGGATTTTGTACTGAAAATCTGAGACAATTCATAGCATAATGGAGGTTTCAGATCTGCAGCATACCCATTACAGAACTGCTGTGGATATTCACAAAGGGAGAAATCTGTGGCAAATCTGCAGCAAAATCTCTGTGTAATTCAAGGAAATTTTGGCTGAATTTGCACAGCAGAATACCTGTGCCATGTCCAGGGGCGGACTGCCCATAAACCCTACAGGGAAATTTCCCAGTGGGCCGATGCCTAGACGGCCACCTAAGCCCTCCTCTTGGCCAAAGGCCAGGTACATAAAGATCTGATGCTCTCAGCATTAAATAATTTAGGCAGCATATTGTGCTGCACTGTGGTACCTGGTTCTGCTGAGGTAGTATTTTGTGCTGCACTGTGGTGTCTGGGGACACTTTTAGTTTTTTTTCCATGGTCACTTTAAGTTCCCAGTCTGTTCCTGGACATGTCTGAACCCAGCCTTAAGCCTCAGGCACATAACCATATACGTTTAGCTCTCCACAAACTGTGGATCTGCAAAATACGGATACCGCCCGTATGCATGCCGCAATGTTTCAAGGGAACAGTCTATTCTTGTCTGCAAAATGGACAAGCATAGGACATGTTCTATAATTTGTAGAATGGCCACATGGATGCTGGCCACATTGTTTGCGGACCCATAGAAATGAATGGGTCTGCTTAGATCCGCAATGGATCGGACATTGACCCAAAATACGGTCGTGTTGCATGAGCCCTTAAGCTTCTCTCTCGGGAGTCAGGAGATCACCATGAACTAATACGTATGGGGGCCTTTAGACTGGCCATACACATTAGATAGCTGTTGCTGAAACCCATTTCTCCCAATCTGACCAGAGTGTGCATGGGTTCTGAATTAGAACACCTCTGATGGTGGATTATCTCCTCTATGAACAAAATGATTGGGGATATTGACATACAACAACCCTATCCTTCTGTCCCCTGACATCAGGGAAAGTTGAGACACCCTCATACACAATAGATAGTTCACAAAACTTGACATTACTGGCCCAAAGCACTATTGAGAGATTCTGATAATATGTCCTCATGTTGTTTGATTTGTCTCATATTCATTATTGACCTTGTGTGGATTCAAATCCCCAATTAGAACAAGTTCCACTTCCAACCTGACTTCCAGGTCTATGCCAATGATGGAAACAACTGCGGCTCCATTCAGACTCTTCCTAGCCATGGCTTTGGGGCTTGAAATAAGGTAGATCGTCTGTTCTCGAGATCAGTTGGTGTCCAACTAGTTGGACATCCATCAATCTAGCATTTCTCACCTGCCCAGAAGACAGATGATACATTTTTCTAGCTGGAATACCCCTTTCATTTAGTAAAAGGTTATGGAAACTTTATTTTAATGAAAAACAAAGAATTTTACATATGTTGGTGGTTACTCTAAATTAAAAAAGTTGCATTAGGTTTCAGTTTGCAATCTTCATTCCCTCATTAATTTTCAGACCCCCTAATTTTCAGTTTGCAACCTTTTCTTAGTTTCAGACTTTTCACATGTGGATGTGTCCCTCCCAGTAGGTAAGAGCCATGAAAAACAGTAGCTCTGACAAATTTATGTTAGGTTATGCAACACCATCACACACTCTACAGAAGCAAAGTTTTTTTATGAAGACTATTTAGAAAGTTTCTTAAAGAGAATCTGTCAGCTCTGAAATACCCCCCAAACTAGAGTAAGTGGTAGAGTAATTGATACCAAATCTGGTTTTGTAATTGTTATCTTCATACTACTTGCATTTAAATGCTGTGTTCCAACAAACCAGTAGTAAAATACATTGTGAGGACTCCTCTTTAAGTCCTCTCCATTATGTGCATGAGCATGGGAGTCCTCTCAATGCATTTTACTGCTGGTTTGTGGGAGCACAGCATCAGAACACAAGTGAGTACGAAGATAACAAATACAATTGTACAATCAGTACAACTTGCACTATACACTGCTTACTCTAGTTTGGGGGTGTTTCAGAGCTAACCGATTCCCTTTAAAGGGGTTGTACACCTTTTCAGGGAGTTTTTGCAACTCCCCCTTACTGGTCAGACCTGCAAAGGTGTTATCCTCAGCTGCCACACTGGGGTCCACCAATGTTAACTTACGGTTTGACGCCGCTGCAGCCAATCGCTGGCTTTAGCTGTGACCTGCTCCCTTGAGTCACGTGACCAATTGACATGAAGCAAGGGTAACAGATCTCCACAAAGGGAGCAGATCACCATTGCTGTCAATCCAGTGATTGGCTTAAGTGGTGTCAAAGTGAAAATTGACATCAGGGGACACAAGCAAGGCAGCCGAGGCTGAGGAGTAAAGTAGCTGGAACCCAGTAGTGGGGAGCAAGTAAGTATACATCCCTTTGCAGGTCTGTCCAAGAGGTCGGATTTGCCAAAACCCCCTAAAAGGTAGGCCAACCCCTTTAATTTTACATTTAAGAAGCAAATATTTAAACATCAGTCTAAAGAGGTCCATAGCCTTTAATTGTGAGAACAAAAAGTTTTTTTTTTGTCAATTTTACTAGGTTCTGCTGTGAACCTCCGAACTTTGTGGATCTAATGGAAGATAGTTGGGTTCAAAGCTAATGCTTTACGTTTGTGTTTATAGAATATATAGTACTAGGGCCTAAAGAGTCAGAATAAGGTTTTATTGTATTAGATTGAATGATAACTTTATAGCTCGAAAACTGGTTTTGTGTCGCTGAATAAAATTTGCACACATAAAATACAATCAGAAAAATTCAATTATGTAGCCACGTACCGGTAAGTAATTTCACTCAGCAAACTTGATTTATACAGTTATTTTTTTGTTGCTTCGTAGCTTATTTATCATAACTAATAAATCCACAATTTATAAATCATGTTTAGAGAACCCCATAGTTAGAGTTTGAAAGTTCTGAAAAATAAAAATCAGTTTTCATTTCACTTCCCAGAATCTGCTCTGCTCTGCTCTTGGCTCTTCCCTGACGCCATTTGGAAATCAACAACAGTTGCCTCCAACAACTCTGTAACCAAAGCCAAGAGGAACTGAACTGAAAACAGTATTCACAAACTAATCATATAGGGACATGAAATGAATGATACCAGTGATACTAAATGGCACATGAATTATTAAATGTACATTTAAAGACTATATATAATTATTATTATTATTATTATTATTATTGAATCCAGACACATTTGTAAACTTTTCTATAGATTAACCAAAATGCCATTAAAAGTATCAATGAGGTTGTCTTCTTTAGAAATCTCATATTTAAAAACCCTATTATACAAGGATAAGAAGAAATATAGAGGATACCCCATCCAGGATTTGTTATAAAAATAGCTCATTAATTTCAATGGTACCTGTGTAATTCCTTCAGTTCAGTTGTGGTGGCATTGTAGGGGAATGGAATACCTAGTGCTTGGCTCCAAGCTGATCACCGGGGTTCCAAGCAGCAGTTCATCTTAAAAAAACGCTTACCATCTGGTGATTCTTCAAATAAAAGGGGATTGTCCAAAGTGGTGACTTTTGGTTTCACAATAGTCAAAGTAAAATCTTTTTTAGGTGGGGCAAAAGTTGTGTAGGCAATTGCAAGAATCCTGACATAGTAAAAGGAAATATTGTGGTTCATGCAATGAATGCAATGTAACATTGTATCAGGGCTAGTTTAGGGGGTGGACAGTTTTCTACAGGGAGCCCCATGGTACATGGTTCCAAGCATGGATACCACAGAAGCAAACTCAAACAATACATTCTTATTAGAGATGAGCGAATCGAAGTTGACAAAGTGGAATTTGATCCGAATTTCTGGAAAAATTAGATTCGCACCGAATCCGAATTTCCTCACGCTTCGTGGTGAAGAATCACATTTTTTCCTAAAATGGCTGCTGCACGTGTTAGAACAGTGTAGCAAGGGACTCTGGGAACGAGGGCTCACCCACAATACAATGCATGCAGCCAATCAGCAGCCAGCCAGCCCTGTGATTTCACAGCCCTATAAATAGAATCAGCCATCTTGGATTCAGCCATTTTCCAGTGTACTTAGTGCAGGGAGAGATGTCAGCAGGCGCTAGGGACAGTGGTAGAAAAGACTTTAAAACTTTTATTTAGCTGTATAGAAGTTCAGGGAAAGGATAGGGAGGAATCATTCCACAGTATTGGAGCAGAACAGGGTTCAGTAGGGGAGGTTACAGCCTGGGATAATAGGAACAATCCTATTAGACCTTGCTGCACTGACTGGGGACCCAAATTGCCATTATACAGCTCTGTAATTCCAGCAAACCGTTCTTGTTATTGGGGGGCAATTGATGTTTGATACAGCCATTAACAGGGTTTATTACAAGGAAATATTTCTACATCTTATTTGCCCTTGTGCGGTGCAGTTATATGTTCTAAAGTATTTTTGGCTTGTATTAGTGGGAAAAAAGGGCTTATTAGCCGTTGTGTGGTGCAGTGGGAAAATTACAGCCCTTTTTGGCGTGTATTACTGGCCAAAAATATATATATTTGCCGTTCAGTGGTGCAGTTATATGTTCTAAAGCATTTTTGGTGTGTATTAGTGGCAAAAAAAAAATATTATTTGCTGCTCAGCGGTGCAGTTATATGTTCTAAAGCCCTTTTTGGCATGTATTAGTTGCACAAAAAAAAGTTTTTGCCGTTGTGGGAAGTGAGAAAATGACAGCCCTTTTTGGCGTGTATTAGTGGCAAAACATATATATATTTGCCATTCAACAGTGCAGTTATATGTTCTAAAGCCCTTTTTGACGTGTATTAGTGGCAAACAAATATATATATGCCATTCAGCGGTGCAGTTATATGTTCTAAAGCCTTTTGTGGCGTGCATAAGTGGAAAAAAGTAAGGGCCTATTTGCCTTTCAGCAGTGCAGTTATATGTTCTAAAGCCTTCTTTGGCGTGTATTAGTGGAGAAAAAAGGGCGTGTGTGGTGAAATGAGAAAATTACAGACTTTTTTGGGGGTATTAATTTCCTTTTTATTTATTTATTTGATCTAACAGTATTTCAGACAGAGAAGTGCCAGGCCCTGCACAGGGGAGTGGCAGGGACCTAAATGTTACTGGGGCAGGCACAGGTCGCAGCAGAGTAAGGGGGCGTGGCAGCAGGAGTCGCAGTGAGAGGCCTGAGCTCTCGGTGTCATCTAGCGGACCAGCAACCCAGCTGTTCTTCAATGGTTGACTCGGTGATCCACAACGTCCAAAGTGAAATCAGACACCCCAACCAAGAGTCGGTGAGTTCGTCAGACACAACCCTTATTTGGCATGGCCCGGGAGCAGGCCCTGTGCCCTCAACTGTCCTCAACCTGCCTCTGTCCTTTTCTGTTCCCTCAGCCAGAGAAGTATTATATGCTGTGGGCTCAGCTCCACTATACAGTGAGGACGAACTACTAAAGGACAGTCAGCAGCTACTGGCCAGCCAAGATGTGAAGGAGACATCCACTGCTTCCTTCGCTAGGCGGGCAAGTAGTGATGAGGAGAGTGGTGTGGGAGATGGTGTTGTGAGTGGTCAGGCTCCTGACCCAGAGACCATTGAGGAGGACATCAGTGACGTGCAGATAGTACTCGATGATGTAGCTGATCATACTGTGAATTAGGGGCTTCATCATCATTGGGAGAAGAGGGTGGCAGCTTGCCTGTGAGGCAGCAACGGCGCCAGCAAGTCACTATTGTGGCATGGTGGCAGCAGTGGGAGGTCGGGAGCCAAACGTGCTGGGGTAGACAACCCACCCGCTTCGCAGGAGCCTACCTGCCCGGAAAGTAATGGTGCAGGGGTTCACGGAAGCAGCAGCGGTAGCAGTCAGTCAGTGCGGAGTGTTGGGGGTAAAATCACCTACTCAGTGGTGTGGCAGTTTTTTGTTAAGCTGGAGGAGGTGCCAGAGGGGGTAAACATGGCCATTTGTAGAATCTGTGGGCAGAAGATGAAGCGTGGCCACGGTGCCAATGTTGGCACCAAGACCCTGCGTCAATATATGCAGCATCACTATAAAGTGGCCTGGGAGATCCGTGGCTCCGATGTGGTGGTCCAGCCTGCCGCAGCAACCGCTGCATCACCCAGTGGCACGCCGGGATTTCAGGCAGTCAACGCTCCACCACCTCAGCCGAAGTGAGATGTCTGTCCTTCCCATCATTTGCTAGTCCTAATACTCCCATACCTCCTCCTACTCCTCATCAGTCATTCTGTCCGCAATCGATCACCGAAGCAATTGCCAAGAGACAACAGTATGCGTGCACTCATCCAATGGTGCAGAAGCTGAATGTGCTCCTGGCCCAGTTTCCGGTGCTGCAGTCCCTTCCTTTCCAAGTGGTGGACTCTGCACTTTTCAGAGAACTGATGGCTTGTGCCGAGCCGAGGTGGAGGGTCCTAAGCCTTCACTTTCTTTGCCAAAAAGGCAGTACCAGCCCTGCACATGTATATAGAACAGAAGGTGGGCCAGTCTTTGAGCCTGTCGGTGTCTGCCAAAGTGCACGGCAGTGCCGACATGTGGAGCTGTAACTAGTCAGGGACAATACATGTCCTTTACGGCCCACTGGGTGAATGTGGTTCCTGCACACTCACACCAGCTACTTGGCCAGGTGACGCTGCCTCTGCCTCAACATTCTCACGCCGTTGGTCCTGCGACAACGTCCGGCTCTGCCTCCTCATCCTCCACTGTGTCCTCAGCCTCCACTGCAGGGACAAGTCTCAGTGCCCTTTCAGCATACCACATGTGCAGGGCACAACGGTGTCGCGCTGTTCTGCACCTCGTTTGCCTGGGCGAACGGAGTCACGCAGGGGAAGAACTGCTCCGTGTATTTCATCAAGAAATTGAATCCTGGCTTTCTCTGTGACAACTCAAAATCGGAACCATGGTGACCGACAAGGGGAAGAACATGGTATCGGGGCTGCATCAAGGAGGGCTGGGCCATGCGCCCTGCATGGCACACGTGCTCAATCTGGTTGTCAAGCGGTTCCTGAAGTCTTCCACCCATCTGCAAGACATCCTAAAAATGGCCAGGAAACTTTGCATGCAGTTCAGCCACTCGTACACCGCAAAGCACAACCTCCTTGAGCTGCAGCGCAGAATGGCATCCCCGAACATAGGCTAATATGTGATGTTTCCACCCGTTTCAATTCCATCCTCCATATTTTGGACCGACTATACGAACAGAGAAAGGCCATAAACGATTTCTTGATGATCCAAGCGGACAGGAGCACTCCCCTGTGTAACTTTGATGTCAGCCAGTGGCAGCTCATGCATGACACCTTCCGTTTGCCAGGACTACAGGATTAACAATGTCATTCCACTGCTTCATGTCCTGGAACAGATGCTGGTAAATCTGGCTGGTCAGAGGACTGGAGATGTGGTGCCTAGATCTTACAGCCACATGAGCCCTGTGGGGGCTGAACTGGAGGAGGAGGACATTAGAGCACATGCAATGTGTAGCAAAATGTGTGGTTTTTATACACAGGTGACAGGATAAGAGGAGAGGAGCAGACACACCATAACAGTATGCAGTGGAGATGGAGGTAGGGAGTCCCTCCGAGTCACTTGCACAAATAGCCCGATGCATGCTCACTTGCTTGCGTAGTGACAGCCGAATTGTCAGCATTCGGCATAGGGGTGACTTCTGGCTCTCCACCTTGTTGGACCCTCACTAGCATCCAAAATTGGGGCCTTTTTTACACCCGCAGAGAGGGAGGACAAATTAACTACTATAGAGACATCCTATGTAGTCAGTTGGCCGCTGCCTATCTGCGCCATAGTCCATCCTCTCACAGGTCTGACTGGAGGGGCCCTCTGCGCTCACGTTCCTGTGCCATGGCAGCTGTGGCCGGGTGATGGGGTAGGAGCAGTTCCAGCCCCATCAGCAGCAACTTGAGTTTAGAGTCACTGATGAGCAGCTTTCTTCACCCGCCTAGTGAATAAACTACTCTCCATCAGCAGCAGCTAGACCTGGAGCAGGTCAGAACCATCAGGTGGTGGCTTACTTGGACAGCACCCTGCCACCCCACATTGAAGATCCGCTGGACTACTGGGCAGCCAAACCTGATTTGTGGCCGCAACTACCCGAGTTTTCTCTGGAAAAGCCTTCCTGTCTGGCCAGTAGTGGGGCATGAGAGAGGGTGTTTAGTGCGGTGGGGGCCATAGTTACCCCAAGAAGAACTCGCCTGTCCACCCAAAATGTGGAGAGACTGACCTTTGTCAAGATGAATCAGGTGTGGATCAGCCAGGATTTCCACCCAACAATGTCTGATGCATCAGACTAGATCATCCATGGTGCCACAGCAACAAAAGAGACCAGTTTCTTCTCGGCTACCTGCCTCAGCTACTATAATGATGCTGCCACCCGCCTGATGCCACATATCTGATGCCAAGGGCTCCTTCTTTCACCCACCATCTCCAACTGTTACTGGTATTGCCATCTACCTCCCCACTCTGGTAGCGGGTCACACTGTGGTCTCCTGATGCTGTTGCCACCTCACCACTCAGGTCTCTTGATGCTGATGCTGCCACCTCCACACTGTCATTGTGCCACCCTGTCTTCTCCTCCTGATGTTGCTGCTGCTGCCACCTCCACACTGTCATTGTCACGGTGCTGCATTGTCTGATGCTGCTGCAAACTCCACACTGTCATTGTGCCACCCTGTGCCCTCCTCCTGATGCTGCTGCTGCTGACACCTCCACACTGTCATTGTGCCACCCTATGGCCTCCTCCTGATGCTGCTGCTGCCGCTACCTCCACACTGTCATTGTGCCACTCAGTGGCCTCCTCCTGGTGCTGCTGCCACCTCCAGACTCCACCTCACCACTATGTCATAGAGCCACTCTGTGGACTTCTCATGCTGTTCCCACCCTTCCCACTTCATGACTGGGCCACTATTTTGGCTTTCGGCCTAGCTGACATCATTATTTATTTGACCCTTATTCTGATCTGTCAGAAGGAAGGAAAAATGAGATGCACAACGGATCCTGTCTATGTAACAGCTGTAAGGCCTGCATGACATAGTCCCTATTTTGCATCAGAATTGGCTTATGATTTCGTAGCCAAAAGCAGCAGTGGGTACAAAACACGAAGACATGCAAATATTCCATTCACATGTCATCTCTGTTTTGGATCCACTCCAGTTTTTTTTTTGCTTTAGCAATACTGATGGATTACTGACCGGATGCTCCCTGGACAGGATCTGTTTTTTGGGGGTTATTGTTCTGACGGATCAGAGGAAGGGCAAAATAATCAGTGAAGTCAACATAAACTTACTGCTGACACCCTCTCCACTCTGTAGGAGGGCTCTACCTGTATAAATGTTTAATAGAACAGGTTCTGTAGAAATCTATGTGGAATCAGTGAATTGGTGTAAAAGGAGTGCACTCTATCACTCTATAGTAGGGTCTTGGGCCTCTGCGCAGTTCGTTATATCTGGCGCTAACATTGACCTGTAAGGCTAAGTTCACACTTGGGTCATCTGGTCAGTTTTGGCCCAGTAACTGCCCATATAAGTGAAGTGTGCAGTGATTCTAAGAGCTACGCCTGTCATCTACATGTCATACTGACTCGCAGTATTGTTTCACTATCACAGCAGATTCCGTGTGCGTGTTACTGCAAGGCACAGTGTTCTACACCACTAAAAAGGCTCTCTGCAGCCACGAAATAGCAATTTTTTTACGCGATTCACCTTGAATAAATTGAGATTGAACCAAATTTTGGGGAAAATTCTACAAAACGGCCGCTCATCGAATTATTATGGTGGTGTACGGTGGAATTTATTGGAATATGAACTGCAGAATTATGTAAGAGCTATAGGGCAGTATTATGAGCATTCTTTAAGGAATAATTATGTGGATACTGCATATTTGGGCACATATATGGTAGTCTAATGTGGGCTGTATAGAGCCGTGTAGCTGGCCAGCTAAGACATGTCCTAGGTTGCTAACATAGCTTATATGTTTATATAGCTAGACCTGCCAATAACCTTATTATAGTTCCTATGTTTGTGTGTTAAAGACAAAAGCTAAATTATTTACAGTGCCTTTATGTTTGGATGTCATGTAATAGTTATATTTTGTGTCTACAGAAGCAGAAAAAGATAATGTAAGGTAAGCTCAATGACACAGCAGACATAACAGAAAGCATAGAGTTAAACTTGTTGCTAAGCAGGAGTCTTGGCCAATCCTAGCTAGCTTCACACAGCCCAGGAGTTTTGACCAATTACAGCCAGCCTCACACACAGCTTGTGTGGGGAAACTCCCCTAGCAGGAGCTGCTGGAATCATTATTCACCAGAGAGAGGAGCTGAACAAACACCCACTCCACTAAGAGCTGTGTTTTATGGAAGCTTGAGGCCAAAATAGGTATTTAAAACAGTTATATAAGTTCATATTGTTAATATAGTGATTAGAACTGTATACCGAACTGGTTACATGTATGTTTACTTACAGTTCCACCATACAAACGAACTACTGAGCCATACAATCATACAATCCAAACTAATTGCATACAAATGCAAACGGCTCATACCAGATCATAAGCAATTGTATAGAGCAAACTGCAAACCAAGTAGAGCAAGTGAACTATTGGTTAACCTCAGATATACCTCTCAGAGAGATCATAAAGTGCCTAAATAACTTAAGTGAGAGTACAGATACTGACGAGAGAAATATATCCACCATTTTATGTTGAATGACAAGATTGAACAGTTGAACCACCATCTTATGCATACCGCCATTTTGTGATATCTTTTCAACACGTGTTATGTACATGGACTATCTGCTGCTGAAGCGGCAGTGTTATATATGAAGAAAAGTGGAAGTTAATAAAGAAGTTATTTAAAGCATTTGGTGTGCTCTTTAAACCTACTGTTTCCATAGAACGGAGCTAGAGGAATTACAGAGTAATAGACAGTTTGGTTAGACTCAAAGTCAGAAATATAAACATTCTTCTAATGCCACAGCCCAAAAGGCACTTCATACAGTTTTATGTGTCCTGCAATTAAAGAAATAACTGTTAAAAATTGCAAAAGACAGGTGGTGCTACTTTGTTTGTGACCATGAAATAAGGGATATTCTCAGCTCAGGCATTGATGGTATATCACTAGGATATGCTATCAATGTCAGATATGTGTGAGGTATCTCCAGAACAGGGTTACTACAAAATAATAATTAATGTAATGTTGTATTGTTAAATGAAAATTTGTATACCTAATTCCATTATAAGGACAATTTATGGTTAACACCTTGGCTCATCCTCTTAGGTTGCCAGAAGATGGATCTGGGTCCACCCCCTGGTTAGTCAGTGGGAAGTGTGAGTCAAGCTGTGCTACAGACAGGACCTAGATGTGTAAGGTCCTCAGAACTAGGCCCAATCTCAGAGAACATTCATCTCTAAGACTTCTACAGCCAAGGAAGCTACTTTGTCACCAAAAGTGCTTCAAAGAGAAGGAAATCAATAGAACCAGTAGAATCTTTAAGGCCATCCAATGGAGTCAGTCAGCAAGGTATTGTGCATGTTTGAGGCAGAGAGACCTTAATGCTGTAAAAGGGGGAACATTGCTAACATACCCTTTCACACTTTGAGATAGTTTGGCTAGCTGTATCTGAAATCTGCACCCCTCAGCCCAGGAATTTGCAGAAGCATTTAACATGAACCTCGTTGCATGCCTCAGGTTCTGCAGAGAGACTTTAGAAACAGAGAGAGAGAAGAGTTCAGAAACCTCCAATCATTGTTGCTGTCCATATATTGCTATTGGGAGAAATTGCACTGTGATCTACTTGAAACTGTGCCTCGTTATTGTTTTATGTACTACTACTCCTATTCTGCACTTTAGTAAAAAGTAAGATTTATTTACACCAACTGGCCTGGTTACTGACTCTACCATTCGCCGGCCACTGCACCTCCTTTCCTGCCTTGCACACAGACTAAAACCTAACAATAGGACACCCCAGCTACCACCAGACAGGATCCCCAGTACCAGGGCATATATACCTCAAGGGAAGAAAGGGGGTGACTCTTATGACACTGCAAAGCCCTAGGGGGAGCTAGAGGGAGAGACTGCCACAATGAACCATGAGTACTACTGTTATCCTCAAGGCCACAACTACCCATTCTCCTTGATGCTCCTCACTGCAAATGTCCCCACCCCTTGAAGTTAAGAAGAGCTCACTGCTCTCAATGTCAATGTCTGAGATGGGTAAACCCTTTAAATCAAGCCTGCATTATATACAAACCAACTTTGCCAGAATTCAGAATTTTCATGTACCCATTTACCTAAAATGGTAGAAGAGTTAAACAAGGTTCATGATGTCTGGTGATCTGAGATGATTTCTATCTTGATGAAGCATTGAAAGATTTAATTTAATTTTTTTAAATATTCACTCATCTATATTATGCAGTAGAATACAAAAAATATGGAATTTTTTACTTTATTGTTTCATAAATCGTGCAGTACACATGGATAAGCACATTCTGGGAGCATGGACTCTAAGATGATACTTTGGCTACGTAAATGGCGGGATAAGATTACAAGAACATAGTGAATTTATTTCAGTTCCTAACACAGTTGGTGCAAACCTCCATCTTCCCTTTGCAGTGTCCATATCTTATCCCTTTCAGACTTCTATTGTGTTCCATGCAAAGATCTAAGAAGTAAGACAGTCTTTTTTTTCCCCCACCAGTATGCATCAAAGTTGGGACTTAGTTAGGGATTCCTGCTATAGGCATCTGCTACCCCATTTCACAGGGGGCTCAAGAGGAGAGGGCTGCTGTGTGGCTGAAAAAGACTCTCATTCACTTTGGAACTGCCAGCCTTTACTTCGCTGTCACACTGTCAAGCTCAATCAGAAGGCAATGAAAGTGATATAGCAGCTAAGCTTTGCAGTCTAGCCTTAGAACAAAAGGAGTCTCGGAGCCTGGTACAGATTTCACATTCAATTTAACTCTTTGGAAAAGGATTTCGGGAGATACATAGTCAAGAGTTGAAAAAATAAGAGTTGGGACTACTATAAAAGCTAAAAGTATTATCCTGGCTTAGATAAGCTACAAAGATAGGTTGATACTATTTTCTACCATAAACCACATTAGCCGGCATTACACGTTGAGCTTTCTTTCCTCGTTAAGTTGCAAGGAGATTTGAGAGGAGTTTAACAGCTACATGAAATGACTCTTTCATGATTTTAGCTTCAACAGTCATTTAAGTCGAACAAGGTGCATGAATAGCAAAGACCCAAATCATGTTCAACAAATCTGGAATTAGAGGGTTAGTCTCAGTTTACTTATTAAGAATTTAGTTGAGTAAAGGATTTTAAGGCTCAGCCCTTTGTGTAGGTGACAATGAAGCACATCACCACTAGAATTTTTTCTTGTTGAAGTTCAAAAACAGTAAGATGTGTTTTTACTACGGTCTTAAGCCAAGCAATATGTTTTTGGTTTACTGCTCTATTTTTTATGGACAAAACCATGTATACGGTTTCTTTAGCAGTGGTAGATCACTTATATAAATAATATTGTCACATAGCTTTTAAATCTTAGTGAAAACTCTGTGGTAGGAAAATTGTAATTTACCAAAAAGTTCTGAAACATTATTAAGACTACTTGTAACAGTATTATTAGGCTGTATCCACACTGGGGTTCCACCAAGCTTTCCAGGACTTTTAAATCTTTGAATAGTGGCAAGTCAACAGACTCAATCGGTGATGCTTTAGGTTCATCAGACAACAGACCCATCAGGGTGTTATGATGGGTGCCATGGGGGTAGCATGGACAGAGTCTTAGTAATTTACTCACTAAAACGCTATCTAAGCCAACATGTATACAAGAATTCAAGGTATTCTAGTGTGAGTGTTACCACAACATAATCCCACCAAATTATATTATGCAGTGTGAGTCAAAAGTCAGGGACCACCCAAATATCTGTAGGCACTTTAATGCTAGATTTGTATTCATCTGGTACTTTTCACTCACATTTTCAATTTCTTCATAATCTTAAAAGCTGCTACTTTTAATATAACTTCATTTTTATTTTTAAGATTTTCAGGCAGTTCTTGATTTTTATACACAAATTTATTTTTATTTTATATCTATTGTACAGTTGTTCCAGCTTTTTTAAGCACCAAAAAACATCACAGTATAGAACTGTTCCTTTGAAGCCTGAGACTCCAGATTTTGAATTTGAAAATGGACTTTGTATATTCTTGCTATGCTTGTGTAGATTTATACCGTGTACTACAGCTGCATGCAAAAAATAACTGCAATTCGCTTACCGCCTTTGCCAGTCCTTGATGCACAGATCCTTAGGAGAAGCAAATCCACTGTAGAAACAAAGTAGTGGGTCCAGCACTCGGGTCTTGAATATAACCATACATTTTTTATTTTAAATATTTTTTTAAAAAAGGCCAAAAGACTGGCACACTGCAGGACATCTGCCCAGACCAGTCTGATGTGGGGACATGTCCTGCTGTGTGCAATTATTGGACTTTTTTTATATTTGAAATAAAAAATGTATGGTTTTATTCAAGACCCAAGTGCTAGACCCACTACTTTGTTCTACAGTGGGTACTACAGCTGGCCACAAAACTATCAACTAAAATTGTTCATTGTTTCACTATTAATTTGGACCCAGTAATATATGTGCAAGCAAAAAGAACCTAAAAAAATTGAAAAACTTAAGGTTGGTTTAGAAAATCAGTATGTAGATATATGTATCTCTTCATTTTTCTCACAAACAATTCAAAAATAAATAACTGATTGTGGACTTTTATGGCTCTGGTATAAGATATTTGTCTCGGATGGACGTTTCTACAGTGTATTTTTTAGATTGAGGCAGGAGAATAAGTGTCACATACCCTTGAAGGCTCCTCTACTGACTGTTTTTGTGGTCAAAATAACCCTATAAAAGTCTGACAGGGCTGCTCATGATACCCTCAAATTTAAGGTAGAACATATGACCAGTTTCTTATTATCCCCAGTTTCATGAATAACCTGTTTAATGTACCTTTTAGCTATCCTTATCAAGGTCCTAGATGTACAGAAAGTAATTTACGACAAGAAGGTTATTGCTACAAATGACTCTTGTAAGCCCCTGTGTGAAAATTACCCTCTGGAGTTATAGCATAACAAAAACAACCCTATACTATAAATGCTTTATTGATTACAGTATATAGCCTCAAGGAGAAATCCTGAATACAGATTATGTTTTATTTTCACATTATCACCACAATGCAGAATGGAAGACCATAGACCATTATTACATTTGTTTCTTAAAAATATTTGAACCCAAAATGATCCACCCACCCATGCTTTCCCCACCAAGAACCAGAGTATTGCTTATCATTGAGATATCTCTGGGTCAGTCAAACATTTTTTAGTTACTATCACTAAATATTGAGACCCTGGTTCAGGGATCAGCTAATGGAGGATGCTCAGTTTTTTCTTGAATAGTCCATTCCATTAATTAGGACTCCAATTGTTATCACCATCTTCATAATTTATAAGGGGTTTATAGCTGCTCTGTACCCCCTACTTCTGGGGGTCGCTCTCCCAATCTGTCATATATGGACTTTCTCACAGTAGAGTACTTTGATGTTGTTTCCAATTATGTTATTGCCATCAGCGTTTTGGGAATGGATTTTTTGTTCTTCCGACCCATACTCAATGCTTGCAAAAATAAATGTGGATCAATGCGTAGATATATACTGTGTGATATCGTTCCAGACATGGATCCCAACTAGAAATAGCTTATTCTTTAGATGATACCCAAGGTCTGGATCTATATCATATGTTTCTCAAAATGTTACAATTTTAAAGCGTTTAGGTTAACAAAAGTATTGTATTATATATAGATATTATTAAAAAAAAACAGGTATATAGCGGAATCTTCACAAAGCTATGATAGGCATCATAGTGTTGACTTAGGCTCTAGAATACGTCAATGTGAGCCATATCTCAGGATGTGTCTATAGCATCCTAAAACCTGCGTGTGTTTGCATATGTCTGTGTGTGTCTATAGGATTAGGAAAATATGTTAACTGAATCCACAGTCGCCAATACAAAATAGCAAAAAAATTAAACAATTCAAAATTTCCCCACCAACATAAAATGCACCTAAAAAGAAAAGTAAAAATCAGAGCAACATTAAGCACATTTGGCAAATAGGAACATAAAACAGTCACATAGTTAATCCCCGTGCTAATTATTTGTCCCAATTTTTTGTTGTGTTTTTTATTTTTTATATTTTTTTTAGTTAATACAAATGAAATGTTTCTCTTGGTTAATGACAAGTTTGATCAAACAGTTCATAAACTGATGGATTGTCTTTGAAATGAATTCAGAATAGAGAAAAAAAAATGACATGATATGAAGTTGGCAGAAGGCTGTCTCTAGTGGGAACAGATGCCCAACAAATTTGGCGAGTAGTTTTGTTCTTTCTATCTGTTGCAGTTCACAATCCTAATGAATGTAATGTTTAAATAACATGAATAAAGATCGAGGGAAAATGAATTCAACTCCGGTTTGAGCAGCAGAATAAAAATGAGCAAACTGTATTATCTACTGCCACCTAATCTGGGTTGAATTTCCTCTGTATCGTTTATTGTTTGTTGAAGATTCCCTTTCTTCGTTCTCCTTCGCCCATTGACAAGGTCTTTTGAGATGAATATGAAAAGATAGATTTAAAGGTTATGGTCAGGGTCAGATGGTTGCAGATGTTTTGTGTGAGATTGTTTGGTTCTCGTCCTGACTCAAGCGTACCATGCGAATTACCACATGGGCAGCAACTGTCTGTGGTTTTTTTGGTTTTCTTTTTTTTCTTCTTATTTATAACTCTATCGATCCTTGAGAACACAAACAAACAGGGGACTTAGGATCTTCGTTCTTGCCGGACGCACTAATTTGCTTCTGCAAACAGGTATATAAACCTTGCTAAGCTGGCACGGTATTTTACCAAAACTTGTCTATATGCATGGATTGTCCACACGTGGAAGTAACCTAGGAACTGTATCCTAGTCAAACACAATTTGCAAGGACATGGTAATAGTTACATGCTTATTTCATCTTAATTCCACTTTAAACAAAAAAAATTATCTTATTGTAATTTTTTTATGGCCAAGCATACAATACCAGCCACAGTAAAAAAAAAAAAAAATAGACACAAATACTGGGATTTTGGGCAACTGTGCGCTACCATCTGTGCCTTATAGAATGGTAATTTTCGACTGCTGGCATGTAATTCAGTGAGAAGGGAACAGAACGCTAAAAGCTCTTGAAGTGTTTACAAGAACCTGAAAAAAAAGTGGTTCGAAAACTTTCATTTGATAAAATTCTTCATTTAGAAATTAAAATCGCGTTACTCTTAGGGATCTGCATTTCTTTTCATAAAGCATTAATATCATTACTTTCTTGTCATTTCTTTCTCTATGGCGCTATATCATTAGTCGGTTATTAGAAAATTACAGAGTGTTGCGGCAGCCCAATAGGAATGCTTTTTAGATACTGTGTATTAATGTCTAGTACATGATAAGCAAGCACTTTCTTTAAAACATGGTGATTTTGCAATACTAGTTTGGTTAATGGCCTGTCTACAGCGTCGCTGATCAGCTAAGTTCCCTAAGCGATTCTCTGTCTTGAGTTGACCTATAATTAGTTAGATTTGCTATGTTGATTACTAAGCAATGGGATTATGAATAGTGCCTAATTAGACGATCCAGAGGGGCTTTGTACTGGAGGAGGACTAGATAGTCCTGCGTCACAATGCTGTAGGAGTGGCAACATAAAAGATGTTATGCGATCAAATTGTCATTATTAGAATAATTCTAGGATTAAACAGTTGTATAATCATGGATAATGGATTATGGATCATGGTTGTGTAGATCTGGTATGGTTCCATACTTTAGGAAATTAATTAAATGAGTTTTCTCGGGGGATACATTAATTTTAAAAGGGCCAGAGTGGGTTAAAAATAAAAAACAAGAATTGGTCACTCTCAACAATGCCCCGCCACAGCCATTTTCATACTGCTCAGGTCCCCGTTGCTCTCTACTTCCTGGTCGCGGAATTAGAGATGGCCTTGCGGTTGCTCGTTCCCGATTCGCCGAATATGTGAACATATGGCGATGTCCGCCGGCACCATATTCTTTTGCATTGCGCCAAACTTTGACCCATAACACATCCATCAGGTGGGACAGGACAGTCAATTGAGATTTTTCAGCACATGGAAACACCCCCACTCTATCACAGAACTCTATCTGGCACCCATTTTACATTCTGTGTTTTGCCAGTGTAGGGAGAGGTTGCTTTGTGGAGCAGGGGCAGACTGTTAGGGACTCCAAACGCTAGCTAATTGGGCCATAAAAGTCCTTTTAAGGACTGGTATAGGTGTGCTATCGATAGGTGTGATATACTGAGGGGTGTGATATATTTATAATATACTTTCTAACATAGAAAGTATATTATAGTGCATTTGTATTGTGCAGCAGTTGTATGCGGTTCTGCTGTGATGCCGCAGCTATATAGAGGGACGAACGCTATAGGAATAACTAATTGCAACTGGTGTGATATACCTGTTGCCCCAAAAAAAAACTGATTGAGGGGTGTGATATACCTATAATATACTTTTTAACAAAGAAAGTATATTATAGTGCATTTGTATTGTGCAGCAGTTGTGTACGGTTCTGCTGCGATACCACAGGGATATAGAGGGACAAGCGTTATTGGAACAACTATTTGCAATGGGTGTGATATACCTGTTGCCCTAAAAAAACTGATTGAGGGGTGCGATATACTTGCTTCCACAAAATAATGATTAAGGGGTTCTAGATACATGCTTCCACAAAATACTGATTGAGGGGTGCGCTATACCTGCTTCCACCAAATATTGGTAGAGGCCTGCGATGCACCGGCTTTCACAAAATACTGATTGAGGGGTGCGATATACCTGCTTCCACCAAATATTGATTCATGGGTATTATATACCTGTTTCCTCAAAATACTGATTAAGGGGTGCGATATACCTGCTTCTACTAAATACTGATTAAGAGGTTCTATATACCTGCTTCCACAAAATACTGATTGAGGGGTGCAATATAGCTTCTAACACCAAATATTGATTCAGGGGTTCTATATACCTGTTTCTGCAAAAAACAGATTGAGGGGTGCGATATACCTGCTTCTACAAAATACTTATTGAGTGGTTCTATATACCTGCTTCTACAAAATACTGATTAAGGGGAGCGATATACCTGCTTTCACAAAATATAGATTGAGCGGTGCGATATTCCTGCTTCCACCAAATATTTATTGAGACCTGCGATTCACCGGCTTCCACAAAATACTGATTGAGGGGTGTGATATACCAGCTTCCTACAAATATTGATTCAGGTGTTCTATATATCTGTTTCCACAAAATGCTGATTGAGGGGTGCGATATACCTGCTTCTACAAAATACTGATTAAGGGGTTCTATATACCTGCTTCCACAAAATACTGATTGAGGGGTGTGATATACCTACTTCCACCAAGTATTGATTGAGGCCTGCTATACATCAGCTTCCACAAAATACTGATTGAGGGGTGCGATATACCTGCTTCCACCAAATATTGATTCAGGTGTTTTATATACCTGTTTCCACTAAATACTGATTTGGAGTGCAAAATACCTGCTTCTACAAAATATTGATTAGGGGTTCTATATACCTGCTTCCACCAAATACCGATTGAGAGGTGGCTAACCCCGCTCAATTTGACAGTTGGCAAAGTGGTGTGCAACAACGGTGCCAATCTGCTGAGCGCGCTGAAACAGGGCAAAATGACACAGGTGCCGTGCATGGCACACGTCCTGAACTTAGTCGTGCAGCAATTCGTTGCCAAATACCCTGGGGTCCAGGACGTCTTGCGGCAGGCCAGGAAAATCTCTGGCCATTTTAGAAGATCTTACACGGCCATGGCTCGCCTTGCTGACGTTCAGCAGTGACACCACTTGCCTGTCAGATGTCTGATTTGTGACAACCCGACGCGCTGGAACTCTTCCTTGTATATGCTTGATAGGCTGCTCCGGCAGCAATGTGCCATTAACGACTACCTGTACAAAGCGTGCATTGTGTTGTGCTATTGATCAAGCCGCCGAGGAGCAGGAGCTGGAAGATGAGGAAGTCTCAATCAGGGCCATTTTTAACGCAGGACAAAAGGGGCAGCTGACCTGGGCCCAGTTGCTCCTGGGGGGCCCAAGGCAGCTGCCTCTTGAGCCCCGCTGGCCACTGCCCACAAGTCCGTACTAGTACATGGGTGTTGTAGTGTATGTAGCAAGAGCCGGAGAGGCAGCTCACTGGCGCTTGTAATGATAAAAGCGGCAGCCATTTCCCGCATCCTCAGCACCGCATCCAGTCACATGCAGGGCTCTGCTTCTGAGGGGATTCTTCAGCCTCCAGAAACTTTCCGTCAAGACTGGGAATTTACAATAAGGAAGTGTGAAAGAAGAGAAATGACAGCCCAGGACAGCCAATCAGAGACAGGGAAGGGTTGTGAGAACCACTGGAGGAGCAGAAGGGGCGGGGTGGGAAAGTCTCAACTTGTGACAGAAAGGAGAACTATGCACATTGGACTGAGGAGTGTGTATAGCTGCCCTGTGATGACTGAGGAGTGTGTATAGCTGTCCTGTGATGACTGAGGAGTGTGTATATGTCCTGTGTGTACTGTATCATATGTATATAGCTGTCCTGTGTTCTGAGGAATGTATATATGTCCTGTGTGTACTGTATCATATGTATATAGCTGTCCTGTGTGGACTGTATCATATGTGTATATCTGTCCTGTGTGTACTGAGGAGTGTGTATAGCTGTCCTGTGTGCAGGGCCGTCTTTACCAAGGGGCAAAAGGGGCAGCTGCCCTGGGCCCAGTTGCTCCTGGGGGGCCCAAGGCAGCTGCCTCTTGAGCCCTGCTAGCCACTGCCCCGGGTGTCAGGCTGTCAGCTCTACCAGGAGTCCAGGCATCATGATCGTACTGTGTTAAAGTTGTGATCTAGGACCTAGCAATTACTGGTCACATGGCTATGAGGTCATCACAGGTCCTATCAGGAGTGCTGCAGAAGTTAACTGTGGAGCTTTTTTGTGTGAAGATTACATCAGAAAAAGGTGACAGGGGCTGTTATGTTAATATACTGTAAACTACTGTATAGTGGGGTGCTGTATACTGTGGGGGGCTGTATACTGTGTGGGACTGTATACTGTGTGGGGCCTGTATACTGTGGGGGGCTGTATACTGTGTGGGACTGTATACTGTGTGGGGGCTGTATACTGTGTGGGGGCTGTATACTGTGTGGTGGGCTGTATACTGTGTGGTGGGCTGTATACTGTGGGGGGCTGTATACTGTGTGGGACTGTATACTGTGTGGGGTGCTGTATACTGTGTGGGGGGCTGTATACTGTGTGGGGGCTGTATACTGTGTGGTGGGCTGTATACTGTGTGGTTGGCTGTATACTGTGGGGTGGGCTGTATACTGTGGGGGGCTGTATACTGTGTGGGACTGTATACTGTGTGGGACTGTATACTGTGTGGTGGGCTGTATACTGTGTGGGACTGTATACTGTGTGGGACTGTATACTGTGTGGTGGGCTGTATACTGTGTGGTGGGCTATATACTGTGTGGTGGGCTGTATACTGTGTGGGGGCTGTATACTGTGTGGGGGTAGTATACTGTGTGGTGGGCTGTATACTGTGGGGGGGCTGTATGCTGTGTGGTGGGCTTTATACTGTGTGGTGGGCTGTATACTGTGTGGGGGCCTGTATACTGTGTGGGAGCCTGTATACTGTGTGGGGGCCTGTATACTGTGGGGGGGGGGGCTGTATAGTGTGGGGGCCTGTATACTGTGGGGGGGCCTGTATACTGTGGGGGGCTGTATAGTGTGGGGGGGCTGTATAGTGGGGGGGCTATACTGCTGTACTGTATACTGTGGGGGTCTGTATAGTGGAGTGCTGTACTGTATAGTGTGGGGTGCTGTATCGTGTATTGTTTGGGGTGCTGTATACTGTGAGGTGTTGTATACTGTGGGGTGCTGTATACTGTGGGCTGCTATACTGCTCTACTATATACTGTGGGGTACTGTATAGTGTGGGGTGCTAAACTGCATACTGTGTGGTGCTGTATACTATAGGGTGCTATACTGCATACTGTGGGTTGCTGTATACTATAGGGTGCTATACTGCATACTGTGGGGTGCTGGGGTGCACTGTAACACTAGTGTGAGCTGAGCCCTGGTCTCCTTCCTGCAGAGCGGTGCCCACTTCCAGCCTGAGCTCATCTGCCCAGAGCACTGATCCTGAGCCGCTGGAGTCTTCAGAACTGGAAGTATTTACAGTAATTCACTGGACTCTACCAGATGTGTGGATTTTTTGTGTGTGTGTTGTGGTGGAGTGCGTGATTGCCTGCTAAGGTGTGGGAAGGCGGGATCCAGGGGGCCCAAGTAAATATTTGCCCAGGGTCCAATCAATATTAAAGACGGCCCTGCCTGTGTGTACTGAGGAGTGTGTATATATCCTTTATGTACTGTATTATATTTATATAGCTGTCCTGTGTGGACTGTATTACATGTACAGTGAGGAGCAGATGTATTTGAACACCCTGCGATTTTTTTGTAGGTGCATTCCCACTCTGAGAGACAGAATAAAATTAAAAAAACAGGAACCCTAAAGCACAAACACACACGCCCCGCGCACGTCTGTATGTATGTATGTATGTATGTATATATATATATATTATATACACACACACATACACAGGCTGGGCCTCACCCTAGCGTTGCCGTGACTCCGCCTCTGCGCCTAGGAACAATATATAGGGGGGAGGGCACATAATATACCAGAGTCAAAAATGGGGGGGGGGGGACACTAATAATTTTCACCATTTAATCATACTACTGACAAAAAACTAAATTAGTATATATAAATAAGATTACAAAATATGAGAGCATTGCGGTATGCAGGGATACCTTTTTATTGTACTAACCTAATACTTAAAAGACAAGCTTTCAAGAGTTTTCCTTTGTTCCTCGGTATTGCTTCAGACCTGAGAAAGAGAGAAACATTCTCCAAAACTTTTCTTTGGAATTTAAAGCAGTTTCAGCACTATAATAAAAATAGATTACTTACAAAAGAAGCTATTCAGTCGTCTGCTGTGCCGTCCTCTGCTTGCTTCCGCGGATCTTCCCCTCCTTTCAGTCTCCTCAGTGCACAGGTGCACTGTTATGGGGGATCTGTGGATGACACAGTGTTATGGGGGATCTGTGGATGACACACTTATGGGGATCTGTGGATGACACAGTGTTATGGAGGATCTGTGGATGACACACTGTTATGGGGGATCTGTGGATGACACACTGTTATGGGGATCTGTGGATGACACAGTGTTATGGAGGATCTGTGGATGACACACTTATGGGGATCTGTGGATGACACATTGTTATCGGGGAACTGTGGATGACACACTTATGGGGGATCTGTGGATGATACATTGTTATGCGGGATCTGTGGATGACACATTGTTATGTGGGATCTGTGGATGACACACTGTTATGGGGGATCTGTGGATGACACATTGTTATGGGGGATCTGTGGATGACACACTGTTATGGGGATCTGTGGATGACACACTGTTATGGGGGATCTGTGGATGACACATTGTTATGGGGGATCGGTGGATGACACATTATTATGGGGGATATGCGGATGACACATTGTTATGGGAGATCTGTGGATGACACACTTATGGGGGATCTGTGGATGACACATTGTTATGGGAGATCTGTGGATGTCACTGTTATGGGGGATCTGTGGATGGCACGCTGTTATGGGGGATCTGTGGATGGCACGCTGTTATGGGGGATCTGTGGATGACATATGACTGAGGAGGGCTATCAGGGGACATTATACAGGGGTAATATAACTGAGGGGCATCAGGGTAAATTATACAGGGGGTAATATAACTAAGGGGTATCAGGGTACACTATACAGGGGTAATATAACTGAGGAGGGCTATCAAGGACATTATACAGGGGTAATATAAGTTATATTACCCCTGTATAATAATGTCCCCTGATACCCCTTAGTTATATTACCCCTGTATAATAATGTACACTGATACCCCTTAGTTATATTACCCCGCCCTGTATAATTTAACCTGATACCCCTCAGGTTATATTATATAACTGAGGGGTATCAGGGTACATTATTATACAGGGGTAATATAACTAAGGGGTATCAGGGGACATTATTATACAGGGGTAATATAACTTAGGAGGGGTATCAGGGGACATTATTATACAGGGGTAATATAACTTAGGAGGGCTATCAGTGGACATTATACAGGGGTAATATAACTTATATTACCCCTGTATAATGTCCTTGATAGCCCTCCTCATGTTATATTACCCCTCATGTACCCTAATACCCCTAGTTATATTACCCCCTGTATAATTTACCCTGATACCCCTCAGATATATTATATAACAGAGGGGTATCAGGGTAATACAGGGGACAACAGAGGAGGCGTAGCACTGTTGGACAGGGGGGGTACATACTTCTTTTTTTATATGCCCTCACCTCACCAGCTAGCAGGCGGCCAGGCGCGAAGGGTACTCAGATGCAGCATGACGTGACGTCAACTCAGCCTTCGCCGCACAGCACGCACTACCTCTCCGCCCCCCTATGTGAATACTAGCCACCGCCCGCTGGCAGCCCACAGCCAGGTATTGTAAATGAAGTGACAGATGTGACGGGCGGCGGCAGCCAGCAAAACAGACCGGGGAATCAGCTGGGGGGCAGTGAGCACGGAGGTGACGAGCCTATTAGGGTATGCCCAGCCACCCAGCATACACCGTGCGCACGCCTATGGTTCTTGACCAGGTTTGCACACACTGCAAGAGGGATTTTGGCCCACTCCTCCACACAGATCTCCTCTAGATCTGTCAGGTTTCGGGGCTGTCGCTGAGCAACACAGGAGTTTCAGCTCCCTCCAAAGATGTTCTATTGGATTTAGGTCTGGAGACTGGCTAGGCCACTCCAGATCCTTGATATGCTTCTTACGGAGCCACTCCTTGGTTATCCTGGATGTGTGCTTTGGGTCGTTGTCATGTTGGAAGACCCAGCCACGACCCATCTTCAATGCTCAGGGAAGGAGGTTGTTGCTCAAAATCTGTCACGGCTGAGGATGGGGGAAACCCTCAGCCAGTGCGATGTCAGAAGATGGATGGTAGCTGCTAGGCCAGGACCACAGGATCAGGGAGCAGGCCACCTCCTATTGCGTCCCTAATGCTGACCCTGACTCCTATCTGTATGAGACAACCCAGATGGTAGGAGGGCTCATACTCTGGAATCTAGGGTCCCTATTAGCCCTAAGGAAATCCCTGGACTTAGGAGCAGGGTAAGACGACCTGTTCCTCTAGGACACGGACGAACAGGAGTCTCACTGGCCAAGCTGCAAGGAAGGGGGAACATATACAGACATATGGATAGGGCAGGTGAACTACACCAGTTCCAAACCTAACTGCCACAGCCTCGCTGACTGGAACCCATGCAACAGTACTGGACACAGCACACCACAAGGACATCCTTGGACACAGCACACCACAAAACACACAGGTAACCAGGACATCCAAAGCTGCAAAAACATAGAAAGGATAACAACATCAACTTAACATCATGCATAAACTTTTATGACCACAAGGGTGGCCCTCACTGGCAGATGGTATAAGACCAGGAGGATGACTCCAGCTTACAAACAAGGCTGGAGTACCCCTCAGCTACAGGTCTCAACTGAGGCTAAATAGCCCAGTAGCCATACCCACACACAGACACACCCAGTGTTCACACAATAAGAAGGGAGTTAACCCTTCCTACACCAGGCAAGGGAAGACAGGCACTAAAAGGGGAAGTGTACAAACAACTATCACACTGCAGCTGTTACCGCCGGCAACGACATGCATAGCAACCATAATACAGTGCAGTCGTCCTGTCTCCTTTGCAGAAAAGCACCCCCAAAGCATGATGTTACTACTCCCATGCTTCACAGTAGGGATGGTGTTCTTGGGATGCAACTCATCCCTCTTTTTCTTCCAAACACGACAAGTGAAGTTTAGACCAAAAAGTTCTACTTTGGTCTCATCTGACCACATGACTTTCTCCCATACCTCCTCTGGATCATCCAGATGGTCATTGGCAAACTTCAGAAGGGCCTGGACATGTGATGACTTGAGCAGGGGAACCTCCCGTTCAATGCATGATTTGAAACCATGACGGCGTAGTGTTCTACCGATAGTGACCTTTAAAACTGTGGTCCCAGCTCTCTTCATGTCATTGACCAGCTCCTCCCTTGTAGTTCTGGGCTGATTCTTCACCTTTCTTATCATCAGTGATTCCCCACGAGGTGAGATTTTGCATGGAGCCCTAGTCCGAGGGAGACTGACAGTCGTCTTTAGCCTCTTCCATTTTCTAACAATTGCTCCAACAGTTGATCTATTTTCACCAAGCTGCTTAGCAATTGCCCCGTAGCCCTTTCCAGCCTTGTCTCTGGTGTCTTTTGACAGCTCTTTGGTCCTGTCCATGGTAGTAGTTGGCGTCTGACTGACTGTGGGGTGGGCAGGTGTCTTTAAAGAGCTCAGACAGGTGCTATTAAGTTAGATTAATGATGAGTGGAGTAGAGGTGGACTTTTTAAAGGCGCAGTAACAGGTCTTTGATAGCCAGAATTCTTGCTGTTTCTCAGGTGTTCAAATACTTATGTTCAGCAGTGCAAGACAAATATTTATTTATTTATTATGTTTCTCAGAGAGGGAATGCACCTACAATATGAATTTCAGACCCCTTCATGATTTCTAAGTGGGAGAATTTGCAAAATCGCAGGGTTTTCAAATGCTTCTGCTCATCACTTGTATATAGCTGTCCTGTGTGTACTGAGGAGTGTGTATAGCTGTCCTGTGTGGACTTTATCATATGTATATAGCTGTCCTATGTGTACTGGGGAGTGTGTATATGTCCTGTGTGTACTGTATCATATTTATATAGCTGTCCTGTGTGGACTGTATCATATATATATAGCTGTCCTGTGTGTACTGAGGATTGTGTGTAGCTGTCCTGATATATTATACATATTACTTGTTTTATGTGAGTAAGGGTGCTGGGTGGTTGAAGAGGGGGGGGGGGGGTTGTTCTGTGTTGTGGTGGAGGGCGTGATTGCATGCTAGGGTGTGGAAAGGCGGGATCCAGGGGGCCCAAGAAAATTCTTGCCCAGAGCTCAATCAATATTAAAGACGGCGCCCTGGTCACAATGATGAATGAAATCCCAGGGAGGGCTACTCCATCTGAGACAAGTCAGCAGGAGTCTGAAGAGGAGTCATAGGAGGATGGTGGCTGTGGGGGGGAGGAGGAGGAGCAAGAAGAGCAAGCTTTGAGGGAGACTTTAAACTTTTTGAGGATCCCTGATGTTGTCCATGGCTGGGGGAGGTGACCTGAGGACGAAATTCTACTGGGCGATGAGCAGGAGCCAGGGCGCTACACCGCTTCCAATTTAGTGCAAATGGGGGCCTTCATGCTCCAGTGTTTGAAGAGGAACCCCCGTATAAAAAGTATTAAGGGCAAGGACAATTTTTCAGGTGGCAAAGTACTTAGAACCCAGGTACAAACACAAAATGGCGGACATGTTACAAGCATCACAGAGGGCTGTCAGAATGCAGCATTTCCAGGCCTTGCTGCGAGAGATGCTGCATTCTGATGTTGCGGGCGCTGGCAGAGGAATTTCCACCCACAGCGAAAACAGGTGCGGGTACCAATCCTACCGTGTCCTGCAAGAAGAGGGCGGTTTGAAGATGTGTTGGTCACTTCGGATATGAGATGATCATTCTTGCAACCTAACCTGTCACTGGCGGCGGTAGGGAAGCATGCACCCCTGACTGCCACCCATGCCTCTGCCCCTACCTACTTGCACGATCTGTCCTAGGTAACGGGGCGCAACTGGACAGCAGTCCCTAACTTAAGTAAGCGCAGGGGAAAACAAAAGACAGGACAAACAGAACACAAAGCAAGTCAAACTAGCCAAAGTCAAATACCAGGAAGTCAAATGAGTACAAGGGAACAACAAGAGTGAGTCCAAACACAAGCCGGAAGTCAGTACCAGGAGATCACGACAAGCAATCGGGGATGAGCAGAAGCGAGGTCAAACGAGCAGAGCCGAGGTCAGGAATCAGGAACACAATACCAGGAATACAGATAAAGACCATAATCACAGGCAATCTGTGGCCAGCAAGCTGCCTGGTTAAATAGGCCTGGCTGGTGAGTCACTATGATGTCGCCAGCATCACGTAACTCACAGCAGCCCAACTCAGCCAAGCACCGATCATCATTATCGGCGCTCGACTCCCCTGTTGCTCTCCTGCTGCCATGGAGACGAGGATGAAGGCTACGCCTTGCCATTCTCCTTGCAGAGGTTGCCAGCGGTGCTGCGAAGGAAGCACGCGCCGCCTGCCCCTTGTTACACAACCCATCGACAGCCGCCCTTCGGATCCAGCCTCAGAGAACGCCTAGACCGACAAGTGTCTGACTACATTGGGTTAACACGGAGGAACCCCTGGACTACTGGGTGTGCAGACTTGACCTGTGGCCAGAGCTGGCACAATTTGCCATGGAACTCTTGCCCCTTGTCGAGTGTCCTGTCCGAAAGAACGTTTAGCGCAGCGAGGGGATTGTGACCGATAAGCGCACTCACCTAGCTCACAACAGTGTGGACTACCTCACATTTCTAAAAATGAATGAGGCATGGATCTCGGAGGAATTCAACACCTGTGACGACCACGTGTAATTGAATTTCCTCATACCAGCCCACACATATGCACCACCACCCAGAACAAAGAATGGTCCTTGTCTTATGTATATACAGCGGCATAAAAAGCCTTTTCTGTCAGGTGAATGCCTAATTCTTGGGGCCTGTACTCCACTAGCCTACAGTAAAATTGTTATTTAGTGACCGCCTAATGTACCTCCAGCCACATAATCACTTGTTCTTTTTGTTCGGTAAATGCCTAATGTTTGGGGCCTGTACTCCACTGGCCTGTAGTTAAATTGTTATCCACTGACCGTCTAATATACCTCCAGCCACATAATCACTAGTTTTTTTCTGTCTGGTGAATGCCTAATGATTGGGGCCCATACTCCACTGGCCTGCAGTAAAATTGTTATCCACTGACCGTCTAATATACCTCCAGCCACATAATCACTTGTTTTTTTCTGTCAGGTGAATGCCTAATTTGTGGGGCCTGTATTGGCCTACAGTAAAATTGTTATCCAGTGAGCCGACTAATGTACCTCCAGCCACATAATCACTTGTTCTTTTTGGCCGGTGAATGCCTAATTTTTGGGGCCTGCACTCCACTAGCCTGCAGTTAAATTGTTATCCACTGACCGTCTAATATACTTCCAGACACATAATCACTTGTTCTTCTCTGTCTGGTGAATGCCTAATGTTTGGGGCCTATACTCCAATGGCCTACAGTAAAATTATTAATCAGTGACCGCCTAATGTACCTCCAGCCACATAATCGCTTGTTCTTTTCTGTCCGGTGAATGCCTAATGTTTGGGGCCTGTATTGGCCTACTGTAAAATTGTTATCCAGTGACTGACTAATGTACCTCCAGCCACATAATCACTTGTTCTTTTATGTCAGGTGAATGCCTAATTTTTAGGGCCTGTACTCCACTGGCCTACAGTAAAGTTGTTATTCAGTGACCGCCTAATGTACCTCCAGCCATATAATCACTTACTCTTTTCTGTCAGGATGAATGCCTAATTTTTGGGGCCTATACTGGCCTACAGTAAAATTGTTATCCACCGACTGTCTATATCTCCAGCCACATAATCACTTGTTCTTTTCTGTCCGGTGAATACCTAATGTTTGGGGCCTGTACTGGCCTGCAGTAAAATTGTTATCCACTGACCGTCAAATATACCTACAGCCGCAAAATTACTTGTTTTCTATCAGGTGAATGCCTTATTTTTGGGGCCTGTACTCCACTGACCTACAGTAAAATTGTTATGCAGTGACCGTCTGATGTACCTCCAGCCACATAATCACTTGTTCGTTTCTGTCAGGTGAATCCCTAATTTTTGGGGCCTGTACTGGCCTACAGTAAAATTGTTATTCAGTCACCGCCTAATGTACCTCCAGCCACATGATCACTTGTTCTTTTCTTTCCGGTGAATGCTTAATGTTTGGGGCCTGTACTCCACTGGCCTGCAGTAAAATTGTTATCCACTGACCATCTAATATACCTCCAGTCACATAATCCCTTGTTATTTTCTGTCCGGTGAATGCCTATTTTTTGGGGGCCTGTACTCAACTGACCTACAGTAAAATTGTTATTCAGTGACCGCCTAATGTACCTCCAGCCACATAATCACTTGTTCTTTTCTGTCAGGTGAATGCCTAATTTTTAGGTGGTGTACTGGCCTACAGTAAAATTGTTATTCAGTGACCGCCTAATGTACCTCCAGCCACATAATCGCTTGTTCTTTTCTGTCCGGTGAATGCCTAATTTTAAGGGCCTGTACTCCACTGGCCTACAGTAAAATTATTAATCAGTGACCGCCTAATGTACCTCCAGCCACATAATCACTTGTTCTTTTCTCTCAGGTGAATGCCTAATTTTAGGGGCCTGTACTCCACTGGCCTACAGTAAAATTATTAATCAGTGACCGCCTAATGTACCTCCAGCCACATAATCACTTGTTCTTTTCTCTCAGGTGAATGCCTAATTTTAGGGGCCTGTACTGGCCTACTGTAAAATTGTTATCCAGTTACCGTCTAATGTACCTCCAGCCACATAATCACTTGTTCTTTTCTGTTCGGTAAATGCCTAATGTTTGGGGCCTGTACTCCAATGGCCTGCAGTTAAATTGTTATCCAGTGACCGTCTAATATACCTCCAGCCACATAATCACTTGTTCTTTTATGTCCGGTTCGCGAACATTTAATCACGAAAGTGCGTTCGCGAAACGTCCCGGCAGATGTTCGTCCATCACTACCTGGCATGACACACAGGAAGTAGCAGGAAATACTTGCTCTGTCAATCACTGGATGAGGTGGTTCACCACTGTGGCCAGTGATTGGCTGAGCATGCATTCCAACAATTTCCTGTGTGCCAATATTGGACAGGAAGTTCAAAGAAATGTGTTTATTCCCTACCTCTGACGAAGCCCTTTCCTGGCGAAATGCGCGTCGAGGTGCAGCTTTGGTCAGACACTTGGTGCCTCCACATATTATGGGTAACACCTTCTTACACATGCCACTGTTGCTCTTTTATGATTTCATCATCCATTGTGACCTGGTTTTCTGCTCTACCATATAGGCAGGCCACGGCCGCCACTCATTGTGGTGGGCGACCATGGTATGTGTGATTAGGTGATTCCATGTACACCTGCGGTATGCATGTATCTACATGTTATTTTGGGTGAATCTACATCTCACCCACTTGTCAGTACGGTATATGTGAGGGTGGGGGTTTACGGCTCCGATACACGGGGCGTCCCATCCCCCCATTGCCTTGTGCCTTTGTCATTGTATGTTTACTTTATGTCTTAATAAACTACATATATTTTATATCAGTGTTTTCCTAATTTTTTGTGGGGTTATTGGTTTGGTTCTTTTTGGTTATAGTAATTTATGCTAGACCCCAGTGTATTGTATGCACTATATTAGAGTTTTTCTTATCGGTTGGGCTGGTGAGTACTACCTATTTTTTTATTCTTAACCCATTTTCCTCCCTTGGAAAACCCTTTTAATTCTCAAGTAGTATAAAGCATCGCCTGGTATCACCATGCTGTGGCACACAGAGTGTCTACAGATCTATAATACACATTTATAGAGACTCTATATACTGTCATACATGATCCATGTGCATGGACCATACTATCCAAACTTGCTATTTGCTAATAAATATGGTAGCAAAGACCAAGTGTTGCGTGGTCAAATGCATTAATAGCGGCATCTTAAAGTGCAATATATTGTAACACATGTGCTGTACCCCGGAAGGAACAGAGAGGAAAGGTGGGAGTTGGAGTGGCTCTGGCTGCAATAAATATTCACAGTGCAAATTATCACAGTGATGCTTTCTAGGGCTGGGCATAGGAAGCTACACCCTCTCTTTTCTTTGGGGCACACTCTGATGTTGGACCTCCTGCCTGCTGATAGTTGTTGCACCCTTGGTGTTGTGGGTTTGATGCAGGTGTAAGGCAGGAAATGTAGGTGCAATGGTGCTGGAGTTAGTAACGAGGCCAGTTGTAAAAAATAGTCATCTCTCTATTGCTAAAGTGCAGAATGGGAGTTGTAGTACATCTAACAGTATCAAAGCACAGTTCCAAACAATACTCAATGCAAATCTTTTCAGATAGCAATGTATGGGTATAGACCAAGATGGAAATTGTAGTACTCCTTCCCTCTATCTCTCCAAAGTCTCCTTCTGTAGAATCTATGGCTGGCAATATTATTCTTGCAATGGTAGCTGTATCTCCCAGCTGAGGGGTACTGAATTAATATATGGGGTCCCAGACCGTGTCCGAGAGTGAAGGATGTTTTAAAGATGTCTCTCTCACCAAAGTAAAGTCTTTATCAGCCTTAAACAGCAAATACCTTACTGACTGACTCCAATGCATGGCCATGATGATTTTGGACCTTCTAGTAGACATGTTTTTTTCTCAGAGTTAATGGTTCTCTGGAGTTCAGGCCTAGAACTCTGAGGAGTGAGCACATGTAGCTTCCTCTCACTTCCTCCCACTAGCACTCCAGTAAGCGAGGGGCAGATCTAACTCCCTCTCCTAGTTTTCCACAGGGGCAGAGTCAGGATTATTAATCCCAACTAATCCATGCAAACCTCTACTGATGTATCACAAGGCATTAACATATTAAATAACATTACATAACAAAAACAGTTACCTAATCTGGGGTACTGCACATGATTTTTCAAGAGGTCCCTTACTGGGTTGGTGTGATTATGGAGTGTGTAACGCAAGAAGATGGCCCTTGTTAACCTGTCATCTTATGTTCTTGTTGTCAGGTCTATGAAACTTTTACAGTTTGACTACGAGTGGCCACATTGGATTTTGGCCTTATTATAGACATACTGTATCTCTCTAAAGAGCAACCAGCCTAAACCTCTATGCAAATTTGATACAGTAGGAG
Organism: Bufo gargarizans; assembly: GCF_014858855.1. NCBI lineage: Eukaryota > Metazoa > Chordata > Amphibia > Anura > Bufonidae > Bufo > Bufo gargarizans. The sequence continues at coordinate 37,244,304 of NC_058090.1, read as the reverse complement.
GTCACTGCAACCCCTATTTCAATTAACCTATATCAATCCCCAGTTAGCTTATTTCCTCTTCAAGCTGAGACCTGAGATTGTGTTCAGCCTAGAAAAACTAACTTAGACCATTTTCTGTAGACCATTGCACCTTTTCATGAAACAAACAAACAAACATGGCAGATGTAAACCAAAGGCAGATATCTACAGAGAAGTTAAGTTCCCATGTTGGAGTTTGTCACTTGTTGTTGGGTGCAGATCTGCATCTTATGGCACTGATGTCCAGAATGGTCAATGGTCAATAACAATTAGTTTGGAAAACAACTGTCAGAAGTCTCTGTGTGACTTGCTTCTGTTCTTTCCATTTTTCAAAAATATTGTTCTACTGCAAACAAGTAGGTGGTCTGTTCAATTGTAGGATTATTACAGGAAATAAATGTCTATATGTAACAGCTACACAATAGATTTGTGTTGCAGGCTTAAAAAAATCCTTAATGAGGCTAAAGGTGACACATGAGGAACTTAAAGGGGTTGTCCAGTGGGATACATTGCAGAATTGTTTAATAAAAAAGAGCAAACTCATCCTCAATGATTCCCCGTCAATACTTTTCAGACACTTAGTGAGTCTTTGCTGGTTTCCACTTCCTAGCACCAACTCGATAGAAAGGAAATGGCAAGTCACCGCTGCACATCTAACCGTCTGGTAAATCTGCTCCCCAAACAGGGTTTGTGCTCTGTGTGTCTCCTATGTCGGGGCAATAAGAGGGCATAACTACAATGTAGTGGTGCTAAGGGGGCATACCTATTATGTGGGGGCAATAAGGGGGATTTCTACCGTGTGGAGGCACTAAGGAGGCATTTTACTGTGTGGGAGCACTTAGGGGGCATAACTACTGAGTGGGGGGGGGGGGGGGTTGTATGGTGAGCGTGGGTGGTCTTGACTAACCATGAGACAGGGGGTTGCAGGGAAGTTTCTCTTGGGGGGGAATTACTAAATTTACCATGAGGCCTAGTCTTTTTTAGTTACGCTCCTGGTCTAGGGCTCCACCTTCTTGCACCACTAAACTCCTCTCCATCACCATGCTAACCTCTGCCATGTCAGCCCACTAAGCCCAACTCGCATACTAGCATGGGCACTTCTGCTATTATTCTAAAGCTGGGAAGGGCACCTTGTCCCACTGTAAAGCTCTGATGTCTGCCTCTGGTTTAGATGATTTTAATTTTATTTATTTTTTTCCAAAAAAACACTATTGGCCAGCATGGGTCCCCCTAATCTATGCGGTCTAAAGCATTTGTTTGGTTTGTATGGTGGTAAATATAGTTACATAGGTACACAGGTAATTTAGTAAGTAATAGACAGCAGTCATAAAATGTGATCTTGGGTCAGTGTAGTCCAATTGTGGGGCAGGGGGGTGTAGAGATGGTTAGTTCTTCCCATATTTGAGTTAAACACTGCATCTGAGCAATCACTATTTTATACCAAACATACACCCAACGCAATAAAGAAAGAAATCCCTCAACACATTTCAATCACACCGCACAAGAATTGTCTTATTTATTTGACTTCTTTCCCTGTCCTTCTCCTCAGAACAATTACAACACAGGATTACTGTAACCGAGAGGCGGATATGAAATGTATTATCAATAGACTTATTATTTGACTTTATTATCATTAAGGAAATTATTCAGAGTGTCTAGAGGTTGAAGAGAGCACGAGAGTGTTTCCATTTAAATATGACAGCTCCGCTCAGGTTATTTCAGCTCATGACAATAGCTTTCTCTCGCTTTATCTTCAGAGGAAGCTGCCTTGAGCTCACAATCAGAAGTGAATGGAGGTGTCATGACACAGGATTAGCAGTAACCAGATACTAAATCAAATGTTCTTGATGGGAAAAAAAAAAGAAATAAGGAATGTGACAAGCATCCTTATTGTGATCCAGCAGCATTTTCTGTAGGAAGTCATTTATGGAAACCCATTGATGGGATTTATAGCTGATTATAACTTGAATTTGACAACTGATCCCGGGTTATCAAGAGAACCTTCTCCCTTACTGAATCTGTCTCATTTCCCAGGGATAAAGAAGTCACCAGGTTATAAATGAGGGTTACCAATACCAAGGATATGCGGGGCGTCTTTTTTGTGTTTAGCCATTTTTGTTCTACAACAAATGCATGTAGACCTATCTTGGGTTTCCTCAATAGGTTCTCTTAGATTAAAAAACATGGATATTTTTAGGTGCATTTATTTTTGGGCATTTCAAGTGATGGGCTTTGGCAGCTTATTCTCGAATCATAAAACTAATGTTAGGTTAAGATGAGAAAGACCCAACCCTGGGAAAACACATCTTCAGTAAAGCTAGATCTTGACTGCCAGGGGTGGACTGAAAGCTTAAATTGGCCCTGGAAAAAAAAACTAAAAAAAGGCCCCCCGTTGTTGGTGGGTGCAAATTGACATAACCTGGGGCAACACAAGTAGGCAGAGACAACAGAAGTAGTCGGGACCAGCAATACCATAGTGGAGCACAAAATGCCACCCCAGCAGAACAAAATATCACAGTGCAGCATAAAATGCTACAGATCAATTTGGGAGGGCACCTGTAGCCACAGCCAGGCACATAAGTACCTGATGCACCTAGAATTAAATGCTACTGAGAGCATTAGATCGTTAGGTATCCAGCTGGCAGACATGATAGAGGGCTTGGGTGGCCCCCTGGGCATCGGCCATCTGAGAAATTACCCTGTAGGGTCTATGGCCAGCCCATACCTATTGACTGCTATTTCCTATACTCCCTATAAGACAATATACCGTACATATAGCATTACTGTCTCAGTACTTAAGAAGTTGGCATACACAAACATAGGGGCAGCATACAAGCTCCATGCAGATATTGTCTTTGGTTACATTCAAACCAGAGTCAAACAAGCAGGGCCACCATGTTTGGAAAGGTCAGAAGATCAAAAGAAAGTAGTGAGCTGGTGGGCACTGCTACCTGTTTATTTATCTGCCCATGTGGAAAGCCAGGAGAGTTAGCGGGCGATGACAGCATTAAATAGGAAATTATTTTCTAGGTAAGGTGCTGTATAGTATTAGCAAGTCACGTTATCTCCATCCCAATTCAAGCACACATCCATTCCATTGCCATGGCCTTCCACAACTAGTTTTGTGGCTTCTTGCTTTACTGCTGTTCAATATACTGTTAAAAGGGGGACGGGGCCCAGCCTTCTCTTTTCTATGTGGTCCTTAAAGGGGTTGTGCCTTTTCTACATTTTTCAAACCAGCACCTGGATTGGAATACTTTTGTAATTGCATGTAATTAAAAATTCTGTATAGCTACTGAGCTATTCAATAAAATGTATTTGTATGGTGCCACCTGCTGTTTGTTCTTTTCCTTATTTCTCCGTCCACCTCACTAAGGTGGTCAAACTCTCTCAGTTTAAACCTTCAACAGCCACCAGCTACTGTTAGAAGCTGTGGCAATTACAGGGAAAGAGTTACTGCAGAGTTGCCAGCCTGATATACAGTCAGGTCTATAAATATTGGGACAACTACACAAATCTAACATTTTGGGCTTTATACACCACCACAATGGATTTGAAATGAAACAAACAAGATGTGCTTTAACTGCAGACTGTCAGCTTTAATTTGAGGGTATTTACATCTGAATCAGGTGAACGGTGTAGGAATTACAACAGTTTGCATATGTGCCTCCCACTTGTTAAGGGACCAAAAGTTATGGGACAATTGGCTTCTCAGCTGTTCCATGGCCAGGTGTCTGTTGTTCCCTCATTATCCCAATTACAATAAGCAGATAAAAGGTCCATAGTTCAGAGCACAAGTGTGCTATTTGCATTTGGAATCTGTTGCTGTCAACTCTCAAGATGAGATCCAAAGAGCTGTCACCATCTGTGAAGCAAGCCATCATTAGGCTGCAAAAACAAAACAAACCCACCAGAGAGATAGCAAAAACATTAGGCGTGGCCAAAACAACTGTTTGGAACATTCTTAAAAAGAAGGAACGCACCGGTGAGCTCAGCAACACCAAAAGACCCGGAAAACCACGGAAAACAACTGTGGTGGATGACCGAATAATTATTTCCCTGGTGAAGAAAACACCCTTCACAACAGTTGGCCAGATCAAGAACACTCTCAAGGAGGTAGGTGTATGTGTGTCAAAGTCAACAATCAAGAGAAGACTTCACCACAGTAAATACAGAGGGTTCACCACAAGATGTAAACCATTGGTGAGCCTCAAAAACAAGAAGGCCAGATTAGAGTTTGCCAAACGACATCTAAAAAAGCCTTCACAGTTCTGGAACAACATCCTATGGACAGACGAGGCCAAGATCAACTTGTACCAGAATGATGGGAAGAGAAGAGTATGGAGAAGGAAAGGAACTGCTCATGATCCTAGCATACCACCTCATCCGTGGAGCATGGTGGTGGTAGTGTCATGGTGTGGGCATGTATGGCTGCCAATAGAACTGGTTCTCTTGTATTTATTGATGATGTGACTGCTGACAAAAGCAGCAGGATGAATTCTAAAGTGTTTCTGGCAATATTATCTGCTCATATTCAGCCAAATGCTTCAGAACTCATTGGACGGCGCTTCACAGTGCAGATGGACAATGACCCAAAGCATACTGCAAAAGCAACCAAAGAGTTTTTTAAGGAAAAGAAGTGGAATGTTATGCAATGGCCAAGTCAATCACCTGACCTGAATCCGATTGAGCCTGCATTTCACTTGCTGAAGACAAAACTGAAGGGAAAATGCCCCAAGAACAAGCAGGAACTGAAGACAGTTGCAGTAGAGGCCTGGCAGAGCATCACCAGGGATGAAACCCAGTGTCTGGTGATGTCTATGCGTTCCAGACTTCAGGCTGTAATTGACTGCAAAGGATTTGCAACCAAGTATTAAAAAGTGAAAGTTTGGTTTATGATTATTATTCTGTCCTATTACTTTTGGTCCCTTAACAAGTGGGAGGCGCATATGCAAACTGTTGTAATTCCTGCACCGTTCATCTGATTTGGATGTAAATACCCTCATATTAAAGCTGACGGTCTGCAGTTAAAGCACAACTTGTTCGTTTCATTTCAAATCCATTGTGGTGGTGTATAGAGCAAAAAATGTTAGAATTGTGTCAATGTCCCAATATTTATGGACCTGACTGTAAATCTAGCAGAACAATTTAATTTCTAGTCATACCATGGAAGTCCTCTGTGAATGCATGTTATAGGGAAGAATTCAATGCAGAGTTATTCCATGCTATTTGGATATTGACCCATGTTTTGTAAAATAAATAGTGAATGAATTGACATCCTAAATCTGTGCTAATGACTGTGTCAAGTGGCATAAACTGCAATTATCTTCCCATTATATGTCATAAAAAAGCTTGCAGGATATGTCTACTGACTGGAATACAAGGGTGAGGATTTTCACATACTTATCTATATGCCGACAGACTGTTCAAATGTAAGTGATCTATAACCCAAAACAATTCACTCGCCCCGAGGTATTTAGGTGTTTTGTGAACTTTGAGCTTTGAAATTTGTCAGTTTTTGTCATTATTTGCAGGTCCAGTATATTTTGCTTCCACCCTTACATGGCTTGTCTGGTTCTACATGGAATCTTGCAATGCCTAATTTGTCTGCATATCAATTCCTTGCTGTTCAGAAGTCAGGACACAAATGTATGGATTCAGCACAGAGACTCACTTCACTGATGGGGTAGAAGATATATAATCAACTTACCCCTTCCTGGTCAGCATTTAAAATAATAGGTTCAGGTTTTGGACTGGAAAGGGTCTCAGTCTTGGAAAAAGCCAAATCTCATCTAATTGTAGAAAATGTGTTTCGGAGGGAACATAAAGGGTTGTCCCATTTTGCTGCTTACCCGGTCCCCGAGGGTCTCATCTCTACATGCAGAAAATGCCTGGAGATGCCAGCACAGCCAATCATTGGCTGAGGTAGGTCCCCACTGTGTCCAGTGATTGGCTTGGCAGGATTTTCTGCATGTTGAGCTATGACCAGGAAGCGGTGACCAGTATGTAAGCATTGAAATGGGTCAACCCCTTTAAATAAGAAAGGGCGAGAGTTGAGTTTAACAGATTTATATCAATTTTAACCCAATAACTTTGTTACTAGGTAAGTACTATTGTTACGGCAGCAGTCGGTGCCCACCAACACTCCACTCCTTACAGTGGGCATTGCTCAGCCATTTCCCCACTTCAGGTTTCTGGCAGTTCAGACCCACTGGCTCTCCTTCTGCCCGGTAGGCTGGTTGTCTGGCTTTGAATCGCACAAACTCTGCCTTCCCTGACCTCAGCCTGTCCCTAACTACAGTTGTGCCATACCCCTCAATGTTTGGCACCCTTGTCTCTTGACCCCCGTAGGTCAGCAGTCTATTCAACATGGACTAATCCAAGAGGTGGCAGCAAGGTGGCTCCCCTGCAGTGGAGTCCAGGACCTTGTATAAGGGTTAAAGGGTGAAGATTGGGGAGACCACTTAGATAACACCCTTAGGAGTAGCCTCAAGTCAAGTCTATTCAGTAGACACATAGGATCCACATCTACTTTGTAACAACTATGACATTTCACAGAATTCTTCTTGGATTTGGACTATGTGATATATTGTAGCTAGTTTCATTTATAATCCAGAAGCACATAGAACCTGTTCATTGTTTACATTTATATGGTGCTTAAGTTGAAAATATTATTCCAGCGCAACACTTCATGCAGTCCAGTAGGGCTCCCTCAAACAAGCTGCTCCAAGATCAGTATCAAATTAATCATCTTACTCAGAGCATGAAACAATTATAAATTATGGATGAATGACCATTTCAAATAGATAACTGCATTTCTTTGAATGATTACATAGAGCACAGTCATAGCTATAGCCATGGTATGAAGCAAGAAAGTGAAATGAAATTCTAAGCAACATGTATATGGATATATAAAGTTCTGACCCTAGAAGGGTCTACTGAAAATTTTCTGTTAAAAAAAATCTAAATTGAATGGGGTTGTTCAATTTAAACAACACTTGTCCAATGGTGGTTTCTTATGCTAATCGAGTTAGGTTGACAATACTGTTGACCAAATGCTTGTGTGGCCGGTATTATTCTTGACTCCTAAATACACATACATGCTCGGCTTTGGCAAGAGTGCACGTGTTCTGAATGGGAAAATGGGAGTAAACCACTGCCAGACACCACTGGTGGCAGCTGATCTTCCTTGAGAAAAAGGATTGATGCATCTTTCTACATTTTTATATGTTGAGGAGAGTCTACCATACACATAAGATAATCAACCAATCATGCTAAAAAGGTTGGATTTGATTGACTTTGATCGAATATGTAAGAAGGTCTGAAAAAACATTACATGGTGTTTATTGAAATAAGCAGGCTGTGCAAGTAATGCATGAAAACAATAGCCCTTATAGAAAGAAAAGCTTTCTTCATAACATCTCTATTCTTTAGACAAAAGAAAGGACTCCCTTTCTACTACCCAAAAGTAGCCTACCCTGATAATACTAAAAAGGGTTGCACAGAGTAGATAAAGGACATAGTTTGGGAAGGTGGCTTGCTTTGGTGGTTGGGGACTTATGAATTGTACTATGACATCCACAAAACTCTATGGAGCCCTACTGTGTTATGGAACAGGGAGTGTGGATCCAGTCTGCCAACTAACTGGTTTGGCTTTGGGCTAAACCTTAAGGTTATTCCAGTGCTCCCCTGCTATTCAGCCTTTAACCCCTGTACTGGGATATGGATTTCACTGCAGGGGAGCAACCAGACCTCTACTTTTGGGATAGTCCCAGTATAGTTGGGTGCTTTAGGCACACAAAGCACATCAAAGCAGCACCAAAAATGCAGGTATGGTCTGAATGGTGACTGAGGCTTTAATGCTGGTTCTGGGGTCCGGGTGTCACCGCCAGACATCTGAGAAGCTCTGACAGACGTTCTTCAGAACCTCCTGCTTGAGGTTCTTTTGTTTTGCTTTCATTTTGTCATCTAGTTTCCCTCTCTCAGCTGTCATCTAGTTGCACTGATTGCATCCCTTTAAATCCCCTCCCATACTGCATCACTTTGCAGTTTATACAACTTCCTGGAGTGTGTACATGCTGGATGCTACAACTGATGCTTCTACAGATAAGTCTGTTCATTCATTTGTGTTTTCCTGTTTGCTTGATCCTAGGTGACCCTGACTCCCTCCGTATTTAGTGTAGGGAGCCGGTGGTCGTGTCCCCTCACTATTATAGGGTGTTCAGGTGCCATACAGTCGAGGAACGAGGGTATGCAATCATCTACCATAGAGATTTTTGCATAGGCTGAGCAGTAAGGGAGAGAGCTAGGGCTGTTACAGGGCTTACCTTTTGGTTCCTTAGTTTTGGATCAATTCAGTTGGATCTTGATTTGTGTCTTCTAGTTTTCTGTAACACCTTCCATGACATTGGGAAGCACACTGGAAGTGTAGATGAATGCAGACACAGGAAAGGCTGTCCGGCAGGGTAGTAGTGCAGACAAAGGCAGGGCAGGCTGGGAGATAACACAAGATAAATGCAGATAAATCACAGAGGCAAAAGATTTCTCAACACCTTAGCTGGTCACCAGGAACCTAATGCTCAGGTATCCCCCAGCTGTAAAGGGTGACTTAAAAGCCCAAGGAAGGTTGGGGAAGATTTAATAGTGTGCTCTGTCCCTTTAAGAGGCCAGGGATGAGTGTGCTCCCTAAAGAGACTGGAGCACAGGGCAGAAGCATGGGGGACGCAGAATGGTTAGTAGTGTTGGTATCATGCCCGCAGGGGAGAACAGGGTAGCAGCAAACATAACCTAACACTGTACATTCTTGTAATGTATAAATGTATGCATATTGTAACACAGTGGGTGTGGAGCCACTGTTTCAGTGAATGTATTTGGATTCTGGCTACTCCACATTAACTAAAGTACCCCCTCTGGTTTTCACCCTTTAGCCCTATACAGGAATCTGTTCTTTGCTGAAGGGGAACTACCAGGCAACTACTTCTTAGGCTAGTCTCTGTTTAGTGATTGCTGACCCAGGCAGCCAAAGAAAGCGATGCAAGGCACTAAGCAGACAGGCAAAATTGTAAACAAGAGGTGCAGGGCAGGCAGTTTGTTCAATCCAGGTAACAGGCAGAGAACAGGGCAGGAGAAAAACAGGAGAAACTCTTTAAAGAGGCAGAGTTCAGGCACCAAAGATCAGACAACATAATGCACCATTTCAGGGCTAGACTAGCTAGGAACCTTAATGCTCAAGTACCTCCCCATAGGGGAACCTACCTTAAATAACCCAGGACATACAGCCATGGGCTGGGGATGGATTTGGCCAAGCATATGCCATCCCTTTAAGCCACTATGAGAAAGCCGTAAAGAAGCAGAAAATGGCAGGCAAGAGGAGGAAAGGTTGAAAGAGCTGAGCAGACAGAACCTGAGAACTCAAGAAGCCATGGCCATCCCAGAAAGTCATGCCAGCAGGCATGGACCATTAATATGTTGGCGCTGAAGGAGGGGTGAGTGTTCCAGTGGCTGCACCTTCTGGGAGTTTGGGAATACTGGTGGGCACGGACTGCCAACATTACACTTATTCTCAATGCTATTGATACTATCAAAGCAATTTGTTCATCCATAACATCAGAAATAGATATGGTTACCACTTTGTATAAGAACTGTGCTAGTAGTTCACATATACAATCTTCCATATGCTTCCTCGACAACCAAATTTTTTGTTCTCTAGTCACGGATGGTGCTGTTTCACTTGAAGAACCACTTAAGTCCTTAGTTTAATTGTTTTTCAGAAAAATAACTACAAATAGCTCTCTGTATTAAACTGCAATTTCATCCAGGCACAGATAATGCAGCTAAAAGAATACATCCACTATAAAACTTAAAAAAATAGCACAAAAATATGTCTCCGAACATTCAGTAAACTCTATTTCCTGAAACCAAAGTAATTAAAGATGCAAACTTTAATATATGTTCCCAAGTAACAAACATACTGCTAGATAACACATCCACAAATGTGAATGGCTAATTATATTTTGCATACTTTCAGCAAAGACAATTAGCAAATAGCTTTTATATGCAAAATAAATGAAAAAGTAATTAAGATTCACTAACCAGTGCCACAATATCAAGTCTGTTGTCTTGTGATTCGTCCCTAACAAACATAATAATTATGCATTAATTGTCATATAATTAAAACAGCTCTGTCCTTTAGGAAACTGTCGACTGTAACCTGACAAGAGGCAAAAGTTCCTTGTATTTGTAGACGGGATAATTACTAATATTCATTCAGGAAATACGGACTTGTTTTGATTACAAATATTGTTCTTTTCTCTCGCTTTTAATTGTTGGAGTGATCAAATAATGCAGAATTTTGCATAAAATTGCAAGGACTATATTTGTCTTTCCTTCATTAGTTTCGGCTGATGTTGCAAACCAGCACATCTGTTCTTTGTTGGTAAACCTCGTAATTTGTCTCTGATATGGAATAACAAAAAAGGAGCAATCCAAACAACTAGGAATTGTGCATACATCGATATGGCTTTTTGTATTCAAATGATTTGTCAAGAATAATACAGTAAAAAAAAGGAAAGAAATGGGTAAAAAAATTTGTTGGATGAAGTCATAGTGTTTTAGTGCATTCCTGTGATATTTAAAGGGCATCTGTCAGCAGTTTTGTACCTATGACACTGGCTGACCCGTTACATGTGCACTTGGCAGCTGAAGGCATCTGTGTTGGTCCCATGGTCATATGTGCCCGCACTGCTGAGAAAAATGATGTTTTAATGCATGCAAATGAGCCTCTAGGAGCAACTGGGGCGTTGCCATTGCACCTAGAGGCTCTGCTCTCCACTTTGATTGTCAGGGCCAGGCAGTGAAAACATAATTACACCTGCTTAGCCCTGTCAATGAAAATTCAGAGCGTGAAGCAGTTGCAGAGAGAAAGCAGAGCCTCTAGGTCCTGCATTTACTGGTCCTGTCTCGCACCCAACCAATCCATCTACCATCAAGGGCACCCCAACTACTATCAGGATTGAGTACCATTACCATGGTGTCCCCCAAGATAAGAAAGGGTGTGTCATCCATTCACTTCACGGCCCTAGGGAGCGCCACCACCCTCAGAGCCACGACTACCACTCCCATCCTTCACATACTCTTCCTGGACCAATGCACTTCAAGTGGCTCCCTGGGGAAAGCGGGCATTTGCTGGCCTGCTTCTGTGCCAAAAGTCAATTGGGACACCTGATGCATCTATAATAATAAACTGGGTAGTTTGTTAAAGAAGTTGCCCCATGAAAACTATTCTACAGTTTTCAAACCAGCACCTGGATCTGAATACTTTTGTAATTGCATATAATTAAAAATATAGCATAGCCGCTGAGTTATTCAATAAAATGTATCTGTATATCGCCACCTGCTGTTTGTTTGTTTTATTATTTCTTTGTCCGGCTCATTGATAGGGAGAGAGCTGCAGGAGAAAGGACACGTTCCATGAGCTGCAGCAGAAAGGACACTCGATTGAGCTGCCAGCTTGATATAAATCTTGCAGAACAATTGGAGCAATGAATGGGAAGATCTCTGGATGCATATGAGACACAGGACCATTAGAAAGAGACTGTCATGTACTATATGATATCTGATTTACATTTTTTAAATTAATCACGGGATAACCCCTTTCAATTTCCTACCCAGTTTTTAATATGGACGTATAGGCTGGATGAGATGCTGTATACCGCCTATTTGTATGTAGTACAGTCTATTTGTGCAGGGGGTGGGGGCCTATTTTTGCTTAGAGACCCATCCTTGCTCAAAGGCACACCCTTGCTCAGAGGCCCACCCTTGCTCAGAGGCCCAACCTTGCTTGAGGGCCCACCTGGGAAGTCACCTGTTCTCTTGTGGACTAGTCTGAGCCTGGCTGGTTCTCTTGAGCAAGCATAATGCAGCACATATAGGGCATAAAGAGGAATCGTTTCACGCCAGTAGCAATGTAAAGTGATAAAAGGCAATAGATTTATGAGCGTGCAGAATGTCACAGTGAAGGTTACTTACAGCGCACATTATGTAAAAGAGACAGGATCAAATGAGTGTCCATTGTACGCTATGAATATTACATTATAATCAATATTCACCTGGGTTCTGAGCCAGGCTCATGTCAGTCACAGCAAGTGATATATAAGGAAAGGATCTTTACATTTAATGCTCTCATCTGCAGACTACACGCTACCCTGACCAATGATGAGGTGCAGAGGTGTAACTTCAAGATCTTGGGCCGCAATGTAATATCTGCAACAGTGGCAAAGGATTTTGGAGCTGGGGCCTGGATAAAACTGCTAACTCTGCACCCCCATAGTTACACCCCTGAGGCTTCTCTCTACGTCGGCAAATTGTGAAAAATGCCATATTTTAATATTGAAAAAGAATTCTAGTTCTTTGTCAAAAAAAATTCCCTTGTCCCTCAGAAAACAACGTTTTAGGAATGTTTAACTAGGATAAGAGTTTTAAAAAGATGGTAAAGAAATTAAAGGGGTTTTCCAGGAGTTTAATATTGATGGCCTGTCCTAAGGATAGGTCATCAGTATATGATCGGTGGGGGTCTGACCCCTGGCACGCCTGCTGTGAGCACTGCTGCCTCTTCCTTGACCACTTACACCTCCTTCATCAATCACAAGTGCAGTGACCTAGAGGGGAGGTGAGGGAAGGAGGAATGGTATTGGCTATGATGATGGTAGTGGTACTCATAGTTCACTCCAAAAAGACCTGAAATCGACTGCTGCAGTCAGATTTGCAATATCTCTTGTGGTTCAAATGTTTTCAACACAGAAAGTTAAAAACTTTTGAGCCTTCAGTTCTGTGTTTAGCACCAGGGACAACACATTGAACATGTCAAATAGCTGTGCATCACAGGGAACATCCCCAGTTGTTGTTGCAACTTTCTGGTCTTCTTTTATATGCTACATGACCCCCTTCCCATTAGAAAAATTTGCCCTTGATTCAATATGGCGGCTTTCAAAATGGCGGCCATGTTCCGGGCATAGCCTAAAAGATAGGCCTCCTCATCCATTACTTGCTGGGGTATTCAGATATTTCATTTTCCCTTTCATTTCTGAAATAAAAGTGTATCCTGTGTGTGACGAAAGCACCTTCGTCACTGGGAGTTGCCACCCTCTTGCCCTGTGACTATGGCCCCTGGGACACTACTTGGGCATATTGGATTTCAAAGGCTCTGTTTCTGCCCCGTGGACTTTTTACTGGAACTATTTGGGGCATGTGACCATGTGCACGGTGGGGCAAAAATAAGACTTCCAGGAAATATCTGAACCCCTGAACCAATCTGGGTTATTTTTGGATAGGTTGTTCACCCAGATCGAGGCTATCAGAGGATGTAACTTTTGTGGGGTTTTGAAGTGTTTTCTGTGTTTTGGGGGAAAATGTGTTTTCTGCCTGTGAGTGATTAAGTTAGCCCATTATGTTTGGTAATTGTATCACAGGCAAAGCCTATTGTGTTTTGGTAATTGTATTTTGTTGATTGCGTCAAAGACAATGCCTATTGTATTTTGTTGAATGCGTTATAGACAGAGGGAAGGGGGTTTTGTGTGCAATTGCTGGGAAGGTTTCAATACTGTAAATGCATGTGATTGGCTAATATATAAACTGTCACAGTATTCTACAAGGTCCCCAGGGGGAGTGTCCCTTGCTAGGAGAGCTGCAAAAAAGGCTGGAAAATAACCCATTAAAGAGTTCCTGTTTTACATTCAACATAGAGCCTCGTCTCATGTGTGTGGGGATTGCTATATGCTGTACACTCCCCTGGCTATAACTCCTAGTTCTTGTAAGAGCTGTACCTGGTTCCTGTGGTGGTTACAGTGTCGAGCAGAGTGCTTGGAGCCCTTGGGAAGCACTAGGAGCATCCATCAACGAAGGTACCCAGTCGGGGTGCCAGGAGATCTATTACACTGTGAGTTTTAACTCACCCTGTACATCTTGTGTTGAAAGTAGTGACCTACTATGCTGTGCAATACCTTCCAAAAATTTGGTTGGACATTTAAGGCTTATTATATGGAAGATCCACTTGGTTCATGCATTTCTATATTCTTCAACAGTCATACAAAAAAAAATGGACAAGTATAAGAAATAACTAGAAAAGCTACAATTTCTGGGGAAATTGTGTGAAGTTTTCTTGCCTCCACCACTAGTCTGCAACTGGAGTGGGCGGAGTAACTGGGTGGAGTGGCTTGAGTAACTGTTGTGTGGTTGGAGTTGGTGGAGTAACTGTGGAAAGGTTGGACTGGGCAGAGTAACTTTATGGAGTGGGCAGAGTAACTGTGTGGAGAGTTTCGAGTGAGTAAAGATAGTAAACATTACACTAACCAATTGATTGATAAAATTTAAAAAGTGCACATGGCAAGCTTGATAGAGTGAGAAATGCATTTCAACTTTTATTTATTTATATAGCACATTTAAAATGTTGTTGCCCAAAGTGCTTCACAGTTACATTAAAACATTAATTTATAAAAACATTAGCAGCTGATTTGTGTAGGTGGGCTTGAAAATGAGGGAGTGGTGGCAGTTTAGAAATCATGTCCTGATTTTTCAGCTTACACTCTAGCTTTTGTCACTCTGCTGGCTGCTCACACACCTGGGTTTCTATGGCAACTCACTCTACAGCAAGGGCAGAGAAGAGCGGTTAAAAACAAACGGTTCCAACTTGCTCACTTCACTGGCGGTTGCCATCTTCAAACGGTTGTAGTTTAAAATATATATAAATATTATAAATCCTACAGTGAAGAGCTTTATATTGTGAGAATCACAAGACCCAGACCTACCTTTTAATGCATAGTATGTCTCTAAAATATTAAAAATGAAGGCACAGTCGCAGTTTAGAAATTGCCCTTCAAATTTGAGGTGGCTAGAGTGGAGTTTCAATGAATGTCAATGGGCGACGTGAGCTGCAAATATTGTGAAAACTATCAGGACTATGGCTTAGCCGTGGACATTTTTAGTGGCAGCAGGGATAGCTGAACGTTTTGATATAAGATTTGTGTAGGTGGGCTTAAAAATAATGGAGTGGTAGCAGTTTAGAAATCATGTCCTGATTTTTCAGCTCACACTCTAGCTTTTGTCAGCTCCCACTCTAGTTTAAAACATTCCGCCATTCATTCCTAAAGGACCAATTTTGCCACAAAAACGCAGATATTTTGTGAACCACTCAGCAAAGCGTTCCACAAAGTAATAGCATACCAATCCTGAACAATCTGCACATTTCGGTAAATTACTGTCTATGCAGTGTAAAAACTGTGGGAGGAGTTAGGGTGGTAAATTTGGCTATAATAATAAGAATATATATGTGAGATAACAGTAAGTGGTCTTGCCATGCAAGAACACTTATTAAATAATGAACAGGGGCAGACTGGCCATAGACCCTACAGGGAATTTTCCTAGTGCCCATAGGTCCACCTGAGCCCTCCTCACTGCCGCTGGCTGGGTACATACTACTGGGAGAATTCTAGGGGGTCATTATTAGTGGAAGTCCAGGCAGCATGCTGAAGGTAGGGCTGGCTTGATGTTGTGGCCCACATCTCACCTCCTAAGCCCCCTACTCCATATCCATATTAGAGTCAATTAGAGGAACAGGAGGACAGAACATTACAGCTATTGATGGCCACCAAAGAGGGAAAAGGTTCTGGGGGGGGGGGGGGGTATTTTGTTCAGCCCTGTGACATATATTTCTGTTGGATGGTATTCTGTGCTGCCCTATGGTATGTATTGACCCCATCTATTTGTATTGCTCTACCTGCTCTCAATTTGGACCCACCTACAACATTGGGGCCACTTTTAGATTTTTTCAAGGCCAGTTTAAGTTCCCAGTCCATCCCTGATCATGAGGCAATCTACAAAACTAACATGGAGGGAGGAACCACATAGATGATTTCTGTAGATTATAACAAGCCTTAATTCACACGATGTTTGAAGTATAACTTTGGTGCGCACACCTTAACAATGTTGCTATATACTGTATATACTCCAAAAGTATGCCTGCCAATACAGTTGCATAATTTGGCCATTGACTCCCATTAAAGAACATATTGTGCATTAGACATGTTTTCTGTCAACTGAAAAGTGTTGCCAAAAAGGTAGGGGAACGTAAACCAGAGAAATGCATGCCAATGGGATAGGCCTATGGCATATGTCTGGGCACTTAATGTCAGTGGCACATTAGACATCTACAATGGAAGCATCAAAAGTAAATGCAAATGTAAATGTAAATTTTAGTCTAAAATAATACAAATGCCCATTGTAAAGAGGGATATTTCACAAGTAAAGGGGTCAAAGGAATTTGGGGTCAAAAGTAGGGGCACATAGAAGGTATGCTATACACTTCCACCAAGAAAAATTCATGTTCATAGTATTTATAGTCAACATTAGTTTCATCCCATTGCATGCTTGCCTGATGCTTTCAGCAAACACATAGAACTGAATGTCTCAGGCATTATGCAGTTGTACTTAAAGTGTAATTGTTGTTTCAGTATAGTTTTTATATAGTATAGGGACAGGGATGTTAAACATTTTTTGTAATATACTTTATTAGGGAAAGATTGTTCTTTGTACTAGAAAACTGTTTATAAAGAGTCTTCTTAGCAAAGCTCTGAGCCACTTCGAGAATTCGTGAAGATTTAGAATATAGTGCTATATATTTGTATTCGGGAATATTCTAGATTTAATTTAATCTGAACCCATGATCCCTCCCTGCTTATTGCTTGTGGGCCAATGAGAAGGCTGCAATGTCTTTGTCTGAGCTTAGCAACATCCCTAGCCACCAATAGGAAAGTTGCCGACCCCTTACTATATAAGAAACTCCCCAGCAGCCATTGTATGCAGTATTTTGCAGTTCTGAGAGAGACAACAGTGTCATTGCTGTGCTCTGTGCTTTGCTGTGTCATTACCTTAGATAGTTAGTTAGCTCATATATATAATACAGATAGTTAGTGGGGGATAGTCAGTCTAGGTTAGATTGTGATATAGTGTAGCTGATCGGTTCCAGTGCAGGGTTGTAGGTAGTGTGATTAGGTTCTGCTGTCCATACATACATGTTACAGACATAGTGCTGGGATGTCGTGAGTTCACAACAATACTTAGTGCACCAATCAATAATATGTAGTCAGACCTGCTAAAATGTGAAGTTGCACGTATTGCGCCAAAATATGCGCATCATTAATTGCCGATTTGCACAATCTCGAATATATACTCTGCATATAAAGCTATTGTAATGTTCTGCCGTGCTAACCATTTTCTCCAGTCTCAGGAAACTTCTAGCAGCTTGAAAAATGTGGCAAAAGTGACCCATTCCTGTATTGCGCGTGCAATACGCGCATATTACATTGCCGATTTTCTCAATCAATAAAATAATGGCAAATTCGCAAATTTGCAAATTTATGAAGCTTTTTCGCCAAAATATTCGCACATATTGCAAATTCAAATATTGCCCCTGCCGCTCATCACTAGTCTTCAGTTCTACTGAGCACTGAAGACACCTGTATGTAAAAAGTCAGACAGGGTAATAGGCAGAGAGAGTTAGGGAACGTGTCAGAGTCAGGGACTGAAGGAGCAGGCTGGAAGCCTCTGTATGTAACACTCGGGCATCTTTAGCACTCAGTGGAACTCTGAAGACTGAAGAAAGACTCTATTAGGCACCACTCAAAAATTTGCTAAGGAGACTGTTTACACTTTGTTTTCTAGTACAAAGCAACATCTTTCCCTAATAAAGTATATTACAAAAGTTTTTAACATCCCTGTCCCTACACTACAGGTCCTTCTAAAAAAATTAGCATATTGTGATAAAGTTCATTATTATCTGTAATGTATTGATAAACATTAGACTTTCATATATTTTAGATTCATTACACACAACTGAAGTAGTTCAAGCCTTTTATTGTTTTAATATTGATGATTTTGGCATACAGCTCATGAAAACCCAAATTTCCTATCTAAAAAAATTAGCATATTTCATCCGACCAATAAAAGAAAAGTGTTTTTAATACAAAAAAAGTCAACCTTCAAATAATTATGTTCAGTTCTGCACTCAATACTTGGTCGGGAATCCTTTTGCAGAAATGACTGCTTCAATGCGGCGTGGCATGGAGGCAATCAGCCTGTGGCACTGCTGAGGTGTTATGGAGGCCCAGGATGCTTCGATAGCGGCCTTAAGCTCATCCAGAGTGTTGGGTCTTGCGTCTCTCAACTTTCTCTTCCCAATATCCCACAGATTCTCTATGGGGTTCAGGTCAGGAGAGTTGGCAGGCCAATTGAGCACAGTAATACCATGGTCAGTAAACCATTTACCAGTGGTTTTGGCACTGTGAGCAGGTGCCAGGTCGTGCTGAAAAATGAAATCTTCATCTCCATAAAGCTTTTCAGCAGATGGAAGCATGAAGTGCTCCAAAATCTCCTGATAGCTAGCTGCATTGACCCTGCCCTTGATAAAACACAGTGGACCAACACCAGCAGCTGACATGGCACCCCAGACCATCACTGACTGTGGGTACTTGACACTGGACTTCAGGCATTTGGGCATTTCCCTCTCCCCAGTCTTCCTCCAGACTCTGGCACCTTGATTTCCGAATGACATGCAACAGTCCAGTGCTGCTTCTCTGTAGCCCAGGTCAGGCGCTTCTGCCGCTGTTTCTGGTTCAAAAGTGGCTTGACCTGGGGAATGCGGCACCTGTAGCCCATTTCCTGCACACGCCTGGACACGGTGGCTCTGGATGTTTCTACTCCAGACTCCGTCCACTGCTTCCGCAGGTCCCCCAAGGTCTGGAATCGGTCCTTCTCCACAATCTTCCTCAGGGTCCGGTCACCTCTTCTCGTTGTGCAGTGTTTTCTGCCACACTTTTTCCTTCCCACAGACTTCCCACTGAGGTGCCTTGATACAGCACTCTGGGAACAGCCTATTCGTTCAGAAATTTCTTTCTGTGTCTTACCCTCTTGCTTGAGGGTGTCAATGATGGCCTTCTGGACAGCAGTCAGGTCGGCAGTCTTACCCATGATTGCGGTTTTGAGTAATGAACCAGGCTGGGAGTTTTTAAAAGCCTCAGGAATCTTTTGCAGGTGTTTAGAGTTAATTAGTTGATTCAGATGATTAGGTTAATAGCTCGTTTAGAGAACCTTTTCATGATATGCTAATTTTTTTAGATAGGAAATTTGGGTTTTCATGAGCTGTATGCCAAAATCATCAATATTAAAACAATAAAAGGCTTGAACTACTTCAGTTGGTGTGTAATGAATCTAAAATATATGAAAGTCTAATGTTTATCAGTACATTACAGAAAATAATGAACTTTATCACAATATGCAAATTTTTTGAGAAGGACCTGTATATTAAAAATAAATTGAAACAACAGTTACACTTTATTGGCTGTTCAATGTAGCCAGTAGTGGCCACTGCAACTTGGTGGTATTTATGAAATCCTAACATGAGATAGTACCCAAGAAGGACAATCAATCACAAAGCTGTGCCATCTGAAAAAGTCTCTACTTACTGCTCCCCATTGTGACCTGCTCCCCAATTACTGGTCACAGTGGTGACCCACTCCAGCCAGTGTCACATGTTTGTGTTGAGAGGGAGCAGGAAGTAAAGGATGGCGGCCGACCCATGAAGCATTGTAACTGGGTTGACAAGAAATTGGTCAGGGGAGTATTACCTCTTCTGTTATTTTAGAACATTCTAAACTGTTTTATAACTTTTTCCTGGCTGGACAATCCTTTAAACACTTAAATTTTGGTTTTATTTTAAGAATCATGGGGGGTCTAACAGATGTGTAACCTGTGCGAATGGACTTGAACCCAAGGCTTTTGGGTCAATATGAATATTAATAGACAATGCTTATCACTGATATTAGATTACTTTATGGAGCTGTTATTTGGGCACTGTATGGTGCTGATGCCTAGGCACCACATAGTATATTATGTTTTCAGTGTATGGTAGTAGGAGGCAATGTATAGCATATTTAGTCAACCATAATTTGCCAATATACGGCATTCTTGTTAGGCAATATTCTGTATATAGGCACAATATGGTGGAGTTATTTATACAATGTATGTCAATACTCTATACAGAGGAAAGGGGTCACCAACAGAAAGTACTGCAAAGAGCATCATCCAACTTAAGGCAGGCAATGGCAAGAATATCTAAAGGTTTACACTCATATGCTTGAGTTTGTGATAGCTATAGGGAAGAGTATGAGATCTTGTAAACCCTTAAACCAATTATATACTCTGAGGCTACTGGTGCATTGACAGCAGGGTGCATAAAGAGCCTGTCTAGGTTGCAGACTCATCCATATTACTTAGCTGAGTAAATTATTGGAGAACTGTCAACATTCAGAGGTAACCATCATTTCCTGAGAACACAGAGCAATTGTAACAGCCCTGGAAAGGTGAGAACTTGCATTTCATTGCCTCCTGTTGCTTCTGCCTCACTTCTCAATGTTGTTTAGCTTTACTTAGCAGGGAAACAAACACCAAAATGAGTTCCTTAACTGATGCCCTCTCTGACAAATTAAATAAAACAGTGCCTGCTGGGAAGGAATCCATCCCGCGGGGTTCATGTCCCCCTCCTATAACTATTGTATTTAAGATTCTCTAGACGGATGTGCATAAAACTGTTGCAGAGAAGGGTGCAAAATTGTGATCTATGCATCATGTCTAATAAAACTGGCCAGTGAAAATGAGTTCTTATGCAGAGGACCATATTATTGCTTCATACAATCTGAGTATAGAGCCATTATATGATGCCTGTAGAAGTCTATGGAGTCTAACAATCTACAGTGTTCAGCTGTGAGCCTGAGGTCCAGGTTCCTATGTTGGGTGGGTGTTGGTTAAACTCCTAAATGGCATTCACTGCATTTATTATATTTTGGCAGATTTCGCAAGAATTTTGATTTCCTTCCTATGTGATGTTGAAAGGGTCATAAAAAAACCCTCAATGGATGGTGGCCTGGCAGACATTACAAAAAAAGTGCTCTAGAGGTAAAGATTCTTCTGTCTACTTCCTGCCAAACTTGATGACTTGGGACAATACCTATCAAGCAATCATCCTAAGGTACCTTAAACAGGTTATCCAACCCCTATAATGACCTCCCAATGCCCGGACCCCTTGTATCAAAACATCCAGCCACGGGGGGAGCAGTCAATGGCAGGCCACGATGGGAGTAAGACAGTGTTGATATTTCTACTTTAGTTTCTCCAATAGTGAAGAATTTGTAGAAATTCTTGAAAAGTTAGGACACAATGGCTTCCACCAGTCTGCACAACAACTGTGGTACCGTTAAAGAAGCCATGGCATAATGGCTTCCACCACTCTGCATAGGATACAAGTCCACTCAAAGAATGATGATACAGAGAATACTACCACTCTTCATAAGGTATGTGTACACTTTAAAAAGCTTCTCCAGGAATTAAGAAAAGGGAAATACTTAAATTACTTTATTATAAATATATTCAAAAATACCTTTCATTAGTTATAATGGCTTGTTTTGTCTAGGGAGAATCATTAGGACAAAAAAATTGCAGTTGTCCTAATGTCCTAATCACACAGGAAGACAAGTTACTTCACAACACTGAGCTAAAGAGCTGCCTCATCCCCTTCTCTGCTCTGCTTGTCAGGAATTATGATCCTGAATACAGCTGATAAGATCTTCAGCTGAATCTCTGTAGGAATGGAGTACATGAGGAAACATAAAGTACAGAGAGGACGGACAGGACAGACTAGGGAAATGTGGGGCTGTGGTAATGGAGACTGCATACAAGAGCTGCTGCTCATTATCCACATCCCTACCTCCTCTCTGTACTACATGTCTCCTCATGAACTCCATTACCACAGAGATTCAGCTGAAGATCATATTAAACTGTGATCAGGAGTCATAACCCCTGACAAGTAGGAGAGGAGAAAGGGCAGCTCTTTAGCTCAGTGTTGTGAAGTAACTTGTCCTTCTGTGTGATTGGGACAGATTCTGTGTGTACTAATAGGACGGCATCCATTTTATTTCCCCTGATTATTGCTCCCCAGACAAAACGAGACAAGACATTATAATTAATGAAAGGTATTTGGGAATATATTTATAAAAAAAGTAATATTTAAGTATTTTAATCTACTTAATTCCTGGAGAACCCCTTTAAGAACCATGACACAATGGCTTCCACCACTCTGGATAAGGAACATCCAATACTAACACATTTCAAATTAGCTGAATATGTGCGACACCATATAACGTAATGAAATTTTAATAATAGAAATAAATACAACATAAATCAAACATCATATTAAAATATATCAGCAAATGCATAAAGTGCTATGACAGAAAAGAACTCTCATGCAGGTAAAATAGGTCAGATATCATGACTCTGCTATAGATATGAATATGCTAAATAAATAACCCAGGCCAGACTTGGCAATAATATTTAATCCACAGCCTACTTCTACAATAATATATATTCTCCTCATAAGATGCCCAAACTTGGTGTAAATAAATCACATGAACAAGGAGGAAAACATAATCCAATCCATAAGCATCCACTTAGTTAGCCACCAGACACACATAGGCAAAACATTAGTGTATATACAGTCCTGATCAAAAGTTTAAGACCACTTGACAAATGGCAAAAAATCATATTCAGCATGGCTGGATCTTAACAAGGTTCCAAGTAGAGCTTCAACATGCAACAAGAAGAAATGAGAGTGAGACAAAACATTTTTTGAGCATTTAATTAATTGAAAATAACGATTAAACTGAAACAGGCTGTTTTTCAGCTGATCCAAATTTTAGGACCACATGCCTTAAAAGGCCAAATCTGTGCAAAGATGTGGATTCATTGTCATTTTCTGTCAGGTAGTCACACGTTGTTATGGCAAAGGCAAAAAAAACTCTCCCTTTTTGAACGTGGTCAGGTTGTTGAACTGCATATGCAGGGTCTCTCACAGCGCGCCATCGCTGCTGAGGTGGGACGCAGTAGGACAGTCATTTGGAATTTCTTAAATGATCCTGAGGGTTATGGAACAAAAAAGTAAAGTGGAAGGACCCAAAAAATGTCATCAGCATTGAGACAGAGGATCCAATTGGCTGTCTGTCAAGAGACTGGACAATCCTGGACCCAAATTAAGGCCCTTACTGGTGCTGACTGCAGCCCCATAACCATCAGACGGCATCTGAGACTGAAGGGCTTCAAAAACAAAAAATGTCTTCAAAGACCTCATCTCCTTGAACGCCACAGAACTGCTCGTTTGGACTTTGCAAGAGAGCACCAAACATGGGACATTCGAAGGTGGAAGAAAGTTTTATTCTCTGATGATAATTTTTTTTACCTTGATGGTCCTGATGGTTTCCAACGTTACTGGCATGACAAGCAGATCTCACCTGAGATGTTTTCTACGCGCCACAGTGGAGGGGGCGCAATAATGGTCTGGGGTGCTTTTTCCTTCAGTGGAACAATGGAGCTTCAGGAAGTGCAGGGGCGTCAAACGGTTGCTGGCCATGTCCAGATGTTGCAGAGAGCATTCCTCATGATTGAGGGCACTCGTCTGTGTGGTAACGACTGGGTTTTTCAACAGGACAACGCTAAAGTACACAATGCCCGCAGGACAAGGGACTTCTTCCAGGAGAATAACATCACTCTTTTGGCCCATCCTGCGTGTTGCCCTGATCTAAATCCAATTGAGAACCTTTGGGGATGGATGGCAAGGGAAGTTTACAAAAATGGACAACAGTTCCAGAGAGTAGATGGCCTTCGTGCGGCCGTCTTCACCACTTGGAGAAATGTTCCCACTCACCTCATGGAAACGCTTGCATCAAGCATGCCGAAACTAATTTTTGAAGTGATAAACAATAACAGCGGAGCTACTCATTACTGTGTTCATGTTTGGAAGTTGGATTTCTGTTTTGTGGGGGTTTCGTGTTTTTTTTTTTGGAGGTGTGGTCCTAAACTTTTGATCAGCTGAAAAACAGCCTGTTTCGGTTTATTCGTTGTTTCCATTAAATTGAATGCTCAAAAAATGTTTTGTCTCACTCCCATTACTTCTTGTTGCATGTTGAAGCTCTACTTGGAACCTTGTTAAGATCCAGCCATGCTAAATATGATTTTTTGCCATTTTTCAAGTGGTCTTAAACTTTTGATCAGGACTGTACATGTAGAAGGGAGATCAGAAACTCACCAAAACCTGCAGGGAGCAACCACCCCGACGCAACTCGCTTCCTCTTGTGATTTATTTACACCAAGTTTGGGCATCTCATGAGGAGAATATATATTATTGTAGAAGTAGGCTGTGGATTAAATATTATTGCCAAGTCTGGCCTGGGTTATTTATTTTGCATATTCATATCTATAGCAGAGTCAGTATATCTGACCTAGTTTACCTGCATGGGAGTTCTTTTCTGTCATAGCACTTTATGCATTTGCTGATAGATTTTAATATGATGTTTGATTTAGGTTGTATTTATTTCTATTACTAAAATGTCATTACATTATATGTGCGTTGGTGATTGTTTGGTAATTCTTCACTCTGGATAAGGGACAGGTGCACTTGAAGATCTATTGTACGACAGCTTTCACAACTCTCTGAAGAACCATCACACAATGGCTTCCATCAGGGGTCAGCAACCCCCGGAACGTGTGCCAGAGATGGCACGCAGGCCATAGTATTCCCTTCATAAGATGCACTGCATCTTATAAAGGGAAAAGCAGTGGCATAGGAGTAGTAGTGGCATAGGTGACAGCAGGGGATGGTGGAAGGTTGATAGTGAGCTTGTGGAATGGGGGAAGCTTTGTGACTAAATCGGGGTGGGTTTAGGATGGTCAGCCTGCATGTGACTGCTGGGGGTTTGAAGGGACAATGTGGAGCAAGCTTCTGACATCTTTGGGGTGTGGGAGAATGGTGAGCCTGCATGTAACTGCTGGGGAAAATGGGGGGGGGGGACAAGGTGGAACAAGCTTATGAACAAGCTTCTGACAACTTTAGGGGGTGTGGAGGATAGTGAGCCAGGGGGACCTAAAAGTCTCTTCATATGAACTAAAGCTGGATCGTCTTTGCAAAGAAAGTCAGGAACAAGGGTCGCATTGAGTGGTAAGTTAAACTGATTATTTGTTTTTTGTCACGTACAGTGTTATATGACTTTTCTGTACTGCCTGGCACGCTGAGCGCTTCAACTTAGATTTTTTTTCTTAAATTGGCACTCCATCCGATAAAAGGGTTGCCGACCCTTGCGTTACATAATCAGCTACCTTGCTTTATGATCCATGGCACAATGACTTCCACCACTTTGTAAAAGGGACAGGTGCACTTCAAGAATCATGAAACAATAGCTTCCACCGCTTTGCACAAGGGACAAGTGCACTTCAAGAATCATGAAACAATGGTTTGCACTATTCTGAATAAGAAAGGAGAGAATTTGAAGAATAACTACTAGTGTTGAGCGAACCTGTGTTTTAAGTTCGGCGTCTAAAGTTCGGGTTATCGAAGAATCGCGTTATGAATTCTAAATTCCGTTATGGTCCGTGGTAGCGGAATCCATATTGCGATTCTTCGATAACCCGAACTTTAGACGCCGAACTTAAAACACAAGTTCGCTCAACACTAACAACGACACAATGACTTCCTCCTCTCTTCACAAGGGACAGGTACAATTCAAAGGAGTTCTCGGGGATTTTAATATCGAAGGCCTATCCTCAATACTGGTCATTAATATTAGATCTGACCCCCCGCCGATCAGCTGTATGAAGAGGTCATTTTTTACACAATTAGCAGTGTTATTGCACAATTAAATGTCTTGACCTGAGAAATTCAGGGATTGTAAGGAGAAGATGGATCGTCCTTTGATCCTCTCTTTCGAGTTATTGTTTCATTAATAAATGAGCGTGTCATTTGCTTCACCAGAGGGAACACATGCCTTACAGGCTTTTTTTCCCCCTCTCTCTCTCTTTTTTTTGTTTAGGTTTTATAAAGATGAATTTCCAGAGCTCAGAAATAGCCATGGATTAAGAACTTAAGCCTGACAGCACTTCAGGGAGTTGTGGGCTTAAAGTGGTTCATACAGGTCTCCAAAGCACTTGTTTACCAATACGGAGAATCAGCGACCGTCTGCAGCTGCTGATATCGCATTACCAGTTGCAGAGACAGTAGCAGAGATAAGAAATCGCACAGTTTCAATAATTACTCCTACATTTCTTTTTTTTTTTTTCTTTTTTTTGTTTCCCCATATAACGGCAATGTCTGGATCTCTTCCAAATAAACAGATAAGACCAGTATGAAACTTTTATCTTTTAATGATGACAACATTCATCTGTGTTTTGCTGAAAGTTCCCTGCTGTCAATTTTTAACCCATATTTTTGGTATTCCAATAAAGTGTAATTATACACTAATAATTGAGCTTAGTTTTAATCTTCAGTTCAGGAAAGCGGAGCAGTAAGTGGTTTCTGTTGCAGTTGGTGGGTAGATAGTAAATTATCGCAAGAGTAATAATTAGGTTCAGCAAGGAATTAGATATGGGTGGGTATTCTTCACAAACTGATAAAATCTGAAGAACTTAGCACGATTCTCTTCAAATGTAGAATATCTATCTATATATAAATAAATCTAAATTCTAAAAAATCTGAATTCAAGCAGCACAAAAAACATACAAAAGATGGTGTGCAAGCAGCCACGGATATGACCTCAGTCCAGAACAATAAAATGAAGAAATTCTGCAGTAGTTCAAATGTGTTGTCCTTTATTCACCAGAAAATCTATCTATCTATCTATCTAGAGAAAAACTTGAAAATGGTATAAGCAGCACAGCAGTCAAATAGATACGGTGTGCCATCGGCTGAAGAGGCAATCCACCATTATCCCATTATTATCTGTTGATCTAGCATCTCATTCGGTTCCCCCACTATACTGTTAATGAACTTGGATTTCTCTTGTATTGTTTCAATGGCAAGCTATACATAGTCTCTGTTACACATAGTCACATCATGTGACTGCATCACTAGGGTGATGCTTGCGGTTCAGAGTGTGTTCCATGTGGGGCGGGATCACGTGACCCAACAGCGCGCAGTCGCATGCGGGTATTGCTGGGCCGCTGGGTAATGCGCTCCTCAGGAAAACACTGGTAACCTGAGAGCATGCGCAGCACACAGTATATGACGCTGAATATAGAAACATAGAATGTGTCGGCAGATAAGAACCATTTGGCCCAATATACTGAATACTATGGATAGCCCCTGGCCCTATCTTATATGAAGGATGGCCTTATGCCTATCCCATGCATGCTTAAACTCCTCCACTGTATTTGCAGCTACCACTTCTGCAGGAAGGCTATTCCATGCATCCACTACTCTCTCGGTAAAGTAATACTTCCTGATATTACTTTTAAACCTTTGCCCCTCTAATTTAAAACTATGTCCTCTTGTAGGAGTTTTTCTTCATTTAAATATTCTCTCCTCTTTTACCTTGTTGATTCTCCTTTATGTATTTAAAAGTTTCTATCATATCCCCTCTGTCTCGTCTTTCTTCCAAGCTATACATGTTAAGGTCCTTTAATCTTTCCTGGTAAGTTTTATCCTGCAATCCATGTACTAGTTTAGTAGCTCTTCTCTGAACTCTCTCCAAAGTATCAATATCCTTCTGGAGATATGGTCTCCAGTACTGAGCACAATACTCCACATGAGGTCTCACTAGTGCTCTGTAGAGCGGGATGAACACCTCCCTCTGTCTACTGGTAATGCCTCTCCCTATACACCCCAGCATTCTGCTAGCATTTCCTGCTGCTCTGTGACATTGTCTGCCTACCTCTAAGTCTTCTGAAATAATGACCCCTAAATCCCTTTCCTCAGATACTGAGGTTAGGACTGTATCACTGATTGTATATTCTGCTCTTGGGTTTTTACGCCCCAGGTGCATTATCTTGCACTTATCACATTACATTTTAGTTGCCAGATTTTTGACCATTCCTCTAGTTTTCCTAAATCATTTTCCATTTGGTGTATCCCTCCAGGAACATCAACCCTGTTACAAATCTTTGTGTCATCAGCAAAAAGACACACCTTACCATCGAGGCCTTCTGCAACTTCGCTGATAAAGATATTAAACAATATGGGTCCCAGAACAGATCCCTGAGGTACCCCACTGGTAACAAGACCTTGGGACCTTGGAATACATGTGCAGTGGGTCCATGCCGGTATGTGGTTTCCTTATCTATTTTGTTTTTAACTTACACCTGTGTCCACACAACTGTGAGATATTTTAATTATCACTAATCTTGTATAAGCCATGGGATATGTTGATTATCACTAATTATGTAGAAGACATGGAAACAAATAAATTATGAATTTTTTTTTTTTTTATCTTTCACATATGGATTCACTATAATGATTATGATGAATTTTGATGATAGTACATGAATTGTGTTTTATTCACCAATTATGCTTAATGATCAATTACTATGGAGATGTTTATATGCTTGCACATTGCACCATTGTATGTTGTCACTGCTTGAGAAAAGTCCCAGTAAGAGGACTGAAACGTCGCTGTCTGGTGATTAAAGAACATCCTTTTTCATTTACTGTTTTGGGAGTGCCGTGGAATTTTTTCTTTTTTATCTATCGATCTATCTATCTATTTATCTATCTCTCTATCTATTCATCATAGGACCAAAATATTCAGTCTAGGTTCACATCAGTCCTAGATGGGTTCCCATATTTCATATCGATCCATCTATCTCATATCTATCTGGTATAATTTCCTAGGAGGCCAGTTAACCTAAGACTTCCTTCAAATGGCCATAACGCAGCCGCATATTAGTAGATAAAACTCAGACCCTTGTGGTTCGAATAACCCTATGGTGATCTACGTTCAGTTCGCTAGAATCTTAAAGGAGTGTTTGAGCTTTAAAGGGAACCTGTCACCAGGATTTTGCGCATAGAGCTGGGGACATGGGCTGCTAGATGGCCGCTAGCACATCTGCAGTACCCAGTCCCCATAGCTCTCTGTGCCTTTATTGTGTTAAAAAACAGTTTTGATCCATATGCAAATGAACCTGATATGTGTCCTGTATCCGGAGATCAGTCCAGCGGAAAGGAGCCCAGCACCGGCCCGCGTCCTCCGAATCTCCTCCTTGCTGGCTGACGTCACAGAGCTGGAGCGCCGAAATCTCGCGATGCGCGAACTAGCGCATGCGCAGTGTCGGCATCATGTTCATTCCCTGTGCTGGCATCAGCACAGGGAACGAACTACGCATGCGCTAGCTCGCGCATCGCGAGATTTCGGCGCTCCAGCTCTGTGACGTCAGCCAGCAAGGAGGAGATTCGGAGGACATGGGGCGGTGCTGGGCTCCTTTCCGCTGGACTCATCTCCGGATACAGGACTCATATCAGGTTCATTTGCATATCAATCAAAACGGTTTTTTAACACAATAAAGGCACACAGAGCTATGGGGACTGGGTATTGCAGATGTGCTAGCGGCCATCTAGCAGCCCATGTCCCCAGCTCTATGCGCAAAATCCTGGTGACAGGTTCCCTTTAAGGGTATGGCAATTTTGGGAGTAAAATGTGTTGCACGCCCAAGTATTGTGTCGCAGGGCTACCATAGTAATAAATGGAGTCACAGCACGGCTTGCACATTTGCCTGCAACTGCGACACATGAATCGCAAAAAATCCAGCAGTGTTCGTTTTTTTTTTTCCCTCTTTACCCCTAAATATTAATGAGCAATCCTCCCAAAAAGTCATGAATATCACATTGGTGCGGGTTCAACAATCAATTAGCTGTTTTTAACAACCACCGGTGTTGGAAATTAAACAGTGAATGGGACCTACTGCGTCTGGCTCTGTCCACTACGTTGTTTCTGGTGGCTGTTAAAAACAGCAGATCTGTGGGGATGATGGACCTGCACCAAACTGATATTCTTGACTGAGCTGGAGAATTAGTCATCAATATTTATAAGATGGATTACCCCTTTAAGGGGTCAGGGTGTTCCCAGGTGTAATATAGACATTTTTCATTCTGGGATGAACTTTATATGCTTGGATATGAACCTAGGTTTCCTGTTATTGAAGGCAGCAGGGATAAGCACTGGACAATAAAAAAAGCAAAGATTCTCACTCTGCTATTTAAAATTCATGATACTGATTAATAATAATAAGAATAGTCTGGCCATGTCAAAATGGGGCATTCAGCCTATATTTATCTTATAGGTATGGCTAGCTTTATGCCCTTATACATATTAGGCTGATAACTGAATATTTCTTCAGGTAATTACAATGATCTGATGTATTTGAAGCTACAGCGCAACTTCGGGCACCTGCTCAGGAGTGATACAGCTGAATATAGAGATTGGGCATCAAATATTGGTTCAATGAAGGCCTTACTCTCAGATATACATTATGAATCAACATTTTATAGCTCTGTAAGAAGGCCCTCATAGCTTGCCAATTCTGTATGTCTGTGTGCCCCCAGTTTTTTTTAATGAATCACAGGTAGGTTTTTGTCGAATTCAGTGAAAATCCATGAGAAAACACTTGCGGTATGCAGTTTTACATGCTCTTATATGGAGGTACCATGTAATTGCACACAGAGCCCCTACCAGTCTATAATGTGGACTTAAGTGCTGTCATTTAGTCTCCATGCACACACATGGCCATGAGAATGGGGTCTAAATATTAGACGTTTGGCCAAATTTTTATTTGCCATGGGGTCTCCTTTGTGACCATTTCCTTTGTGACCATTGTCTTCATTTCTGCAGAACACAATAGATTTACTGTAGAAACTCTGGGAACTCAACCCGTTTGGGAGCTGTTTTAACAAGAATTCAAAATATTGGAGAATAAATTAGCTTAAACAGGCTAAGTGAATAAATATAGTCAATATATTTATTCACCTAGCCTTTGTAAGCTTATTTATTCTCTAATCTTTTGAATTCACATTAAAACAGAAGCTATAATGGTGACCAGTGTCACAAACCAGTGGATGTGATCCCACTGTGCCATGTATCCTACCTCCTCTAAGGAAATTGTCTAAGTGAACCCTTCGATTCTTCACAGTAACCCTGATGGTAGGGATAGACTTTCCCAAGGGGAACACCAGGTTGCTACCTCTTGAGGAGGAATAGGCACACGAGGCATCTGGTCCAGGCTGACCAGGAGATACCTGAGAAAGGTACCAGAAGTACAAGCGATGTCAGCAGGCGGGGTCATTACCAGGAGCAACAGTGCAGGACTGAAGGATGAGGCAGAGGCGTAGTCAGAGAGGCAAAAGGTCAGGGCAGGTGGCACAGGTACAGGTCAGGCAACAGGAGAGTCAAGGCAAAAAGGCAGGGATCAGACTGGTAGAAGAATCCAGGAACACAATACAAGTCAGGAACACAAGTGGTTATCCGGAACTTGGAAGCTGAGTAGGGATGAGCGAACTCGAACTGTATAGTTCGGGTTCGTACCGAATTTTGGGGTGTCCGTGACACGGACCCGAACCCGGACATTTTCGTAAAAGTCCGGGTTCGGGTTCGGTGTTCGTCGCTTTCTTCGCGCTTTTGTGACGCTTTCTTGGCGCTTTTTGAAAGGCTGCAAAGCAGCCAATCAACAAGCGTCATACTACTTGCCCCAAGAGGCCATCACAGCCATGCCTACTATTGGCATGGCTGTGATTGGCCAGAGCACCATGTGACCCAGCCTCTATTTAAGCTGGAGTCACATAGCGCCGCCCGTCACTCTGCTCTGATTAGCGTAGGGAGAGGTTGCGGCTGCGACAGTAGGGCGAGATTAGGCAGATTAACTCCTCCAAAGGACTTGATTAACTGATCGATCTGCAGCTGTGGATCATTGAGCTGCTGATCCTCAATTGCTCACTGTTTTTAGGCTGCACAGACCGTTTGTCAGTCTCATTTTTCTGGGGTGATCGGCGGCCATTTTGTGTCTTGTGGTGCGCCAGCACAAGCTGCGACCAAGTGCATTTAACCCTCAATGGTGTGGTTGTTTTTTGGCTAAAGCCTACATCAGGGTGAAGCTGTCACACCAAGTGCATTTAACCAGCAATAGTCTGTTTATTTTTTGGCCATATCCCAGTCTAATTCTGTCACTAAATCCATACCGGTCACCCAGCGCCTAAATACTAGGCCTCAAATTTATATCCAGCTAAATCTGTCCCTAGTGCTGTAGCTGGGCGAGTTATTTAGTGTCCGTTCAAGCACATTTCTTGTTCTGGGTTGAAATACAATTCCCAATTTAGCAATTTCATAATTTAGTGGTTCCTGCTATATCAGAGCTATTTGAAATCTATCCCAAAAAGGGTATATAATATTGAAGGTGCACATTGGGTCATTCAGAATAACTTCACACACACCCGCTACTGTGTATTTCCAAGTCTAATTCTGTCACTAAACCCATACCTGTCACCCAGCGCCTAAATACTAGGCCTCAAATTTAAATCCCTCTAAATCTCTCGTTACCGCTGTACTGTTGTTGCTGGGCAAGATATTTAGTGTCCGTCAAAGCACATTTTTTGTTCTGGGTTGAAGTACAATTCCCAATTTAGCAATTTCATAATTTAGTGGTTTCTGCTATATCAGAGCTATTTGAAATCTATCCCTAAAAGGGTATATAATATTGAAGGTGCACATAGGGTCATTCAGAATAACTTCACACACACGCTTCTGTGCATTTCCAAGTCTAATTCTGTCACTAAATCCATACCGGTGACCCAGCGCCTAAATACTAGGCCTCAAATTTAAATCCCTCTAAATCTCTCGTTACCCACCGCTGTACTGTTGTTGCTGGGCAAGATATTTAGTGTCCGTCAAAGCACATTTTTTGTTCTGGGTTGAAGTACAATTCCCAATTTAGCAATTTCATAATTTAGTGGTTTCTGCTATATCAGAGCTATTTGAAATCTATCCCTAAAAGGGTATATAATATTGAAGGTGCACATAGGGTCATTCAGAATAACTTCACACACACGCTTCTGTGCATTTCCAAGTCTAATTCTGTCACTAAATCCATACCGGTGACCCAGCGCCTAAATACTAGGCCTCAAATTTAAATCCCTCTAAATCTCTCGTTACCCACCGCTGTACTGTTGTTGCTGGGCAAGATATTTAGTGTCCCTCTAAGCACATTTTTTGTTCTGGGTTGAAGTACAATTCCCAATTTAGCAATTTCATAATTTAGTGGTTTCTGCTATATCAGAGCTATTTGAAATCTATCCCTAAAAGGGTATATAATATTGAAGGTGCACATAGGGTCATTCAGAATAACTTCACACACACGCTTCTGTGCATTTCCAAGTCTAATTCTGTCACTAAATCCATACCGGTGACCCAGCGCCTAAATACTAGGCCTCAAATTTAAATCCCTCTAAATCTCTCGTTACCCACCGCTGTACTGTTGTTGCTGGGCAAGATATTTAGTGTCCCTCTAAGCACATTTTTTGTTCTGGGTTGAAGTACAATTCCCAATTTAGCAATTTCATAATTTAGTGGTTTCTGCTATATCAGAGCTATTTGAAATCTATCCCTAAAAGGGTATATAATATTGAAGGTGCACATAGGGTCATTCAGAATAACTTCACACACACGCTTCTGTGCATTTCCAAGTCTAATTCTGTCACTAAATCCATACCGGTGACCCAGCGCCTAAATACTAGGCCTCAAATTTAAATCCCTCTAAATCTCTCGTTACCCACCGCTGTACTGTTGTTGCTGGGCAAGATATTTAGTGTCCCTCTAAGCACATTTTTTGTTCTGGGTTGAAGTACAATTCCCAATTTAGCAATTTCATAATTTAGTGGTTTCTGCTATATCAGAGCTATTTGAAATCTATCCCTAAAAGGGTATATAATATTGAAGGTGCACATAGGGTCATTCAGAATAACTTCACACACACGCTTCTGTGCATTTCCAAGTCTAATTCTGTCACTAAATCCATACCGGTGACCCAGCGCCTAAATACTAGGCCTCAAATTTAAATCCCTCTAAATCTCTCGTTACCCACCGCTGTACTGTTGTTGCTGGGCAAGATATTTAGTGTCCCTCTAAGCACATTTTTTGTTCTGGGTTGAAGTACAATTCCCAATTTAGCAATTTCATAATTTAGTGGTTTCTGCTATATCAGAGCTATTTGAAATCTATCCCTAAAAGGGTATATAATATTGAAGGTGCACATAGGGTCATTCAGAATAACTTCACACACACGCTTCTGTGCATTTCCAAGTCTAATTCTGTCACTAAATCCATACCGGTGACCCA
Source organism: Bufo gargarizans (assembly GCF_014858855.1). Taxonomy (NCBI): domain Eukaryota; kingdom Metazoa; phylum Chordata; class Amphibia; order Anura; family Bufonidae; genus Bufo; species Bufo gargarizans. The sequence goes on along the minus strand of NC_058090.1, from coordinate 37,210,054 downwards.
GCGCCTAAATACTAGGCCTCAAATTTAAATCCCTCTAAATCTCTCGTTACCCACCGCTGTACTGTTGTTGCTGGGCAAGATATTTAGTGTCCGTCAAAGCACATTTTTTGTTCTGGGTTGAAGTACAATTCCCAATTTAGCAATTTCATAATTTAGTGGTTTCTGCTATATCAGAGCTATTTGAAATCTATCCCTAAAAGGGTATATAATATTGAAGGTGCACATAGGGTCATTCAGAATAACTTCACACACACGCTTCTGTGCATTTCCAAGTCTAATTCTGTCACTAAATCCATACCGGTCACCCAGCGCCTAAATACTAGGCCTCAAATTTATATCCCGCTGAATTTGAATACAATACATTGGGCCAAATAATATATTTGTTGTTGTGGTGAACCATAACAATGAGAAAAACATCTAGTAAGGGACGCGGACGTGGACATGGTCGTGGTGGTGTTAGTGGACCCTCTGGTGCTGGGAGAGGACGTGGCCGTTCTGCCACATCCACACGTCCTAGTGTACCAACTACCTCAGGTCCCAGTAGCCGCCAGAATTTACAGCGATATATGGTGGGGCCCAATGCCGTTCTAAGGATGGTAAGGCCTGAGCAGGTACAGGCATTAGTCAATTGGGTGGCCGACAGTGGATCCAGCACGTTCACATTATCTCCCACCCAGTCTTCTGCAGAAAGCGCACAGATGGCGCCTGAAAACCAACCCCATCAGTCTGTCACATCACCCCCATGCATACCAGGGAAACTGTCTCAGCCTCAAGTTATGCAGCAGTCTCTTATGCTGTTTGAAGACTCCGCTGGCAGGGTTTCCCAAGGGCATCCACCTAGCCCTTCCCCAGCGGTGAAAGACATAGAATGCACTGACGCACAACCACTTATGTTTCCTGATGATGAGGACATGGGAATACCACCTCAGCATGTCTCTGATGATGACGAAACACAGGTGCCAACTGCTGCGTCTTTCTGCAGTGTGCAGACTGAACAGGAGGTCAGGGATCAAGACTGGGTGGAAGACGATGCAGGGGACGATGAGGTCCTAGACCCCACATGGAATGAAGGTCGTGCCACTGACTTTCACAGTTCGGAGGAAGAGGCAGTGGTGAGACCGAGCCAACAGCGTAGCAAAAGAGGGAGCAGTGGGCAAAAGCAGAACACCCGCCGCCAAGAGACTCCGCCTGCTACTGACCGCCGCCATCTGGGACCGAGCACCCCAAAGGCAGCTTCAAGGAGTTCCCTGGCATGGCACTTCTTCAAACAATGTGCTGACGACAAGACCCGAGTGGTTTGCACGCTGTGCCATCAGAGCCTGAAGCGAGGCATTAACGTTCTGAACCTGAGCACAACCTGCATGACCAGGCACCTGCATGCAAAGCATGAACTGCAGTGGAGTAAACACCTTAAAACCAAGGAAGTCACTCAGGCTCCCCCTGCTACCTCTTCTGCTGCTGCCGCCTCGGCCTATTCTGCTGCTGCCGCCTCGGCCTCTTCCTCCGCCTCTGGAGGAACGTTGGCACCTGCCGCCCAGCAAACAGGGGATGTACCACCAACACCACCACCACCACCTCCGTCACCAAGCGTCTCAACCATGTCACACGCCAGCGTTCAGCTCTCCATCTCACAAACATTTGATAGAAAGCGTAAATTCCCACCTAGCCACCCTCGATCCCTGGCCCTGAATGCCAGCATTTCTAAACTACTGGCCTATGAAATGCTGTCATTTAGGCTGGTGGACACAGACAGCTTCAAACAGCTCATGTCGCTTGCTGTCCCACAGTATGTTGTTCCCAGCCGGCACTACTTCTCCAAGAGAGCCGTGCCTTCCCTGCACAACCAAGTATCCGATAAAATCAAGTGTGCACTGCGCAACGCCATCTGTAGCAAGGTCCACCTAACCACAGATACGTGGACCAGTAAGCACGGCCAGGGACGCTATATCTCCCTAACTGCACACTGGGTAAATGTAGTGGCAGCTGGGCCCCAGGCGGAGAGCTGTTTGGCGCACGTCCTTCCGCCGCCAAGGATCGCAGGGCAACATTCTTTGCCTCCTGTTGCCACCTCCTCCTTCTCGGCTTCCTCCTCCTCTTCTTCCACCTGCTCATCCAGTCAGCCACACACCTTCACCACCAACTTCAGCACAGCCCGGGGTAAACGTCAGCAGGCCATTCTGAAACTCATATGTTTGGGGGACAGGCCCCACACCGCACAGGAGTTGTGGCGGGGTATAGAACAACAGACCGACGAGTGGTTGCTGCCGGTGAGCCTCAAGCCCGGCCTGGTGGTGTGTGATAATGGGCGAAATCTCGTTGCAGCTCTGGGACTAGCCAATTTGACGCACATCCCTTGCTTGGCGCATGTGCTGAATTTGGTGGTGCAGAAGTTCATTCACAACTACCCCGACATGTCAGAGCTGCTGCATAAAGTGCGGGCCGTCTGTTCGCGCTTCCGGCGTTCACATCCTGCCGCTGCTCGCCTGTCTGCGCTACAGCGTAACTTCGGCCTTCCCGCTCACCGCCTCATATGCGACGTGCCCACCAGGTGGAACTCCACCTTGCACATGCTGGACAGACTGTGCGAGCAGCAGCAGGCCATAGTGGAGTTTCAGCTGCAGCACGCACGGGTCAGTCGCACTACAGAACAGCACCACTTCACCACCAATGACTGGGCCTCCATGCGAGACCTGTGTGCCCTGTTGCGCTGTTTCGAGTACTCCACCAACATGGCCAGTGGCGATGACACCGTTATCAGCGTTACAATACCACTTCTATGTCTCCTTGAGAAAACACTTAGGGCGATGATGGAAGAGGAGGTGGCCCAGGAGGAGGAGGAGGAGGAGGAGGAAGAGGGGTCATTTTTAGCACTTTCAGGCCAGTCTCTTCGAAGTGACTCAGAGGGAGGTTTTTTGGCAACAGCAGAGGCCAGGTACAAATGTGGCCAGCCAGGGCCCACTACTGGAGGACGAGGAGGACGAGGATGAGGAGGAGGTGGAGGAGGATGAGGATGAAGCATGGTCACAGCGGGGTGGCACCCAACGCAGCTCGGGTCCATCACTGGTGCGTGGCTGGGGGGAAAGGCAGGACGATGACGATACGCCTCCCACAGAGGACAGCTTGTCCTTATCCCTGGGCAGCCTGGCACACATGAGCGACTACATGCTGCAGTGCCTGCGCAACGACAGCAGAGTTGCCCACATTTTAACCTGTGCGGACTACTGGGTTGCCACCCTGCTGGATCCACGCTACAAAGACAATGTGCCCACCTTACTTCCTGCACTGGAGCGTGATAGGAAGATGCGCGAGTACAAGCGCACGTTGGTAGACGCGCTACTGAGAGCATTCCCAAATGTCACAGGGGAACAAGTGGAAGCCCAAGGCCAAGGCAGAGGAGGAGCAAGAGGTCGCCAAGGCAGCTGTGTCACGGCCAGCTCCTCTGAGGGCAGGGTTAGCATGGCAGAGATGTGGAAAACTTTTGTCAACACGCCACAGCTAACTGCACCACCACCTGATACGCAACGTGTTAGCAGGAGGCAACATTTCACTAACATGGTGGAACAGTACGTGTGCACACCCCTCCACGTACTGACTGATGGTTCGGCCCCATTCAACTTCTGGGTCTCTAAATTGTCCACGTGGCCAGAGCTAGCCTTTTATGCCTTGGAGGTGCTGGCCTGCCCGGCAGCCAGCGTTTTGTCTGAACGTGTATTCAGCACGGCAGGGGGCGTCATTACAGACAAACGCAGCCGCCTGTCTACAGCCAATGTGGACAAGCTGACGTTCATAAAAATGAACCAGGCATGGATCCCACAGGACCTGTCCGTCCCTTGTCCAGATTAGACATTAACTACCTCCCCATAACCATATATTATTGGACTCCAGGGCACTTCCTCATTCAATCCTATTTTTATTTTCATTTTACCATTATATTGCGATGCTACCCAAAGTTGAATGAACCTCTCCTCTGCCTGTGTGCTAGGCCTAAATATATGCCAATGGACTGTTGCAGTGGTGGCTGACATGAAGCCTGATTCTCTGCTATGACATGCAGACTAATTCTCTGCTGACATGAAGCCAGATTGTCTGTTACGGGACCTCTCTCCTCTGCCTGGGTGCTGGGCCTAAATTTATGACAATGGACTGTTGCAGTGGTGGCTGACGTGAAGCCTGATTCTCTGCTATGACATGCAGACTGATTCTCTGCTGACATGAAGCCAGATCCTCTGTTACGGGACCTCTCTCCTCTGCCTGGGTGCTGGGCCTAAATTTATGACAATGGACTGTTGCAGTGGTGGCTGACGTGAAGCCTGATTCTCTGCTATGACATGCAGACTGATTCTCTGCTGACATGAAGCCAGATCCTCTTTTACGGGACCTCTCTCCTCTGCCTGGGTGCTGGGCCTAAATTTATGACAATGGACTGTTGCAGTGGTGGCTGACGTGAAGCCTGATTCTCTGCTATGACATGCAGACTGATTCTCTGCTGACATGAAGCCAGATCCTCTTTTACGGGACCTCTCTCCTCTGCCTGGGTGCTGGGCCTAAATTTATGACAATGGACTGTTGCAGTGGTGGCTGACGTGAAGCCTCATTCTCTGCTATGACATGCAGACTGATTCTCTGCTGACATGAAGCCAGATCCTCTGTTACGGGACCTCTCTCCTCTGCCTGGGTGCTGGGCCTGAATATATGCCAATGGACTGTTGCAGTGGTGGGTGACGTGAAGCCTCATTCTCTGCTATGACATGCAGACTAATTCTCTGCTGACATGAAGCCAGATTGTCTGTTACGGGACCTCTCTCCTCTGCCTGTGTGTGCTGGGCCTAAATATATGCCAATGGACTGTTGCAGTGGTGGCTGACGTGAAGCCTCATTCTCTGCTATGACATGCAGACTGATTCTCTGCTGACATGAAGCCAGATCCTCTGTTACGGGACCTCTCTCCTCTGCCTGGGTGCTGGGCCTAAATTTATGACAATGGACTGTTGCAGTGGTGGCTGACGTGAAGCCTGATTCTCTGCTATGACATGCAGACTGATTCTCTGCTGTCATGAAGCCAGATTGTCTGTTACGGGACCTTTCTCCTCTACCTGGGTTCTGGGCCTAAATTTATGAAAATTGACTCTTACAGTGGTGGGTGACGTGAAGCCTGATTCTCTGCTATGATATGAAGACTGATTCTCTGCTGACATGAAGCCAGATTGTCTGTTACGGGACCTTTCTCCTCTGCCTGGGTTCTGGGCCTAAATTTATGAAAATTGACTCTTACAGTGGTGGGTGACGTGAAGCCTGATTCTCTGCTATGATATGAAGACTGATTCTCTGCTGACATGAAGCCAGATTGTCTGTTACGGGACCTTTCTCCTCTGCCTGGGTTCTGGGCCTAAATTTATGAAAATTGACTCTTACAGTGGTGGGTGACGTGAAGCCTGATTCTCTGCTATGATATGAAGACTGATTCTCTGCTGACATGAAGCCAGATTGTCTGTTACGGGACCTTTCTCCTCTGCCTGGGTTCTGGGCCTAAATTTATGAAAATTGACTCTTACAGTGGTGGGTGACGTGAAGCCTGATTCTCTGCTATGATATGAAGACTGATTCTCTGCTGACATGAAGCCAGATTGTCTGTTACGGGACCTTTCTCCTCTGCCTGGGTTCTGGGCCTAAATTTATGAAAATTGACTCTTACAGTGGTGGGTGACGTGAAGCCTGATTCTCTGCTATGATATGAAGACTGATTCTCTGCTGACATGAAGCCAGATTGTCTGTTACGGGACCTTTCTCCTCTGCCTGGGTTCTGGGCCTAAATTTATGAAAATTGACTCTTACAGTGGTGGGTGACGTGAAGCCTGATTCTCTGCTATGATATGAAGACTGATTCTCTGCTGACATGAAGCCAGATTGTCTGTTACGGGACCTTTCTCCTCTGCCTGGGTTCTGGGCCTAAATTTATGAAAATTGACTCTTACAGTGGTGGGTGACGTGAAGCCTGATTCTCTGCTATGATATGAAGACTGATTCTCTGCTGACATGAAGCCAGATTCTCTGTTACGGGACCTCTCTCCTCTGCCTGGGTGCTGGGCCTAAATTTATGACAATGGACTGTTGCAGTGGTGGCTGACGTGAAGCCTGATTCTCTGCTATGACATGCAGACTGATTCTCTGCTGACATGAAGCCAGATTCTCTGTTACGGGACCTCTCTCCTCTGCCTGTGTGTGTGCTGGGCCTAAATATATGCCAATGGACTGTTGCAGTGGTGGCTGACGTGAAGCCTCATTCTCTGCTATGACATGCAGACTAATTCTCTGCTGACATGAAGACAGATTCTCTGTTACGGGACCTCTCTCCTCTGCCTGGGTGCCGGGGCCTAAATATCTGAGAATGGACTGTTCCAGTGGTGGGTGACGGGAAGCCAGATTCTCTGCTATGGAACCTCTCTCCAATTGATTTTGGTTAATTTTTATTTATTTAATTTTTATTTTAATTCATTTCCCTATCCACATTTGTTTGCAGGGGATTTACCTACATGTTGCTGCCTTTTGCAGCCCTCTAGCTCTTTCCTGGGCTGTTTTACAGCCTTTTTAGTGCCGAAAAGTTCGGGTCCCCATTGACTTCAATGGGGTTCGGGTTCGGGACGAAGTTCGGATCGGGTTCGGATCCCGAACCCGAACATTTCCGGGATGTTCGGCCGAACTTCTCGAACCCGAACATCCAGGTGTTCGCTCAACTCTAAAGCTGAGGCATCTGGGAAGGGGGCTCAGCCACTTATATATGTGCAGGAGGTCTAGGATTGGTTAGCGAGGTCACATGATCTAACCCATAAAGCCCAGGAAGTGATGCTGTGGCCAGTGCTGAGAGAAAGCTATGGAGCGGATTCCAGAACAATAGTAGCTACACAGACAGAGCCCAGGACTGCAGCGGTGAATGGGAAGCTGCTGAACACGGCGCCTGGGACTGCGGCATCAAGTAGGGGAACAGCGGCGCACAGCAGCCGCTGTTACAACCAGATTTATTGCCTCCCTTCTGTTTCATAGATCTAGAAACCTCTGAATAGGATTTCCACGCAACTCGCAGAAGAGGACGACTGGAGGATTTTTATTTACTGGTGATTTTTGTTTGTGTTGTACTTTTATTATTTTCTAATATTTTAGTCTATTATTTTCTAGTCAGTGTTGAAACTGTATATTTACCATTGTGAGTAACAGCAGGTGGAAGATGAATTTTTGAAAAGAATTAAAATATAACACATCGCTTTATGACAAGAAAAGGTCTAGTTGAGCAGCGAGCAAACATTAGCGGTGTATGCAAATACAGGTACCTCGCATACCAATCAGCAGAGGGTGTAATTTAAATATAAATGAAGTCTATTTATGTTGAAACTAAAACATTCATTAGACAATGAACTAATGTGTAAGAGATCCCAGAGGAGCTGAAAAACCAACGGGCGACAAGCATTAGGAACACATTCTAATTGAGAGATGCTCATATTTTAAATATATATAGGTGTCATTTTGTAATATTTATTGCAAACTGGAAAGTGGCGACAGCACTTGGCTCTTATAATGTGTGCAAAGCCTTTCATTAATAGAAGGAGTAGGCAAGTGTGATGATGAAAAGATAGAAAGCAATGATGACAATAAAAAGGTGAATTACTCAAATCGGTGTTAAAGGAGACCTGTCAGTTATATTGTACGTGCAATGCAATTCCAGTTTATTGTGCACTGTATACTAAGAAAAAAAGAACATGCATATAGGTTAGAGTAACCTGAAGAGCATCTGTCTTCATGATCAACTCTATTAAACTAGGCATGGTGACTAAAATGAGCCCATTTTCTCTGTAGTCGGTATTACTGAGGTAGAGGAATTCTCATTTTTACTTATATGTGAATGAGATGCTTGGATCACCAGGGGGCAGCTTGCCTAGTCCCTTGGAGCAGTGCTCCCCCTCCCGGTAAGATTGACAAGGCCAGACATCCTCCCTCCTTCAATGCCTGGCCCTGAAATCTCATTTGCATGTCCAGTGAAGATCTCAGAGTGGGGATGACCGCTTTGAGATCTTCACTGCTCCAACACATGTGCAAGCTTTCAGGGTCAAGCATCGGAAGAGTAAGGATGCCTGGCCCTGTCAACCTGGGAGGGGGATTGGCAACATGGAAAGGCAGAGGTAAACCAGTGCTCCAAGGAGCTAGGCCAGCCCTTCGGTGCTCCAAGTACCTCATTTACTTATACCAATTTTTATTTTATTTCTCTGAATAAGTAATACCAATCACAGAGTAAAAGGGCTCATTTTAGCCATGGTGATCAACCCTTACAGGCAGTAACCCTGGTTTAATAGGTTTAATGATGGTGACAGATGCTTTTTGAAGGGATTTTCCTGGATTTTACGGTATATTGATGGCTGATAGCAGTTCCTAAGAAGCTTTGGTGCCAGGAATAACACTGTGTAGTGGATAGAGCTGGCTACGTGCATATCCTTATGAACTATCCTTAATATAAAAATCCTGGAAAACCGCTTTAGCATGAAATTGGTTCACGTGTATGTATTTAAAGTAGGGAATGTGGCTTAAGGATGGATGGTCGAAGTAGTTGGAACCTACCAAAAGTGGTTTAAGGGAGGACAACCGGTCATGGACATGAATGGGTCATTGATGTGTGTGGGGAATGAAGGCTAACCCATCTTGTGTGATCCCACAGAATACCAGCTATGGGGATACAAAGCCTCAGACCAGTCAGAGTGCCCATGATATTGATTCACTAGCAACTAGCACCCATAATGGACATAGGAGCATCAAAACTTGACCATTGAGCAATAGAAGTTAGTAGCCTTGTCTGATGAATCACATTTTCTTTGACATCAAGTGGAAGGTCATCAAGTGTGTCACTAACCAGGGACAAAGATGACACCAGAATGCACTATGGGAAGAAGGTAAACCAAAGGGGGCTAGTTTCATTCTCTAGGCAATTCATCGCATCCTCGCATTCATGAGGATTTTACATTGTCATGTGCTACCCACCTAAACATTATACAGACCAAGTACTTCCCTTCACGGTGGAAATATTCCCTAATCATTCCTCATTCAGCATAATAATATGTCCTATCACTCTGCAAAAATTGTTTGCGGAACATGGCAAGGAGTTCAACGTAGTACAATATGTGATCTAAGTAACTCCCCTCCTTCGAGCTTTTAAGCCCGATCCTCTCTTTTTTTCTTTTTTGATAATCCATCAAATTAAAACCAATCTCAGAAACAGTTAAACCTTTTTTTCCATTCCAGACCTTCTTATTAGCTAATTTCCAGCCCCATGATTATAATAAGGAGTGAATTCTCTTTGAGTCATCTCCAGCATTGAGATACTATTGAGCTGTCAATCAGAAGAACTCTCCCCAAGTATTTCAGATTTCTAAGTAGCTATTGTTCCATTGAGTAATTAAAGAAAAAAGCTCTTTTCCACTTGGTATAACCTTAGAACGATATTAATTGGTAGAAGGTTGAGCCCTCTGCAATGATGGAGGAATACGGTTGAATGGCCTTTTCAAGTCACATGAAAGTTGAAAGTTTGCTTGGTTGAATGTACAATAATTAGATTAATAAGTAGCTTAATTTATCACAGCTCTGGATTTCAACAGCCACACATTAGAAAAGGGTGAAAGATTAGGCTGATTCTGGAAATTCTACAAAAAAAAAAATCACTAAATATGTATCCATTAAGGCTAGATATCCACTGCAAAAATGCAGCAGTTTACCAAGAATTCGAGTTTCTTGGCATCCGTTTTTTTCGACAGGATCCTGTTTTGCTTTTTTTCTGTTCTTCTGACAGATCACATGAACGGAAAAAGAAAAGGTGATGTAAAACCTGTAATTACCTGCTTATTTGTCATTTTAATCCTGCCTGTAATGATATCACCTCTGTGTATAGATAAGACAGGATCCGCCATTCACAATAGGTGACTGTCAGAGCAAGATGGCCGCCCCAATAATCATGTTCGTAAAATAGAAATTATACAATCAGAAAGTTAAAGCAGATAAAAAAAAGGATGTATCTCTATCTTGTTTTAAGTGGCAGAAAAAAATACAGGTTCATCGGATAATGGGGATCTTTAGACATGTTAAACAATCCTGGTTTGCTGGCGGTAGATCGCGCCGTGTAATAGGCGATCTGCTGCCGGCAAACAATGAGATAGTATAGTGATGAGTGATGCATTAGCGATTGCTCGTCCCTATACTGATGAGGAGATCGCTGCATGTAATAGCAGCTGTCTCCTCCTCTAGCGAGCAGGCCATTGATGTGGGGGAACGCTTCCCTCCCAACATTGATCTGCTCTATCTGCCCGTGGAATAGGGCCTTTATACAGTTTAAATATGGCCCATATTTATCACAGTGGCTGATGTTGGGTACATTTGGTGCATCTTTAGACTAGTTTATACCACCTAGTAGATGGCTTACTTTGTGCCAGAACTTTGTGCCAGATTTTTTGCACACAATGTTGCAACTTAAAGGCTATGTACATCTTCAGAGGCAATTTTTGTTTCTGATTGCATTTTACTCATTTTTGGCTAAAAATCACATTTTTAACTGGCCTTTATTAAAAATATTGAGCCTTTCTGACGCAAAGGGTTAACTGTTTTTCTAACTATGTGACTGGTACTTTTACTTTCACTTTGTGCCAATCAATCTTATCTTTAAACTACAAAGAGGTCCACCAACAATCCCCATCCAACCTGAGAGAGCTTGAGAGGATCTGCATAAAAGAATGGTAGAAACTCCCTAAATCCACGTGTGTAAACCTTGTGGCATCATACCCAAGAAGACTGGAGGCTGTAATCACTGCCAAAGGGGCTTCAACTGAGTCCGGAATAAAGGGTCTGAATACTTATGTCAATGCAAGATTTAATTTTTTTATTTTCAATAATTTTTTTTATTTTTATTTACTTAAATCCCTCTCCGCATTATCCGTATGTCTGGAGTGTGCGAGGAAACCAGAGCCCCTGGGGAAAACAAAGCAATAACATGGGGAGAACATACAAAACTCTATGCAGATGTTGGCCATGGTTGAATCTGTCCCTAAAACCCCAGTGCTGCAAGGCACCAGTCCTAACCACTAAGCCACAGTGCTGCAAAGATTTTGAATATCTTTCTCATTATGTGATATTAAGTGCAGAATGATGGAGAAAACCTTGATTTTTTTTTTTATTGCAGCACAAGGTTGCACGATAACAAAATAAAAAAAAAGTTAAAAAGATCTGAAGATCTTCCAAATGCATTATACAGTATAGGCAATAGAGAAACGTGACTACATTGAGACTCGTGGAGAATGAGAGCCCAAAATACGGTTGAACTTTCTTAATTTTCCATGGGCAGTGCACTGGCTACTATTTCTAAGTGATGTCGGCAAACAAAGGTGAGGTGGACAATGCAGTAGGTCGCTCTATAATTTTGTCCTAAAAGGCTTGGGTTGAAGGAGGAAAAAGCACAAGGATCGCTTGAACCAGAATCTTGAACCCATAAGGGAGTCCTATAGGACATCTTCTGCTTTTTGCATACCACTGGACCGTCGATGCAGATACGAACCAATCATTATGAAGTTAAATAAATAAATCATTACAAGCACTTGAATATTATACAAATTAATAAGAATATAATACAGAAACCGGCACAAAGAAGTGATAGCAAATTCCATGACCACATACAGCATTTTATCATTGTGTGCCTTTAACCTTTTCACTCCATAATCCGCTGCAGTGCCCCTGGCATCAATAATGCTAAGTTGACTTGTATTTCATTACCTGATTTTAAAGGTTTTCTTATCAATTTTAAACTCTAGGGAATTTTTGTACGACCTATAAAAAAAAATGCACATAATTATACTTTGCACAAAACATATGTGTCCTTTAATGACAAATCTTGAAAATCACCCAAAATGGTACAAACATTTTTTTTCTTTTAGTCTCAAGAAAAGGTAAATTACATGTTTCTGTTATTTATCACTACTAATGTCAAACGGAATTAATATAGCTTCTTAATCCCTGTATTAGTATAAACAAAATGGACAGCACTATAATTAAGAGGACTTTTGGCAGGCAACTTAGCATCCAGTGAAAAGACTACATTACACTAACATGGCTCCCATTAGCGACGAACACAAGGGTAAGAAAATCTGTTGACAGTCCAGCAGTATAAACCAATGTAAAAGACAAGTACAAGAATGAACAAAAGTAAAATATTTCAGGAAAGCAGCTCCGCCTTTGTAGAGAAGATGCAACTTTTTAACATTTCTAATCCAATTCTATATTTTCTTGTTAGATAGGACCATTTACAGGTAATCTATTGTCTAAAGAGTTAGCTATTATTTAAATCAATTTCTCCTGTAAAACATATTTTAAAAAATAAATTGGAGCTATTTGTTTTATTTTCCACATAAATGTCACAGAGTCTCCACCAAACAAAAAATAGGGGGTCATTTATTAAGACCAGTGTTTTAGACTCCCGTCTTAATACCCCTTTGGCTGGTGGTGGATGCACCAAATTCATGTAAAGGCTCCGTCCTCTACATAACTTTGGCGTATTCACCACCTGTCTAAACTTCTCTGTAAGATAACCCCCCCCAAAAAATTTAATATCGGGCTACAGGAGTATGTCGGCCATGAGAGGGAGACTCACCCTATAGACTCTCCCTGTCCTATAAAGCCCTACCATAAAATGGAATTGCTGCCCCAATAAAAGTGATCCCATCTCAGGAACCTTTTAAACAACCTTAGATGGCCCTGACCAGGGATAGAAACCACCACCAAGTCAACATTAGTTGTCCAAAAATTTGTAGTGCCAAGCAACAATTAAAAAGAATATAAATGTAAATGATACCGATCACATACAGTACAGACCAAAAGTTTGGACACACCTTCTCATTCAAAGAGTTTTCTTTATTTTCATGACTATGAAAATTGTAGATTCACACTGAAGGCATCAAAACTATGAATTAACACATGTGGAATTATATACATAACAAAAAAGTGTAAAACAACTGAAAATATGTCATATTCTAGGTTCTTCAAAGTAGCCACCTTTTGCTTTGATTACTGCTTTGCACACTCTTGGCATTCTCTTGATGAGCTTTAAGAGGTAGTCACCTGAAATGGTCTTCCAACAGTCTTGAAGGAGTTCCCAGAGATGCTTAGCACTTGTTGGTCCTTTTGCCTTCACTCTGCGGTCCAGCTCACCCCAAACCATCTCGATTGGGTTTAGGTCCGGTGACTGTGGAGGCCAGGTCATCTGGCGCAGCACCCCATCACTCTCCTTCATGGTCAAATAGCCCTTACACAGCCTGGAGGTGTGTTTGGGGTCATTGTCCTGTTGACAAATAAATGATGGTCCAACTAAAAGCAAACTGGATGGAATAGCATCCCGCTGCAAAATGCTGTGGTAGCCATGCTTGTTCAGTATGCCTTCAATTTAGAATAAATCCCCAACAGTGTCACCAGCAAAGCACCCCCACACCATCACACCTCTTCCTCCATGCTTCACGGTGGGAACCAGGCATGTAGAGTCCGTCCGTTCACCTTTTCTGCGTCGCACAAAGACACGGTGGTTGGAACCAAAGATCTCAAATTTGGACTCATCAGACCAAAGCACAGATTTCCACTGGTTTAATGTCCATTCCTTGTGTTCTTTAGCCCAAACAAGTCTCTTCTGCTTGTTGCCTGTCTTTAGCAGTGGTTTCCTAGCAGATATTCTACCATGAAGGCCTGATTCACACAGTCTCCTCTTAACAGTTGTTCTAGAGATGTGTCTGCTGCTAGAACTCTGTGTGGCATTGACCTGGTCTCTAATCTGAGCTGCTGTTAACCTGCTATTTCTGAGGCTGGTGACTCGGATGAACTTATCCTCCGCAGCAGAGGTGACTCTTGGTCTTCCTTTCCTGGGGCATGTGAGCCAGTTTCTTTGTAGCGCTTGATGGCTTTTGTGACTGCACTTGGGGACACTTTCAAAGTTTTCCCAATTTTTCGGACTGACTGACCTTCATTTCTTAAAGTAATGATGGCCACTAGTTTTTCTTTACTTAGCTGCTTTTTTCTTGCCATAATACAAATTCTAACAGTCTATTCAGTAGAACTATCAGCTGTGTATCCACCTGACTTCTCCACAACGCAACTGATGGTCCCAACCCCATTTATAAGGCAAGAAATCCCACTTATTAAACCTGACAGGGCACACCTGCGAAGTGAAAACCATTTCAGGTGACTACCTCTTGAAGCTCATCAAGAGAATGCCAAGAGTGTGCAAAGCAGTAATCAAAGCAAAAGGTGGCTACTTTGAAGAACCTAGAATATGACATATTTTCAGTTGTTTCACACTTTTTTGTTAATTCATAGTTTTGATGCCTTCAGTGTGAATCTACAATTTTCATAAAGAAAACTCTTTGAATGAGAAGGTGTGTCCAAACTTCTGGTCTGTACTGTATATTGTAGACATTTTCCACTTTTAAACCAATCTCCAAATATTACCATTTTCAAACGGCCTGCTAAGCACTCACCATAGGCTCACATTTCCTGTTTTGGAAAAATGACTTCTCAGCTAGTGCATTGTACATTTGCAGTTGAATCAACAGTCATCTCATTATTATCAGAGAGCAGGATTAAATGAAGAGATCACACAACTGAATAGTTAATGGATAGTGCAGGAAAGGAAGAGACCCACGTTTGGTCCTAAAAAACTTGGCCAACTTTATCTCATAGATAACAACTGATGATACTTACTCTCCTTTCTTTTACTCTGATCTGAAGTCTGAATTTAGGGATCTGGTCTGGGTCTGCAAATAATTAGGGGGGCTCATCTGGAGGTCTTTATTTATGTGTCTTGTCTGGGGTCTAAATACATTTTAAGGTCTTGTCTGGGGCCTGAGATGTGATTGGGGGTCCGAATTATTTTAGGGGTAGGGTATAGGGTCTAAATTAATTTAGAGGTTTTTGCAGTTAAATAAGTGGTCTGTGGTCTGACTTTCTAAAGTGTGTAGGAATTAAAGGATCTGATTTGTCGGCTGAATTTATTTAAGGGTCTGGCTTGGGGTCTGAATAACTTTTGGGGTTGTGATATGGGTTTTAAACATATTTAGTAGTGTGGAGCCTGCAATTAATTGAGGGGTCTGGCCTATGGACTGAATTTGCTTAGGGTTGTGAACACGTGTTTTAATTAATAACTGGCACATAGATTTATTAAGGGTCAAGAGGCATAAATTAATTTATAGATGGCACATACAAAAGCACTACGACTTGAAAGCAAATGGACAAGAAAGAATCAAGTAAAATGGGTGGTGTGCATGATGTTCACTGTTAGGTAATTTACAGAAAACATTATGCTTCATCTGCAAAAAACAAAGTTGTAATTAGTAGTAATCCATGTAATATTGTTTACATAATTTTTACATACTGTGCTTGGGTAGAGTGAGGGATTATAGGTCTATACTTCGCTCAGTGTCACCACCAGATCTTTGAGAAGTTCTGTTAGATGTTCTTCAGTACCTTCTGCATGATCTTCTTTTGTTTTGCTTTCGTTTTGACATCTCTCCTCCCTCTCCCAGCTGTCAACTATTAGCAGTGATTGCCTCCCTATATATCTTCTCCCCATACTGCCTCACTTTGCGGTTTATACAACTTCCTGGAGTGTGCTGATGCTAGAAGCTGTTACTGCTGCATCCACAAGATAAGTCTGTTTCTTTATTTCTGTTTTCCTGTGGGCTTGATTCTAGGTGACCCGGACTCCCTCCGTATTAAGTGTAGGGAGCCGGTGGTCGTGTCCCCTCACTATTATAGGGTGTTCAGGTGTCATACAGTCGAGGAACGAGGGTATGCAATTTTCTACCATTGAGATTTTTGCATAGGCTGAGCAGTAAGGGAGAGAGCTAGGGCTGTTACAGGGCTTACCCTCTTGTTCCTTAGTTTTGGATCAAGTCAGTCGGATCTTCATTTGTGTCTTCTAGTTCTCTGTAACACCATCCGTGACACTCAGGTGCCCATAGGATTCAAGTTACAACACTGGTAATGGAAACTGGTCAGCTCCTCTCTCCTTCCTCTCTGTATAGTGATCTTCATGCATGACACAAAGCATGCCAACAACATTCATCAAATAATATTTTTTTTACTTCTCTAAAGCAAATATCTGGAAATATGGAGTAAAGACGATGGCTGCCCACTTAATCAAGTAAAGAAAATAGAATAAAAATGATATAATCAAAACATAAAAACAGACTAGAAAAAAAATAAGTTAATTGCAGTACATATTTTGATTAGGGTCAGAGCCTTTTCCTTCTACAAAGCAAAAATACTAATCTGTCATTTGTGTGATCTTTATTCTTGTAGAACTTGCTCATTTCTGGATAGCTTTTCGATATGTTGCAGAAAAAATAATAATAAAATGACAGCAGGTGCTATTGTTTGCTTTGATTCAACCATCACAGGTTCTGCAAGGTCAAACGTAAACCTGATGCTTTTGACTCCCTGGGAAATCGAGATTATGCCGGACAAACAACATACTTAAAACTTTGCCCAACACAGCTGAAATGTGACAATCATCAATGGATTTAGATGTGTGGCCGGGGAAATAAATGCAGGTCAAGTCTCCGGTTTCCATTGATACAGAGCATAAATGCTTAAGGGACATATGTAGCAAAAACAGCATCGACCCCCAAAAGAGTTTACAGTTAGGACTATTGCCTGGGCAAGTATTCAATCATTCAAGCCAGGCAAGCACAGAGCATATATAGTGTATATATACTGTTTATTTTATTAGTACAGATGTAAATCTTTAAAACACATATAACTATGTCACTAGTTGGGGGCGTTTCCAGCATGGGCAGCCTTTTTTTTAAATCAAAGCAGGTCCAATATAATGTGATGATCAAATTCCTAACATATACGGTAGTATATCAATTAGACTCAAAACTGTTTTCTGGGACAAAGCTTTAAATCCCATGCACAAAGTTTAATAATCAAATTCTGACTGTCGCCACTAGAGGGAGCTTAGAAACATTTTGCATACTGTCTCTATATTGAACTCAATAATAGACCACTATACAACAGAGGCGGACAAACATAAAAAGGTGTGGACCTGCCCTTGTAACTTGGGAGAATCTTGAGATCTGCTCAGTACCAAATTGTGACAGGACCATGGAGAGAATGGTGTAAGTGGCTGTAAGGGTATGGTCCCATGTAGCTGCTTCTGGGCAGTCAAGATGCGTCTGCAATGTAGCTGTCAAGCAAGCCTGCACAGTCTCAAGCAGATTTGCAAGAAGACTTGGTTTTAGTCACCAGGTAGGACTATACCATCATACAGCTGTGTGAAACTGGCTTCATACCAGATTTTGGGAAGCATAACCCCAAGGCCTTTCTTGTTAGTCTTCATTTTTTGTTTTTTTATAGAGGTATGATATATTGGCTTAAATTGACCTACTACAGCACTCTCATCACAGCCCTCACCAGCAGGTTATTTTCTAGAGTACCAAGGAACTCTTGTATATACATTCACATCATATCTTTGGTCCCTATTATTTCATTAGCACCACCAGAGCTCACCGTGCGGTACAGAATGTAGCCCTGCATATCACTTTGCGCCCCTGAAAGGGCTCAACAACACCAGGCAAACAAGGGCATTTATAGACAAAGAAGATCATTCTTTGGAAAGAATGTTCCCAAAAGATCTTTTTTGCATAGTCTGGTTTCATTGAACATGTATGGCCAGCTTGAGCAATGAAAACGGCCAATAAGGACTACAACACGTACGGCTGTGTCTGTGAAATGGTCTTTCACCAGATAATAATTTTTTCAACTGCTGTTCAAGCATCAAGCAACTTCTAGGTAATGTGTATGGCCAGTTTAACAGTCAGTCTACTGTAACTGCCTGTAGCTGCCCTTAGCCCTGGGACACACAACCTTATTTCCCTATGTTAGTCAAACGCACAGAAACCACTTTTATCAGAATCTATGAGCATGTTTTTAAAGTGTAGGAGAAATCTGAAAAAACTCCTCACAATTTTGTAGAGAACATTCAAACTCATTGTAGATTTTGCCCTGATCAAATTTGAACCTGGAAACCATAAATATTTAAAGTGACTCTCCAGGTCAAGAAAAATAATTTACCTACTAATTTAACTGAACATTTACATGGTGACCTCCTACTTGCCATTGTTTAGCTGCAGATCCACTAATTCCCCTAATTCTGAGGCTCCTCTTCTGCCATCCAAGATGGCCGCACCCTTTCTCAGACTACCTGACACACACTGTGCATCGGTAGTCCAAGGCACTTCCTGCTTGTCCTTGCATTTACATTTTCCAGAATTGTTCGAGTGGCCAATTCAAAGACAGCAGGAAGTGTCTTGGGCTACCAAATACACAGTATGTAGTCTGAGAAGCAGTACAGCCAGAAGAGGAGTATGGGAATTGGCAGATCTACAGCTAAAAAGATGCAAAGGAGGGCAAAAGGTAAGTGTTTTGTTTGTTCCCAAGTTAATGTAAAAAAAAATTCTTGAGCTGGAATCTCGTTTTAAGCATAAATTTTTCAAGCACGTTTTTCTATATTAAAACCATACTACACCGACTGTAATAATATTCATTCCTTTCGGACATTGGGTTGAAATGTTTTTCAACAAAAAACAAAAACCATTAGTAAAAACTTGGACTTTTACAGTTGTTTTTTTTTTTCTAATTTCATTCACAGCTGTGGCCATTAGAAAGCGTATTTAATGGAGTGTCATGTTAATTGTTTTCGGAGTTAACCAATTTCTCTGTTTAATTGTCAATTGATTAACCTATTGAAATGTTAAGTGAGTCAGTTTCCTTCCAGTGCAAACAGCAGTACCATATTGTAGATCCATCGGCTGAAGGGGCAATCATTTGGCAGGTTGCATGTGCTGGTATTTTTTTTTTTTCTCTCTCTCTACAACCTCCCCGAGCTTTTAATTAGATAAAGCAATTGTAGATGCATTTGTCAGTCTGCTGCAAAGGTTATCAGCGCTGTGGCTGACCTGCGGAGGCTAGGCCAAGAATGGATTTTACAGCAAGGACTGTTGTACTTGATTGCATTGAAATGGTAATTAACTTAAGACTTGCTGTTGTTTTTCTTAACTATGCAATCAGATGTTTGCTCTGCTGTATAGATGCACTTATTGGCTCTTAATATACATGTGAAAGGGACTCTGTTAAAGCCACAGTACACTATGTAGATCATGGGGCTATTAAATCATTAATAGGATGTTACCTGAAGCCAAAAATATTCAAACCAATTTTTTTTCTGATACGAGTCGCCTTATCGGAGGCTTTTAACACTCTGTCTACCAGAATATTACACTAACAGACTATGCCATTAGCTATGTTGGATTATCGGCCTGCCTTGACAGGCGGCAACAGCATGGAAATCTTTGCCTCGAGTCTGAAAATACTGAAAAGGAAAGGAGAAGAAAAAAAGAAACAAAGAAAAAGAAATGGTCATTTGCCACCCACTCTGATCTTGGAAAATCTCTTAAGGGATTTTATTGCTAATGTGTTTCCCCTTATTCAGGGCTAAATCGCCACGTTGGGTCTGCTAAAAGGAGGCATACTTTGGAAGAGTTTGTGCGCACTTTAATAACTCTTAAAATAGTGTCCTGCATTGTGAGTCCACGTTTTAGCAGTTGTGTGGTGCCTTTTTTGTGACTGCCAATCTGCCGCTTTGGCCCAGTTGGTAAACAGCTTAAATCCGGACGCCCATTCACCCTCTGCACAGTGAATTGAAATTAGGTTTAAAAAAAAAATGCTTATTTAAGCTGTGGCGACTAACTGGCACTGGGCGCACAAAAGCTTCTAACACTATGCAAGGGTATTTACATAGGAATCAGACCGCCATAAAGAGTAGTGTCATTAATGGAATGGTCACACATTTAAGGAAATGTTTGTCCAGTTTGCTTTCTCTACAGGGCACCGTTAAAGGCTGATTCCTACCTTCCAGCCGTAAGGCTAAGCCTGTGATTCTAGGATTTATACCAGGTTTTTATGAAAATACATGGGACTAAATATAAATTTAAGGAAAATTTAAGGAACATTTTCTCTGCTGCCTCGTATGGTCTCTAAGTGGTCTGAACATGAAATACATTCTGGGCCAGATTTATCATTAGCTCAGGTCAGAATAATGGAGTGAAAAAGTCTCAAAAAAGTCCCAAAGGCTAAAACTGCGCACAAATTTGCGACTTTTTTCTGCTCTGCACTATGCTCGCCAGTTTTCTGAAAGTGGGCGTGTTTTCTTATGTAAATGAATCTCTAGACAGATTTACTATTGGGACTTTTTTTAAAAGTCGCAAAAAAGTCGCAAAAAAGTCGCAATTTCACTCCAGTGAGGACCATGCTTATCTTATGAGACTTTTTAATAGAACATGCGACTTTTTCATAAAACGTGCGACTTTTTCATAAAACGTGCGACTTTTTCATAAAACGTGCGACTTTTTCATAAAGATGTGCGACTTTTGTAAAGCTGCTTACTGACGGATAAACTGCTACCGTCAAACCACATTTATTACAGTCTTAAAAGGCCGATCATAAATCTGACTTGGCTAAAACTGACTTTAGCCATATGTGAAAGTGGAGTGAGCTGTCAGAGTCATGATAAATCTGGCCCTCTGTCTCTACTGAGTGAAGTCAGTTTTTGTATGTTTGCAATAAAGTTTGACTAAACAATACAAAACAAAAATAGTGAGAACAGGGTTGGACTGGGGTTCCTTGGGCCCGCACCAGAGGAATTTATTCTCAGGGCCCAACCCGCATATCATCAATAAAGTCTAATAGGGTTTCATTCAAAGCAATAGACCTAGGAGCAAGTTATTGGCTCCAATTTTTTTTCTCCTGGACCTTTGGGGCCCACTATGGTATCAGAGCCTGGGCCCACCAGAGGATCCTCTGGTACTCTAGTGGGCCAGTCTAACGCTGAGTGAGAACTATATGGGATTTCAGAAATTTTTCTCCTGGACAGTGACTACAGAGGACCCAGGGGGCAGTACAAGGAAGGAAAGATTCTGAGAACTGCATCCCCCTGCCATATAGTTCTCAAGATGGGAACCTCATACATTGCTTATATGTAGGGAACTCCTCTTCAGAGTGCCATGTAGCAGGACTAATCAACTCTTTCGTCGAGGCATCATCAAAAAAATTAAGTGAGTTCTCGGTTAAGTCAGGAACACCCCCTTTGCCTGAACTATATTTCATAGGCGTAATGTTTACCATCTCCTGGACTGTTTCCTCCTCCAACATTCTTTCTTCATTTTCCTCTCCACTCTTTTCTTTTTTTTTTTATCCGCCTTGATCTCGTTTAGAGTGCTGTATGACCCAATGCGATCTTGAATGCAATATTATGCTCTTGTGAGTAGTTTCCACTCTCCCACCAATTTTACCCTCCTTCCCTTGGTTGCAGGAAGAAAGGTTGCCTACGTTGAATTGCTGTTTTCCAGCAAACTCATCTTTATTATAGTGTTTGAACAGTTTATATTTTGCAGTTACTGTCAGGCACCGAACCTTCCTGATTGAATTTACACAGATTATGCCATTCCTCATCATATCTGTATTTCCTCTTTGAAAACTGAAAACTTAATAAAAATGTGCGTGTTGAAAGAAAAAAAAATATCAAGTGAGTTCTTTAAGGCACAGCCTATTAAAAATACACCCTAGAGACAAGTGGTTGGATGTCAAGTTATCTTTCAGTAGGGTTATCTTCCACTAGATATTTGTGGTCCAGTTCTAGTGGACATTATTATTGTGTCAGAACTATGGCCCACCAGAGGAACCCATGATCTCCAGATGAGCCAGTCCAATCCTGAATTCAATAGTATAACATCCTAAGAATACCATTTGCTTACTGTCCGGGATCTGGTGAAAGTTCTACTGCACTTGATAACTAAAACGATAGATTATCCTGCATTATCAGTCCAGATAGATGGTCTTAAAACGGCCACTCTCATTAGATTAATATTGGATGAACTTGCCAATTTTGGCAGGACTGGCTGACCACCTCATGTGTTCTTGGGTCTCCCATCCCTCCCCCCAAAACATATTTCACTGGAGAGATGGATTGGGCTGTTGGACTTCAGAATCCCAATCTTTTTGTTCTCAGGGAGAGAAGCTGCCATCAGAGGCGTCTAAAGGCAGCTTACTTTGCACACCCCATTTTGAAGACATGCATTCTTAGCCATACTAATCATGCATTATTATAGGGCGGTCAGAAAGAATAGCTGCCAGCTATCTAAAAAGTATGGTCAGCTTTATGGTCATTGTGGTCTAATGAAATACATAATCCTTTTACTATAATATACATATACTAGAAAACAAACTGCCATTATACAGGAAAAGAATGTGTACTATAGTGCAACAGAAATTTCCATCTAAAATAATGTGATTAGACAATAGTTTTTTGTTTTATATTTTTCTCTTTTTTATACTTATTTTCACTGTTGCATTTATTAAAGGTTTCATTCTTCCGTCATCTCATATAATGTGAAGTCCCCACGCACATAACATGTTCTAGACTCTCCAAGGTTATATTGACTGCACAAATATTTGACTCTGCCCTAGAATATTGATACTACAAATATCTGTAGAGGTGAAATTGACATGACTCGAGGTAGAATCCTATTATGAACTTGTTTTAGACACAGAGGTTGTCATGCATAAAAGATGGCAGAGATGTGAATTAGCAGATGGGCGGCTGGGAAGATGGTGTAGAGACATTTGCCATGTTTATTGAGGGAAATGCTAACATATTCAACTAGTAGCAGTATTGAAAAGGGTCAGGTTACTACTCCATAACTCTTGCAGAATATCTTTTACAAAGCCATTTTTTATTAGTGACACCAAAATGTTTTTGTATGAGGAACAAAATATGTAGTATAATTTGGGTGGCCACTGGCTTTACCCAAGAAAGCTGGACCAGCCACACCTAATTCGATGAAGCCACGCCCTCGCATCAGTGAAGCCACGCGCCCATAGCCACCGGCGAAAAAAACATGTCAGTTGCTGCAGCTCATGCTCACACAGCGCAATGCTGCTGTCTGATCGTGAGCTACTGAAAGGGTGGACATCCCTGTGTGCGTCCAGGCTCTGCGCCGGACGGAGGACAGGGAGCCCGAAAACCAGACTGTCCAGTCCTAAAACCGGTCAAAAGTTGTCCCATTGTTGATTCCCACAATGATCTCCTGTAATCTTTGTGGCAAACTCACAGCAAGAGTTCAATTTTCCTGCAGTGCCACCACAGAACAAATGATGAATTACAAGCTTCTCATTAAACTCAATAGGCTACCCTTGTAATACATGGATATGCTGGGTCCTCCATAGAGAGATGCTCTATGTAGCCACTCTCAATGGTTAATAAATAGTCTTCCTGAACTGGGACCACCATTTCAATTCTTACTTTTTTTTACTTTACTCTTTAATTCTTACTTTATCACATTAGTGTATGGTAGAAATGTAATGAGCAGTATTGACCAATAGTATGTCACTGAAGCAGTTATACATTTTCTACAAGTCCAAAGCAAAATATATTTCTGTAACGATTGCCATTACTAGTTGTCACTAGAGATGACCGAATTTCCCAAAATTTGCTTCGAGACTGATTTGGTAAAATTTTCAGATTTGATCCGAATTGATAGTGTCCCAATTTGTCCAGAAAAATTGTCTATGATATTCCAAGTTCTCCTTGGACTGTATCCAACCCCAAGCTCGTTAACACAAATACAGCATTAGTATTGTCAAAGTGCCAGTGACATACAGTTTATGGCTATGGGTACACTGATGATAGTCAGTGGTAATGAACAGTCCGTTTAATCCCTCATTATCGTTAACATGTTGTATGTAGTGAGCTCACATCCTTAGCTCCCTCAAAACATGGTGGGTGCCAGGTACATTCATTTAGCCTCTCAGATGTCGTAACAGAAAAAAAAATCCATGATTCACCATTTTTTGGTCACCTTGTCCCTCCCCAAAAATTTAATAAAAAGTGATCAAAAAGTTGGACATACCCCAAAATGGTAAAAAAAAATATATAGTTTACCCTGCAAAAAAACAAGCCCTCCATTCAGCTTTGTAGACAGAAATATAAAAAAAAGTTCTAAGTGTCTGAAAATGGAAAATAAAATGTTATTTTTTTCAAAGGTTTTTATTTTTTAAAAAGGAGTGAAACAAAATAAAATCTATGCAAATCTGGCATAGCCAAAGTCATACTGACCCGCAGAATAAGAATGTGATGTCATTTTTAGCAGGCAGTGAAAACCATAATATCAAAACCCCAAAAACCTTGTTGGAATTGTGTGTTTTTTTTTCTCCATTTCACCCCGCAAAGTTTATTTTTTTTCCTGTTTTCCGAGACAAGATATGTATGGTAAATGAATTAATGCCGTTAAAAAATACAACTTGTTCGGCAAAAATTTGTCCTAAAAAGTTCCTGGAATGTGAGGGAAAAAAAACTAAAATGCAAAATGAAAATGGGCCAGTTCTTTAAAGGGCATCTGTCAGCAGATTTGTACCTATGACACTGGCTGACCTGTTACATGTGCGCTTGGCAGCTGCAAGCATCTGTGTTGGTCCCATGTTCATATGTGCCCGCATTGCTGAGAAAAATTATGTTTTATTATATGCAAATGAGCCTCTAGGAGCAACGGGGGCGTTACCATTACACCTAGAGGCTCTGCTCTCTCTGCAACTGCCATGCCCTCTGCACTTTGATTGACAGAGTCTGGCAGACAAAACGGCATCACGGCTGGTCCTGTCAATCAAAGTGCAATTATTATGTGATTATTGTCATTTTGTATTTCTTTGTATTATATCATTATGTTGTATCAGAATTTCTCTGTAAATTCTTAGTATAGGATTTTTTTTTCCCCTCCTGATTGTTGTATTCCCCTCCCCAAAGATACAGTTCAACTATCCATGAAGAGCAAATAAGAGCATATTGTTATTGGAACAGGGCTATTATGTATTCAGAAATGTGTGCTTGAATTCATCCATCTTGAAGTGGAACTTGTTGGATGGCTATAACTGGCAACGGATACTGAATATATTTCATGCGTTCGGTCACCCACTCTCCACCGCTTGTATCCATAAAATATAATTTTGGCACAAAAGAAATTCATTAAATGCAGTTAAATACATCTGGAGATGTGAAATGCACAGATGAAATGTGCATTTTTTTTTTTTTTTTGTTAAAAGAATGAAGGTAATTTAACCTCAACCCCTTTAAATCTGCAAAAATCAATGCCTCATTCAAGTCTATTGATCAGCAGAAAATTAATTAGACTTCAATGCTTATGGCGGTTGATAAGACAACTTGTTAATTTAGTAAGTGATAGTGCGTTCCCTAAAGCATCAAATATCCTCCTTGCTGGAAGAGACATCTTCGGCGCTTGTCATTCTCCTCTGCGCAATCTTTATGTTTTATTTATAACGAGATTATAGCGGGTCCTTACATTAAAAAACATTCTGTTTGCATATTGCTTGGTCAAACAGAATCGATACGCCAGCGAGCACACAGAGACTGTTTATTTCATTTTCAGAGAAATGTTTTGTTTTTTTTCCTCCTCCTTTTAATCCGCTTAAGTATTTTTTAAACATTGTTGTTGGTAGCACAAGTCTTAATCTGGAAAATGAGGACGAAATGGAGTTACCCCCAGAATGTTTCAGACAAGGAGTGTGGTGGAGGGGGGGGGCTGTTCCTGCTGGTTTCTAAGGACAAAAGGGACAAAAGGGTCCTCCCAACAGTTTTAGGTTCCAGCAGCAGAACACCAGCCCTGTGAAAATGCTAATGAGCCGGTAAAGAGGCCCAGTTCTCCTGCCATAATTCTATAGTAGACTTGAGGACCCCATGGTGTTCACTAAATCAAGGCAACTAATTGAGATTTTTTTTTTTTTTTTTTTAATGCACACTTTCTTCATTGGCTTCATTGAGTTTTAACTCATTGACGAGAATGTGCCTTTTGTGACAATAGGTCCCCATTGTTTTTGGCAGGCTCCATTCCTTAATTGCTAACATGGAAGGTATGACAACAATTTTTAATTTTGATTTTTGAACATTTCAGGTGAATCAGCAGCTTGGGTATTAAGAGCGCTTAAGAAATTGACTATAAGAAATAAGAAGATGGCGAGTCAGCTTTGCTTAATGCCCTTGCTCCTAGGCCATATGGATGGATATCATATTATTATATTCCGGCGAGCCTTTCTGTGAGCGCAGGTGACACTTTGATTGAAACCATAATTAATAAATCAGCCCTAGCTCTCACACCTACAGCTCACAGCGGGGCCTGGAAAACACGTCTATAAAGGAACCTCTATGTCCTTGTGTTAAAAAAAAAAAAAAAAAAGGGAATGAATGACAGAAGCACTTGTTGCCCTCGGACTTGGATTTGCTGTCTGGTATCTCACTTTTGGCGCTGGTTGTTAATGAACAGGTCTCTTGTAGCTGCAGCAGGTGACATTGCCATTAATCTCTTACTTGACCATCGCGGCATAATAATGAGATGGATTTGTGCTTGTGACTCCACGTCCCGCGTTAAGAATCAGTTCATTAGGGACACGTTTAACCTTAGTTGTCTGCTATTTAGTCAGACTGTAGGGCAAACCACAGCTGAGTTTTTTAATGTCTTGTTAAGTGCTATAGACTACTATACATACCGAGCCGTTTTCCTGAAGCCAGAACCCCAGCCAAATGCATTAGTAACGTTAAATTATCCCTGTTGCCTATACGCAGTGGAGGCAGCCATTTAGTGGCCTGAACCATTATTCATGAGATTGCAGACTATGATTTCACTAGGAACCGGTGATATTACTGAGGTAAGGGGCGCCTTGTGCCCTTAAATAGCTGCTGTCACCGGGTATGGGCAATGGATACAATTTAACAGCATGATTCGTGATATATTGTAGTAACTAACGGGAAAGGCTACAATGAAAGTGATTTTTTTTTTGTCAAAAGTTCTAGCCCCTAAGGACTGATATTGAATGAGAGTTAACTATTAGGTTAAGCACAGACATTCTGCTAAACAGTGGCGGCGGTATGTTTTTTTTTTTTTAATACTTATTGAAAACATATGTTTTTGAAAAATAAAGGACAATTGTGTAACCTGGTTAGGTTTCTTGAAAGGAAAGTAGAGTTACAGCCCAACTTTTACAGTTGTAGGTATGAGCCCTGATTAGCATGTCTGTATTAAAGCCTGTATTACACTGGTAGATATTCTGCCAGATGATCGCTAAAAAGCATTCATAATAATGCTTGTTAGCGATCATCTGGCAGTCTAATACTGCCGATGATAACCTGATTAACGAGCAAATGCTTGTTTATCGGGCAATCGTGATCACGATCTGCTGCCGGCAAATAACTAGACAGCATGTGGACAAGCGATGGCATAGCGATCGCTCCTCCCCATGTTGTTGAGGAGATCGAAGCATGTAATGGCAGCCGTCTCCTTCTCTAGCAAGCAGGCGATTGCCAGGAAAGAACGGTTCCCAACAATCACCTGCAGAATCGTCTGGTGTAATACAGACTTAAGGCTCTGCTCATATCATAATTAGTGTGCATAGTCATTTCATATACCCCAAAAATCTGATAGCTAAGGTTCTCTGATGATCTAAGTTTGGTTCAGTTAAACAGCGGGTTGCCTAGGTGTTGTATCTACAAAATGGACACTAATATGTGGCCACATTTTTGTGTCCATATTACAACCGTTGTCTGAATTATTCGGAATGAGGTGGCCACTGGCTGCCATTTCCTGGGCCAGGAAAAAATGGAGAGGTGAATGGCCAAAGTCTATGTTGGAAATTTTTGTGGGCAGGGATCAAGACTGCACTGTAGGGGAGCCACCAGGCCACTGCCTCTTGGCATAGTCCTGATGTGATTGGCAGCGGTGCAAAGAGCAGAGGAATCAGGCAATACCCGTCAGGAAATAGTCCAACGTCAGGGCAAGAAGAGGGTGTGCAAATCCCTGAAACTAATCTGAGGTCACGGCAGGTAGCAACGGTAAACAGGCTATAGTCTAGGTAGTCAGCAGAGGGTCAGAGTTGGTAAACAGACAGAGAGGGGTACACAGTGAGACAATAGGATGCCGGCAGTCGGACCACTCTCAACAGTCAGAGGAAACCAAGTGGGTCCAGGCCACCAGAAAGCAAAAGAACCGGCCTCAGAGGAGCGGGGCAATGATGGGCATAAGCCACCAGCATAACAGGAGTACTCTTTTAATGGGAAATGCTAACTTGTGAAATACAGCTTTAAGGCCTTATATTTAGAGATGAGCAGATTTTTGAAAAGTTTGATTCGGCTTATTCGCCGAATATTACAAAAGAATTTGCTTTTGTGACAAATTACTTCGTCATGAAGCACAAGTAGAGGGTGCAATAGTGCCGCCCCTGTTATTGTACCCCTCAGATGCCACATTCATACATGATTGCGGCATCTGAGTCGGA
Source organism: Bufo gargarizans (assembly GCF_014858855.1). Classification (NCBI taxonomy): domain Eukaryota; kingdom Metazoa; phylum Chordata; class Amphibia; order Anura; family Bufonidae; genus Bufo; species Bufo gargarizans. Next base: position 37,181,605 of record NC_058090.1, on the reverse strand, counting down.
AAACAGTGTAAGATTAATTAGCATTGAAAAAGATTTTGCGCGGCGCGAGATTACATCATCATGCCGGATGGATTTCGGCCGAGATCATGAATCAATCGAAATGGAGGAGGTAAGTATGATTGTTTTTTGGTTTTTTTACACTATTTCAGGTTAAATCGATTCACTAAAACGAAGCACGAGGAAATTCGGCTTCGAGGCAAATCTAAATTTGGATCGAATTCCACTTTGTGGGATTCGATTCGCTCATCTCTACTTCTGAATTCTTTCACAACCCATTTTTAATTGCTCCCTGGAAATGCAATCTGCAGGCAGCATGTTATAGAGCAGGATTTGCTTAGCAATTTGATGAGTTTTATGGGAAATGGTTCAGTAACACTTGTGATTTATTCATTTATATTCCTGCTCATTCTGGGCTTTGAAGTCAGGGAGGCGGTCCTATCAGTGATTGACAGCTCTCTGTATACACAGTCATAGAGGGAAGGCTGTCATCACTGATAGGAAAGATCTAACTGTCTCCATGGTTACAGACTACAAATAAACCCTGTGTAGTCAGACCTTGCAATTATGTATTGCTCCCTTTCTTATGCTTTGTTTATAGAACCTGTAGGTTTGCAGTAAGAGTGGACAAATGAAGGGAGGTGACATAAGAGACTTCACTATTGAAGGTATGTAGTCAACTTTATAACTATGGGATGGGGCACAGGAGGAAAAGCTATCAGGGCACAAGTGTTCGGCCTACAATTAAGGGTGTATGACCACTTTTATAATTCACAAAGAACCTTCTTCCATGATAAGCCAATAGCACTGTTAGAGACCTAGAGTTATGACGATCTTTTTCTAGAAGCTTCTGTAAGCTAGCAAGCTAGGCTTGCCCCAAAACTATGATAGGGCAGTGACTAGTATTGTGCACTAAATGCAACTGTTTGTAGTAACTAGTAACCATGTGGTCCCACAGCAAAACCTAGAATAGGGCTCAGCTCCGTCAAGACTTCCAAAGCTTCCAACTTTTCTTGGTCTCTCAGTAATGTACAATTATTTCCCCATTCTCATCTTCCAGAGTTATTGCTAATTGCGCCTTATCTGGAGATACCTCCACTCAATTACTGGGCCCCATAGAAGCTGCTATTTCCGCTACCCTCATAGTTACATCCATAAGGATTTCCCTGGTTGGATAAATAAATCTAACTCTACCAATGGTGGGTGAATAGCTAAGAAAGAGACCAAAAGGGAAAAACAAAGTATGAAGTAAATGTTGTAGAAGTGTGCGAATAAACCAATTATTGAAAGTAGTACAAGGGTGAAGAAACTCTTTTAGAGAATTCTTTTTTTAACTATATTTAACTGGCAGGAAAATGGATACAAAGTGTTTTTATGAAAGGACATGTTACACTGAGAAATCTTATGTTCTGTACTTTTGAACATAGGCTCTTTTTATTGAATTTTGGATTCATTTGTATGGAAGTGTAATTATTTCACACATTTGTTAATTCACTGGAAGCTTCCACAATATAAAAAAGAGAACGGAAATTACAGCCCCTTTTCACGATAATGCAGAAATTTGCCCATTCATTACTACTCAGACCTACTTCAAACCCAAGGTTCCAGCTCTCAGTTATTTCTTTTCTATTCACAACTCGGCAACATCAGTTTTATTTCTACATGAATATGCAGATTTTACCTCGTGTTATGTCCTCTAATGAGCTTTCACTTAATCAATTTGACAGACGCCTTTCTTCCTTTTTCCATCTACAAACCAGACATCAAGAGGAATGTGAAAAATACTTCAAGAGCTCTCACCAGAATTAAATCGCTGCACAGGGAAATGAACTTTTCTACTCTGCAAGAGGCATTTGCAGAAAAATCTGTGCTTAAGCGTAGGGCCAGATTAATATTTTGGGCCCCACCATTTTTTTCTATGATGCCATACACTTAGTATAATATTAAAGACATAGGCCTGGCATATATATATATATATATATAATAAATGTAAATAAGTATAATGGAATGCATAAAAGTATGGTTATAAGTGGTGTGCCCCAAGGTTCAGTACTAGGTCCTCTATTATTAAATTTATTTATTAATGATATCGAGGATGGGATTAATAGCACCATTTCTATTTTTGCAGATGACACTAAGCTATGTAGAACTGTACAGTCTATGGAAGATGTCCATAAACTACAAGCTGACTTGAACACTGAGTGATTGGGCATCAACTTGACAATGTGAATAAATGTAAAGTTATGCATTTTGGTAGTAATAATCTCTGTGCTTCATATGTCCTAGGGGATGTAATACTGGGATAGTCACTTATAGAGAAGGATATGGGTGCACTTGTAGATCATAGATTAAATAACAGCATACAATGTCAATTAGCTGCTTCTAAGACCACCACGATATTGTCATGTATTAAAGGAGGCATGGACTCGCAGGGCAGGGATGTAATACTACCACTATACAAAGCTTTGGTGCGGCCTCATCTGGAATATGCAGTATAGTTCTGGGCACCAGAAAGGATGTCCTGGAGCTGGAAAAAGAACAAAGGAGAGTGACTAAACTGATAAGGGGCCGGAAGGGTCTTAGTTATGAGAAGATTATAAAAATGTATTTAGTCTTGAGAAGAGATGACTAAGGGGAGACATGATTAACCTAGAAAAATATATAAATGGGCCATACAAAAATATGGTGAAATCTGTTCCATGTAAAATGCCCTCAAAAGACAAGGGGTCAATGCCTCCAACTGGAGAAGAAAAAGTTCAGTCTCCAGAATCGTCAAGGCTTCTTTACTGTAAGAACTGTGAATCTGTGGAATAGACTTCCTCAGGATGTTAAAAGTTACATTAAGGCTTATGAAAATGTGTCAAAATCTGAGTCTCCATTACTTTCTGAGATTCGCATCCCCACCTATCCCCCACCTATTTTTTTACCGTATTAACTATGTAAGTATGTATTTAGTTTAGGCAACACCCCTGTAAGACCTGCAACATCAGCCCTTTCCATAAATTTGGAATTGGGAGCAATGAATGGAGTACAGGGCTACAAATATCCTTTTATAGCCTAGTGTTGTAGCTAGGTTTCCCTTCATCTTGTGCAAAGATTCAGTTCTCTGCTCTACTACTATATCTTAACCACTTAAAGGAGTTGTCTCGTTTCAGCAAATGCATTTATTATGTAGAAAAGGTAAATATAAGACAATTACTAATCACATAGAAAGTAAAAGGCAGCTCTCACCTGCTCCTCTTTGCCGCGAGCACAGAATCAGCTCCTGGACACGGCTGACTTGTAAACTCCAAAACAAAAATGCAAGATCCAGCTCAATCTTGTAGCAAAGAGGAATACTTTATTGAAGCGATAAAAACTTCCAATACAGGACAGTCTCATCTACGCGTTTCAGACCTTATGTTTTTTTGGTCCTTACTCATGACCAATTACTCACAGTCATGAAAAAGGACCAGAAAACCTAAGGTCTGAAACGCGTAGACGAGACTGTCCTGTATTGGAAGTTTTTATTGCTTCAATAAAGTATTCCTCTTTGCTACAAGATTGAGCTGGATCTTATGTTTTTGTTTTGAAGACAATTACTAATGTATTGTGATTGTCCTTATTGCCTTCTTTGCTGGCTGGATTCATTTTTCCATCACATTATACACTGCTCATATCCTAGGGTTATGACCACCCTGCAATCCTTCAGTGGTGGACATGCTTGCACACTATAGGAAAAAGCAGTAGCCTATGTGTGCTCCCATGGCCCGGTCACTAGAGAGGCCGGCACTTTTTCCTATAGTGTGCAAGTATGTCCACTTTTGCTGGATTGCAGGGTGGTCATAACCCATGGAAACGAGCAGTGTATAATGTGATGGAAAAATGAATCAAGCCAGAAAAGGAGACAATATGGACAATAACAATACATTAGTAAGAGCCTTGTATTACCTTTGCGTGCATGATAAGTGCCACTTGCTGAAGTTAGACAATCTATTCAAGGATGACCTGCTGCATATTTACAGTGGGCAATCCTAATACATAAACCCATGCCATAGCATATTTATAGCCAGACCCAGAGGCTGCTGTAAACCCAGGTGAGAAGACAGATGCAAATTTAACCACTTCTGCTTTCTCTGATTTCCAAAATAAATTGCTCAATGAATCCAGCGTATAAAATAGAAACAGTGGTCGTGCTGCTTTTTCTATTGGTCTTATTGATCATGTGACTAGAGGCGGATTGGCTATAGACCTTACAGGGAAATTTCCCTGTGGGCCGATGGCCAAGAGGCTGCCAAAAACTTTTCAAGAGGCAGTGTCGTTGCGAGGGGGGTGCGGTGGGTGTGGGCTGCACCGGGTGACAACAGTCTGATGGGGTGTCACCTGCCGGCCGCCGGAGTTCTCCTTATTCACTAACAAGCACGTCGGCCCGGTGGTGTAGGGGGTGTGACTGCCTGGTAAGTGGCGCTGCGAGGGCTGCACTGCAGGAGCAGCCAGCAGGCCCAGGACTGGAGTCTGGAGCTAATGGATTGGGCGGTGGGATGGCGCAAACTACATAATGGAGGGCAGTGTGGGGGCAAATTACTTAGTGGGGGAAAATTACATAATGGAGGGCAGTGTGGGGGGCAAATTACTTAATGTGAGGCAGTGTGGGTCACTAGGCCTGCGGTAAACAGTGAGAAGGCCGCGGCGCTGCTGGAGCGCCGCTGCCTTCTCAAACAGCTGATCAGCGGGGGTCCCGGGTGTCAGACCCCCGCCGATCAGATGCTGATGATCTATCCAGAGGATAGATCATCAGTTAAAACAAAGTGCAGAACCCCTTTAATGTGGGGCAGTGTGGGGGGGGGCATATTACTTTATGTGGGGCAGTGTAGTGGGCAGTATTACTAATTATGGCACTCTAGAAGGGAATTACTATTGGTAGGACTATGAGGAGCACTATTACTATGGGGGCAGTATTATTTCTTCAGGATAGTATTTGGGGGTATTGGGGAGCACAGCGAGCCACAGGATAACACTGTGGGGACTCCAGGTTGGGGGATGATGATAGAAAAGTGAGGACACTAAGATGTCCATGTGAAACACTCTGCAGAGACGAGACGTGGCTGAAAGAAGTGTCTGGACCAAATGGAGAAGATGATGACAGAGAAGATCTACATCGGAGGAGACGTCACCTGTAGGCCCTGGATGTGAGAGGTACGTGCTGCTGTATAGTATAGTGTATCTATGTATGTGTACCATGTATATGGTGTATTTATGTGTATGTGTGTTGGATATACACTCACCTAAAGAATTATTAGGAACACCATACTAATACGGTGTTGGACCCCCTTTTGCCTTCAGAACTGCCTTAATTCTACTTGGCATTGATTTAACAAGGTGCTGATAGCATTCTTTAGAAATGTTGGCCCATATTGATAGGATAGCATCTTGCAGTTGATGGAGATTTGAGGGATGCACATCCAGGGCACGAAGCTCCCATTCCACCACATCCCAAAGATGCTCTATTGGGTTGAGATCTGGTTCTGTTTACGCCAAATTCGGACTCTACCATTTGAATGTCTCAACAGAAATCGAGACTCATCAGACCAGGCAACATTTTTCCAGTCTTCAACAGTCCAATTTTGGTGAGCTCGTGCAAATTGTAGCCTTTTTATTTGTAGTGGAGAGGAGTGGTACCCGGTGGGGTCTTCTGCTGTTGTAGCCCATCCGCCTCAAGGTTGTGCGTGTTGTGGCTTCACAAATGCTTTGCTGCATACCTCGGTTGTAATGAGTGGTTATTTCAGTCAATGTTGCTCTTCTATCAGCTTGAATCAGTCGGCCCATTCTCCTCTGACCTCTAGCATCAACAAGGCATTTTCGCCCACAGGATTGCCGCATACTGGATGTTTTTACCTTTTCACACCATTCTTTGTAAACCCTAGAAATGGTTGTGCGTGAAAATCCCAGTAACTGAGCAGATTGTGAAATACTCAGACCGGCCCGTCTGGCACCAACAACCATGCCATGCTCAAAATTGCTTAAATCACCTTTCTTTCAAATTTTGACATTCAGTTTGGAGTTCAGGAGATTGTCTTGACCAGGACCACAACCCTACATGCATTGAAGCAACTGCCATGTGATTGGTTGACTAGATAATCGCATTAATGAGAAATAGAACAGGTGTTCCTAATAATTCTTTAGGTGAGTGTATATGGTGTACGTGTCGTGACGCCGCGCGTCCGCCGTTGAGTAGGGAACCTGTTCTCAAAAATTTGAATACGACTCCCCCATTGTCGATCTGCCTGCTAGCACCCCCAACCCCCCCCCAAAAAAATCCCCTCCCTGTTGGCAAACTGTCTGTTTACTATCCAAACCTTCCCCCCGCGTTACCACTTGGGTCGGTCGGCAGGCTCAGTGAAGGACGTGAAGGGATGTCAGCGGCACCGCGGCGGAAGGGCGGAGCTTGATGGACGTCCCCTGCGCGACTCGTCCCAGGGGGGTGACACCATTTTCTACCGCACTGGGTGACACCAGCCTTAGCGACGCCACTGTCAAGAGGCCGGTGAAAGTTTTTGGGGATGTATTTTGTGCTGCTGGCGGCAGTATCTTGTGATGGACTGCAGTATTTGCCTCTGTTGGGGTGATATAACCCAACTTTAAAACGGGGCCACATTTAGTATTTTTTCAAGGGCCAGTTAAAGTTCCCAGTCCGCCCCTGCATGTGACTGATCATTGATCGCCAAGATCCCAGTACACAGAGACAGCTCCTGACCCTAGATCTAGCAAAGCCTTAGCAGCGACAATTGTAACAATAACAGGACAGATGTTACTGCAGTGGGAAAGCAGGTGCTAAAAAAAATTAAAATAATACAATCCTTCAATACTGTTTTCTTAAACAAAGTGACGTTAAAAGAAACTGATACATGGTTTTCAAATTTTTTTATAACTGAAAATCTGAAAATCACAGAGTGCATTTGTATTCAGCCTTCAGTATTCTGACACCCCTAAATAAAATTCAGTAGACAAAATTGCCTTCAAAAGTCACCTAATTAGTAAATAGAGTCCACCTATGTGTAATTTATTCTCAGTATAACTACAGCTGTTCTAAGAAGGCCTCAGAGGTTTGTTAGTGAACATCAGTGATCAAAGAGCATCATGAAAACCAAGGAACACAAACCAAGGAACACACCAGACACCAAAAGAAGTCCTATTTGCAGTTTGCCACAAGCCATGTAGGGGACACAGCAAACATGTAGAAGAAGGTGCTCTGGTCAGATGAGACCAACGTTGAACATTTTGGCATACATACAAAATGCTACATGTAATAGAAAACTAACACTGCCCATCACCCTGAACACACCATCCCCACCGTGAAACTTGGTGGTGGCAGCATCATGCTATAGGCATGCTTTTCTTCAGCAGGGACAGCAAAGTCAGGGTCAGAGTCGATAGAAAGATGTATGGAGCTAAATACAGGACAATCATGGAGGAAAACCTAGTATAGGCTGCAAAAGACTTGAGACTGGGACGGAGGTTCACCTACCAGCAGGACAATGACCCTAAACATACAACCAGAGCTACAATGGAATGGTTTAGATCAAAGCATATTCATGTGTTAGAATAGTCCAGACCTAAATCCTATGGAGAATCTGTGTCAAAACTTGAAAATTGCTGTTCACTGATTTTCTCCATCCAATCTGACTGACCTTGAGCTATTTTGCAAAGAAAAATGAGCAAAAATCTATGTATGCAAAGCTAGTAGAGACATACCCTCACCCTGGGTTCACACCTGAGCGTTTTACAGCGCGTTCAAACGCGCTGTAAAACGCTCAAGACATGAAATCCAATGCTTCCCTATGGGAATGGTTCACACCTGGGCGTTTTACAGCGCGTACGAACGCGCTGTAAAACGCCCGACGCTCAAACAAGTACTTGAGCTTCTTTGGGGCGTTTTGACGCGCGTTTGTGGCCATAGGACACTGCAGTCAATGACACAAACGCGCGTCAAACGCGCGTTCACTATTACAAAAACGCGCGTCAGAAACGCGCGTTTGACGCGCGTTTGGGAAACGCTCAGGTGTGAACCCAGGGTCAGAGACTTGCAGCTGTAATTGCAGCAAAAGGTGGTCCTACAAGGGATTGACTCAGGGGGGTTGAATACAAATGCATGCCACACTTTCCATATTTTTATTTATTAAAATTGTTGAAAACCATGTATCATTTTCTTTTCACATCACACATACTTGCTACTTTGTGTTTGTCTATGACATAAAATCCCAATAAAATACATTTTAGTTTGTGGGTGCAACGTGAAAAATGTGGAAAAGTTCAAGGGGTTTGAATAGTTTTTCAAGGCACTGTAGGTGCGTGTTGTGCGCATTAGAAAATAGATCTGGTGTGACCTTGAATTTGAATCTAAGTTAGAAGTTTCGAAGTGGTAGAAGCAAAACTGAACCCTTCCATTCACAGCTAAAAGGCAAATATGTGTTTGATCCTGAAGGATACCCTGGGCCAATGAAGGAGCTTCTTGGCACCCACCCCCCCAGGACACAAGCCCCCTGACTATACCCCTGATTAACGAGACACAGTATATTACTATATGAGCAGTGCACTGCGGACTGTGTAATGCTAATAATTCCAATAACATGCACCAACTCTTCCAGTGTCAAAAATTAGCAGATGCAATACATTTTAACACTATGTACACTGGACAAAATGTATATATTTAACTCATTTATTATTTATTTGTTTAAAATATCTCCAGTTTTTAAAGACTGTCCATGGACCTAGGTATGAAAGGACTATCCAACCTCCAAGCAAAGGCACTGAAGACATGCAGTAAATGCCCGGACAGTATGCCTGGCAATCCATAAGCGTTTTGGGAAAAAACAAAAACAATTTTGTCACCAAATGTAAATCTGGCCCAATTGTCAGATACAGTTCTCAGCAGGTGGTTGGTATTGTTATACTATGTCCAGGAGTGTAACAAGTAACCATGGAGCCCCATAGGAAAACTTTGTAAAGGGCTTCAGTCCCCCATGACCATCTTCAGGAGACAGTTCTGAATATTAAAATATTTGGATTATTTTGGTCTCACTAATGCACACAGTAATGTCACAGTCTAGGAAGCCACATTGTGATATCACAATAGAGGGATAATGAACACAGTGATGTCACAGTACAGGGATAATGAACACGGTGATATCACAGTACATGGATAATACACACAGTGATGTCACAGTACAGGGATTATGAACATGGTGATGTCACAGTACAGGGATAGTGCACACAGTGATGTCACAGTACAGTGATTATGAACACAGTGATGTCACAGTACAGGGTTAAAGAACACGGTTATGTCACAGTACAGGATAATTAACACAGTGGTGTCACAGTACAGGGATTATGAACACGGTGATGTCACAGTTCAGGGATAATGAACAGGGTGATGTCACAGTTCAGGGATAGTGAACACTGTGATGTCACAGTATAGGAATAAGGCAAACCATTAGATTATTGTAAAGAGATAATGCTGAAGTCACAGTACAGGAATTATGAACACTTTGATGTCACAGTACAGGGATTATGAACACGGTGATGTCACAGTACAGGGTTAATGAACACGGTGATGTCACAGTATAGGGATAATGAACAGGGTGATGTCACAGTTCAGGGATAATGAACACTGTGTTGTCAAGGTACAGGATAATGAACACAGTGATGTCACAGTACAGGGATTATGAACACGGTGATTGCACAGTACAGGATAATGAACACAGTGATGTCACAGTACAGGGATTATGAACACGGTGATGTCACAGTACAGGGTTAATGAACACGGTGATGTCACGGTACAGGATAATGAACACAGTGATGTCACAGTACAGGGATTATGAACACAGTGATGTCACAGTACAGGGATTATGAACACGGTGATGTCACAGTACAGGGATAATGAACAGGGTGATGTCACAGTTCAAGGATAATGAACACTGTGATGTCACAGTATAGGAATAAGGCAAACCATTAGATCATAGAGATAATGCTGAAGTCACAGTACAGGAATTATGCACACAGTAGTATGACAATGCAGAGAAAATACATTCCAAAAAGTTACCAACCGTATATCTGTGACTAGTGTTGAGCGAATCAAAGCCAAACGGATTTGCACAGGCAGCGCACTGAATGTAGGCAGCTATTATAGCTAAATGATAAAGTACATGAAAGATATACTATACTGGACTGTAGTATTCAGGGTAACTTGCTGTGTTGGCACTTTGCAATAAATAAGTGGGTTTTGGGTTGCAGTTTGGGCGCTCGGCCTTTAAACGGTTTGCCATCTCTGGTATATGCTGTAGTATATTTCCCCAGTAACTGCTATGCAAGCTATTGGTATACAGAGATGTTCGGTTATTTGGTCGATAATGAATGCAGAGTGAACGGCTCACTGTTTCATTGTGGCTGGTGCCAGTAGTAGTTCCAACGTTTCTGATCATGGATTGACCTGAAAAAAGTGGAATAGATATTGCTGATGGTATACTCTTGGGTAATACCATTTTACTTCTGTCATCCTCTAGATACTAAAGGCCACAAATACTAGATAGATAGATTTTACTTTTGTGTTGTATATGTGGATATGTGGTGTCCCCTGTGCACTCCTACCCAACTACCTGGTGCTTTTAATCAGAATATCTCATAGCTGGATCCTACTTTGCCCTGAAACTAACTGACTGTTAGAGTAGGTCCCATCTGTTATAAGCAACCTTGTCGCTGGTAGATGGGCCAGACATATTCTTGATAAAAAATATGTAGAAAGAACTTCTACTTTTCATAAAGTAAGTATAGCAGTAATGCAGTTTACACTTTCATGTATTTACCATTCACCTGTGTCTTTGTGCATTAAGCAATATGCTGCTACTTGTAGCCCCTGTGCCCCTGTTTTATATATATATATATATATATATATATATATATTTATTGAAGTTGCTGGCTTAATTTTATTTTGAGATAGATAGAGAAAGAGATAGATAGATAGATAAATAGATAGATAGATACGGTCCTGATCAAAAGTTTAAGACCACTTGAAAAATGGCAAAAAAATCATATTTTACATTGTTGGATCTTAACAAGGGTCCAGGTAGAGCTTCAACATACAACAAGAAGAAATGAGAGTGAGACAAAACATTTTTTGGGCATTCAATTAATTGAAAATAACGATTAAACTGAACCAGGCTGTTTGTCAGCTTATCAAAATTTTAGGACCACATGCCTTTAAAAGGCCAAATCTGTGCAAAGATGTGGATTTATTGTAATTTTCTGTCAGGTAGTCACACGTTGTTATGGCAAAGGCAAAAAAACTCTCCCTTTTTGAACGTGGTCGGGTTGTTGAACTGCATAAGCAGGGTCTCTCACAGCGCGCCATCGCTGCTGAGGTGGGACGCAGTAAGACAGTCATTTGGAATTTCTTAAATGATCCAGAGGCTTATGGAACAAAAAAGTCAAGTGGAAGACTCATTAGATGGCATCTGAGACTGAAGGGCTTCAAAAACAAAAAATGTCTTCAAAGACCTCATCTCCTTGAACGCCACAGAACTGCTCGTTTGGACTTTGCAAGAGAGCACCAAACATGGGACATTCAAAGGTGGAAGAACGTTTTATTCTCTGATGTAAAAAATGTAACCTTGATGGTCCTGATAGTTTCCAACGTTACTGGCATGACAAGCAGATCCCACCTGAGATGTTTTCTACGCGCCACAGTGGAGGGGGCGCCTTAATGGTCTGGGTGCTTTTTCCTTCAGTGGAACAATGGAGCTTCAGGAAGTGCAGAGGTGTCAAACGGCCGCTGGCTATGTCCAGATGTTGCAGAGAGCATTCCTTATGACTGAGGGCCCTCGTCTGTGTGGCAACGACTGGGGTTTTCAACAGGACAACGCTACAGTACACAATGCCCGGAGGACAAGGGACTTCTTCCAGGAGAATAACATCACTCTTTTGGCCCATCCTGCGTGTTCCCCTGATCTAAATCCAATTGAGAACCTTTTGGGATGGATGGCAAGGGAAGTTTACAAAAATGGACAACAGTTCCAGACAGTAGATGGCCTTCGTGCGGCCATCTTTACCACTTGGAGAAATGTTCCCACTCACCTCATGGAAACGCCTAAACTTTTGATCAGCTGAAAAACAGCCTGTTTCAGTTTATTCGTTGTTTTCATAAATTAAATGTTCAAAAAATGTTTTGTCTCACTCTCATTTCTTCTTGTTGCATGTTGAAGCTCTACTTGGAACCTTGTTAAGATCCAGCCATGCTAAATATGATTTTTTGCCATTTTTCAAGTGGTCTAAAACTTTTGATCCGGACTGTAGATAAATGGATAGATAAAAATGCATGTGGATGCGACGTTTCGGCTCAATGTTAGAGCCTTTTTCATGCTGAAACGTCACATCCACATGGGTGAACAAACTTTTTTCATTTTTTTCAATTAGTACTGCCTGTTTGCATTTTTACTTTTTGGGCAATAGTCTAGTCCCCTCAGGCATGCACCTGTTCCATTTTTTTATTCTTTGTCTGATTCTGGTGCTGTCATTTTTCGGCTTTGATAGATTGATGATAGATAGATCGATAGATAGATGATTCTACATTTAAAGAGAATAATTGTGTTAAGTTCTTCAGATTTTATCAGTTTGCAAAGAAAACCCACCATATCTATTTCCGTGCAATTCTAATCACTATTCTTTCTATAATTTACCATCTACCAACCAGCTGCATCCGCTTGATACTAAAGGTGATAGATAGATAGATATACAGATAGATAGATAGATAATTCATTTAACCCTTAGCATGAATTGCTTACCCATTGTAGGAAGTCTCCCTAAAGTTCTTGAAAGTTCTATGCATCTAAACCTTTCTTTAAACTTCTGCTGTAGCCAATAGAAACCAATCAAACATTCCCATTTGCCAGTATAACTTGTACGGGACGATCCCAGTTAATCTCTTACTGCTTGCCATAGGTTACAGTGCACTTCTGCCCAGTGAATAGGGTCCCGTCTATGGCTTGAAGCTTACATTCTCTCCCTCTTAATCCACAATTAATGAAGTTTTCAGCTTGAAACCCTTGCGGTTACCCCCTGAATTAGCCACTTTTTAAAATATTATTTCATTAATTTCCCATTTCTGCTCAATATGAGGCACTAAAGCCTTAGTCGTAGAATACAATCTTAATATCATTGGCCTTTCTGTTTTCCCTCCTGTCATCAGTGTTTTGGCTATTTTAAGAATGTGGGATGGGGTAAGGGATTAGTGGCGGCATTTCTTTTTCTTTCTTGCTATCAGAGCTGCTTAGCAGTAATTAATCAGGACGTTGGGTTTTGTACACTGGGCTCAAGTCATTTGCCTATGAGCACTCTGCGGCTTTCTACCAGACATAATGCATATGTTTTGGGGTACCTTTATACAAGAAGAAATAAATTAGCCAGATGAATAATAATAGTCCGCCACAAGTGTTTTGCCGTAGGCGACGCTTTTTTTTGTCATCATGCGTCCATTGCCTGGAGCTGCCACCCTTGGGCAGGATGCGAGAGGAGTTACTTTGTCACATGACAATGATGTAAGAGCAGCCTCTGTGTGTCAGGCAAATCTGGATTTAAGGGAATTACAGCAGATGTTGCAAAATGGCAACAGTTTAGTGAGTTCTTTTTATCCCCCTATTGGGAGGCAGGTCCGCTAAGTGTAAAAGACAGAAAGGAATGTTTTCTTTGATCCTTTACACTCCAGGGTAGAGAGACAGAAAGAGAGAGAGAGAGAGAGAGAGAGAGCTCTCCGCTCAGAGTTATATTACCAATCTGCAAACACAATAAAAAAGGGAATCTGAAGCAGCAGCCTCTAAACGTTGCGTTATCGCTGATCCTGGGAGACATACATCTGTCACTAGAAATTACACTGAACTGTATGCTTTTCTGAATGGAGAACCACAGTCGTTAAATGCAGCGAGAAGTAATTTATTAATGTGTTATGAATGTGATATTCCCTGCAGGTACAGAATTTTTTGCATGATGACGGATTATTTAATTCATTGGTTCAGGGACAGTACCGCATCTGTGATGATGAGGGTGATGATGAAAGAATGCCATGGGGGAAATAATATGCTGATAAAAACACGGTAGAGAAGAAGACAGATAAATAAATAGAGAGATAAACAAATAGGTAGGTTGATAGTTATAGTTTGATAATAGATACATACATACGAGAGATGATAGATAGATAGATAGACAGACAGACAGACAGATAGATAGATAGATAGATAGATAGATAGAGATATGAGATAGACAGACAGATAAATAGATAGATAGATAGATAGATAGATAGATAGATAAATTGGTAGGTAGATAGTTATAGTTTGATAATAGATACATACATAGAAGAGATAATAGATAGATAGATAGATAGATAGATAGATAGATAGATACGAGAGATAGATAGATAGATATAAAATGGTAGAATAAGGCAGCAATCCAAAATAACGTGAAAGGTTATTTTGGAGTGCTGCCTCATTCTACCATCATACATCCTTTGGCTTACAACACACGGCCTGGAAGGAATGCACCCACTATATTTGCTTTTTTGACTGGTGCTGCAGTTTTCTTTGCGATAGATAGATAGATAGATAGATAGATAGATACAGTAGATAGATAGATAGATAGATACAGTAGATAGATAGATAGAGATAGATAGATACAGTAGATAGATAGATAGATAGATAGATAGATAGATAGATAGATAGAAAAATACTGTAAATAGGTGGATATGAGTTAGGCAGATAGAATGCTCGTTAGCAATTATCTGGCAGTGTGATGCTGCCCCTGATTAACCGATGAATGAGCAAACAATCTATTAGCATGTTAAAAAAAATCCTGGTTTGCCGGCGGCAGATTGTGGCGTGTAATCAACACTCTGCTGCCGGCAACCAATGACAAATTATAGGGGCGAGCAATGCATTAGCAATCGCTCGCCCTATACTGAGGAGAAGATCGCTGCATGTAATAGCAGCGATTTCCTCCTCTAGCGAGCAGGCGATTGATAGGAGGGAATGCTTCCCTGCCGACAATTTTCTGCTGTATCTGCCCATGTAATAGGGCCCTAACAGTCATGCTTTTTCTGGGCTTTTGGCCCATAGATAGATAGATAGACAGATAGACAGAGACAGACAGCTAGATAGATAGATATGAGAAGATAGATATGAGAAGATAGATATGAGAAGATAGACAGATAGATAGAGTTACACTTGATATGCAAATATATGACTGCATGCTAAATGTCATACTTGTATAATAAAAACTTATAGCAAACATGAGCTGTGAACATTTCAATTTGGAAAGCATGTGAGTTTCATCACAGAGTTCACCAGAAGCAGATATCATACGACATCGCATGTACATTTCCAAGTGATAACGGAAATATCATCACCTTTATTGTGAGGGTAAATAAAGTAACCAGAAATTGATTTGTGGAGGAAAATGGAATAATCCTTATGACAAATAATGCATTCAGTGAGCCACCTCCAAGTGGGCTCCAGATAGCTCCACATCATGCACCTGCGGAGATGACAATACCACATCCTTTTTCTACAAGTATTAAAACCGTATTTTATTAAACTATTCTTCAAGCTACTGTAAATGGTTTGAGCTGCTCCCGGAGCACTGCGTTAGTCAAAGAAAAAACCTCACTAAATTGTGCCCCCAGGGCTTAAATGATGAAGTATTTCCAGCGCCGTGGTCTATCTCACATTGTCCAAAGTTTTTAATTTTAAGTAACGCAAAATGACAGGAATTTGATGAAAACTATTTCCTTTATTGTTTGGGTATAAAAAGCCTGTAAATATCTTGTGTGACTTATTCCCGCTCTGCCCTCGATTATATTCTTATGTACAGTCCTTTATGGTCATATCCCGCCTCGCAGAATTATGGTAAAGATTGGAGCGTAGAAGTTAATGAGCAAATCTTTTTGGAACGGAGTGCTTTGGAATAAGAAAATGAAACATTTGGATATCTTGTTTTGATAAATGTTCAGGAAATTAAAGGGGTGTGTTTTTTGGAGCTGATTTTGAAGCTCTTTCCACCTGAAAAAGCCCCCAAAACACCTCAAATTTGCCTCAAATTAATTTTAATAGTAGTAAGTGTCATGTTCTAAACATCGCAGTTTTTTTTTCCAGCAAGCTGAAAGGAGCATCATGCTGTATCTTTGGTTAGTACCTATTTGATCTATGGGAGGAAGGGAAAAAAAAACATCAGCCTCAAAATCTGCTTCAAAAACTTGTACTACAAAAAATTGCCAAACAAATTGATTCTGAGGTAGATTCAGCTCTTGATTTTTTTTTTTACTTCAAAATCTGCTCCAAATAAAAAGCTCTGTGTAGACATACCCTTATAGATTAAGTTGCAAAAATATTCCAAAAGG
The DNA here is from genome assembly GCF_014858855.1 of Bufo gargarizans. Taxonomy (NCBI): domain Eukaryota; kingdom Metazoa; phylum Chordata; class Amphibia; order Anura; family Bufonidae; genus Bufo; species Bufo gargarizans. The sequence continues at coordinate 37,165,197 of NC_058090.1, read as the reverse complement.
GTAACAAAAAATTCAATGTTGAGTGTTCCTATAATTTTCTGAATGAAAAATAAATGGGTCATGGCCACAAAAAAGGTACTGTAGGTTTTGGAGCCTGAGGACGCCCAACGGCCCCTCTGTCACTTAAGAAGACACCACAATTATAAGCATTGCATGGTCAATGAGATGGTTCTGTTACAGATTTTGGGTTGGCTTAGAAGAGCCATCAGTCCTTCAGAACGTTACTTTGTGAATAAATTAATGGATATGGCCTATGGGGAACACTATTTTCCCTTTCATACAAAGCAATAGTCAACCCCAAGATTGTCTCATTGGCCACAGCATCGGATGTTCACATTATTTTTTTCAATTTAGTTCAGAAAATTAAACTTTTTGATCTCAAAGGGGTTATCTACGAATTTATATTGATGACCTAGCCTCTGGTCATCAATATTAGATTGTGGGGGTACAACACCCGGGACCCCCACCAATCAGCTGTTAGAAGAGGACAGCGGGCCGTGCGCACCGCCGCCTCTTCCTAGGCCATGTGATGTCACCTTACATAAGTCATGTGGCCTAGTTGCAGCTCAGTCCTATTCAAGTCAATGGGACTGAGCTGCAATACCAAGCTACTATACAATGTAGGCACTGCAAGCACTGATTCGGCCAGGACCAGCTAATGTGTATGGCGGCTAAACCCACTGATCTCATCAGGACCAGCTAAAATCTCATCAGGACCAGCTAAAGTGTATGGAGGCAAAACCCCTCTGATTTCATCAGGACCAGCTAAAGTGTATGGAGGCAAAACCCACTGATTTCATCAGGACCAGGTAATGTGTATGGGAGCTAAACCCACTGATATCATCAGGACCAGCTAATGTGTATAAGGGCCTCCACAATGGTAGATATCAAAGAGAGAAGGATAGTGCAGTTGGATTTAATATTACTGTAGATCCTTAGGCGAGCCTAAGGTCAGCTTTTGTCTGAGATTTTTTTATTTTATTTTTTATTTAGTTGTTGTTGTTTTTTTTTTTTGGGGGGGGGGGGTAGGTTATATATTTCTGCAATGATTCAATCCCTGGGAATATAGACTGAAATTAGAGAAGCTGTGCAATATGTACATGTAACTCATAGACTGACATAGAAAAACCTCACAGTTATCAAGTGGAACACTTGCCTATAGGTTAGTGCGCTTTTACCATTCTGTAGCCCGAGTGCTTGCTATAGGCAGGAGCTTACCTTTTTGACTACAGTAGTTTTTATATCAGCTCTTGGGGCAATAAACCATAAACGCTAGGGCAGATTTAATACGTAAAAATGCACCCAAATTCTAGAAATCTGCTATACATGTAGTATGCCAGATGGTTTATGCATTTTAGACACTGTTTCGTAATATGTCTAGAAATGGGGGTGTGGGTTAGGGAATTCCTAAAAGGCACCAGATTTATTATTGGCATATACCTCATTTTGAGACCAAATTACTGGTCTAAAATAAACCAACCACAAGGTAACGTGAAGAAAAGCGTCTAACATGCCTATCAAGATGTACTAATTCTGTGATGAACTTGGCGCATCTTGGGCCTCCTCGGTTTTAAATCTATATTTACAACCGCAATAGTACATTTCCCCCATTGGGTGATTATTGGAGTAAATATTATTTCTTTAAAAAAAAATAAAGAAGTTAATTAAAAAAGCAAACATTTTTCAGCTAGACTTTAATTTTCTTAGTTGCTTCCACCACGTATTTTTTTTATCCCTTGAGATTTAATGCTATACATACAGAGAAATAATTCCCACTTAAAGGGGTATTCTCATCTTTGACAGTGATCATTTTTCTAAATACATTTTATTACCTAATTCCCACTCTTTTTTTAGAAAATAAGTCCCCTCTTACCTGATGTTGTCTTTGGTCTCCCCTGGTTACGGCCACCTCTCCTGTCGGATCCTGCCAGGACATTGCGCGGCCCGGCCGGGAGAAAATCTTCAGTCTTCTGCGCAAGCGCGGCCTGGCCGGGAGAAGAATCCAGGAAGTGAACGTCGCGCTCAAGGAAGGTAAGTATAAAAAGGGAAGCTGAGAATACCCCTTTAAGGGCCAGTTAGCACAGGGTTTCTGGTGCTCATTTTGGAGCCTCAGTCAGCTGCAAAAAATGCCTCAAAACATTCTCCTATTCACTGCAAAGAAAAACAGCACTTATTTTTTTCCACGGGGAAAAAAGAGTGGAAAAAAGAAGCAGCATGGCCGATCTTGGGCGGATATGGGAAAATTAATGGGAAGCATTTAAAAACAGCTCTGTAAGTGTCCATGTAGTTTTTGCGCCTTTTTAGACAGATCCGGGTTAAAAATTCACAAGCTGAAAATGCAAGTTTTGCATTGAAGTAAACACCCATTGGGTAAAAAAAAGTGTAAAAAAAACCGCATGAAAACTACATAAAAAATTGCACAAAAACCCATTGTATGGACATACCCTGTCTATCATCTGACCCTGGCATTCTTTACCAGGGTCTCTCTGGCACCGAAAGCAAATTTTTACATCTTTCATTTAATTTTACATTAATTTTTCTTTTAAATATGTTTTCAGTATTTGTAAACTGGATTTATAGTCATTTATTAAAACTGACAATGCTATACGTTATATTTATTTCATTAGGAACAATGACTCAGAAGACTTTAATTAATTTACAGTAAATAATAAAAACAACATAACATTATTTATTTTAAATGAGGTCCTATTAAAATTTTTAACCCCCGTCAATATTCAAAGAAGCATTCAACATGTCTAATATATACTATCAGCTTAGCATAGGGACCATCCCCCCAAAAAATTTGACCCATAGGTTAAGAAAAAATGTAAACATGTTTTTGGTCCCGGCAGATATTGTGATTATTATTTCAATATTCATTCACTGGTTCTGCAACTTTTTTTTATTTTTTTTTGTGAAACAAATGGAAAAAAATTGAAACATAAATATGCAGTTGTGGGAGGAAATTTGAAATTACATGGTTGAATATGGAACAGTCATTGGTATTTTACTTTCAGTTTCTAATGTATGATATTAATATAATTGCGCCTGTGTGCAATACAATACAAGCTGCAGCAAGTACAACCGAAAAACAGGTTTACAGCGGCAGTAACCTTGATTAGGAGCCATGTAGGTCACAGTTATCCCATACTGGGAGATTATGCGTTATGATATAACGGCACATACATGGCACAATGCACATCTTATGGAATTGTATTAGCTAGTCTCTATTATGACAGCATAGAGGAAAGACCCTGAGAGAAGAGAACAATTGAGACCGACCCTCGAGTAAAAGCATGTTTCAGAAAATCCCATATCCCATATGAATGGTACAATTGATCTCCATTGGCGGTATTATACCATTCAAATGCAGTAACTAGTGTTGAGCGAAGTTTGGGAAAAATTCGATTTGGCTGTTTCACCGAATTTCACAAAGAAATTCGCTTTGCATTTCTATGTAAGTAGCGGACGCAATAGTGATTGCGTCAAATCATTGAACCCCTCAGATGCTGCGTTTATCGCTGATCGTGGCATCTCAAAATAATAGTGATGGCTTTCAGGGGTTAATCCGGTAAAAATATAAAATAATACTCATCTTATCCATTTGATCACGAAGAGGCTGTCGCAGCCATCTTGATTGAAGAACACCACCAGGTGCGTGAATCACGCTGGCCAGCATGGTGATTTCATATGAGATTTGCGCGGGATCTTCAATCAAGATTGGCCGCGGCGGCCTCTTCACGCTCAAATGGAGGTGAGGTCTTTTTTCTTTTCACTGTTCATTTCAGGAAAATTGATTCGTTACCACGAAGCATGAGGAAATTCAGCATCAGCGGCAAAATTTTCCTGAAATTCAGATCGAAGTCCTCTTCGGATGATTCGCTCTAACATAAGAAATACTGTACTCTATACATTCCTCAGCACTGTATACAGAGCATTATCACAGTCCTGACCCTCGCAAAACCCACAGCGTTGGGCGCTTTGAACAAGTCTTTCCATAATATTCTGGGGGGTAAGTAGAAGGATAACTATGTAACAATATAGGATTTCTGAGCACACGGCGGTCTCCAATCTCCATCCCTGTACAGTGCATGTACCAATCTCGCTCCCGCGAGACTTCAAGGCCTGGCCTGACAGTCTTAGAGGTGGGGGGCGCGTCACATGAAACAGGGAGCGTAGCCTCTGCAATTCCCTCATTGCACCCAGGGGCTCATTTACCTATTATGAAACATTGATTGAGGCCACAGAAAGAAATGGGACATTCAGCTGGCATGGGCACATCTCACATGTCAGCCGGATTAAAGCTGTTAAATCTGGTGATAGATGCCCTTTAAAATTTGCCATGTTTCATATATAACATTTTAATAGGTTCTATGAATTGTAAATATATATTTGGAAGCACTTTACATCGTTGTATTTCTATAACTGATTTTAGAGTGTTGCCATGGACACAAGGATTGGGATATTACAGCTGAAAACTATGCTGAGAGCGAAAATATAAATTTTTAGTATTTTTTAACAGTGAAATATTAATCATGAGTCTTGGGTCCATCCTAAAAAAAATCCATAAAATTTTCGTACCCATTGATTCCCAGACGGTCACCTGACTCCTATTAATGGCTGTTTTTTTTTTTTAAGCAACCTGTCACTCCAGCTAAGCATCTCCAGAACAAAAAGATTACCCCCAAGTCTCTGTCTTTTGACTTTTCCCCCGTAATTCAACTCATTATTATTTGCCTATATTTTTCTTACCTGACTATTTTCTCAACTTCTTCAGCATTTAGATTTTTTCCTCATGGTTAGTTGTTTCTTGGTTTGGTTCACAGAATACATGGACTTAGGGACTCATTCAGACGGCCATATGTTTTTTGCAGTCCGTAAAAATGTGGAATCCGTATTTTTGCAGTCAGTTCAGCATGCCCGCAAAAAACTTCAATGGGGCCACGTGCCGATTTTTACCGACAAGTATAGGCCATGTTTTATTTGTTTTGCAGGGCCTTGGAACAGAATAAAAGATGCGGACAGCACATGGAATGCTGTTCGCATCTTTTGGGGCCCCGTAGAAGTGAATAGGTCCGCATCTAATCTGCAAAATTGCGGATCAGTTGCAAAAAGCAACATACGGCCGTCTGAATGAGCGCTTCTGTATATTAAAATCTCTTTACATATCTGTTAGGCTAGATGATAGCATTGGGATTGCATTAATTACAGTTTGACAATGCTTACCAAAATTTTCAATAACATTTCTGAACCCAAAAAGTCTCCATTGGTGTCAGTTGTAAAGATGGGATTTTGATACACGAGCATGTAAGATTTTTGGTATTCGTTTGAACATTGCTGTAGTAATTGGAAATGCAACAATTGTTTAAAAGTTGTATTGTCCATGAAAAGATTTAGTGAGGGATAAAGAAATTTCTTGAACTTAAAGACATAATCTGGTGATCCAATTCTCCCCACTGTGTCCATTACTGTGAAAGTTCATTTACTTTCTCCTATCCACCAGTAACTCCCCGCATCCCACCTAACCAATCCTCTAGGTTTCCCACATTGTTCCATCTTTTGTCTTCCTATTCTAAGCTGAAGAACAACAGATAGGGTTCTGAAGGCAGGGAGCATCAGGAGGAGCTGCAAGAGAATAGTTAAGAGATGAGGCTCATACGGACTCCACCACTGCCAGCAGTTAGTAGGGTTTGTGCTGCCCGGTTGAACACTGTTCAAAGACTTTGCGGAGCTTTGTTCCACTGTGTAAGGATTAGGTCTGGCGGTCTGAGAATTTGCCTTCTAATTAAAAAGGATAAAAGATAGAAGTAGCATTAGGCTAAAACGTAGCAGTGACACTTCACAGGCTGCTACTTAGTCACAAGACAACGTAAGATGTTATGTCAGATGCTTTCAATGCTCAGGTTTTTCTCTCCTAACCACCCCAAAAATGCATAAGTATGCACAAAAATATGCAAAGATAGTTTTTTGGGGAGAGGAATGGGGGATGGGATCGGAAAGCCAAGATATACAGTAAATTGCAAACAAAAAGAACTAAGTTGGCAATTTTTGGCAACATCATATCTAAAAAATATATTACGACTGCCTGTATGATTAATAGAAATTATAGACAGTAGGGAGCAAAAGTATGTATGATGTCAATAATCTTATACCGCCCAGTTTTAGGTAAAGGGACCCTTTGGATAATTGAATTCATATTGAATCACACAATTCCAAACCTAATCATTTTTCATACTTGTCACGTTATTCCTTCTTGATCTCACATTTGTCTTAGTGACTACTCCCATTGGTTTATTCAGAAATATAAAAACATGAGCACGCATGTACTGCACCCTAGTGTGTCCAGTGCTTTAATATTTTGTTTTTACTCCCTGTATTTTATTTAAAAAAAGGTGTTGTGCCAACATTTAAACTTATCTCCTATCCAAAAAAAAGCCTGATTGGTGGAGGGACAACTGCTGAAACCCATACTGATAAGGAGAACAGGGTCCCTGTGTCCAATACAAAAAACAATCCTGACTGGTGGGGGTCCAACTGCTGAAACTCATATTGATAAGGAGAACAGGGTTCCTGTGTCCTATCCCCCTCCCCCCCCCCCCCCCCAAAAAAGCCTGACTGGTGGGGGTCCAAATGCTGAAACCCATACTGATAAGGAGAACAGGATTCCTGTGCCCTATCCCAGAAAAATCCTGATTGATGGGAGTCCAACTGTTGAACCCTAGACTGATCAGGAGAACAGGGTTCCTGTGTCCTATAAAAAAAAAAGCCTGACTGGGGGGTGGTCCAACTGCTGAAACCCACACATCAGGAGAACAGGGTTCCTGTGTCCTATCCCCCCCAAAAAAAGCCTGATTGGTGGGGGTCCAACTGCTGAAACCCATACTGATCAGGAGAACAGGGTTCCTGTGTCCTATCAAAAATAAAGCCCGATTGGTGGGGGTCTAACAGCTGAAACCCACACTGATGAGGACAACAGGATTCCTGTGTCCTATCCCAAAGAAAAGCCTGATTGGTGGGGGTCCAACTACTGAAACCCATTCTGATTAGGATAACAGGTTTCCTGTGTCCTATAAAAAATAAAACTGATTGGGCGTCAAACTGCTAAAATCTACACTGATCAGGAGAACGGTTCATGTGTCCGCCAACTTTTACCCCCTTAAGGACACAGATTTTCAGTTTTTGCATTTTCTTTTTTACTTCCTGGAACCATAACATTTTTATTTTTCTGTTTACACAGCCATATGAGGGCTTGTTGTTTTTTTTGCAGGACAAATTATATTTTCTAATGGCTCCATTTTACAGTATTTTGCATACAATGTAGTAGGAAGCTAGTAAGAATGCCAATATCACCATAGTTTTATGGGTTTTGTTTTACACCGTTCTCTATGCAGTAAAACTGACCTGTTACCCTCATTTTCCGGGTCAGTACGATTACAGAAATATCCAATTTTTATGGATTTTCTTGTGTTTTAATTCTTAAAAATAAAAAAAAATTGCATTTTTTTTCCCCATTGCATTCTCAATTTCTGACCACCATAACTTTTTTTAGATTATATATTATGTCAATGGATTTTTGCAAGGGCTCGATTTGTGTGGGGCAACCTGTATTTTTTATTGATACCAGTGATATTTGAAGTGTGTATGATCACTTTTATTCAATTATTTGGGACGTAATGTGACAAAAAAAGGGTGAATCGATCATTTTGCTTTTGTTATGGCATTTGCAATACGAGATAAGAACATTTATATTTTAACAGTTTGGGGCATTTTGGGATGTGGCAATGTCAATGATCTTAATTTTTTAATTATAATTTTTTTATTGTTTATTTTAAATATGGGGAAATCGGGGGAATTGAATGTATATATCTTGTAATTTTTTATATTTTTTAAAACTTTTTTTTACTATTTTCACTTAATTTAAGTCTCTTTAAGGGACTTTAACATGCGACCATCTGATGGCTTCTCCAATAGACCAATGATTTCATATTGCAGTCTATGGGAGATTTGCTATGTACTTATGGTCTCAGAGTCTTCAGAAGGCCTGAGGCTGCATAGCAACCAAATGGCTCCTTGATCTCAGTAGTGAGCCAAGGAAGGGGACTGGTGGGTAGAGATACCCCTCAGATCTCGCCTATTTGGAATATACCCTTTTGAGCGCCAATAGTGGTTGATTGTTACTGATTGGTATTTGGGCTTTGTGTTGGTGTAAGGAGCAAGTTTTTTGGATGTAGGGGTGTGTATATATGTCTCGAGCTGTGAGATAAAAGCACATATATGTTTACACATATATAAACGCGTATAAAAACCTGCAAAAAAAGGTCAAAAGATTGTATCTATATAAAAAGTCTAAAACATTTTTACACGGGTAGGATTACTGCAAACTGTCTCAGGTGCTTAAGAGACTGTGTTCTGCAGCATCGTGCGCTGTATGGTATGGTACAGTAGGTAAATCAATGGGTTAAAAATCTGTGTCCAAGTATGCCATTATACATATATTTAAAATATATATAATAAACAATATTTAAAAAATAAAAATAAAAAATTAAACAAAAAAATAAATAAATAAATAAATAAAATAAATAAAAATTTTTAAAAATGTAGTAACGTGGGTTCAGTTACTCACTTCACGAGGGGGGCGGTTTATCAGGATAAGCATAAAACACCTGTAAACCAAGTACCCCCCCAGCCTGGATCGCTTCTAGAGTATTAACCGATGAAGGCAGCAAATCACACGGGTGCTTCTCTTCAAAGGTCTTTATTTGCATATGTAGGTAAATCCGGCTCAACGCGTTTCGGGACAGGCACGTCCCTTCATCAGGAGCAATATTGTCCATGTCTATATTCCTGGGTATATATACCCTCAATGTCTTGTTTAATTGTTTGTTAAAATGGCCCCTAATTGGCAAAAGGGCGCCAAAAGACGAAAAAATGGCGCCAAGATAACTTAAACCCTTAGCCAAAGATTCCTACAAAAAAATTACCCCCCACAACTCATAAAAAATTCGAAAAAGAAAATCTTCCAAATAGATCAGGAAGAAAGCCTTCAGCCAAGAAAAAAAGCAAATAAAGAAACCCCCTTCATACCAGGACTAATCACAAGGTATAACAAAAACCATCAGACAATCAGACAGATCTTAACAAAACATTGGTCAGTACTACTTAAAGACCCCATTTTAGGTAAAGAAATCCCAAAAACACCAAAACTCACCTTTCGAAGAGCAAAAACCCTTAAAAACATCCTAGCCCCATCATGCCCAAACAAACACAATCAAAAAACGACGAAACAAACAAAAATCCACAAACAAACATCAGAATTCAAGGGTTCCTCAAAATGCGGCGTAAAAAAATGCAAATGCTGCAAAATGATCAAAACAGCAAACAGGGAAATAGACATCCCACACCCCATAAACAAGATCGTATTCCTACAACAAATGACCTGTGCTAGTAGAAATGTCATCTACCTACTCCAATGCCCCTGCAACATCTATTACGTTGGCCGCACGACACAAACTCTGAGAGAACGAATGAATGAACACAGATCAAACATAAAGAGGAAAATCACGACACACAGCGTTTCACGCCACTTTACACTAGTACACGAAGGCAACCCCCTCGATCTAAAAGTTATCCCCCTAGAACAAACCACTTCCTATCAACAACTCTGTAGAAAAGAAATGTTCTGGATCTTTAAACTCAACACCCTTACCCCATTTGGACTCAACGAAGCACTTGAACACGCCAACTATTAAATCATCAAGTACCACTAATCATCAACTTCCACTAATCATCAACTACCGCACCCAATACAACCACCCGTCACTACTCAATTAACATGTACATTTGACCTTTTAAACCACTAGAAAGACCAAAACCAAAACATCCAAGCACTTTCCCTAAGAAAAAACCTGAAAAAGAATATATAAACACAAAACACATAAGAAGTTCTTCAAAAAAACGGTTTTAACCAAGAACGATGAAAGCAAATTATACATGGAGAGGATGCGCGCGTGTCCATACGAGTGTATGTGTATATATATGTGTATATGTATATATGTGCACGTGTGTATATGTATATGCACACACAAGAATCAAGGAAACAACGACACAAATAGAACAAACTAATTCCACATTTATTTATTACCACATTTTAATACATATGTCTTTGACCGCCGAACCCGAACCCAAACCCCCCCCCCTTACCCCAAGAAATATAATCCCACCATCAGTACCTTTTTCAAGTGATACAACACCCTGTCCTCATCTTATATATTTTTTCCTCATCTTACATATTTTTAATGGTTTATTATCTATTATGTAATATTATTTCCATATAATATATGTTATGTATTTTACATATTCTTTACTATTTATTTGAGATATATAATAACATTTAATCCCTCTTACTACCATCTGAATAGAACCGGCCCTACATATCTACAAATTATTATACACCCTAATAAATATTAACCCCCCCCCCTTCTCCTCTTCAATACCACTGACACTCACCATACAATAGCCCCACATGTTTCCACCCTGAACCACATAAAAAGAGCCAGAACGAAGGAAGACAGATTCTATAGGACTTTTACACTTGGCATACCACTCTTTGCCATTAGAAAAGACCTCTCTTCTCCCTTTTTTAATTTAACCCCTACACGAATTCTAACCCAAAAGTCCAACCGATTCACCCCAGGTATAAGCCCACCCCACCAAATACACTAAATCATCACAAGTATCCTCTTAAAAAACAAACGCCCCCATGTAGCCTTAACAGCAAAAGACTTGGGACCAGAAGGATCGCAAATACCGGAAGCAGAACATGCGTTCCAGCTTGGAACGTAAGGCTGAACTTCCGGACATGCGCAGCGCACAAAATAGAAGAAGAAGAAAATCACTGACTAGACCGGACGTTCCGATGCGCTCCAGCGTGGAACGCACCCACTTCCGGTCATGCACATGAGCGCAGCCGGTCACCCTCACTTTCGGCCGATTGCACGGATAGGCTGAAAAATGCCTTCTCCCACACATGGGCGATCCCCCAAAGTTATCTTGGCGCCATTTTTTCGTCTTTTGGCGCCCTTTTGCCAATTAGGGGCCATTTTAACAAACAATTAAACAAGACATTGAGGGTATATATACCCAGGAATATAGACATGGACAATATTGCTCCTGATGAAGGGACGTGCCTGTCCCGAAACGCGTTGAGCCGGATTTACCTACATATGCAAATAAAGACCTTTGAAGAGAAGCACCCGTGTGATTTGCTGCCTTCATCGGTTAATACTCTAGAAGCGATCCAGGCTGGGGGGGTACTTGGTTTACAGGTGTTTTATGCTTATCCTGATAAACCGCCCCCCTCGTGAAGTGAGTAACTGAACCCACGTTACTACATTTAAAAAAAAAAAAAATTTATTTTATTTATTTATTTATTTATTTATTTTTTTGTTTAATTTATTTTTATTTTTTAAATATTGTTTATTATATATATTTTAAATATATGTATAATGGCATACTTGGACACAGATTTTTAACCCATTTATTTACCTACTGTACCATACCATACAGCGCACGATGCTGCAGAACACAGTCTCTTAAGCACCTGAGACAGTTTGCAGTAATCCTACCCGTGTAAAAATGTTTTAGACTTTTTATATAGATACAATCTTTTGACCTTTTTTTGCAGGTTTTTATACGCGTTTATATATGCGTAAACATATATGTGCTTTTATCTCACAGCTCGAGACATATATACACACCCCTACATCCAAAAAACTTGCTCCTTACACCAACACAAAGCCCAAATACCAATCAGTAACAATCAACCACTATTGGCGCTCAAAAGGGTATATTCCAAATAGGCGAGATCTGAGGGGTATCTCTACCCACCAGTCCCCTTCCTTGGCTCACTACTGTATTCTCTACAGGCAGACATCTTGTCGACCTGACTATACCCGGAGCAGCCTTTAGTTTTCAACACCCAACCTTCTCTCCATTTCCACTCCTATAAACCCGAGGCGCCTCAAGTCTTTCAGATCTAGTGGAACCCCTTTCCAACAGATCAGTCTGACCCTCACACTTTCTTTCTCTCTCTCTTATATCCTTGATCTCAGCACAGGAGAGCCATTCGGTTGCTCAGAGTGCAATTGGCCACGGCATCTGAGGGGTTAAAAGTTGGCTATTAGCATTATTGCCAATCGCAGACAATGCCTCTGAGTGTCTCCTGTGTTTAATACCAGGCACTAGGCGGCAATGGCACCCGTCCAGCTTTGAAGCGGGAGCCATCTTTAAAGTGAGGACTTCCGCTGTACATATATGGTGAGGTTCTTAACTGTTCAATAGAGCAGCAGTCGAGCTACTCTATTCATGATGCATACTCCCCAAAAGAGTACTTGTGGCAAGAGCAGCACTATGAAGTGCCTTTTGCGCTGTGGCATTAGAAGAATTTTGATATCTCAGATTGTCTATTACTCTGTAATTCCTCTAGCGCCGTTCTATGGAAACAGTAGCTTTAAAGAGCACACCAAATGCTTCAAATATCTTCTTTATTAACTTCAACTTTTCTTCATATATAACACTGCCGCCTCCGCAGCAGATAGTCCATGTACAAAACAAGTGTTGAAAAGATATCACAAAATGGAGGTATGCATAAGATGGTGGTTCAACTGTTCAATCTTGTCATTCAACATAAAATGGTGGATATACTTCTCTCTTGAGTATCTGTACTCTCACTTTAAGTTATTTAAGCACTTTATGATCTCTCTGAGAGGTATATCTGAGGTCTAACTAATAGTTCTACTTGCTCAACTTGGTTTGAACTGATATGAGCAGTTCGCAGTTTGGGTTGTAATATGGAATCTGAATGCTTGCAATTTGTAGCTTGCAACTTGTATTTGGCAATTTGTATTTGCTATTGTTGCAATTGGTGGAACTGTAAGTAAACACATATATATCTAGTTCAGTATACAGTTCTAAACACAATACTAACAATATGAACATTATATAACTGTCTTAAATACCTATACTGGCCTCTTGTTCCCAAAAATGTCTCTTCAGCTCCTGTCTCTTGTGAATAATGATTCTAGCAGCAGGAGCTGGGGGAATTCCCAGACAGGTTGTCTGTGAGGCTGGCTGTGATTGGTGAAAACTCTTGCTGTATGAGAAGCTGGCTATGATTGGTCTAGACTTCTGCCCAGTAACAACAGATTAACACTATGCTTTCTGCTCTTTCTGCTGAGTCACTGAGTTTACCTTACATTACAAAATGAATCTTAAAGGCATATTATCTTTTTCTGCTTCTGTGAACACAAAATATAACAGTAATATGACATCCAAAACATGATGTCACAGTAAAAAACTTTGCTTTTGTCTTTAACACACAAACATAGGAACTGTATTAAGGCTATTGGCAGATTTAGCTGTATACTCATATAAGCTTTACTAGCAACCTAGGACAAGTCCTAGCTGGCAAGCTACACTCCCACCAAAATTACCTATAATTCTATGTTCTTAGTGGTAGGACTTGAACATGAATTTTCCATCAGGTTCTCAACTTTCAAGTGACTTTTATCACTCTCAAGTAGAACAACTAACTTCTGTATAGGACGTTCCAACTTGAGTAGAGTAGTGAGACATTTTCCTTTTTTGTCAAGTTTTGAGTCTCCTAGTAGTAACAACTCTCTCTTACTTGTTTGTCTTCATTCTTTTGAACTTCTAGAACTTTGGCCAATTTCCATTGACTTCTAGGTAAATCTTCTTCTTTCACTAACACTAAGTCACCAACTTGGACATTTCTTCTGGGTGTTTGCCATTTACTTCTTAGCATAAGATTGGCTAAGTACTCTTTCCTCCATCTATTCCAAAACTGTTCTAATAGATATTGAACTCTTCGCAATCTCCTTCTGGCATATAAATCCTCTTTGGTGAACTTGCCAGGCGGTGGCTGTATGTAATCCAACTTAAGATGAAGTAGATGGTTGGGAGTTAAAGGGTCCAAACTTGTTGGATTGTTGATGTTATCAACTTTAAGTGGACGACTGTTAACAATAGACATTACTTCATAGAATAGGGTCCTAAGTGAAGCATCATCTATTCTTCCAGTGTTCTTTTTCACCTCTGAACTTAACACATTTCTCACAGTTCTGATTTGTCTTTCCCAAACTCCTTCTGTATGGCTTGCATGTGGAGCATTCATGTGAAATTCACACTGTTTCTCTAACAAATACTCAGTTACTTTTTCTTTATCGATCTCTATTAGAGCTTTCTTCAATTCATTCTTTGCTCCAACAAAATTAAATCCTTGGTCAGATCTAAGCTCTTTGACGGTACCTTTAATGGCTATGAAACATCTTGAGGCGTTGATAAATGCGTCAGTTGACATATCTTCTAACATTTCCAGGTGAATTGCTCTAGAGCTCAGACATGTAAATATTAGTCCATATCTCTTGTACTCCTTTCGGTTCTGTTTGGTGATGAATGGGCCAAAACAATCCATTCCGCTATAAAGAATAGTGTTAAGCACGAATATTCGAATAGCGAATTTTTTTAGCGAATATCGGCACTTCGCTAATTTGCGAATATTTCGAATATAGCACTATAAATTCGCTATTTCGAATATCCTTATTTTTTTTATTTTTTTATTGTTATATTTTTTTCTTTCCCACTTCCCAAAAGTAGTTCTTACCTGTTCTGAGGATTCCTGGCTTCCTGGCTGCTCCAGTCAGTGCCCGTTGCCGCTTCTGGCGCCTTCCGTGCTCATGGAGCGTCCCCATCACCATGGGAACGCCTCCATACTAGAATGTACTGTCGGATGTGAGAATTAAGTTAAAATCGCAATGCGATTAATATAACTTGAAGTAATCGCATTGCGATTTCAACTTAGAGCTGGGTTTCTAATGGGTCAGCTTGCTAGAATTAACGAAGTTAACGAATATGGAATATAGTAGTGCTAAGTTGAAATCGCAATGCTATTACTTCAAGTTATATTAATCGCATTACGATTTCAACTTAGCACTCCTATATTCCATATTCGTTAACTTCGTTAATTCTAGCAAGCTGACCCATTAGAAACACAGCTCTAAGTTGAAATCGCAATGCACTTAAAGAGGACCTTTCACCTGAAAAAACATTGTGAACTAAGTATCCTGACATATACAGCGGCGCCCAGGGATCTCACTGCACTTACTATTATCCCTGGGCGCTGCTCCGTTCTCCCGTTATGTCCTCCGGTATCTTTGCTCAGTGAGTTATAGTAGGCGGAGACTGCCCTTGTTCTGCTGGGCGTCTCCTCCTCCTAGGCTGTTTTTTCTCCCAGGCTGTGAGCTGTGCGCTGTGATTGGCCAGAGCTACAGCCTAGGAGGAGGAGACGCCCAGCAGAACAAGGGCAGACTCCGCCTACTATAACCAAGAGTCCTACGTCTCTGCTATATAACTTAGTCTCCGCTATATAACTTACTTACCGCTATATAACTTACTCCGCTACTATAACTTACTGAGCAAAGATACCGGAGGACATAACAGGAGAACGGAGCGGCGCCCAGGGATAATAGTAAGTGCAGTGAGATCCCTGGGCGCCGCTGTATATGTCAGGATACTTAGTTCACAATGTTTTTCCAGGTGTAAGTTCCTCTTTAACCTCCTCCCGTCACACTAACGCCGAAAGGCGTCATCTCTGCGGCGCTCCCAGGTCACACTAACGCCAATAGGCGTCATCTCGCGAGACGCGAGATTTCCTGTGAACGCGCGCACACAGGCGCGCGCGCTCACAGGAACGGAAGGTAAGCGAGTGGATCTCCAGCATGCCAGCGGCGATCGTTCGCTGGCAGGCTGGAGATCCGAATTTTTTAACCCCTAACAGGTATATTAGACACTGTTTTCATAACAGCGTCTAATATACCTCCTACCTGGTCCTCTGGTGGTCCCTTTTGTTAGGATCGACCACCAGAGGACACAGGTAGGTCAGTAAAGTCGCACCAAACACTACACTACACTACACACACCCCCCCGTCACTTATTAACCCCTTATAAACCCCTGATCACCCATGATCACCCCATATAAACTCCCTGATCACCCCCCTGTCATTGATCACCCCCCTGTCAGGCTCCGTTCAGACGTCCGTATGATTTTTACGGATCCACGGATACATGGATCGGATCCGCAAAAAGCATACGGACGTCTGAATGGAGCCTTACAGGGGGGTGATCAATGACAGGCGGGTGATCACCTATATACACTCCCTGATCACCCCCTGTCATTGATCACCCCCCTGTCATTGATCACTCCCCTGTAAGGCTCCATTCAGACGTCCGCATGATTTTTACGGATCCATGGATACATGGATCGGATCCGCAAAACACATGCGGACGTCTGAATGGAGCCTTACAGGGGGTGATCAATGACAGGCGGGTGATCACCCATATACACTCCCTGATCACCCCCCTGTCATTGATAACCCCCCTGTAAGGCTCCATTCAGACGTCCGCATGCGTTTTGTGGATCCGATCCATGTATCCATGGATCCGTAAAAAATCATGCGGATGTCTGAATGGAGCCTTACAGGGGGGGTGATCAGTGACAGGGGGGTGATTACCCTGATCACCCCCTGTCATTGATAACCCCCCTGTAAGGCTCCATTCAGACGTCAGCATGCGTTTTGTGGATCCGATCCATGGATCCGTAAAAAATCATGCGGATGTCTGAATGGAGCCTTACAGGGGGGGTGATCAGTGACAGGGGGGTGATTACCCTGATCACCCCCTGTCATTGATAACCCCCCTGTAAGGCTCCATTCAGACGTCCGCATGCGTTTTGTGGATCCGATCCATGTATCCATGGATCCGTAAAAAATCATGCGGATGTCTGAATGGAGCCTTACAGGGGGGGTGATCAGTGACAGGGGGGTGATTACCCTGATCACCCCCTGTCATTGATAACCCCCCTGTAAGGCTCCATTCAGACGTCAGCATGCGTTTTGTGGATCCGATCCATGGATCCGTAAAAAATCATGCGGATGTCTGAATGGAGCCTTACAGGGGGGGTGATCAGTGACAGAGGGGTGATCACCCTGATTACCCTGATCACCCCCTGTCATTGATAACCCCCCTGTAAGGCTCCATTCAGACGTCCGCATGCGTTTTGTGGATCCGATCCATGTATCCATGGATCCGTAAAAAATCATGCGGATGTCTGAATG
This sequence comes from Bufo gargarizans, assembly GCF_014858855.1. Lineage (NCBI taxonomy): Eukaryota > Metazoa > Chordata > Amphibia > Anura > Bufonidae > Bufo > Bufo gargarizans. Next base: position 37,148,008 of record NC_058090.1, on the reverse strand, counting down.
GAGCCTTACAGGGGGGGTGATCAGTGACAGGGGAGTGATCACCCTGATTACCCTGATCACCCCTGTCATTGATAACCCCCCTGTAAGGCTCCATTCAGACGTCCGCATGCGTTTTGTGGATCCGATCCATGTATCCATGGATCCGTAAAAAATCATGCGGATGTCTGAATGGAGCCTTACAGGGGGGGTGATCAGTGACAGGGGGGTGATCACCCTGATTACCCTGATCACCCCCTGTCATTGATAACCCCCCTGTAAGGCTCCATTCAGACGTCCACATGCGTTTTGTGGATCCGATCCATGTATCCATGGATCCGTAAAAAATCATGCAGATGTCTGAATGGAGCCTTACAGGGGGGGTGATCAGTGACAGGGGGGTGATCACCCTGATTACCCTGATCACCCCCTGTCATTGATAACCCCCCTGTAAGGCTCCATTCAGACGTCCGCATGCGTTTTGTGGATCCGATACATGTATCCATGGATCCGTAAAAAATCATGCGGATGTCTGAATGGAGCCTTACAGGGGGGGTGATCAATGACAGGGGGGTGATCAGGGAGTCTATATGGGTGATCACCCCCCTGTCATTGATCCCCCCCCTGTCATTGATCACCCCCCTGTCATTGATCACCCCCCCCCCCCCCTGGTAAGGCTCCATTCAGACATTTTTTTTTGGCACAAGTTAGCGGAAATTTTTTGTTTGTTTTTGTTTTTGTTTTTTCTTACTAAGTCTCATATTCCACTAACTTGTGTCAAAAAATAAAATCTCACATGGACGCACCATACCCCTCACGGAATCCAAATGCGTAAACATTTTTAGACATTTATATTCCAGACTTCTTCTCACGCTTTAGGGCCCCTAAAAAGCCAGGGCAGTATAAATACCCCACATGTGACCCCATTTCGGAAAGAAGACACCCCAAGGTATTCCGTGAGGGGCATATTGAGCCCATGAAAGATTGAAATTTTTGTCCTAAGTTAGCGGAAAGTGAGACTTTGTGAGAAAAAAACAAAAAAAAATCAATATCCGCTAACTTATGCAAAAAAAAAAAAAATTCTAGGAACTCGCCATGCCCCTCATTGAATACCTTGGGGTGTCTTCTTTCCAAAGTGGGGTCACATGTGGGGTATTTATACTGCCCTGGCTTTTTAGGGGCCCGAAAGTGTGAGAAGAAGTCTGGGATCCAAATGTCTAAAAATGCCCTCCTAAAAGGAATTTGGGCCCCTTTGCGCATCTAGGCTGCAAAAAAGTGTCACACATGTGGTATCGCCGTACTCAGGAGAAGTTGGGGAATGTGTTTTGGGGTGTCATTTTACATATACCCGTGCTGGGTGAGAAAAATATCTTGGTCAAATGCCAACTTTGTATAAAAAAATTGGAAAAGTTGTCTTTTGCCAAGATATTTCTCTCACCCAGCATGGGTATATGTAAAATGACACCCCAAAACACATTGCCCAACTTCTCCTGAGTACGGCGATACCAGATGTGTGACACTTTTTTGCAGCCAAGGTGGGCAAAGGGGCACATATTCCAAAGTGCACCTTTCGGATTTCGCAGGCCATTTTTTACACATTTTGATTGCAAGGTACTTCTTACACATTTGGGCCCCTAAATTGCCAGGGCAGTATAACTACGCCACAAGTGACCCCATTTTGGAAAGAAGACACCCCAAGGTATTCCGTGAGGGGCACGGCGAGTTCCTAGAATTTTTTATTTTTTGTCACAAGTTAGCGGAAAATGATGATTTTTCATTTTTTTTTCTTTTTTCCTTACAAAGTCTCATATTCCAGTAACTTGCGACAAAAAATAAAAAATTCTAGGAACTCGCCATGCCCCTCACGGAATACCTTGGGGTGTCTTCTTTCCAAAATGGGGTCACTTGTGGCGTAGTTATACTGCCCTGGCAATTTAGGGGCCCAAATGTGTGAGAAGAACTTTGCAATCAAAATGTGTAAAAAATGGCCGGTGAAATCCGAAAGGTGCACTTTGGAATATGTGCCCCTTTGCCCACCTTGGCAGCAAAAAAGTGTGACACATCTGGTATCGCCGTACTCAGGAGAAGTTGGGGAATGTGTTTTGGGGTGCCATTTTACATATACCCATGCTGGGTGAGAAAAATATCTTGGTCAAATGCCAACTTTGTATAAAAAAATGGGAAAAGTTGTCTTTTGCTAAGATATTTCTCTCACCCAGCATGGGTATATGTAAAATGACACCCCAAAACACATTCCCCAACTTCTCCTGAGTACGGCGATACCAGATGTGTCACACTTTTTTGCTGCCAAGGTGGGCAAAGGGGCACATATTCCAAAGTGCACCTTTTGGATTTCACCGGTCATTTTTTACACATTTTGATTGCAAAGTTCTTCTCACACATTTGGGCCCCTAAATTGCCAGGGCAGTATAACTACCCCACAAGTGACCCCATTTTGGAAAGAAGACACCCCAAGGTATTCCGTGAGGGGCATGGCAAGTTTTTAGAATTTTTTATTTTTTGTCGCAAGTTAGTGGAATATGAGACTTTGTAAGAAAAAATAAAAAAAATAAAATCATCATCATTTTCCGCTAACTTGTGACAAAAAATAAAAAGTTCTATGAACTCACTATGCCCATCAGTGAATACCTTAGGGTGTCTACTTTCCGAAATGGGGTCATTTGTGGGGGTTTTCTACTGTTTGGGCATTGTAGAACCTCAGAAAACATGACAGGTGCTCAGAAAGTCAGAGCTGCTTCAAAAAGCGGAAATTCACATTTTTGTACCATAGTTTGTAAATGCTATAACTTTTACCCAAACCATTTTTTTTTTTTGCCCAAACATTTTTTTTTTATCAAAGACATGTAGAACAATAAATTTGGCGAAAAATGTATATATGGATGTCGTTTTTTTTGCAAAATTTTACAGCTGAAAGTGAAAAATGTCATTTTTTTGCAAAAAAATCGTTAAATTTCGATTAATAACAAAAAAAGTAAAAATGTCAGCGGCAATGAAATACCACCAAATGAAAGCTCTATTAGTGAGAAGAAAAGGAGGTAAAATTCATTTGGGTGGTAAGTTGCATGACCGAGCAATAAACCGCTAAAGTTGTGGAGTGCCGATTTGTAAAAAAGGGCCTGGTCACTAGGGGGGTATAAACCTGTGGTCCTTAAGTGGTTAATATAACTTATAGTAATCGCATTGCGATTTCAACTTAGATTTAGTTCACTTTGGTTGGTTTGGTAGAATTAGCGAAGATGACGAATATATTCGTCATATTCCTCAAAACGAAGATAACTAAATATTCTCCATCTTCGTTTTAGCTCCATATTCGTCAAATTCTAGCAATCAAATAGGAAAGTTGACTATAGAGACAGCTGTGTTTAATTCGCTATGCGATTATATTACTTTGCTTTTTTTAAATAAATAGAATAATTATAATTATCAAGTATTATAATTATTCAATTTATAAAAAAAAAAAAGAAAAGTAATATTATCGCATAGCGAAATTAAAAACTTAGCTGTCTCTAGTCAACTTTCCTATTTGATTGCTAGAATTAGCGAAGTTGACGAATATTGAGCTATGCGAACTTTTGTGGAGCATTAAAACATAGGGAGATAAATCGCCTTACTCGATAATTACATAGTTGTCATTATCGCTTAATGCGATAATAACTTAAATTGAGGAAGATGTAGAATACTTCGCTATCTTCGTTGATGTAGATTCTACATCAACGAAGATAGCAAAGTATTTAACATCAACGAAGATAGCGAAGTATTCTACATCAGCAAAGATAGCAAAGTATTCTACATCAGCGAAGATAGCGAAGTATTCTACATCTACGAAGATAGCAAAGTATTCTACATTGTAGAATACTTCGCTATCTTCGTTGATGTAGAATACTTCGCTATCTTCGTTGATGTAGAATAAAGAATACTTAGATATCTTGATTTTTTTATTAATATAAAGACATAGAATATAGTGCTATATTCATGTTAAATCTAGATCTCCAAAATTAAAGAATAGGAAAGTTGCCTTATTATTAAGTTATAAGGCAATTAGAAGTTATAATTTTTCTAACTTCTAATTCTAAGCTTAAAAATTGCAATATGTGAATTATTGAATTGCATATTAATCGCGATAAATGCAAAAATGACGAATATTCAATTTTGACGAATATAAGACGAATATTCAAGTGAATATTTGTGAATATTCGCAAAATCGAATATGGCACCTCCCACTCAACACTAATAAAGAAATGGTGGTGAGAGGTTTACACGATCTGCTGGTAAATCTGCCATTCTTTGCTCTTCGGTAGGTCTACGTGCCTTTCTGCAGACTACACATTTACTTATATACTTTGCTATAACTTTGCTTCCTTTCACAATCCACTAACCACCTTCTCTCAAACAGCATTGCATAAAGCTTCTTCCTTGATGCAAGGATATGTTGTGGTAGTGATCAATAATCAATCTTGTGAAGGTAAAGTTTTTGGATAGAATTGCTGGATTCTTCACTCTGCTAGATAACGATGCATTTTCCAGTATCCCTCCCACCTTCAGTATACCATCCTGCAGAACAAGATTATACTTGTACAATGGGTGGTTGTTTGGAAACCTTTTAGGTTCTTAACTAAGTCTCTTCAACTCTTCACTGTAGAATCTCTGTTGAATGAGTCTTATGACTGTTTCTTCAGCTTTCATTCTTTCTTCTACATTCAACAATTCCTTCTTTCTGATTCCCTTTGCCAAACGTTGAATTCGAGCTGCTACGTTATAACTGTATTCCATTTTGAACATCTGGCTAGTCTTTCAAGTATGTAATCTTGCCACTTGGCAGCAGTGCTCAATGTTTGTACCACTTTTACTTCTGGATCACCCATAGACAATTCTGTGTAACCTTTATTGGGCGTGATTTCCTTTTCCCAAAGGAACTGTGGACTGGTGAAACAGTTTGAATTTTTTTATTCAGTTACATTCAGAATTTTCTCAACTCTGTTGGCGACAAAGATATGGAATCTTTGGGCTTCGTTGTTTATGTATCCTAGGACAACTTTTGAGTCTGTCCAAAAATATTCTTCATCTATTTTCAATTCCTATTCTTCTCTCAGAAACTTGCTTACTGGTGCTGAAACAACAGCTGCTGTCAGTTCAAGTTTTGGTATTGTCTGAATACTGGTAGATGAAACTCTGGCCTTCCCCATAACCAGGGCACAGTGTATCTTTTCTTCTCCTATTACTCTGATGTAGGAGCATTGACCATAACCATAACTACTGGCATCTGAAAAGTGATGACGTTATATTTTCTTTACTTTCCAAAATCATGAGGTACAAAACATCTGGGTATCCGAACTTCTCTCAAATTTTGCAAGTCTCTTATCCAACTCTCCCACCTTGGCTTTAAATTTTCAGGTATGGGTTCATCCCATCCCAACTTCTGTCAGCATAATTCTTGCAGTATTTCTTTTACTCTGAGGATTACTGGGGCCAAGAATCCTAATGGATCATATATAGAAGCCATTGCGGAAAGAATGGTTCGTCTAGTTGAAACTTTCTCTTCAATAGGTACTTCGAAGAAGAACTTGTCATTCTCTACATTCCATCCCAATCCAAGTACGTTCTGAACTGGAAGATGATCATAATTGAGAACTACATTCTTCATTGTTGCTGCACATTCAAAGTCACTGATGGATTCCAGCACCTCTCTGTTGTTTGAGATAAATTTGTGAAGACGCAGGTTTCCTCTTGAGCATAACTCTTGGCTTTCTTTTACTAGTTTGATTGCAGATTCTGTAGACTGTAGACTTATGAGACCATTATCTACATAAAAGTTTTTCTTCAGAAAATTTGCTGCTGATGGGCAATCCTTTTCATTCTGATTAGCCAGGTACTTCATACCATAATTGGTGCAACCTGGAGATGATGCTGCTCCAAACAAGTGTACTCTCATTCTGTATTCTACTGGCTCTGTATCTGTATCTCCATGCTCCCACCATAGAAAACTCAGGAAGTCTCTATCTTCATTCTTCACATGAAACTGGTGGAACATCTTTTCAACGTCACACATTACCACTACGGGATACTTTGTGAATCTACAGAGTACTCCAGGCAGAGCGTTTGTAAGATCTGGTCCTTTTAGTAGATGATCATTTAATGTAACACCATTGTACTTTGCTGAGCAATCAAATACTACTCTAATCTTATCTGGTTTCTTTGAGTGGTAAACATCTTGATGTGGTATGTACCACACTTCTCCTTCTTTAGGTTGGTTAATAACTTTCTCTGCATGTCCTTCTTCGAGGATGCCTTCCATGAATTTCAAATAATCCTGCTTGAATTTGAGATCTCTTACCATATTTTTCTTCAAACATTTCAATATTGCTAGGGCAAGATTTATTTTATTTGGCAGATGAGGTCGTTCTCTAAAAGGTAAGGGCATTTCAAGATGACCTTGTTGATTCTGCTGAATATTTTCTTCTAGAGTGTGTACAAACTTCATGCCTTCTTGAGATACACTCTTTTCTTTAGAACTTATATCTGCAAAGTCGGATTCAAGGATCCTGATTACTTTTGCTGGACTTACAGTTGGTAACTAGAGTTGAGCGGACACCTGGATGTTTGGGTTCGACGGGTTTGGCCGAACTTCACAAAAAAGGGGACCCGAACTTGACCAGAACTTGACCCCGAACCCCATTGAAGTCAAAAGGGACCCGAACTTTTGAGCACTAAAATGGCTCTAAAAAAAGTCATGTAAAGGGCTAGAGGGCTGCAAATGGAAGCAACATGTGGTTAAGAGCATGGCAAGTGCTCTGCAAACAAATGTGGATAGGGAAATGAAATGACTTAACATAACATAAAATACATAAAAATAAAAAATGATAATCTTGATCTAGGAGGAGGAGGTCCATATGGAGTAGGAGGTTGAGGAGGCGGTGGATGTGGCAGTGTAGGTGGAAGCGGCGGAGGTGGCCAACCCTGGTTTTTTATTTTATTTTATTATTATTTTTTGTTTTTGTTTGAATTTGGGTAGACCCCAAAACATTGGGAAAAATAACCTGTGATGACCCCCTCCAGCCGTGCTAAACAAACGTTCAGACAATACGCTGGCTGCAGGGCAGGCCAGCACCTCCAATGTGTAAAGGGCAATCTCAGGCCATATGCCCAATTTGGAGACCCAGAAGTTGAAGGGGGCAGACGCATCATTCAGTACTTGTAGGCACACAGGGCTCACATAAAGGCCCACTCATTGGTGGTGAAGTAATGCTGTTCTGCAGAGCAACTCACCCGTGCGCACTGCAGCTGAAACTCCACTATCACCTGCTGCTGCTCGCACAGTCTGGCCAGCATGTGCAAGGTGGAGTTCCACCTTTTGGGCACGTCGCATATGAGACGGTGATGGGAAGGCTGAAGTTACGCTGCAGCGCTGACATGCCAGCAGCAGCAGGGTGAGAAGGCCAAAAGCGCACACAGACAGCCCGCACTTTCTGCAGCAGCTCTGAGATATCGAGGTAATTTTTAAGGAACCTCTGAACCACCAAATTCAGCACATGTGCCAGGCAAGGGATGTGCGTCAAACCAGCTAGTCCCAGAGCTGCTACGAGATTTCGCCCATTATCGCACACCACCAGGCCGGGCTTGAGGCTCACTGGCACCAACCACTCATCGATCTGTTGTTCCATGCCCTTCCACAGCTCCTGCACGGTGGGGGGTTTGTCCCCCAAACAGATACGTTTTTAAACTGTCGTTTACCCCTGGCTGTGCTGAAGTTGGTGGTGAAGGTGTTACGCTGATCAGATGAGGAGGTGGTAGAGGATGAGGAAGCGGAGTAGGAGGAGGAAGCAACAGGAGGCAAAGAGAAGTGCCCTGCAATCCTCGGTGGTGGAAGGACATGTTCCAAACTGCTATCTGCTTCAGGCCTAGCCGCCACTGCATTTACCCAGTGTGCTGTTAGGGAGATATAACGTCCCTGACCGTGCTTACTGGTCCACGTATCCGTAGTTAGGTGGACCTTGACACAGATGGCGTTGCGCAGTGCACACCTGATTTTGTCCCCCTCTTGGTTGTGCAGGGAAGGGATGGCTTGCCTGGAAAAGTAGTGGCGGCTGGGCACGACTTACTGTGGGACAGCAACCGCCATAAGGCTTTTAAAACGCTGTCTCCACCAGACGGAATGACAGCATTTAAAAGGCCAGTAATTTTGAAATGCTGGCATTCAGGGCCAGGGATCGCAGGTGGGTAGGGGAGTACTTCCTCTTTTGCTCCAGTGTTTGAGAGATAGACAGCTGAACGCTTCCATGGGACATTGTGGTGATGCTCGGTGACCCAGGTGTTGGCGTTGCTGGCAGATCCTCTGTTTGCGGGGTGGCAGGTGCCACTGTCATTCCAGAGGTGGATTAAGAGGCCGACACTGCAGCATAAGAGGAAGTAGGAGGAGCCTCAGACCTTTCTTGGTTTTTGAGATGTCAACTCCACTGCAGCTTGTGCTTTGCACTTAGATGCCTGGTCATGTAGGTTGTGCTCAGGTTGAGAATGTTTATGCCTCGCTTCAGGCTCTGATTGCACTCGTGTCTTGTCATCAGCACATTGTCTGAAGAACTGCCACGCCAGGGAACTCCTTGGAGCTGGCTTTGGTGTGCTCGGTCCTTTGGTGAGGTGGGCAGTAGCAGGCGTACTGTCTAGGGGACGGACGCTCCACTTTTTCACCCTGTTCCCTCTTCTGCTGCGCTGGTGCCTCTGTGCGACCACCACCTCTTCCTCCGAACTACACAGGTCACTCGCATGACCTTGATTCCATGTGGGGTAAAGGACCTCATCGTCCTCCACATCATCTTCCACCCAGTCTTCACCCCTGCCCTCCTTGTCAGTCTGCACACTGCAGAAAGCCACAGCAGTTGGCACCTGTGTTTCGTCATCATCCGAGACGTGCTGCGGTGGTCCTCTCATGTACTCATCCTGAAACATAAGTGGTTGGGCATCAGTGCATCTCTTCCACTTCTGGAGCAGGGCTATGTGGATGGCCCTGGGAAACCCTGCTAGCAGAGTCATCAAAAAGCAGAAAAGACTGCTCCATGACTTGGAGCTCAGACTGCTTGGCTGATTTGCAAGGGGGTGAGGCGAAGGACTGATGGACATGGGCTGCAGGTGCCAACTCTGATCTTTCAGCAGGAGACTGGGTGGGAGACAATGTGAAGGAACTGGAGGCACTGTCAGTCACCCAATCTACTATTGCCTGTACTTGTTCTGGCCTCACCATTCGTAGAGCCGCATTCGGCCCTACCAAATACCCCTGAAGGTTCTGTCGCCTACTCGCACCTGATGAAGGGGTTTCACTGGTGCGTGTAGCTGGCACAGATCAACCATGTCCTCTCCCTGCAACAGGAGCTCCACCAGCAGCACCATGACTAGGGCCACGTCCCTTATTTGACACTCTCCTCATTATTTGCGTTCACCCACCAAACTAACAGATGGTTTATGTCAGGCAACAATGTAACCACCAATAGTCAACAATTAAGTTCACTGAGTGTAAGGCAGTGCCGGTGTCATAAAGAGGAAACATTTCTTCACTTAGTATAGATTTGAACCTATAACTACTCTGACTCATCCTCCTCATGTATTCTGAGTCTGGCTTCTATGATCTTTTTGCCTTTCCAGACTTTTCAATTCAGCTTCCATTTGATGGCACTGTGCCTCTATTTCAGCTTCAATTTGATGGCGCTGTGCCTCCATTTTAGCTTCCATTTGATGTTGCTGTGCATCCATTTCAGCTTCCATCTGAACTGCATTGTGCATCCTTTACAGCTTGTTTTTCAGCCATCAGTTGACGCTGCGCCTCGATGGCAGCTTCCATCTCAATTTCTGCTTTCTTGACAGCAAGTTGTTCAGCTAATTCCTTTCTTTTGGCTAAAGTATTATTATTATTATTATTTATTATTATTAAAGCGCCATTCATTCCATAGCGCTGTACATAAGATAAGGGGTGCACATACATGATACAGACAATTGCACTAATCAAACAAAATGAGTTACAAACTGGTACAGAAGGAGAGAGGGCCCTGCCCGTGAGGGCTTACAATCTACATGGTATGGGAGAAGGACACAGTAGGTGCGGGTTAAGTTGGTCATGGCGGTATAGAGGCAGCAGGGTCATTGGTTGTAGGCTTGTCTGAAATGGTGGGTTTTCAGGTTTCTTTTGAAGGAGAGAAGGAGGTCTTGTGAGGATCGGAGAGTGCGTGTGGGGGTGTATCGGGAAAGTAGCTCAGAGATGTAGGGAGGGGACAGGTTATGGACGGCCTTGTATGTATTTGTAAGTACTTTGAAGTGAATTCGTTGGGCAATGGGGAGCCAGTGAAGGGATTGGCAAAGGGGAGAGGCAGAGGAATAATAGGGTGAGAGGTGGATTAGTCGGGCAGCAGAGTTGAGGATAGATTGGAGGGGTGCGAGAGTGCTAGATGGAAGGCCACAGAGGAGAATGTTGCAGTAGTCTAGGAGGGAGATAATGAGGGCATGTACAAGTATTTTCGCAGATTCAAAGTTAAGGAAAGCGCGGATGCGGGAGATGTTTTTGAGTTGAAGACGGCAGGTGGTGGAAAGGGCTTGGATGTGCGGTCGGAAGGAAAGGGCAGAATCCAAGATCACTCCAAGGCAGCGGGCTTTGTTGACTGGGGATAATGTGCAGCCATTGATCGTGATAGATAGGTCTGTTGGGGGGGTTGAACAAGATGGGGGAAAGATTATGAATTCTGTCTTATCCATGTTAAGTTTAAGAAAGCGAGAGGCGAAGAAGGATGATATAGAAGATAGACATTGTGGGATTCTAGATAGTAAGGTGGTGATGTCTGGACCAGAGAGGTAGATTTGTGTGTCGTCAGCGTAGGAGTGATACTGAAAGCCATAGGACTCTATGAGCTGTCCCAGGCCAAAAGTGTAGATAGAGAAGAGCAGGGGTCCTAGGACAGAGCCTTGCGGGACACCAACAGAGAGGGAATGAGACGAGGAGGTGGTGCGGGAGTGGGAGACGCTAAACGTCCGGTCTGTGAGGTATGATGTGATCCAGGAGAGGGCCAGGTCAGTGATGCCAAGAGATGAGAGAGTTTGCAACAGAAGGGAGTGGTCAACAGTGTCGAAGGCAGAGGACAGGTCAAGGAGAAGGAGGACAGAGTATTGTTTCTTGGTTTTGGCTGTGAGTAGGTCATTGGTGACTTTGGTAAGGGCAGTCTCGGTCAAGTGGTGGGGTCGGAAGCCAGATTGTAAGCGGTCAAAGAGAGAGCAGGAGGAGAGGTGGGAGGACATTTCTGAATGGACATGTTGTTCAAGTAGCTTTGAGGCATACAGAAGAAGTGATATGGGGCGATAACTGGACAAGGAAGATGGGTCAAGTGAAGGCTTTTTGAGGATTGGTGTAATGGTAGCATGTTTAAAAGCAGAGGGGAAGACACCAGAGTTTAGTGATAGGTTGAAGAGATGAGTTAGGGCTGGGATAAACACTGCAGTGAGGTTAGGGATGAGGTGGGATGGGATAGGGTCAAGTGCACAGGTGGTCAGATTTGAGGACTCTCATATGTGGGTGGCACTTCTGCTAGCGAAGGAAGTCACACTTAAGATTGTGGTTCCCCCTAAGGACCTAGCATAGTCTCTCATAAAAAGCTTGTTCATTCTACTTCTTGCTTTAACTTCATCATAGTTTGCTGCAGATGATAGTTCTCTCATGAGTTTTACTAAATCTTTAGTGACCGCAGTACATGTGTCCATGTTCCTTACAATATCCTGGGAAGGTGTCGTAAATGACTGCAGGTTGACATATGCTGCCATCAGCTCTGATTCAGATTCTTTTACCGTCTCTACCATATCACTCAAGTTCCCTTTTATACTTTCTTGCTTTAGCTTCTTACGAATGTCCTTAATGTATAATTTTCATTTATCATACATTCTGGCAAACTTTTTTCCTTTCAGTGCTGCTTCTTCCTCCAAATTTTCCAGCATCTTTGGAGTCAGTTTTCTGGCACGTGATAAACGTCTTAGTTCATCTGTTTGGGCTATATTTGTTTGAGGCAAGACTAATGCTGCATCAGACTCTTCTAACTCAGACAGGTTACCTTGCTCTTCCCCCTCTACTCTATCTTTGTATCCTCTAACAGTGGCATGGTAATACTAGGTTCAGAAATTTTACTTTAAATGCAATACTGACAATCAATACGAATATTAAAAGTCCTTTCACTTTAAATGCAATACTGACAAATGCAGAAATAAATGACTGTCACTTTAAATACAACAGCGATAAATGCAGGCAATAAATTACTTTAGAGTCCGTGTACTACAAACTGTCCTTTGGTTTTATTTAAGTCTCTTATTTCTTAACACAAAAATGTCTCTTTATGCTAAAGCCCATATGCAATGATAAGTAATAAATGAAAACTCTGACCTTATTCTGAAAAGCAGGATACTGCGATCTGAAGGTTGCTTGAACAAATGTCTGTCTTTAAGGAGACTTTTTTTGATGTGATGGGATGCTCTGGGCTGACTTGCGATGCTCTGTGCAGACTTGCGATGCTCTGCGCTGAGTTGCCATGCTCTGTGCAGACTTGCGATGCTTTGTGATGACTTGCGATGCGCTGGCTTGAATACGCTGCTGCAGGCTCTGGGCCTAGTGGCGGGAAACTAGCTGACTGCAGTACGTGGTCTCTCCATAGATAGCAGTGCAGGCACTCTAGCTGTGGACTTTGGCCTCCCACCATGCGTCTCTTTCTCTCTCTAGGGATTGCAGGAGGGTTGGCACTCTCTCTATTTTGCCTTTGCCGTTCTGCCACTTTAAGAGTCGGCTGCAGTTTCACTAATGCACACATTCTATGGCCTTATGGTAGCTCCGCTGGGGAGTCTTTGCTTGCTCACTCAGGGAACAGTTGCTGCACGATGGTATATGCTGGTGCTCTGCTGCTGTAATGCACTCTTTACTGTGCAAGTTGAGGAACGTTATCGCTTCGCCCTCTGAGGGCTATAGTTCCACTGTGGTAGGCGCAGCACTATGAAGTGCCTTTTGCGCTGTGGCATTAGAAGAATTTTGATATCTCTGACTTTTAGTCTAACCAGACTTTCTATTATTCTGTAATTCCTCTAGCGCCGTTCTATGCAAACAGTAGGTTTAAAGAGCACACCAAATGCTTCAAATAACTTTGTTATTAACTTCAACTTTTTTTTCATATATAACACTGTCACCTCCGCAGCAGATAGTTCATGTACAAAACACGTGTTGAAAAGATATCACAAAATGGCGGTATGCATAAGATCGTGGTTAAACTGTTCAATCTTGTCATTCAACATAAAATGGTGGATATATTTCTCTCTTGAGTATCTGTACTGTCACTTTAAGTTATTTAAGCACTTTATGATCTCTCTGAGAGGTATATCTGAGTTTTAACTAATAGTTCTGCATGCTCAACTTGGTTTGCAGTTTGCAGTATGCAATTGTTTATGATCTAGTATGAGCAGTTTGGGTTGCAATATGGAATCTGAATGCTTGCAATTTGTAGCTTGCAATTTGTATTTGGCAATTTTTATTTGCTATTGTTGCAATTGGTGGAACTGTAAGTAAAAACATATATATCTAGTTCAGTATACAGTTCTAAACACAATACTAACAATATGAACATTATATAACTGTTTTAAATACCTATATTGGCCTCTTGTTCATATAAAACTCAGTGGAGTGAATTGTCTCTTCAGCTCCTGTCTCTGGTAAATAATTATTCTAGCAGCAGGAGCTGGGGGAATTCCCAGACAGTCTGTGATTGGTGAAAACTCTTGCTGTATGAGAAGCTGGCTGTGATTGGTCTAGACTTCTGCCCAGCAACAACAGATTAACACTATGCTTTCTGTTCTTTCTGCTGTGTCACTGAGTTTACCTTACATTACAAAATGAATCTTAAAAGGCATATTATCTTTTTCTGCTTCTGTGAACACAAAATATAACAGTTATATGACATCCAAAACATGATGTCACAGTAAATAGCTTTGCTTTTGTCTTTAACACATAAACATAGGAACTGTATTAAGGCTATTGGCAAGTTTAGCTGTATACACATATAAGCTATACTAGCAACCTAGGACAGGTCCTAGCTGGCCAGCTACAGTGCTCATTTGGTGAGAGTGGACTTTTAAATAAGTTTAGTATGTATGCCAAATGTACACTGTGTAAACAGAATTTAATATTTAAGCATCGTTTCAATACTAATGTATTAGTTTCCATATTAATGTAAAATTAACTTTCCAAACTCTGCAGGGCTGTCCTCAGTTGGATCAGTTCCAGGTCCATTCGGCTCACATTCCGTTCTCCTTATTAGAATACCTGTGATCAGTGAGCATCTCAGAGGTAGGATCCCCAGCAATCCCACTTTTAAAAACCTATGCTGCAGATAGATGGAATATGTTTTTTTTTGTGGGCAAAATCAATTACAAGGCAGTGTGTCACCAGGTAATTCACTGTTGAACCAGGCACTTGTAGGACTATCTCAGCTGTATGTAATGATGCCCTTCATTTAGAGGTCTTTTCCTTCATTTTGGAGAAAAAGTACCTTTAATCCATATGCAGATGAGAAGTTAAGTACACCTAGGGCGGGTCCAAGACTCTTGCTTCTTCTTCCAATGCCTCCATTTCCTTCTTGATTTACAAGTCCAGGTTCCTGCATAGGCATTGTCCTGGTGGTAATTGGTGTTGGAAGAAGCAGGAGTCTTGGACCCGCCCTAGGTGGCATAAATTTAGCTAATGAATAAGTGGTATAATCGTAGACTAGACAGTCTAAAGCCGGACATACATGTAAGATAGCTGTCAACCAATTGCATTTTTGGCTAACAGTCATCACTCCTGACCCCCTCGTGCACAGGACTGCTTGTTTCAGCCAAGCAAATATGTGTTTTCAGTAGGAAGTTGTCACACCTGTGAAAGGCGTGAAAGACTGACTGCACATGAGTGATCTGACAGCCTCTTTTGGTTTCACTTTGTGTGTTGATGGTATGTCCACACCTTCTTCTCAGGTGTGGATCATGTGACCTTTACCTCTCTCTATTTAGTCTGAATTTACCCATCACTCCTTGCTCTGGAGAGCTTCATTTGGTTTTGGAAGAACTGGAGTGTGGTTCTTGTTGAAGTCCTGTTCATTCATCATCCTCAAAAGTTCAGTGTTCTGCTTGTTGTGTTTTGTATTCCCATCTCACCCCCCCCCCCCCCCCCCTTCCTTACTAGGCATGCCGAGACGCTGGTTCCTTCACCAGGGAAGGAACAGGTTGTCTCTGCCCTGTCATTACTTTTAGGGTATTCAAGGGTCACCAGGGTTTTCTCTACCATCGAGAGGTGCCCATATGGATAGGAGTTAAGGCCAATCAGGGTTTTATAGGTGGTGACCCTTTTCCTTCCCTAGCGGTGAGGCCTAGTGTCTTTCCTCTTCCTTCTTGTTGTCTTTTGGTGTTCTCCCCTACTACATCCATGACAGAAGTGGGGGAGAAAGCAGTCTCTAGATATCTCTGGCTTATCTCCCCCAAGGACAAAAGGATTGGACACTTGGAGTCCAACTGCAGATCCTTAGCTCCGATGACAACTGCATGTAGGGATGAGTTGGGAAGCTCCTATGCAGATTAGGGGGTTGGCTGGTCCTGCCAAAATCAGCAAGTTCTGCCGACATACACATAAAATGTTTGACCAGCTTAAGTTTGCATTGTCTAAATCTTAGACAGTATAAGGCCTCTTGCAGCCGACCACATCCATTTTGTTCTGCAAATCATGGATCCGCAAAATAGGGATGTGGCCTGTGTTAAAAACTGCATTTTTTTGCACACCCATTGACTTAAATGCTTTTGCAGACAAGTATAGGACGTGTTCTATCTTTTGCAGAATGGACATATGGATGCAGAAAGTACACAGATCCTCCATGAGCTTTCCACATCGGAATGTCAGTTCTGCAAAAAGATAGACTATGCCCGCAAAATGCAGACCATGCACTCATTGAAAACAATGGGTCCACAAATAAAATTAGGATGGTACACACACACCGCATCCCTATTTTGCAGATCTGCAAATTGCGGACTGCCAAATGGATATGGCTGTGTGCCTTAGTAAACCTGCGTCAATGTTTGTGATCAGGTTGTTTGCAATGACCACCATCACCATGGTTGTTCTTTGCACTAATCTTTGTAAAGTAAGACGTCTAGTAGAAGCCATGCTTTTGGAAGGATCTGTCATTTTCATCCCACTGTATCATGATGCCTTAAGGTAACTGTTTGTGCAAGAGCTGATAGGATTAGAGCAATCACCTTTTCTTCGGGATGTAGAAGGAGGTTGGTGCAGGAGAAGACTTCAGAGCATTTAAAGCCTCCTTTAGCTCAAATTGCAGTCAAATATAAAGGAATGTCTTGTAGTTCCCACACGTCTCCAGTTACGCAGCTATTTTTTCCTATTCTTCCTATGTATTTGTTCTGTTCTGTAATGATATGTGGCTACTCTTATACAACAATGAAAATTCACTCAGATTCATATACAGTCATTGGTTTAAGAACTCTGTAGAATAACTTGATTTACATAATACCTGCACTGTATACATAATGTGCAAAGGGGTTTTCCATCTCAACATGTAATGGCATATTGGCGTTGGTAGAGGGCTAAGATTTAAGTGAAAGGAGCAGAATTGAAGTAGAGAAGAACGTCTCTCAGACCTTCTCACAGAACTGGCGGTGACACCTTCATTCGGAAGTAATCTTTTTTTTAGTACTTGATTGAGAGTTATTTAAGCTGCTATAGTGGCCCCATAGATGCATGAATGCTATATTGGCCCCATAGATGCTGCTATAGTGGCCCCATAAGTGGCTGAATAAAATGCTCTACAACTGGACAGCTCAAGATTTGTTTAATATTTCTGGGACAAATGCTCTTTTATGTAAATGTCTACTTTTGACAAGGTCTGTACAACTATAATTCCAATTATCCAGACTGAAAACAATTTGTTCCCCTTGTGTGGTATTGAGTAATAGACATTAAAGGGAAGATGCAACAAGAAAGAGGTGTTTACTTTAGATACAATAAACCTCTCAAGTTGGCCAGAGGTGTTAGAGGTTAGTCATCTGCCTTAGATGTCTGGCCATTGCCTAACAGCCCCAACAACATGTCGGTCTATTACTGCCCATTAAATTGCAAGTTATTACACTAATGTAGAGGAATAAAATGGTCAACATTATGTAGCCTACCAATAAATAGTCTTCGCAATTCTTTTCAGTTTATTTTCTTTTTTTTGTAGAAGGTAGATGGATCCTTGGGTATATGAATTCAAAGATTTGGAATAAACAGGCTTTCACGGGCTAAGTGATCAAAATATTTACTAAGTGAGAATTTATATATATATATATATATATATATATATATATATATATATATACATACACAGATAAATCATATACTGAATAGTTAAAGGTAAATAATAATCACCAACCCATTGGGGGAGCCTTTATCACCACGCTTCCCATGGCCGAGACCCCATGGTAATATAAGAGAGAGATAGTGACCTACAATATCCTACCTGGATGATGTTCTCATTAAAGAAGTTATTTGTGCACAAAGATGTCTTTGTGCACAAAGGTTTATATCTTTCTGCCCCTCCGCCTAAGGAGGTCCGGTGTGGAGTATGCATGTTGTGTGAGTAAACTAACACAGGTCATCTGATACAGAACAATGGATTTGTGTATGGTAACTATTTCTAACTCGCTACATTATAGGAAGTATAGAAGGTAATGCAATAATTAAAGGAGAAAGAACCAATCAGTATTTTATAAAACAAAACTCTTCTGCACCGTTGGTGAACTCATCACCCACATATTATTTAACAGTCTTAAAGGTGTATTATAGCCAAAAGAATTCATCACCTATCCATTGGATCAGTGGGTGGTTAGACAACCAGTGCCCCATTTATCTCAGCCACAAGACTATAGCTAGGAGGAGTTTGCACCATGCCAATCCATAAAAAGTCTATGACATTGACTGCAACAGCTTGGCAAAGTGGTTGCAGTCAGGGAGAACAGGGGGCCACCCTTGGGGATCATGGTGGTCCCAAAGTTCTGATTTCCATGAATACAGCATTTATCACCTATTGAGTGAATAAGTGATACATGCTGCTAGCTAAAATACCCCTTTAAGGGACTACTAGACCTAGAATATCCTCAAAAACACCCCAGGGCTTCCTTCCCCCTCTGTCCTGTCTGCAGTGCTGCATAAAAATAGCTAAGCCTTAGCTCTTGGCTAAGCCCTACCCTGCAGACATTGACCAGCCAAAAATGGAGCAGCTCAGCAAAAGATTAATCCCTGAGTTTTCTTACTGATTTTTGTAAGGTAAGTTTGGTTTGGGAACATAAAGAAATGTGTAAGCTTCATGGGAATTTTTAGATGAATCCAGAAAATATGGGGGGATTCATTTCTAGTCATGATCCAAATGGTGAGTGCCCAGTAACTACTACAAAACTTTTGGAATATTTTGCACCGTGTTTTTATGGAAAATGATGAGTTTTGTTTTCCATTTGGCAAATATAATCTAATATATAAAGCTGAGTGTATGTGTGTGTGTATGTCCGCTAAAGGATTCCATACTGTCACATTTACATTTACGAAATTTGGCACACAGGTACATCAGGTGTCCGTGAAGGTTTTAGACCAGGTCTCAGCTCTCTAGGATGTGCCTGTCCTGAGATATTCCCCAAAAATGCATTAGCCAATAGAAGCTTGGTCACATGACCCTTATCAGCCAATAGAATTCTCCACATACACAGTTTTACTCCAGGTTTCAATAACAACCCAGCCATTTTTCTTCACTGCTGTAGGATAATCGCTATTGAAGTAAAGCCATGGCCTAATAGCACTTAGTACCTTATTTCAAGATGTGCCTTTGTTCCAGCAATAGATGTTTTTATTCTCTGAAATTCCAGTTTATTTGGTATGCAAATGAGCCAGTAAGGTGCCCAGAGAGGCGTCACTCTTGCAGAAAGGAGCCCAGACATGCCCCCTGCCACAATGTGTCCACCCTCTAAAGACTTAAAACCCTGCCCCAGGTCCCACTAAGCTACGCCCCTGATCTGGTCAGGTCACGCCCATCCCCCTCCTGAGACAGCGGGGATTAAAAAAATGAAGGTAAAAATCTACTTCTGACAGCTGCAGTGGAGGGAGGCTGACTTTCTTCATGCAGCTTACACTTAGACAGCACAGTGCTGCTGTATTAGAGTAATCTGTTCAAAAGGACACGTCCCAAAATTCCAGTTAGGCCATGACCCATCCCACTCAGCTGACTGAGATTGAAAAAATGAAGTTAAAAATCAACTTCTAGGTCCTGCTAAGCCACGCCCAGATCTGGCTAGGACACCCCCCTCCCACTCCTGAGCCGACGAGGTTTGAAATAAGTAAGGTAAAAATCAACTTCTGTCAGCTGCAGGGGTGGGAGGGAGGGTGACTTTCTCCCTGCAGCTCACACTCAGACAGCACAGTGCTGCTGTATTAGAGTGAGCTGTTCAAAAAGACACGCCCACGATCCGGTTAGGCTATGGCCCCCTCCCATTTCTCAGCTGACTGAGACTGACAAAATGAAGTTAAAAATAAACTTCTAGGTCGTGCTAAGCCATGCCCCGATCTGGTTAGATCATGCCCCTCCACTCCTCAGGCGACAGGGATTAAAAAAATGAAGGTAAAAATGAACTTCTGTGAGCTGCAGAGGTGGGAGAGAGGGTGACTTTCTCCTTGCAGCTCACACTCAGACAGTATAGTGCTGCTGTCTTAGAGTGAGCTGTTCAAAAGGACACCCCCCCCCCCGATCCAGTAAAGGCCACTGTTAAGGGGGTGGGCCCCTGTGGAGGTCACTGTCAAGGGGGTGGTATGCTATGAAAGTCACTGTTAAAGGGAAAGGCTGCTGTAAAGGTCAAAGTTAAGGGGGTGGGCTGCTGTGGAGGTCCAATTTTAAGGGACGGGGCACTGTGGGGGGGTTCAGTGTTAAGGGCTGGGGGGCTGTGGAGGTCACTGTTTTGGGGGCGGGGTGCTGTAGATGTCACTTATAGTGGATAGTGTTGATATCTTTTAACGACACAAACAAATGTTAAATGAAATAGATTAAATATATCCGAGCGAAGCCGGGTCCTTCAGCTAGTGAAATATAAAATGCACTATAAACAGCGCTGTTTTGTTTGTGGCATTTGTCCTTTTTTGTGCATTTTTGGATCCTTTTTTGAGTCAAAATGCATGCTGTAAATGTAATCATAGCAATTTTTTGGGCATTTTCCCATAGACTTTTCCATAGTACAAGAACTCTGGAAAAAAAATGTACCTTAACCACTTAATGAATTAGGGCGTACCGGTATGCCCTATTTCCCGAATCCTTAAGGACTCAGGCCGTACCGGTACGTCCTAAGTTTAAATCGCGATTGCAGCGCTGTGGGGGTTAATCCGAACAGGATGCCAGCTGAAATCATTCGGCCGGCATCCTGTCACGATGCCAGGGGGGGTCATGTGACTCAATTCAGACCTGCAGTTTGCAGCGCTTTCTGCTCAGAAATGCCCAAAATTTAGATTTTTCACCCCCTAAACCCCTGAATGATTTTATGCCGGCGGGTGGTGCAGGGGGGGGTTGTGGGCGGTGCGGGAGGCGGGCGGTGCGGTAGGCATGATCCCCCGGCCACCTCCTCATAAAAATTCATTGGTGTTCAGTGGTTATACCAGAGTGTCAGCACATTGCTGACACTTTGGTATAAACGGCTGACATCTGTGCAGATGTCAGCCATTTAACCCTTTTCATACCGCGGTCCGTACGGACCGCTGTATGGAAAAGGTTAACAGTCAGGGAGCTCCCTCCCTCTCCCATAGGGGGGCTGCTGTGCCTTTGCAGCCCCCAGACAGGATGGAGTCAGAGGAAGGGAGCCCCCCTCCTTACCCTTCCCCGTCTTCTCAGGCATTCTGCTGTCCATGGTGCTGAACAGATCTGTGCTAAAGGCATAGATCTGTTCAGACAAAGTGTAAGTAAAATACAGTACAATACACTATATAGTGTACTGTACTGTATTATACAGACATCAGACCTACTGGATCTTCAAGAACCAAGTAGGTCTGGGTCAAAAAAAGTTTAAAAAAAAGAGTGCAAAAAAAGTAAAAATCAAAAAACACATTTATCACTGATTGAAAATGAAAAAAATAAAATTCACTACACATATTAGGTATCGCCGCGTCTGTAACGACCTGATCTATAAAACAGTCATGTTACTTTACCCGCACGGTGAACGCCATAAAAATAAAAATATAAAAACTATGAGAAAATTGAAATTTTTTCCCACCTTACTTCCCAAAAAAGGTAATAAAAGTGATCAAAAAAGTCGCATGTACGCCAAAATAGTACCAATCAAACCGCCATCTCATCCCGCAAAAATCATACCCTACCCAAGATAATCGCCCAAAAACTTAAAAAACTATGGCTCTTAGACTATGGAAACACTAAAATATGATTTTTTTTGTTTTAAAAATGAAATCATTGTGTAAAACTTACATAAATAAAAAAAAGTATACATATTAGGTATCTCCGCGTCCGTATCGACCGGCTCTATAAAAATATCACATTACCTAACACATCAGGTGACCACCGTAAAAAAATTAAAATAAAAATGGTGTAAAAAAAGCAATTTTGTCATCTTATGTCACAAAAAGTGTAATAGCAAGCGATCAAAAAGTCATATGCAACCCAAAATAGTGCCAATAAAACCGTCATCTCATCCCACAAAAAATTAGACCCTACCTAAGATAATTGCCCAAAAACTGAAAAAACTATGGCTCTCAGACTATGGAGACACTAAAACATGATTTTTTTGTTTCAAAAATGAAATCATTGTGTAAAACTTACATAAATAAAAAAAATTGTATACATATTAGGTATCGCCGCGTCCGTGACAACCTGCTCTATAAAAATACCACATGATCTAACCTGTCAGATGAATGTTGTAAATAACAAAAAAATAAAACGGTAGCAAAAAAGCTATTTCTTGTTATCTTGCCTCACAAAAGGTGTAATATAGAGCAACGAAAAATCATATGTACCCTAAACTAGTACCAACAAAACTGCCACCCTATCATGTAGTTTCTAAAATGGGGTCACTTTTTTGGAGTTTCTACTCTAGGGGTGCATCAGGGGGGCTTCAAATGGGACATGGTGTCAAAAAAAACAGTCCAGCAAAATCTGCCTTCCAAAAACCATATGGCATTCCTTTCCTTCTGCGCCCTGCCGTGTGCCCATACAGCAGTTTACAACCACATATGGGGTGTTTCTGTAAACTACTGAATCAGGGCCATAAATAATGAGTTTTTTTGGGCTGTTAACCCTTGCTTTGTAACTGGAAAAAAAAATATTAAAATGGAAAATATGCCAAAAAAGTGAAATTTGGAAATTGTATCTCTATTTCCCATTCAATCTTGTGCAACACTTAAAGGGTTACCAAAGTTTGTAAAATCAGTTTTGAATACCTTGAGGGGTGTAGTTTCTTAGATGGGGTCACATTTATGGAGTTTCTACTTTGGGGGTGCATCAGGGGGCTTCAAATGGAACATGGTGTAAAAAAAACCAGTCTAGCAAAATCTGCCTTCTAAAAACCATACGGCGCACCTTTCCCTCTACGCCCTACTGTGTGCCCGTACAGTAGTTTACGGCCACATATGGGGTGTTTCTGCAAACTACAGAATTAGGGCAATAAATATAGCATTTTGTTTGGCTGTTAACTCTTGCTATGTTACTGGAAAAAATGGATTAAAATTGAATATTTCCCCAAAAATCTAAATTCTGAAATTTTAACACTATTTGCCATTAAGGCCTCTTTCACACTTGCGTTGTCCGGATCCGGCGTGTACTCCACTTGCCGGAATTACACGCCGGATCCGGAAAAACGCAAGTGTACTGAAAGCATTTGAAGACGGATCCGTCTTCAAAATGCTTTCAGTGTTACTATGGCACCCAGGACGCTATTAAAGTCCTGGGTGCCATAGTAGTAGTGGGGAGCGGGGGAGCAGCATACTTACCATCCGTGCGGCTCCCGGGGCGCTCCAGAATGACGTCAGAGCGCCCCATGCGCATGGATCATGTGATCCATGCGATCACGTCATCCATGCGCCTGGGGCGCCCTGACGTCACTCTGGAGCGCCCCGGGAGCCGCACGGACGGTAAGTATGCTGCTCCCCCGCTCCCCACTACAGTTTACCATGGCTGCCAGGACTTTAGCGTCCCGGCAGCCATGGTAACCATTGAGAAAAAGCTAAACGTCGCATCCGGCAATGCGCCGAAACGA
Source organism: Bufo gargarizans (assembly GCF_014858855.1). Taxonomy (NCBI): domain Eukaryota; kingdom Metazoa; phylum Chordata; class Amphibia; order Anura; family Bufonidae; genus Bufo; species Bufo gargarizans. The sequence goes on along the minus strand of NC_058090.1, from coordinate 37,124,710 downwards.
CGTTTAGCTTAAGGCCGGATCCGGATCAATGCCTTTCAATGGGCATTCATTCCGGATCCGGCCTTGCGGCAAGTGTTCCGGATTTTTGGCCGGAGCAAAAAGCGCAGCATGCTGCGCTATTTGCTGCGGCCAAAAAACGTTCCGTTCCGGAACTGAAGACATCCTGATGCATCCTGAAGGACGGACTGTCCATTCAGAATGCATTAGGAAAATCCTGATCAGTATTCTTCCGGCATAGAGCCCCGACGACGGAACTCTATGCCGGAAGACCTAAAGGGTTAAAAAAAAGTTTGTAAAATCAGTTTTGAATACCTTGAGGGGTGTAGTTTATAGAATGGGGTCATTTTTGGGTGGTTTCTATTATGTAAGCCTCGCAAAGTGACTTCAAACCTAAACTGGTCCCTAAAAATTGGGTTTTTGAAAATTTATGAAAAATTTCAAGATTTGCTTCTAAACTTCTAAGCCTTGTAACATCCCTAAAAAATAAAATATCATTCCCAAAATGATCCAAACATGAAGTAGACATATGGGGAATGTAAAGTAATAACTATTTTTGGAGGTATTACTATGTATTATAGAAGTAGAGAAATTGAAACTTGGAAATTTGCCATTTTTAAAAGAATTTGGGTAAATTTAGTATTTTTTTATAAATAAAAATGATTTTTTTTTTTTACTTCATTTTACCAGTTTCATGAAGCACAATATGTGACAAAAAAAACTATCCCAGAATGGCCTGGATAAGTCAAAGCGTTTTAAAGTTATCAGCACTTAAAGTGACACTGGTCATATTTGCAAAAAATGGCCAAGTCCTTAAGGGGTTAAAGATTGTCTGAATTACAAAATAACAGCATCCGAAAACACCATAAAAAATGAAGTTATAGAAAGTTTATTTGTAAAGATCTCAAAATCATACCCAAAAGACTAATCATGATTATTGTATCTGTGAAACCTTCACTTCACCTCCCTTTCACCCCCACTCAAAAAAATGTGGGACAATGAGGACGGAAAATATCAAATACAGCAAAGAGGTCCATTTATCTCTGATTAAAAAAACATTTAAAAAAATGTTATTCCAGAAGAAACTAATGGCTTGAAACATGTTTAGGTAAACATTACTAATTATTTCTGATCAGCTCATTCATGAAAGAGTTAAAAGTGAACGTTCTACATTTTCTTGCAGGTAGAATGCAAAAGATTCCTAAGCTTTTAACCTCATTTAAATCTCAGGATTACAAGTGACAATCCTCCTGGATTAAACGGATTCATAAGTGACCCCAAGTTCAGTCGCTACTTGCATTATAATTATCTATTTCTGACAGAGCTGAAGTTCTTACATATCAAGTTTAATTCGTCCAGAATAATTCATAGTGTTTATATTGGCTGTGACTAATAGGGGGAATTTTCGCCTGATCCCTCGGCTATCTGGGCAGATACCTCTACCTTGTTCCTGAGCAGCTGTGCAAGTGGAAATCATTCCCCTGAACTAGTTAAATCCGCAGTCCTCTCCAACTCTGGCCAATTTGCATTCAACTGCTATTGAGCCTTTCAGATACTTACTGCAGCCTTACATCGACTGAACAAGACCACCAGAAATCAGTCTTCTGGACCTCGACCAAGAGCGTGGACCACAGAGTCAATGGTCTCTTTTATAGCAGAATATTGAGGAGAGATTTGCAAATTGAAAACTGTTTCCAAGGCAAGGATATAATTTACGTAAATATATTGATCTGGGGGACTGGTTAGAATTTGGACGGAGTTGATACTTTGGATAGAATTTACAGGTGTCAATGGCGGTAGTGACATTTTATCCACCACCATGGATCATATGAACTTCCTAATTTATGGTGCTTGGGACATCAGGTTCTTCGATATCTCCACCTATATCACTAGACTCTGGGCTTACTAAATTAATCACTAAATCAAGTCAATATATTTCGAAACTGATAACATTTTGAGCGCATTCAACTACTGAGCCAGTATATTGAATCCAACCATTTGTTGGCTTCAATGGACACAATGGATGTAATTTATCAAAGACCAGCTTTTTTTGCCGGTTTTGATAACCCCTGCACTCCCTGAAAGATGCACATAATCTATGAGGCACCTGCTTCGTTATAAATTAGGAGCATCCTCCTGTAGTCCATGCACCTAGACTGAAATCTACTAAATGATAGTGAATGTGCCACGGTGGATGGCCCCGTTCACACCATGCCCCTTGGTCATTCCCCATTGTAAGAAAGAGGCTAAAACCGCATAGAAATTACGCTTGCGCCTAAATTTCATGGCATTAAAAAAGAAACTAGGAAGTTTCAACTTTCTTAAACCAGTTTCTGGCATAGAGAGTCATGATAAGTGACCTCCAGTGAGCCAAGAAGACGAGTTTGTGATATAAAAAAAAATTAACCTACAATAATTTTTTATTTAAATTGACCTTTCTGAAATTATTTTATTCCATTAAACGCAGCTTGAACCCGCACCAATCACAATAATAGGTGTCCAGTGTGCCTCATTTTAATAGGACAGAGGTCAAGCACTCATGCACTCTGCCACTTAATCACAGTCTATGAGACTGATAGAGAAAGTCAAGTGCTGTGCCTGGGAGACAGGTGACACCCGTACTCTTGATCAGTGGGCATCCCAGTGGTGGCATCACCAGTAAATAGACACTTATCACCTATCCAGTGGAAAACCCCTTTAATATACTGGTATAGATGCATTTTGTACAAATTTGAAATAGATAGATAGATATAAATTGACTGAACTCCACGGCACTTCCAAAAATCAAACGTGTGTTTATTCACCAAGTGACCGCGACGTTTCGGTACACTCAATGAAACCTTTCTTAAGCAGTGGTTGGTGGATCGCCTCTACAGCCGCTGGCACTCCGTTTTTACTCTTCTTACTGCTATGCTACCTGCCTTTTTGCTTAGACAGACAGACAGATAGATAGATAGTCACGGGGCGCCAAAGGCGCACTCGGTCTCCCATCAGCCGCAGACCTGCTGCTTAGCTTCAGGAGCGAGGATCTGTGTTTGGCCTCGTTCCCAGGGCGGCTTTGCTAGCTGGGAGGCTCCCTGCTCATAGGTCTGCCTTGAGCGCCGAGCTGATCACTCGGTGCTCGACTTGTCTGTCTGTCGGTCATGTGACGCTGGCTACGTCACATGACCCTCAGACCCCACTATAAATACAGGCAGCCTGCTGGACACAGGTTGCCTGTTAATTCTAGGTTCCTGGCTATTTGTTGGACTACTGAATACTCACCTGATCCTGTTCCCTGACGATCCTTTGCCTGCTCCTCCTGTACTGCGCATCCGTCCTGGTATTGTGACCCCGGCTTCCACCTGACGATTCTTTGCAGACTCCTGTTGTACTTTGTTTCTCTCCTGGTATTTGACCTCGGCTTTTCCTGACTATTCGCTGCTCATTCCTTAGTACTGCGTAGCACTCTAGGTATTGACCCGGTCCGTTCACGTTCCGTTATTTGTCTTGTCTGTCTTCCCAGCACGTATCCTAAGTTAGGGACTGTCGTCCAGTTGTCCCCTGTCATTAGGACTTGCAAGGCAAGTAGGCAGGGCCAGGGGTGAGGGTGGAGCGCAGTGGTCACTATCCTCCCCCTGTGTGTAGTGTACGTGACCGTCACATAGATAGATAGATACGAGAGATAGATAGATAGATAGATACGAAAGATAGATACGAAAGATAGATAGATAGATAGATAGATAGATAGATAGATAGATAGATAGATAATTTAAAAGCAAATTGGTTTTCACCATCTACCAACTATTCCATATTTCGCCATATAAACCCACCAGCCATTACAATGCAGAGTAATACACGACACTCTTCTACGCAGTTTCCTATGAAGTCGCTCTGAATTTTCTAAGCTTGTCTGTAAAGATTTGTCAGTGTGCTGGAATTATGCTTGTTGAGAGATGCTAAGCTCTTTCAAGAACCACATTGAAAGAAGCAATCAGTACAACACTGCCACTTGTGAACAGGGAATTTGTCCTACAAAGATTTGTCAGCAATTCATAACCATTTGGATTTTAATACTCCATCATGTTTTTCAGCAGTGAAAGACAAGGCTGAGCTGTGCACGTGCATATCTAACTTAGAGCTTTTACAGTCCTTGTCAGATAGACAGAGACTTGCAATCTACATATTAAAGTGTGGCATATATATATATATATATATACGTCCTGGTATACGATCTAGGAATGTACACAGTAAAACAGATGAAGGTCATCTTCAGAAACAGTCAGCAAGTTTGCTGTCATACAGCTACAGAGTGGGACCATGAGAAAACTGGAGTCCATATTAGGCTAGTTTCAGACGGTCGTGTGTCCGGTCTAGGGGAAACGGTCAGTGGGGTGGTTACTATGTCTGACCCGAACTCATTGTCTCATAGTGATTTGTGATGCTGTGAGTTCCTGCCCAACAGCAGGTTTACTGTGAGCTGTGAGTTTAGGTCCAGCGAGCCACAGTCCAGGAAATGCATCTGTTGCATGGACCGTTTATTCCCAGACCCCACACAGCCATCTGAGACTTAACCCGTTAGGCTACTCACATAGACATGCGCTACTTATAGTTGTTTTATGGATAATTCGGGATCTGGAAGGTAGATGAGTGTCGAGTCAATTAGACCATCCCACAGTATACTGTTAACAATGCTCTTCTGTGGGCAGCTTTATCTTGGTCTATCAAGAGAACAACAGAGCTGTCATACTGTTATCCCAATTCTAGAATCTACTATTATACTAACAGATAACACCTCTCCTCACAGCAGTAGTGAACTGACAAAGGATTACCTATTTATATAGGAGTTTTATCTCTCTGTGCTGAATCCTATAGGAGGACAATATTAAAATTTTATTTTCAATGGTATAGTACTGCCAAAATGAAAAAGAAAAACAGACAAAAATATTGACAAAAGTGTCCCTTTAAATACACCAAATCCATTTTTTTATACTATCTAGTCCAGGGCTACAGCCATGGATGTGTTTCAAACAGTGGTAACACCTGATTAAATTTAACCAATAATTACATGTACACATTCCGTCAGGCCCTGTATGAACTTAAAGGGGTTGTGCAGCCAGTACATATTGATGATCTATGCTCAGGAAAGGTTATCAATATCTGTTTGACGGGGGTCCAACTCCCGGCACCCCGTGATCAGCTGTTTGAAGAGGAGGTGGCGCGAGTGCGACTGCTACTTCCTCTTCAAGATTACACTGCGCGTCGTCTCAGAAGTTTCAACGGCGCAGTCCAATTACAAGTCGGACCTCCACCGATCAGGTATTGATGACCTATCCTGAGGATAGGTCATCAATATGTACTGGCTGCACAACCCCTTTAGAAGTAGCACCAATATCATAAACCAGGCATCTGATAAGGGAGTTCGTGAAGAACATTTGCAACTTTTAGATTTCACATTAAAGCAATCAGACTATATGCTGGTGGGCTTTCCCAAATGCCCTAATTTTTAGACATTACCTAAATCGCACAAAAATCTATTTCGCCCACTACCTCATCCGATTATTTCAGAAATGGGCTCATAGATGGAAATAATTTTTAGTCACTGGACAACCTTTTACAGCCACTGTTGTGTATAACACCAGGTTACATAAAATATAGTACCAGAATTCTCAAAACTGTATCCATTTTAGGCTACATGCACACAACCTCGCTGTGTTTTGAGGTTCGCAAAACATGGATGCCGCCCGTGTGCGCTCCACAATTTGCAGAATGGAATGGGCCGCCCATACTAGAAATTATTGTCTGCAAAACAGATAGCAATAAGTCATGTTCTATTGTTTTGTGGGGCCACAGAACGGAGCAACTCCGTGTGCTGTTTGCCTCTTTTTCGGCCCCATTGAAGAGAATGGGTCCGCATTCGAGCCGCAAAAAATGTGACTCAGATGCGGACCCAAACAACGGTCACGTGATTGAGGCCTTAGACTGGAAAGAACAAAGTACAGTGGGGGACTGGCCATAGACCCTACAGAGAAATTTCTCAGTAGGCCGTTGGCCAGGGGCCCGCCCAAGACCTCCTCACAGCCGCCAGTCAGGTATATAGCGATCTGATGCTCTCAGCATTAATTAATGCTAGGAGCATCTGGTACTTATGCACCTGGCAGGTATAAGAAAGTGTCCTCCTACATTCAACTGTATCACCGTCCTCAGCTCTACAGCACTGTGTATTTGGTTCTGTTAGGTCGGTATTTTGTGCTGAACTACAGTGTTGCTGGCCCCGCCTACTTATGTTGACCCTGCCTTCTCTCAATTTGGACCCGCCTACAACATGGGGACACTTTTAGGTTTCGTTTCCATGGTCACAAGTTCCAAGTCAACCCCTGACAATAAACATGGTTTACATGTGACGTGACAACTTTGCACATGTCAATATCCCATAAGAAAGCTATTCAAGTAATCACATACCACACAGATACAGCAATTATACAGCAGAATTAAAATAATTTACATTGGCTCATGTATATTTTTTTATTGTCCCACAATTGTTTGCTTCAATAACAATTTATTTTTTTGCAAAAACAAGACAACCCAATGGGGCCAGAATTCGCCCTCTCATTGGCCAGTCTATACCTGACACTATGGAAGGGGTTTTCAATATTCACTCAGAATCCATCCGTGCACCACATTTGTTGGTATGGAAGACGAATCGAGAACTGTTTGATTATTGGCAGGACAGCACAGAGTATATCAATTGTAAATCCTCGGCTGCCATCATGACCCGATGGACATTTCATTCCTAGACATTGCTTTGAAAGGTAATTCAGCTGCTTATAGAATTGAGACCCAATTATTCAGGAGACTGATATCAGGTAAACAGTAGTCCGCGGGTCTACTGAACGGTACTCGCGGGGTACCATAAAGGTAGACCCGCGGTCAGGCAGGCACACACAGCACAAATAATTATTATGATGCTGTGGCTTGGGTCAAAGGAGCGGTGTTCGGTCATGGAAATTTGGTCATCACTCACACAATCACGTGAAAGAGGCCTGAAAGTGTATTAACAGAGGACTTATTTTGACCACATGGTAAAAATGTCATAAAAAAATACAAGTTCCCGTGTATTTGCAGTGCATTTTACCAACCCTTGCAATCGCGCGAAATTTTCTGATCTTCAAGCAAGAGGGTGGCGGCTGGCCCATCGCGAGCAAATGGATCATGTAACTGTCATTTTTTAGTTTTTTTTTAACTTTACACTGTTATTTATATCAGATGTCGCAATCATGTATGAACGCAGCATCTTAAGGGGTACAATGATGGAGAGCAGCACCTACTACTTGCACAAAGTGACAAAGCAGATTTTTTTGTAAAATTCGGCAAAGCAGCCAATTCGAATTTTTCAATAATTTTCTCATCACTAATTATCATGAAACTGCATACAAATGCCATAATTTTGCGGAAATTTGAATAAATGTGGCATCTTGATTGCAATTTGACAGTAAATAGTAGAAAAACGCAACCGCCTGAAAAAATGTAGTCTTACTCACTGTTTTATTGTTTGTTTTTTGCCCAAAAATGCTACTGCCAAAAGTTGCATGAAAATATAAAATGAACTACAATTTATTTTGTGTCAGTTGCATTTGACCATAGAGGAGATTTATTTTATTACGTCTGTATGTAGAAAAGACTCTCCCCACTGGACGGAAGGAGGCGGCCCATGGGCTGGACCTCCATGGCCCAACTTGGCAACATGTGCACCAGAAAACTGGTCACCTTACACCAGAAATTGACTCTCACTACTGACTGGAGAAGATTTCAGTTGTGGTGACAACTGTGCCACAATTATTAAGAGGTATGTGTCTCACACCAGTGTACACAATGCCAGTTTTAATAATTCTCCCCCTATAGGCTCTTGGTATGGCATTTTTTCTGGCGCTTTTTTTTTTCCAGTCGGCTTCTCTATAGGAGATGAAATAGATCTGAAAAAATGCCTGTTTCAAATGTCTTTAAAAAAAAAACACACCAAAACTTTTGTTAGAAAAATGTAATTAGAAGCACTTGTAATTCCTGGCATTTTCACAAGCAAAAAAAAATAAAAAAAAATTAAAAATGCTGAAAAAGTATGTGTACCTTTAAGGCTGGTATCACACCTATGTTTTGTTTTTTGTTTTTTTTTTGCTGCCATTTTTTAATAGGTTTTTGTACACAAAAAACGTGAGGTCAAGATGTTGAAAGGACGTTTTTTCAGGGAAAATTTTACACACAAAGAAACAATTTTTTTGTAGTGGAATTATTTCACCCTAAAGATATAGGGCCAGATTTATCATGACTCTGACAGCTCACTCCACTTTCACATATGGCTAAAGTCAGTTTTAGCCAAGTCAGATTTATGATCGCCCCTTTAAGACTGTAATAAATGTGGTTTGACGGTAGCAGTTTATCCGTCAGTAAGCAGCTTTACAAAAGTCGCACGTTTTTATGAAAAAGTTGCATGTTCTATTAAAAAGTCTCATAAGATAAGCATGGTCCCCACTGGAGTGAAGTTGCGACTTTTTTGCGACTTTTTAAAGAAGTCCCAATAGTAAATCTGTCTAGAGATTCATTTACATAAGAAAACACGCCCACTTTCAGAAAACTGGCGAGCATAGTGCAGAGCAGAAAAAAGTCGCAAATTTGTGCGCAGTTTTAGCCTTTGGGACTTTTTTGCGACTTTTCCACTCCACAAAAGTGACTTTGCCTAATGATATATCTGGCCCATAGTGTTTTTTTTTAGCCAAAGCCAGAATTAGTTTAGTAGAGAATAAGAACTATAGAGGACTTCTGATTCTCCTTCCTGCTGGACCCACTTCTGGATTTGGCTAAAAAAAAAAACTGAATCAAAAACAGTCATAAAAAGCTGTGTGTGACACAACCCTTAGCGGATGGATTCACAAATAGATATTTTGTTGGGGGGGGGTTCTGTACTTTTGTGTTTTCACTGGTATTTCTGTACCTGCTTTTTTGCTTAGTTTTTTGCTGAAGAAAAGTTAAACAACTTTTAGCTTAATGTCTATGGAAAATATGAAATGCGGGAACCCAAGCTTGTTTTTTTGTTAATAAATGGTGGAGTTTTTTTTTCATTTCTCTGGCTTTTTTTAGGCAGCATTTTCAAGCAATGGCATTTGTCATCTCTATCTCTATAGGAAAAAAATTACTGGAAAAAAAAACACCAACCACACCTTTTGTTTGAAAAAAAAAAACACTGGCCTGAACAGTTTCTAGTGGTCAAAGAACGCCAGGCTAAATACATGCGTCCACGGGCACTAATCTTTCACACATAGTTTTGTAGAAAAATCACAGTTTTGTGGCCATTTTTTATGCTGTTTTTTGAGAAAAAAACAGAAGCGTATTCAAAAGGTAGAGAAAATATAAAGGAAGCATTTCTACTTTTCCATCCGTCTGAGACGGATCCGCTCATATAATGCAGACGATGGATCCGTTCAAAACGGATCCGTCTGCATTATATTGTAAACTATAAGGCTACTTTCACACTAGCGTTCGGGGCTCCGCTTGTGAGTTCCGTTTGAAGGCTCTCACAAGCGGCCCCGAACGCATCCGTCCAGCCCTAATGCATTCTGAGTGGATGCGGATCCGCTCAGAATGCATCAGTCTGGCAGCGTTTGGGATCCGCTCCGCTCAGCAGGCGGACACCTGAACGCTGCTTGCAGCGTTCGGGATGTCCGCCTGGCTGTGCAGAGGCAAACGGATCAATGGAAGTCAATGGGGGGGATCCGTTTGAAGGTGACACAATATGGTGCAATTTTCAAACGGATCCGTCCCCCATTGACTTTCAATGTAAAGTCTGGACGGATCCGTCTGCTGCTACTTTCACACTTAGAATTTATTTTACAATATAATGCAGACGAATCCGTTCTGAACGGATCCATCGTCTGCATTATATGAGCGGATCCGTCTCAGACGGATCCGCTCTGAACGCAAGTGTGAAAGTAGCCTAAATTCTAAGTGTGAAAGTAGCCGCAGACGGATCCGTCCAGACTTTACATTGAAAGTCAATGGGGGACGGATCCATTTGAAAATTGCACCATATTGTGTCACCTTCAAACGGATCCGCCCCTATTGACTTCCATTGTAAGTCTGGACGGATCCGTTTGCCTCCGCACGGCCAGGCGGACACCCGAACGCTAGCAAGCTGCGTTCGGGTGTCCGCCTGCTGAGCGGAGCGGATCCCAAACGCTGCCAGACTGATGCATTCTGAGCGGATCCGCATCCACTCAGAATGCATTAGGGCTGGATGGATGCGATCGGGGCCGCTTGTGAGAGCCTTCAAACGGAACTCACAAGCGAAGCCCCGAACGCTAGTGTGAAAGTAGCCTTGAACTGGTGTAAAGGAAAATTAGCTTAGTTGCCAATAGCAACCAATCAATTTCCACCTTTCATTTTTTAGAGCTCCTTGGAGAAATAAAAGGTGGAATCTGATTGGTTGCTATGGGTAACTAAGCCAGTTGTACTTTACACCAGTTTTGGTAAATCTCCCCCACTATTTTCTGCCTTAAAACTAAAACTGACTGTACATCATTAATTAGAAATCATGTTCAGCAATAGTTTATAGAGGTAGATTCAGGAAATCTGTCTAAAAGAAAATCCTAACTGTTGCCCATAGCAACCAATCACAGCGCTGCTTTCATTTTTCAAGAGCACTGTGAGAAATGAGAGCTCTGTTCTGATTGGTTGCTTTAAAAAACAAAGATGGTTTCTCTTTCAGTCAGTTCATAACTCTCCTCAGTATGTTGTCTGACCAGCAGTTCTGTCATGTGGACGTTTTATATTCATCACTACATAACACCATGAAAATTTTCCCTCATTTCAGCTATCAAAATATCCAGATACCACACTGGTCACAGTTTTGTGGTGTTTTGCAATTTTTGTTGCATTTTTTGCTGGCTTATATATAGTGTTTTTCTCCATGGATTTCAATAGGGTCGTTAACCTAAACAGGAAAGCTAAATAAAAACCACACAGAATAACGCACAAAATCCGCAATAAATAGTGTAAAAAAATGTTGATGTGGTTTTCATGCATATTTTCTATTTAAGTATAGAGCAGCATGTGTACTGCACACAACGTCAATTTGTATACAGAAAAACAGTCACATAACTCTGCTCTATTTATCACGGTCTATTTTGTGCGTTTTTTAGTGCAGATTTGCTGTATATTTAAAAATCCGTTAGGAAAGTAAATCAGCCGCGGACCCTAACAAACAATCGACATGCTGCAAATTTTAAGGGTACCTACACACGGGTGCAGCTTAAAGGCTCATGTACACAAATGTAAGGGCCCCTTACCCATGCTGCAGACCGTAAATGTACAGGCACCGGCCGTGTGCACTCCGTGCTGCAGATGCGGACCCATTGACTTAAATGTGTCCACTATCCACAAGTCCTATCTTTAGCCGTATTTTGCGGATCGCTGACCCATTCAAGTTAATGGGTCTGCATCCACAGCACAGAGTGCACACGGCCAGTCCTCATATATTGTGGACCCGCCATTTGCGTATGCATGAGCTCTAAGGGTACGTTCACACGACCGTATGTAATTTTGAAGTTCGCAAAACACGGATCCACAAAAACGGATAAGAATAGGACACGTTCTATCTTTTTTTGCATGACTGTGGAACGCACATACAGTATAGATACAGACAGTGTGCGGCATTTTTTGCGGACCCATTGTAATGAATAGTTCTGCATTCAATTTGCAAAAAACGTGTCTCGGATGCAGAGCAAAAATATGGTCGTGTGAGGCTGCAAAAGATGCGGACAGGTCGTGTGCTGTCCGCATTCGTATTACTGTTAAGCGGCTCCACAATAAAATAGATGTCCTATTCTCGTTCGTGTTGTGGATGAGAATAGTCATTTCTAACAGAGGGCAGGACGTACCGATCCGCAAAATCCTGAACGCGCGCAGCCGGTATTTGTGTTTTGTGAATCTGCGGCCGAAAAAAAGGACACAGGTCATGTGCAGGAGACCTAAAGAGCATGATGAGAAAAGATAGCTCTGCTAAAATCGGTCACCATGGGCTTCTCTTTCGGTCAGTCGGTATATAGGGGCCTTTCATATTCATCGCTATTTAACACTGCGCAACTTTATTTTCTCCTCAGCTATTAAAATCTTCAAATTCCACCCTGTCTGGTTAAAACTGACATACTGGCATGTGCGTGACTGAAACGCTGTGAGGTTTCTAATGTCAGCCGTGCCTAACCTTTGCCTAAGTATTAGCGCCCTGCAAATTCTCCTCATCTACTTCCCCGAGTGCTGTGTAGCAGCAAGCACATTCCTCAGCACTGCTTGCAGTAGGCATGGTGACCAGATACTACTCGCTGGCTGTGACTCCTATGCGCCGCTGCTGTTTGGTTTTTCTTTTTTGTGCATGAGCAGAACCTATGTTATTTGCGTTAAATTGCTTCTATAATTGAGGCGGCGGTGCATTGAGTGAGCAGGGTTGATCACGCCTGGAATTCGGCACTGTTGCTGCAGGTAGCTCAGGGCTATTTTACTGATTGCTGTGTTGACTTTGCTTAATTGCAGGGGAGGAGCAAAGGACGGATTTGATGGGCGGCATTAAGAACAGTGGGTGGCTGGTGGGGGTTTTGGCATAGGCACTCAGAGCTCAATAAACTGGCTGTCAGTATAGCCGTCATGTTAATAAAAAAAAAAATTAATACTCGTGACAAGACCTCAGCAAAAAGTCAGCTACAGAAACAAAAAACATAAGGAAATAATAGGCAAAATAAAAAGACCAGAGCTAATGCAAATATAATCTAAAGCCTTGTCCATTAAAAAAAAAAAAAAAGAGTACGTGAAGGATCCGTGGATAGAGATGGCCTTGCGGTCGTTTCGCGGCGAACTTTTCGCGTTTTGCGATTTGCCGATCATGCGAACATATGGCGATGTCCGCCGGCGCCATATTCTTTTGCATTGCGCTGAACTTTGACCCATGACACATCCATCAGGTGGGAGAGGACAGCTAATTGAGATGTTTCAGCACATGGACACCCCCACCCTATAAAAGAACCCGATCTGGCAGCCATTTTACATTCTGTTTTTTGCCAGTGTAGGGAGAGGTTGCTTTGTGGAGCAGGGACAGGCTGTTAGGGACACCAAACGCTAGCTAATAGGGCCACAAAAGTCTTTTTAAGGACTGGTATAGGTGTGCTATCGATAGATCTGATATACTGAGGGGTGTGATATACTTATAATATAGTTTCTAAGGGTATTTTCACACTTGCGTTGAAAGATTAAGGGGTTTGATATACCCGCTTCCACAAAATATTGATTGAGGGTTGCAATATACCTGTTTCCATAAAATACTGATTAAGGGGTTAGATATACCTGTTTCCACCAAATATTGATTGAGGGCTGCGATATACCTGCTTCCCCAAAATACTGATTATGGGGTTTAATATACCTGCTTCCACCAAATATTGATTGAGGCCTGCGATATACCTGCTTCCACAAAATGCGCCGATGCGCAGCCATTCTTGACATGGGATGAGGAAGAGGAGGTAGCAACGGCCGCCACCCATCGGTCTGACGACAGTACCCAGATCAGCTCAAGGAGGGTGATCCCCATTGTTGCTGCCTACTCCGAGATCATAAATGTCAGTGGTGGTGAAGGTGACAATGATCACGTTATGTGGGTGCCCACAAGAGAGGAAGAGGAGGGGAGTTCAGAGGGAGAGACGGAACAGCAGAGAGGGAGGAGAAGCAGGCCGAGCTTGCCAGGCACAGTAGGCAAAAAGCAGACTGCAAATGTATCTGGAGCGAACCATCCACCATGTACGGTCACTTCTGGCGCTCCCAGGATGCCGGCACAAGGCTCCGCAGTGTGGGCTTTTTTTAACGTGTCAGCTGCTGACAGTAGTGTTGCCATCTGCAGTCTGTGCTGTCAACGCATAAGTCGCGGTAAGCCCTACACTCACCTAGGGATGACCGCCTTAAGAAGGCACATGGCCTCCCATCACCGAGCCCAGTGGGAGCAACGCCGTCAGAACCCACAAAGCCACACTCCCGGCGCTCCACGTCCTGCCTCTTCTCCTCTTTCCTCCCATTTGTGCTCCACTCCACCTTCCACCGTGCCATTGTCGCATTCATCTGGAAGAAGGCAGGCTTCCATGGCTCAATGTTCGAGCGTAAAAAGTTGATGATGCCGGACAACCCTCTTGCCCAACAGCTGACCGCTGGCTTGTCAGAACTGCTAGCCCGCAAACTACTGCCATATAAACTGGTGGACTCGGAGGCCTTTAGAAAATTTGCGGCCATTAGCACACCGCAATGGAAGGTCCCTGGAAGGAAATATTTCACCCAGAAGGGCATCCCAGAGCTATATGGCCATGTTCAGCGGCAAGTGAATATATTTCTGGCACGCAGTGTCAGTGCCATGATACATCTGACAACAGACACGTGGGAAGGTACATAACTTTTACTGCCCACTGGGTGAACCTTCTGATGGCTGTCAAGCATGTAACCCGTTGCTCCCGTGTGGATTTGGTGTTACCGCCACGGATTGCATGCAGGCATGCCTCTTCTTTTCCTCCTCCTACTCCATCCTCCGTCCCTCCTCGGCTGACTCCTCCTTTTCCACTGCTACCGCCTCTTCTACAGCGTCCCCCAAGCTCCCCAGAACCTATTCGATGTCCCTAATGAGACGTTGCCATGCTGTGCTGCGGCTGTTGTGCCTGGAAGCCAAGAGCCACACCGGTCTTGCACTATTTTCAGCTCTGCGGTCAGAGTCCAATCAGTGGCTAACCCCGATCAATTTGACAGTTGGTAAAGTGGTGCGCAACAACAGCGCCAATCTGCTGAGCATGCTGAAACAGGGCAAAATGACATACGTGCAGTGCATGGCACACGTCCTGAACTTAGTCATGCAGCGATTTGTTGCCAAATACCCTGGGGTCCAGGACATCTTTCAGAAGGCCATGAAAATCTCTGGCCATTTTGGAAGATCTTACACGGCCATAGCTCACCTTGCTGACGTTCAGCGGAAACACCACTTGCCCATCAAACGTTTGATTTGTGACAGCCTAACGCTCTGGAACTCCACCTACCTGTACGAACTCTGCAGCAGGACAGGTTCTGGAGACTTGGTTTCTTTTCAATGCGCCAGTGGCTGATCATGCGCAACGCATGCAGACTTCTGTGGCCATTTGATGAGATCACCAAACTGGTCAGTCGCAGCCAAGGCGCCATCAGTGACACCGTACCTTATGCCTGGAGTGTGCATTGCGTCATGTCATTGATCAAGCCATCGAGGAGCAGGAGCAGGAAGATGAGGAAGTCGCAATGCTGGATGAATTCCCAGGGGGGGGGCTACTCCATCTGAGACAAGTCAGCAGGAGTCTAAAGAGGAGTCAGAGGAGGATGGTGGCTGGGGGGAGGAGGAGGAGGAGCAAGAAGAGCATGGTTTGAGGGGGACTTTAAACTTTTTGGGGATCCCTGGTGTTGTCCGTGGATGGGGGGAGGAGACCGAGGATGACATTCTCCTGGGCGATGAGCAGGAGCCAGGGCGCTCTACCGCTTCTAATTTAGTGCAAATGGGGGCCTTCATGCTCCAGGGTTTGAAGAGGGACCCCCTTATAAAAAGCATATAGGGCAAGGACCACTACTGGGTGGCAACGTACTTATACCCCGGTACAAATACAAAATGGTGGACATGTTACCAGTATCACAGAGGGCTGTCAGAATGCAGCATTTCCAGGCCTTGCTGCGAGAGATGCTGCATTATACTGTTGTGGTCGCTGGCAGAGGAATTTCCACCCACAGCGCCACTGGGACTTGGATGGTCTAATATATACCTTTGCCAAACTCTCGGTGATATACTCTCGCATAGCCTTTCTTTCTGGTTCTGAAAGATTATACAACCAAGATTTGGGCAATTTAGCTCTGGGAATAAGATTGACGGGACAGTCATACTCCCGGTGCGGAGGCAACTCCTGATTACCACTCCCAGAAAACACATCAGAAAATTCTGAAATGAACGAGGGTACAGTTTTAGTGGTAACCATAGAGAACGATGCATTAAGACAGTTGTCCATGCAAAAATCACTCCAATCGAGAATCTGTCTCTCTTGCCAATCGATGTTAGGGGTATGTTTGCTTAACCATGGTAAGCCCAACACCAACGGAGCAGGCAGACCCTCCAACACATACCAGGAGATAGATTCCTGATGCAAATCACCCACTCTTAAATGAATGTCATTTACTACCTGCGACAGGCATTTTTGGGCAAGAGGTCAATTGCAAAGACAGAAATACTATTCTCTAATGCATTAGTAGTCAACCCGTGAATGCGTACAAACTGTCCATCAATCAAGTTAACTCTTGCCCCACTGTCGATAAATGCTTTGATTTTCACAGTTTTGGACTCTAGCGCCACCTTGGCAGACAGGAGAAAATGGGTACTACCAGTAAAAGACAAAAGTAAGTTTTATTGCTCCCCACCCACACTACCAATAGTAATTTGGGGATTAAACTTTTTTTTCTTTTTGTTTACCTTGATGCTACAAGTACAGACAAATATTAACAAAATGACCCTTCTTCCCACAACAAAAGCAGACTCCTTTCACATGGCTCATCACAAGGCACAACCACCCGTGTCTCTCCACCATAAGTGTCAAAGGAAGCAGTACCCTTATTTGACAGTACGTCCTGAAGGTGAGGACTCCTCGATCTCTCCCTCAGGCGTCTATCAAGACGTACAGCAAGGGACATAGCTGCTTCCAATGACTCAGGATTTTTCTGAAAAGCCAATGCGTCCTGCAGTCTCTCAGAGAGACCCTGGCAGAATTGGCTACGGAGAGCAGAATCGTTCCACTCTGTATCCGTATCCCATCTCCTAAATTCAGAGCAATAGGTCTCCGCAGAACGTTCTCCCAGCCGCAAACCCCGTAACTTGGTCTCGGCCTGAGAGATCCGATCCGGGTCATCATAGATAAGACCCAAGGCTCTAAAGAATTCATCTACCGACCGGGGGGACGGTGATCCGGTCGGCAGAGAAAAAGCCCAAGATTTATGGACGCAGCCTAAAGTATAATTTACATGACTCCCTGAACCGGATGAAATGGTCACTACCCCCGGAAACCCTGTCCAGGAGAGCTACCTTCGGTTCAGGGCAGGCCTGGAACCCACCACCGGAACCAGCAGCCTGTGGGCTCTGAATCTGCAAAACAATCGCACGGAGGTCTGCTACCTCCAAAGTCAGATTCTGCAGCTATTCGACCAGTGCAGTCATAGCATCCATAGCTGCACAGATCAGAACAAAAAATGGCGGTATGGGCTCTGGATAATATTACGGATATAGTAGGGGAGAACACCAAAAGACAACAAGAAGGAAGGGAAAAGACACTAGGCCTCACCACTAGGGAAGGAAAAGCGTCACCACCTATAAAACCCTGCTCCTGGCCCTAACTTCTATCTGTATGGGCACCTGCCAATGGTAGAGATGCCCATACACAGGAACCTAGAAAACCCTGGTGGCCCTCGGATTCCCTAATGGTAATGACAGGGCAGAGACAACCCGCTCCTTCCCTGGTGAAGGAACCAGCGTCTCGCTGAGGCCTAGCAAACAACAAAGATGGGGGAGAATACAAAATACAACAAGCAGAACACTTAACTTCTGAGGATGATGGATGATTGATGGATGATGGATGATGGATGATGGATGGATGAACAGGACTTCAACTAGAACCACACTCCAGCTCTTCCAAAAACCAAATTAAGCTATCCAGAGCAAGGAGTGATGGGTAAACTCAGACTAAATAGGGGGAAGTAAAGGTCACATGATCCACACCTGAACAGGAGGTGTGGACATACAAGCAACACACAGACAAAGTGAAACCAAAACCAAAAGAGGCTTTACTGGCCTACAGTAAAATTTGTATCCAGTGACCGCCTAATGTACCTCCAGCCACATCATCACAAGTTCTTTTGTGTCAGGTGAATGCCTAATTTTTGGGGCCTGTACTCCAGTGGCTTACAGTAAAATTTTTATCCAGTGACCGCCTAATGAACCTCCAGCCAATCGCTGTCACAATCTGCCACAATAGAAAACGGGTACATCCCCCATTGACTTTCAATGGAGTTCATGACAGATCCGTCCGGATCCAGTAAAAACGCTAGTGTGAAAGTAGCCTAAGTCAATGGGTACGTGCACTGTCTGTGGAAAATGCAGACAGCACATGTAAGTGAAAAACGGAAACGTGGACGAGGCCTAAGGCTACATGCATGTGGTGAATATTACGTGCAGAAAGCCTGCAGTATTGTACAGTACTAGCTAAGTAGATAATGCACATAGTGAGGAAATTTTCCGCATAGAAATTGACCTGCGATTTGATTATTGAAATTCCCATTTTGCGACTTTCATAAATTTTCATGCACGGGCACTTTTATGCCATCCTCCGCACTGGGGGTGGAGGAAGTGGTGTGGACTGGGGCGGTATAATGGCTCCAGCTAATTTACTAACAGTTATGCCTGAAAACATTCACTTCAATGGGGCCGAAAAAAATAAATTTATGACTCTGTGTGCATTCCGTGTGTCCGTATGTCTGCATGGCCTTTCCGCAAAAAAACAGAACATGTCCTATTGTCCACATTACTGACAAGGATAGTACTGTTCTATTAGGGGCCAGCTGTTCCGTTCCGCAAAATGAGGAATGCATGCGGCCGGTATCCTTGTTTTGCAGATCCACAATTTGTGAACCGCAAAACACCAACAGTCATGTGCATAAGCCCTTAGGGCTCATGCACACGATTATTTGTATTTTGCGGTCCACAAAAAACGGATCTGCCAAAAATACGGATGACGTCCGTGTGCATTCCGTATTTTGCAGAACAGAACAGCTGGCCCCTAATAGAACAGTACTATCCTTGTCCGTAATGCGCACAATTATAGGACATGTTCTAATTTTTTGCGGAACGGAAATACGGACATACGGAAACGGAATGCACACGGAGTAACTTCCATTTTTCTTGCGGACCTATTGAAATGAATGGTTCCGCATATGGTCCGCAAAAAAACTGAATGGACACGGAAAGAAAATACGTTCGTGTGCATGAGCCCTAAAACAGGCGTAGAAAATGATAAATGAGATGGGCTGCCAGCCCTCCCCCTTCGCCGCCCACGCCATGCCCCCTTTTTAAGACTTGGCGTGAGCAGGGGGAAAAGTCGCAGATGGGCATCATAATGGAAAAAAATCATGCACACGACCATATGCATTTTGTGGTCCGCAAAAAAAAGACCTGCTAAAAATACAGGATGACGTCCGTGTGCATTCCGTATTTTGCGGAACGGAACAGCTGGCCCCTAATAGAACAGTACTATCTATGTCCGTAATGCGGACAATAATAGGGCATGTTCTATTTTTTTGCGGAACATAAATACGGACATACAGAAACGGAATGCACACGGAGTAACTTCTGTTTTTTTTGCAGACCCATTGAAATTAATGGTTCCGTATACGGTCCACAAAAAAAAAACGGAATGGACACGAAAGAAAATACGTTCGCTGAATGAGGCCTAAGAAGTGACCAAAAGATTATACACACCCCAAAATGGTATCAATGAAAATTTCAAATCTCCCCACAAAAAAGAGTACTCACAGAGTGCGGTATACATAAAAATATAAATATTATGGGGGTCAGAATATGGCGCTTCAAAGAAAAAAATTGTTTTCTCCAAAGTTTTTATTTTTTTCTCAGTATTAAAACACAAAAAAATAAATATATGTGGTATCGTTGTAATCGTACTGACCCAGAGAATGAAAGTAACTCTGGAAAAAAACTAAATCCATAAAATTGTGGTGGAATTGTGTTTTTTTTTATAATTTCACCCCATTTGTAATTTTTTTTCCTGCTACATTGTATGCAACCGTAAAGTACAACTTGTCCCGCAAAAAACAAGCTCTTATACGGCTATGTGAATGGAAGAATACAAAGGTTATCGCTTTGGGAAGAATGAGAGTAGAAAAACAAAAATGAAAAAATTGAAAATCCCCTGGTCTTGAAAGGGTTAATAGATGACAATTCCCCCCCTCCCCATTGTGTTACTAATAAAAAGCTACCCCCAAAAAAACGCTTGTATAAAATGCGCACATTTCAAGTCAAAAAATGTTCCCCCAAAAAACATGTAGTGTGGCAGCAGCCTGAGGCTATCGGACATCACAGTTGAGGTGTGGTCAACAAATGTGTTTCACCAGTTAAAAATGTGGGGCCAGTTGCCAGCCTTAAGGGCTCATGCCGTATTGCGGACCGCATTTGCACACCATTCCATGTGTGGATTAACGGATGCGGGCCCATTCACTTCAATGGGTCTGCAAATCCGGAGATGCGGAACAGAATCACGGAACAGAACGCTACGGAAGCACTACGGAGTGCTTCCGTGGGGTTCTGTTCCATACTTTGGTTCCGCAAAAAGATAGAACTTGCTCTATCTTTTTGCGGAATGGACGAATGCAGACCCATTCAAGTTGAATGGGTCTGGATTCATCCCGGCGGCCATACGGAGGTTGCCCGTGCATTGGCCGTGTGAACGAGCCCTTAGGTTCATGCAGACATTGGCGCGAATTATGATTTCCAATTGATATCTATGGAGAAATTAGGTCTCAAGGTTTTGGGTTTTTTTGCAACAGAACTTAGCAGACAAATAGGAATACACAAGGAACTATTTATGATGCCGATTTTTCCGCAAATGCACCTTCCACCCACGTGTGAAGGCAACCAGTCCTTTCTTTCTATTTCCCATTCTTTTTGGGTCCACTCCTGGCTTCGGCTCAAAAACTGCATCAAACACTGCACGTGTGATTCAAGTTCAAAATGGAGCTTCAGATCCCAGCAGGGACTTATTAACCACATGTATCACTTGCTGCTTTAGACAATTGCACAATTACAGTTTGTTCGAATCGGTTTGGTGTTTTGTTCGCTATAATGGTTCCTGTTAGAAAGTGTTGATTTTTAGGGAGTAGATCAACAACCACGGTGTTAATGTACGCACCAAGCGATACGTTCCCCTTTCTGTATGTTACAATGCGTTAATGGCAGTTGCAAAGTGATTGTTGATATCTCTCTTTGTAGGTGATTTACCCTGCTGTGGGTATTTAATGGTTAACTCTTTGTTCCTTGAGAAGGCGCCAATTTAAATCTAAGCCTCCCTGGCAGCAGCTGAAGGCGTCTTTTTTTTTCTTTTTTTTTTCTTTTTCAGGTTTTGTTTATTGCAGCTGAAAACTCTACAGTGATGAACTGACACCCTACTGGTTTTGTTTGCTCACTGGGAACAATTGACTCACATACTGTAGTTTACCACCTATTTTATCTAGAGGAGTCTAAGATGCAGGTGCCAGCAAATCAATGCCTTCCTGACTGTATGTAAGCAGACGCTGCACCCCTGTGACCGGCCCCACAGCGAGTATTGTTCATTTAAATTAGGGTACGTAATGCGTATGTATAATTTTATTTGTGATGATCACCACTGATGTAAGGAGAGGTTCAGTAGAACTGAAATGGTTTCGGGTATTGTAGCCAAAATACAGATGCTAACCAGCTCAAGACCAGGCCATTTGCTCCCCCTTCCTGAACAGAAGCATTTTCAGCTTTTTATCATGCGTCTGAAAGCCATACATTTTTTTTATTATTATTATTATTTCTCCTTTTTTCATTGATATCCGGGGCTTCATTTTTATGTCTTTTTTATTTTAGTTTTTATTGTTTTCATTATTTTTTTTTTTTTCTCATTCAAGGTTTTATTAAATTTTCCAAGGTAAATAGGACAAAAGCAAAAAAGCGTATCTGAACATACAGCATGTGGCAATAAGTCGAGAACAGTCAAATATCAGTTTCAAAAACGGAAAACATCAGGGGGTCTGCCCCTGTACCAAGAACATATTCAGTAAAGAAAAGGCATTGGGAGGAGGAGCATACAATGAAGTTTTATTTTTGAAAATGTTTAAAAAAAAAGGGAAAAAGTCTGTTTTTAATTTTTTTTATTAATAGGACAACATACAGCTAAAATATTTTTTAAACTATGTCCCCTTTCCATAATGATCATTTTGATACTGTATATCAGAAACTTTCGACACTCCTGCGCTGTTAAACTACAACTCCCAGTATGCACACATATTCGGCTGTTCTTGTGACTCCCATAGAAGTGAAAGGAGGATTCTGGAAGTTATAGTTTCAGAAGAGTTGGAGGTGAGGCTAGATGCTGCGGAGTGGTATGTGGCAGGAGTTTTCATTTTTTATATATATATTTTGTTATTTGGTCTTTACCATTTTTTTAAATCTTGCACTTATACACCTTTTGGGGACATTTAACATTACATTTTTCATGGCTGATTTCTCCTGTAACTGGGGTTGATATATTAGCCCCAGTTACAGGGGAAATGCAGCCCCCACAGAGGCAGTATAGGGGTGTATAACTTCACTGCAGAGCTGATCTGGATCTGCTAAGACCCAGCAGCTTGTGTAAATAACCTCCCAAACACACACAATCACATGATCGCTAGTCCAGAGCAGGAAGCAGCGTAGCCGCTTAGCATGCAGCTGTGAACTCTGCACAAGTGGTTAAAGAAGCAGAACCTGATGTATATTTTTGATTCCAGATATAGTGCACCCCATTCTATATGTTCGGTATTGCTTCTCAGCCTCATTTACTTAAAGGGATTTTCCGGGAGTTTTAGGTCAACAGTATCTGATTGGTAGGGGTCCATCACCAGGACCCCTTCCGATCAGTTGGTTGAGAAGGAAGTGGGGCTTCTAGTAGCGCCGTAAACCTTCTCCAGCTTTTCTTAGGCCAAGTGACGTCATGTTCATTGGTCACATAGCATAGGCGCTAGCTCAGTCCCCTTGGAAGTAAATGGGTCTGAGCTGCAATACCAAACACAGTCACTATACAGTGTACAGCACTGTGTTTGGTTTGCTGAGAGAAGGCCGTGGCTCTACTGTGAGCACTGATGCCTTCTCAAACAGCTAATAGCTGCTCCCAGGATTCGAACTCCCACCGGTCAAATACTGATGATCTATCTAGAGAACATGTCATCAGTATAAAACTCCTAGAAAACCTCTAAATGGGGTGAGTTGCAATACCTGACATGGCCAATAGAGTGGCACTGTTTCTGGAATAAAAGCAGAATCAGACCCTTTATTCTGATCTCAGACAATATTGTTAAAATACCTCTATATTATGGCAGTGTGAAAATGGCCAAAAGAAGCAGTCTTTTAGAGTATGAGATGTAGGGGCATGACTACAGGGGGCAGTGGTAGAAATCACACCTGAACCTTGGAGAGTAAGGAGACCCAAAAATTCCCACAGCACCATAATAATATACCAATATTATAAATGCTACATAGTGTGTAGCCGGGTACTCCTAGGGTGGAGTAGGGGGTTGGTACTAGTGAAGTAGGGAAATTAGAAGGGTAGAAAGAATATGAAGATGGGGCTATGAGTCCAACTACGGAATATATAAGAGAAAGGAATGGCAGAATTATATGGTTAAATTTACTGTAACATAAGCAAGTAAGCAAAATTATATTGGTCCAAGTGTTAGCAGGTCTCTTCTTAGATAGTCTTCTTCAAAGTGTTGCATGGCGTCTCCATTGTACCTCTATATGGTCCCGATATGATGCAGAGGCAATCGTTTTTTTTTTCTATTAGACTCCATAAGAAACAAAAATGTGGTATTTTCCATCAAACTCTGTACGTGTGAAAATATTCTCACTTATCTACGCAACTGCTCTGGAGCTACAGGGCCAGTTCTCGTTGCTGCTATTCTTTTGCTACTAGGTGACAAAAATCAGTGCAAGTCTCCTCTTTCCAGAGGATCTATATTGTTAGCAAACAGGAGAGTTGAGAATTGACACAATGGTAAAGTTTCCCATACATCTTCAGTAGCTCTGAGCCAAACATTCAGTTGACAAATTCCTCCCAACTTCCCTGCACACATGCATGCTCGACTTGGGCCGGAATGTATGTGTTGCCAAGGGGGAGAGAGGAGTAATTCGCTGCCAGATACCTCTGACATGGGCTTATCTTCTCTGAGAACAAAAGGATCAGCTTTAAATTCAACATGCCTAAACATTTGTCGGGGGGAAATTGGGAAGTCCCCACATACAAGACAGTCAACTGGTCCAACCAAAATCAATGTGTTTAGCCAAATTTTCCTATTATGTGTTGCATGACCTTAATTAAAAGGGTGAGGAGAAGCATCAAACAGGCGCTTCTGGCCTGGGTGCCCACTTTAATCTTTGGTATAATTTTGTCTTCACACACCCGACCACGTAAAATTTGTATGGGTTGAGACGTCCACCAGAATGAGAGCTGCTAGATCATATAAAGGTCAGGACGAGCAGGTAACTCTCTGGCCACATAACCTAATAGGACACTTGAGAAGGGATGTATGTGTCAATGAGATGACCCCTTTAATATATTCCTGCTGAAAACTAATACAATGAAATTAAATTTACACAAAGAAATTACACAAATTTGCTCATTGGGTGATCTATACCAAGGGAGAAGAAGACTATGTTCAGTCGATGTCATACATTGTCAATACACTCATCTCTCAACATTATAAAGGCTCATTTCTTCTTTGGCCATGTCGATATTGTGTTTGCTAATGACATAGTGTAGTCGTCTCTAGTTAACACTCACCAGCAGGGTCCCTCGTCTACTTATGAGGTCCCTGAATTATTGACAACTGTTTAAAAATTCAAATGGTAGCATGTAGGTGTGTAAGAGAGCGAGCGGGAGGTCTGGGCCACCACCTTTGATAATCATCCCCTTCTTCTCCTTCTCCTTATACAATAAGGTTTGAGTGTCAGACCAGCACAGAAAGTAATATTTGTCATACTTATATTTCCAGCGTAACCTCCTCAATACAGGGAAAAGCAAGGCAGGGAACGATGTAATATGATTCATGATATTGTATTGACTGAAGCTAAGGACCAAATGTGCCCATACACCTTTAATAGCCTATCTCTTCCGACTCCTCAATACACATACGTGCTCAGTCCGAGTGTATGTGTTTTCAGTGGGGAGAGGGGGAAAAAGCTGCTGTCAGACACTTTAATTCCTGAGCAAACACAAGGTTTTTGGTGTTGAAAATCAATGCACCAATCCTTCTCTCCCCTGACATCATCTGGAGATTAGGAGAGCTACCCATACACATTAAATTGTCAGTGGGTCCCACCCAAAAAGATATTGCTACATGCAATGGATGTGGATCCACTGTGCCTACTAACCGGTTTGACTTTGGACTATTTCTGAGGGGGTTATCTTGGCAGTCCCCTGGTTTCACCTAATAAACCCTATCCAGGAATCTGGCCTTCACTGCAGGAGAGCCACCAGGCTCCTACCTTTGGAATCGTGCCAGTGTCGGGTTGGTTGCTGACCAATAGGGATCAGAGACACCAGTGTGTGGCACTGATGGATCAGGCAAAATACCTAGTCAGGAAACAGGCAAGGGTCAGGGCTGGTAGAGTACATGCGAATCCATGAAGCAATCCAAATGTCAGGGCAGGCAGCACAGAATCTGAATTCAGGAATCAGGCAAAGCTTAGTACACAGGCAGACAAATGGATTATATCTCTTAAATATATGAGACACTTAACAAATATATTTAGATAAAAATTATTTGCGCCCATCCACCAGAGCAAGGTGACATTAACCTGGATGGGAACCTACTCTATGATACCTTTCTCTGTGCCATCCGGCCTCTTAATTCAGTATAAGCAGGTTCCACACTGTGTCTGTTCCATTTGGTACCTATCTCTGTGCCAGTCAGCCTCAGAATTCAGGGAGAGCAGACTTACACCGTACCTTTATACAGGCAGATTATCGAGAATGAGCGTTTGTACGAACATTCGTCCCCGTAAATGTGCCCGACAATCGAGCCATGTAAATCCACCTTTAGGATTCCTGGGTTCCATTCCGTCCAAGGGCAACATCTGCGTGACATTTGCATGTCCTCTCTCTGTTTGATACAGGTAATTTGTTTTTTTTTTAACTCATGAAAAATAGATAAGAATACAATACTTATGGAACATATGAAAGGATAGCAGCTGCCTGTATTATCCAGCCATACTTAGCATATTGACTGTGGCCTGCATGATACAGTACATACCCTCTATGCAGTATTACATGCAGTGTTTACTGGAGCTACAGTTCCTTACCTTTGAGGTTTGAGTTTCCTTTTCAGGATTTAGTTGAGTATCCTACCGGTCAATAAACACATTTGTGATTCACCTGATTTCCCGAGAGGTAATATCCTTTGTGTAAATGCCACAAATCCATTTTAATGATTTCCTCAAGTACGTGTCCTTCTATAAAGTCATCTTTAGTTGTATACTGTCTGTCATGAGCTACAGGTCTTGATGATTGAAATGCACATTGGATATATCTGTCTTAGGCCTCTTTCACACGAGCGTTGCGGGAAAAGGTGTGGGTGCGTTGCGGGAACATGCACGATTTTTCCTACCCGAGTGCAAAACATTGTAATGCGTTTTGCACGCGTGTGAGAAAAATCAGGCATGTTTGGTACCTAAACCCGAACTTCTTCACAGAAGTTCGGGCTTGGGATCAGTGTTCTGTAGATTGTATTATTTTCCCTTATAACATGGTTATAAGGGAAAATAATAGCATTCTGAATACAGAATGCATAGTACAATAGCGCTGGAGGGGTTAAATTTTGGTTTAATTTTTTTTTAACTCACCTTAATCCACTTGATCGCGCAGCCCGGCTTCTCTTCTGTCTTCATCTTTGCTGTGTGCAGGAAAAGGACCTGTGGTGACGTCACTCCGGTCATCACATGGTCCGTCACATGATCTTTTACCATGGTGATGGATCATGTGATGATCGGAGTGACATCACCACAGGTCCTTTTCCTGCACACAGCAAAGAAGAAGACATGGGCATGTGGGCATTGCGTGTTTCCTATGTGTGATTGGCGTGTGCTATATATGATCTATGTATCAGTGGTGTATGTGCAGTATGTGACCCATGTATAAGTGTCTTATGTCCCACATCTGTCCAGTGAGTGATTGGAGTGCACTGCATGTGTCTTGTTTCTGACTGACATAAGTGCAGGATATCCATATATGTGTAAATTCTGCCACATGTATGTTTGTGCATTTTGCTGTGCGTGTCTGCCATCATATTTAATCTTTAATATTTCTATTATCACTGTAAGTGCTCATGAACTCGACCGTTGGATGTTTTGCAGTCTGCAAATTGCAGATCCGCAAAACATGGATACCGGGTGTGTGCATTCCACATTATGCGGAACAGAATAGCCGGCCTCCAATAGAACCGTCCTATCCTTGTCTGTAATGCGGACAATAATAGTAGATGTTCTATCATTTTGCACAACGGTCATGCGGACATACAGACAGAGAATGCACATGGAGTCTTTTTTTTTGCGGCCCCTTTGAAGTGAAGGGAACGGTAAGGACATAGAAAAAAAATAAGTCTGTGTGCAGGAGCCCTAAGGTGGGCACCCAGAATCAGTTACACTGGTGGGCCCTAAGTACCCCAGTCCGACACTGCTTATAGTTGCCGGTAGTGGCCTGGTCCCATGATCCCCTGGTTAGTTAGATGGTAGTCTGCTGCACAGGCAACAGACAAGACCTGTTTTGTGTGTGGTGCTGAAAAGTAAGCCTACACAGAAGTTATCTAGGGAAACACCATTCCTGATAATAAAAAGCCAGAAAAGCAATTTAGCAAAAGATTATCATTTGAGAGAAAGAAACTCTGAATATTCATAGAAGGCTAAGGACCATTAAAAAGAGGCCGTGCTGGACTGAGACAGTAAGGTAAATGCACGTATATGGCCATAGACTTTACTGCCCTTTGTCTGAGTTTATTGCCTCTGGCCCACAACACTTCTGAGACATACTGGCCATCCAATCTAGGAATGCATCCTGCAACTGGGTACTGCAGAAAGCATATTAAGAGTATTTGAACTTCTTTGGTCAATTTGGGTGGATTCCTAGAACCTATAGAAAGAGACCCAGCGTGGACCATCATTACAGCTACCTCCTATATAGAGCATTTGGGAAAAGCCTACTCTTGTCAATACCTGAGAACTGTGCATGCTGTTTGCATTTATACTGTAACTCCCATCATGTATTCAGTAAAGAGAGACTTTATGTATTTCCAACTATCATGGCCTCCACCATCCACTGGCCCCATCATCCTGCCCTCCTGTCTTGCACCCCGTTGTCCAGCCACCACCAGGTAGGAGCCCTTAAAACTCCAAACGTACAGGAGCCCCCAAAAGTCTACCACCAGGCAGAAGTCCCCAAAAGTCCATGGTCCAAATGGAAGAAGGGTTCCACCCCTCAATTCACTGACCACGTGGCCAAGGGAGAGCAGGAGCAGTATTAGCCACCATAAGGACTACGACCACCATTATTGCTGCAGCCCCACCTCTACACCTAATACTTCCCTCAGCAGGCGGCGTGCAGAACTTTGACATTCGTATCATCGTAGCAGGCTATGCAGCTACAATGAGACCCCTGTAGAAAAGTGACCAAGCCCTGGTTAGCTGCATCCCTTGAGTGGTGGAAATGTGTACAGGGGACTCATCTTGGTCTTCTCTTGTGCTGCACCTGGACTGGAATGCTCTGCCTAGATAATTCACACTGAAAATGTAAAATTTTAGGAACAGATATCTAATTTACTAACTTGTCTTAACCCATCTTCTCTGTCAGAATCCTGAGGATAGTGGAATAATATAAATCTATGATAAGATTGCCACCTGAAACTCATTTATTTCAAGTCCATACTGCAATATATGATCATTCTGAAGTGGCAAAAGTATTACTTAAAAAAAAAATAATAAGATTTGGTAGTGGATCTCAACTCTGTCTTCCAAGCATCTTCCTATCCTTGGCCAGAAATCACAGTACTGGGACTTCAAGCTGAGGAAGGGACATTTTTCCCATAAAATAGCATCTGGCTTCTTGGCAAATTGAACAAGCAGTTGTACTGGTGACGTTTGTAGTTGCCTCTAGGTTCCTTGCATGGCTGTGCTGAACACAGGCATCCGATGTCTGACATATGTACAGCTGGTCCCCTTTCAATTTTTTTATTTTTTTTCATGAGTGCAAAAACCAAACCAGAAGGAACGAGGCAAATAACAAAACAATCGGATGGAGACAGTGGTGACAAAAAAGACTTAGATGTTGTGTTTATTCCATTTCTTCTGAGTCTTTTGTCTAAGAGATTAAGAAAAAAAAACATTAAAGAAATATGGACTATATAGGAACAGGCTCTCATTGTGACTCAATTATGGTATTAAAGCTCATGTTCTACAATAACGCCATCGGTGCTGCCAGTGACAAATGGATGAGTAGAATTTGTATAGGACTGACTGAGATGAGACATCCTGGATGTATCACATTCGTTGTCTTGTGCCTGTATTATATTCCGCATAACTCTATAAGCTTCAGACCTGAAATCTTCCGGTATTCATTGCTGGTTTACGGCACACAGTTGTAAAACAAAAAAAAAGTCCCATTGCAACAGCCATGTTGGATAATTTCAATGGCAACCAGCAGAACTGTGAATACAGCTCTGGACTATAATATAGGGTGTAACATACAAATAATACAAATATATCTACATATAGCCTATCATGACTGATATACATACCCATTAATGGGAATGTGTCACTGAAAAGTGAAAACCAGTTAAAACCAGATAGCAACCCATATCCTTTCCTTTTTTTTTTCAAATCAGTTTTTCATTTCTGATTGCAGATTTTTTTCTTTATTCTGTTTCCTGGACATAATTGTGGGGACGGCCATCCTGTCTAAACCGTGCTTTACAGCAGCCTCTGTAGGCCATAGATACAATGGTCAGGAGGGTCCTCATTGACTTCTATTGCAGAGTTTTCTAGGCTAGCTCTGTGAGCTGTACAGAAATTCTGAGGGAGCTGATAAGCTGTGAGTGATGTCACCTACTGTGAATGGTGGATTCTGGGTTATCTAGATATAGGTGGTACCTGTCATTGTAATCCTTCATGTAATGATAAGCAGATTACAGTAAGTGATCTGTACAGATCAAGAAGTGGTACATATTATTACGCTTAATGGCCAGTGCAAAAACTGCATTTTTTCTTTTTTTCTTTAATATGAATATTGAAATGGAAAATGAAATATAACGTCACCCAAACATTTTTAAATATATGTTTGAAGGGGTATTCCAGTAGGTACAAATTATCTCCTATCCACAGGATAGGGGAAAATAATCAGATAGGTGGGGGTCCTACCACTGGGACCCCCACTGATCATAAGAACGGGGGCCCTAAAATGACTGCAGAGGCCGGTCGCACATGTGTGTGGCCACTCCGTTCATTTCTATAGGAGTTCCAAAGATAGCTGAGCGCCGTACTTGGCTATCTCTGGAACTCCAATAGAAATTAATGGAGCGGCTGCGCACATGTGCGACCTGCTGCTCCGGTCCTTTGAGGGGAGCAGCAAGGGGCCGGCAGGGGGTATGCGGCCCCCATTCTCGTGATCATGGGAGTCCCAATGGTAGGACTACCCCTTTAACATAAAATCATGGTTTAAACAAAAGGTCATTTTCTGATGACATATTCCCTTTAAGTATTACAACACACATTGTATTGTACTGTGTATTCTCTCTATGTAAGATGCTTATTGTATCTCATACACACGACCATATTTTTCATCCATGTGCTATCCGTATTTTTTGCGGCTAGCAGACTGACTCATTCATTTCTATAGGGCCAAGCTCACGTCTGAATAATTTGCGAATCTGTGTGGCTTTTCTGCAAATTATAGAACATGTTCCAGTCTAGTCCGTATTGGGGCCGAGAATATCTATTTCTACTGATAGGAGTAAGAAAAAAGTGGAATGCACACAGAAAGTGTCCATATTGTGCGGATCCATGGTTTGTGGACCAAAATACGGATACAGTCATGTGCATGAAGCCTTATTCTGGATTCAGTTCAACGGTATCTTCACGTATCTTATCTAGAGCATTGTGCAGTTATTCCGTTATTGACTGTGTGAAGGATTTATACACTAGATCAAGATACAGTATATAGCTTTGCAACACATTTCTAAATCTTAATAGGATTTTTTATGTCCTACCGCTACTTGCAAGCAATAAATCTGTTGGATCTCATGGGGAAACGAACAAATTCAAGATACTATGGACGTGTTCTTCAATAAAAGGATTGCCACCATATGGTCATACACAGAGTGCTTGTGGCTCAGTTATACCGACTCACGAGCACTCTGTTTACTGACGTATGATGTCTCTATAGCTGAACATACTTCAAAATTATTCTTCAATGGAAGCATTGGTTCCTGAGGAGAATATGATGCCTCATTATATGTCCACACATGAAGTGCCAGTCCCTCAATAATCCACACCTGTAAGGGCTCTCTTTACCGCCATAAGGTATCTCTGGATTCCACAATATTGCATAGCTATTTTACCAATGAAACATTGCTTTAGGTGACAACCAAACATGGAGTATTTATAGGGCTCCATAATACAGATCTATATAGACTCTGTGCCCCACCATATTGTGCCTCTGTATGGCACCATCTTATTGAGGCATTCTTGGAAATACAATGTCTTATGGAGGTCCCATTTGGCCATACATATAGTAGAGATTGAGGCACTCAGACCATTCAGTTTTGCATTTAAGAAAGGATTTTTTTATTATTCAAAAATTAGTTTCATAATCCATTTGCCCAATTTTCACATCAAAATTAAAGGAAAATTACCGGACGTTTCGGTCTCAATGGACCTTCCTCAGCGGTCAGATTTTATCTGTAGAGCATGTGTGATGGCCGCCAGGGCGTTTGGTATCCAAATGCCCTGGCAGCCATCACACATGCTCTACAGATAAAATCTGACCGCTGAGGAAGGTCCATTGACACCGAAACATCCGGTCTTTTTCCTTTAATTTTGATGTGAAAATTGGATTATGAAACTAATGTCTGAATAATCAATAAAAAAATCCTTTCTTAAATGCAAAACTGAATGGTCTGAGTGCCTCAATCTCTACTATATGTAACGTGGCTATGTCAGCCCTTGTTGGCCATACAGGCAGTGGCTTCACAATACAGACCTTTAAGGACTGCGTATACAAGGTCCTGGAGAATAGTCTCCAGACTATTAGACAAAAATCAGTGTGTGCCAACGGATTCACATAATACAGAGTGCGTAATGAAGCTATATTAGGGAATAGCAACCTATGCAATTCTGATACATTTTGACAGGTTTTAACCCATCTCACTTGCTGGAGTATGAAATTAGGTTACTGAAGAGAAGTCCGTGGAACATGCACAATATTTCTGTGTCTTTAGAAGGTTGGCTTTGGCAATATTAAAGAAAACATTGCTAATTATTATTACTACCTCAATGGGTTAGATGACCGAGAGAGTAACCAAGATAGTACGAGATCATAAGTTACCCATAATGTACAATTTCCTTAGCTCCGTTTCATACCGTAGGTGAAAATCTTTACAGCCCAATGACGGGTTTACTTATTTTCTGAGACAATATTGGCACACACATTATGCAGAGCTTGGCAGATAGACGCCAATGTTATGTAACAGTCTCTGTGATAAACGTGTCCCTGTTGCATCTGCCAACATTCACCAGCCATTTCATCTGGCACACAGTTAGGAGTCCATACATCAAAGGAAAGCCTTTTGTTTGTCTCATGCCGCAGAATCATTTCATTAAACACTCTGCAGAAAACTCACACATTTCAGACGGGAAGAAATACAAAATCATAGGGCCAACTACAATCATTTTATTAATATGAATAGACGTCTCTTAGGAATACATACCAAAGTAAATATGTAGGTATTGTAAATAGTGTGCAATTAATTGCAATAATCTATAAGAGTTTACATGGTCTACATTAGTGAAGCCTGGTTGTACATTTTGGACACCAAAGGGCACAGAGTTTCCCTGCTGTGTGACCCCTAACAATAAGCTGTCAAACTGTGTGTACATCTAGAATCAAGTATTTAATTCCATTATAGTACCAGCACTGGGGAAAAATTGACAATATCAACGGACTATCCTTGTAACCCGTGGATGTGCCAGTTACTCCAGATGAAGAGAAACTCCTAGTAAAGCATAATTGTGAGAGAAATATGAATGTTTTTTATGAGCTGCATTAATGCTTACCGATCATGCCGTTGATAAAGATCAATTTTAATGGTAGCATGAAAAATTAATATACTAATTAATCATGAGAAATTGTCTGAAATAATTAAAGGGGTTCTCGGTCCCATAATGAATTTTTTTTATCTGCTCAGAGTACCAGAAACCCTGCATATTTATGCCCCATGTACCTTTTTTTTATGTCCACACTTTCCTCCCCCTGTTCTCAGCATCACTGCATCCTGGCAGGATGTTTACATGCAGAACTTCCTGTTTTCATCAGCTTCCCACTGAGTTTGCTAACCAAACCTAGCATCCTTTGCGCTGTTTCTCAGGGTTCTATTTACAGATGCCTAAACAGGCAATGAAACCTATCTTGGCCCGGGTACAAACTAATACTTCACTTTTATTATGGTATTCATTAAAATGTGTCACTAAATTTGAATGTGAATGACTACTTATTGAACTACAAACAAAGAAACAAAAAAAGGCTCCTAAGGTGTTAAAAACACAGTCTGTAATCCACTGTTAGAAATGGTAATATAGTCATTTAGAGGCGATGTGCACAATCGTCACTCTAAAAACTATAAAGGCAACCTTTTACCGTGCCAAGTCTGCAAAATTACTTGCCAACTCAGTCTGATTGTCAGCTAAATTTAATTTGGTGTCAATATATGGTGGGGGCTGTTACCCTCAACCCACAATACGACTTAAAGTCCTACTTGACAACCCACAGTTGCTGCAGACAATGGCAACGCAGTTGCAACTACTGTAAATGCCACCTTCTGATGGTGCCAACAGGTAACAGTAAAACAGCGGTACTATTGTTTAGACTCTAACAGTGGAAACATGACCGCTTAATAAAACCTAAGGCTGCCCCCCGACATGTTTCGCCAGGATCTCTGGCTTCTTCAGGGGTAACGGGCAGCGATGCCCGTTTCTCAGGGTTTGCTCCTCCTGCCACATTGTTCCCTCTGTGATAGTCATGCCGCCTAGACCTTCCCTCTCCATGTAAGTTAGACAGAGTGATCTCTGTGAACATTACAAAGCAGAACATGCTGGGATTGGTTAGCAAATCCATCAGGAAACGGATGAAAACAGGAAGTTGTACATGTAAACTTACTGCCAGGATGAAGTGATACTGAGACCAGGGGAAAGAAGGTGCTGATATGAAAAGTAGGTATATGGAGGGAAAAATATACTGTGTTTGGGTTACTCTAGATAGGTAAATAAACTAATTATTGTGGGACTGTAGTACCCCTTTTAGGCTGGCCGTCGTCATAGGATTTCATCTAGTGGTCAAAAATATCAAAAGGAATTAGAGAGAAGAACCCCAAAAAATGGCCAATTGTACCATAAAACTGTAGGTTATGGTGGACTACCAACATGCCCTGACAGATTGTGTTTGGCAGCTGGAGATACTATCATGACAGGTTTTATTAGCTGTTATACCATGAAAAATATCGGGGCAGATTTATCATTGTTTTTACACCACTTTGATGGTGCACAAAGGTTGCAAATTGTATGGCATGCACAGTATTTGCTTGAACGTTTGCAACTTTTTATGCTTTGTTCCAATTTTAAAAAGTGGCAAGAAAAGAGGCCATAGCAGATGCTGGGAGCATAGGGAATTGTTAATAAATGTATTCAAATGTGTCGCTTGTATAGCCAGAATAAAAGTTATCAGAGTACTGCATTGATAAATCCTGTATCTAAAAAAAATCATATAGTCAGCTATTATTAAACATACAATATATTACCCGAGAGGTCTGGACATTTTAATCTATGTAGGACATTTCTTCATGTTACATTTGCCTTCCGAGAATAACTTCCTGATTAGACAGCACAGAAATTGTTTGTGACTACATACACCAGGCCAAGGGTAGGCAGCTACTGTAGACTCACACCAACATTGCCCCAAGCGTTACAGAAATACCTACAGTGCATATTAGATAATTTTAATTGCACATGACCTATAAAGTGAATTACAAATTGTCATTTAGTTACAGAACAGTTGGCAGCTGTTATATGGTTAAAGGCATACATATAGCCTATTCCTAATGCATTTCGTAGGTCACTTTGGCCATTCCCTTCCTGTAGCAGTATTAGCCGTGATCCACCTTTCAAGTCGTGCATATACAAAATCAACTTTATTGTTGTCATTGGTTTGCTTTGACCTGCAAAATATTTCTATTCCTGTTGTTCTAATTAGCTATAGCTTTTGAGGGGGAATTGCCCGAAATTGTGAAACCATAATATATCTAGACTAAAGCCGGTGTTTCCTTTGTTAGTTAATATCCCAGAACTTACCATTAATGTGCTAATTAACATTCGGCTTGGCTTAACATGTACTTTAATCCCTAGAAACATGTCAAGAAATAGGTGTTGCTAGATACCTCTGGCATAAACAACAGCAGTAAAACCATATGATTTCTCCATTTTGTACATTTCCATAATAAGGCACATGTAGAGGTCCATGGAACTGTAACGTACCACTGATTTTAAAGGGCAATTGTCAGCAGATTTATACTAATGAAACTAGCCGGCGTCTTGTATGTGCCTTTGGCAGCTGAAGGCATTTGTGTTGGTCCCATGGTCATATGTGCCCGCATTGCTGCGAAAAATGATGTTTTAATACATGCAAATGAGCTTCTGGGAGCAACGGAGGCGTTGCCATTACTCCTAGAGGGTCTGCTCTCTCTGCAACAGCCAATCAATCGTGTCAATCAAGGTAGCCTCCTCTAGGAGTAAAGGCAATGCCCCCATTGCTCTTAGAGGCTAATTTGCATAGATTAAAACATAATTTTTCTCGACAATGAAGGCACATATGAACATGGGACCAACACAGATATTTTCAGGTGGCAGGTCAGATCAGCCAGTTTCATAGGTACAAATCTGCTGACAGCTGCCCTTTAAATGGAGACATATAGAGGTTTTTTTTAAGGTTCCATATGCATTGTTGCATGTTCCATTAAATATTCTGCCATCAAAAATACTGTAACCCAGACATGAATCTGATGGAACCCATTATGTCAAAGGGATCCAACAGGGTTCATTGGGATCTGTTCAAACACTGATCTTTGATAGTGGTCTTGGTTTCAGTATTCAGAAACTATGATGCTCAGGTGAACCCTATTTAATGAGGGAGCTAATCAATAAGGCTGTTGATGGAACCCACAACAATCAGCAGTTTTCACTAGGTAAATTGCCAGGAAATGCAGTAATATATTTGAAGCAAACACTTCCATGATAACTCTTTACCCTAATAAGGTGTATAACAGAAATTGTCCTAATGGGACAGCCCCTATAAGCACTTTTCTACACCACAGACTATCCCAAGTGGAGCTTTGCTTTACATTTCTCTATATGATTGAGTTGGTTAAAACCATACAGTATATTTTTGCAGTCGTCATTATAACTTTTATTGACAGATCTTATTTCTGCAACCGTATGGTCTACAAAGCCGCTTGTCTTCACTGATTCATTTCTCTTCCATCAGCTGATTTTGGCGGAAATGTTACAAGTGATTAGTTCACGGTTTTGAGTACCAGTGACCAAAATTAGATTTTCTTGCCTTACAGTTCACATGTAGCAGTACCTCTAGTCCTTCTTTTGTTTCCATTTCATCCATAGCTTCGGACGGTAGTGTTGTCCTTCCAACCATTTAGAAGTTTTCTTCTGTACCCATCCGAGTCAAAAGCATTTACCTGATATCACAATGGGTTGTTACAACACCAGATGGATTCTGGCCAAGGGATGGCTTACTATGAGCAACATATAAGTTAGGCCACCGCATAGCATCTTTAATTCTGCAATTAAACCGTTAACAAACTATCACTATCTGATTGGATAACAGAAGGTGCCCTGAATATTCAAAAGATGCCTAACAATAGTCTTCATAAACCATGATGAATTAAAGCTGACCAATAGGCTGTATGTCTCCACCTGGTATCAACTTTCCATCTCTGAGAACTTGGCTGGTTTGACTACAATGTTTTTCTTTTTGAGGGCTAAGCATCTTCTTGGGGAACAACAGAACCACTTTCTGAGTCATTTTAGGTCATTTGTAGCTCTGCAAGCATCCTGTCCTTTCAGTCCATACCATGTGTTTGTGTGAGCTTCATGCATCATGGTATACATATCCTCATTGTTATGTAGTACTTAACTGTAGTACTAGTTTAAGACAATGGACCAATAAGCTTCTCCTCACCAACAACACGACAGGTCTGAAATCTTTTCAAATTGCGGTAGGAAAGCGATTACTTTTTTGTCTCCGGTTAGGCAATTTCCACCTGCTCAGTTATTTCACTGTACTTTTCAGTTGTCGGATGCTTGGAACTAACTTTTTTCAGAAAAAAACTTTGAAAACAGTCAGAGAAGAGCTGCTTATCTACAACTGACATTATGAAGCCAACCTGAACGTGACGATGTTGCTTTCAATCCAAAATTTCTCAACACTGTACCTGTAAGAAATAAAAGCCAGTTTAATGGTTCATGTGTTTAAAATTGCTCAGGTTCACACAGTTGTAGTGATTAATTGATTAATTTCTGTATAAAATGTACACCATGAGAAAAAAAAATTGAGAAATGTAGAGATCTTCTATATGTGTCCAAAGATAATTTCCACCTATCTTTTTGCACAAACCTCATATCAGTCTTGTCTCTGGCTGCAAGGCAACTGACTGCAATAGGAGACCTCCTCAACTCTTTTAGCCAGGAAAGTCCTACCCCCTTTAGCCATCCAAAAATGTATGGATGAGGAGAAAATTAACACCTTCATTCTCTGCAAGATTTCTACATGAGGTGTATAAAATCATCTGAACTAACAAACACAAGTTTTAGTGTTCCTTTAGGAAATATTCGAATGTGCAACCCTCTCATTCATCTTAATGGGGCATGCAGAAATCTATGCACTTGCCACCAAAGCAATTCCATTCAGAAGAATTAAACCAATTAATTCCCAGAAATCGCTGCAACCAATCTGTTGTGTGTGAATTCATCAGTGGGTTGTCTGTGTGATGTAATATAGGACAAGAAAGGTCCTCCAGAAAGACTGTTCACTCTGGCCAAGAGATGAAGATCATGAACAGAGGATTAGGAATTAAGACATAGGACAACTGGTTTCCTAAACTAGACAACCCCTCTAGTGACCATGTACATTTTTCAACCATTTTTATTGCTGTAATGCATATAAAATAAAAATGAAGAAGCTTTCGAAGTAGTCTTGATGAAAAATATCCGACCCTTTGGTTTATACAGTTCTTATGCAGATTTATTTGTCTCCATGGTTACAGACTACAAATACGCCCAGTGTGTAGTCTGATCCTGCAATTATGTGCTACTCCAGTCCATCTGTCTCCACACCCTCTCAGTTTGTTAGTCTATGGGGGTTGTTTTTTAATTATTTTAAAGTGCACATATACTTTAGGTGAGGGCACCAGGTGACAGGCTGTGGTGAAATCCGGTCCAACATTCTATACTGATTCATTTCCTAATCTAGTTGGAGCTTCACTCTGACACAGCGCTCCAAATACCTCATATATACATGCAATAAAATGATAAAATCTGGGCTTCATGCAGCTGCCACTATGCAGAGATTATAAGTTCCTACATACTGTTCTTATATTGAACTAAATAATAAAACAATATGCAGCAAGCTCCTAACTTCCCCCCATGGAGGCTTAAAGGGGTTATCTGGAAATCTGATAACGATGACCTATCCTCAGAATATGCCATCAATATCCAAATATCCAACTGCCAGCACCCACGCCGATAAGCTGTTTAAAGGGGCTGTTGCACTCCGGTGAGTGCTGTGTTCTCTTTACTGCTTACCAAGCACAACGCCATACACTGGATAGCGGCTGTGCTTGGTATTTTTGCTCAGTCCCATTCACTTGAAATGGGACTGAGGGGCACCTAGGCTATGTGACCGATGTTTGTTGACGTCACTGGCCTAGGAAGAGGCCTAAGTGCTCACGGGCCTCTTTGAACAGCTGATCGGCAGTGGTGCCAAGAATCGTACTCCCACTGATCTGATAATAATGATCTACCCTGAGGATAGGCCATCAATTTCAAGTTCCCGGATAACCCCTTTAAGGCAGCCAGAATTGTATCAATTAACTCAGGGCATTAGAAGAGCAGTATCAGTAATACAGAGCTCTAACTACTATAAATATATATTTTAAAAAAATAAGGTTATCTGGTAATTAAATATTGTTAAGCTGTCCTCAAGATAAGTCATTTTTATCAGATTGGTGGGGGTCTGACTCCCGGAAACGCCAGATGATCAGCTGTTTGAAGAGACCGATGCTCTACATCAGTAGGCCTCTTTCTAGGCCAGTGATGTCACCGTACATCGGTAACGAGACCGATCATCTATTGCATAACTCGTCCAAGCGCAGCAGCTTCTTCATAGTATACTAAGCGCAATGCCATATATTGGAAAGCGGCTGTGCTTGGTACTACAGCCCCCATTCACTTGAAATGAGACTGAGGAGCAAAAAGCCCATGTGACTGATGGACGTGACAAGGCTGAGGAAGAGGCTGCTTTGATTGCCCTAGCACCCCAGCTTCTTCCAACAGCTGATTGGCAGGGTTGCTGGGAATCAGACCCACACTGATCAGATACTGATGACCTATCCTGAGAATAGGTTACAAGTCCTGGATATCCCTTTAATCAGCATAGCATTTTGTGCCTATAAACAATATAGTGGTTAATGTGGACATACACGTTAAAGGGATTGTGCAGGCACTATATATTGAGGATCTATCCTCAGGATAGGTCATCATTATATAATCAGTGGGGGTCCAACACCCAGCACCCCCACCGATCAGCTGTTTGAAAAGAAGGTGGTGGTCCACTTCATTACATTATTGCGCGTTGTCTCCCTTGTAGCCTCACAGACTTCACCAATGTTATCTTATCTATGACTATTAAGATGACTTACTGTATTTTTCCATTAACTGCAGAAATATTCTTCAACCTCCACATGATCACTATGTAATATGTGCAGTAAGGCAATTTTTGACATCTTCACTAAACTTATTGAAGGCATTTCTTTTTCTAACTTCAACATCAACAGCCCTGACATTCACTGGTGTAAATAAACATATAACTTCAATTTTAGACATTTATGCCTTCATTTACAAAAAAATAAAAAATCCATAAACCATTTGCTTTTATCAACACGTCTTTATGTGTTTTATAGGAACTACAGGATTAATAACTATAATTAGCCACCCACTGCATGGCAATATTCTCTTGTTTCATCTTCTTTCTTTTCCACTCTTACATAAACCACAGAATGAAATAATTACTGAGCTCTCATCTATGAGCAGGGTGCTTAAAGTTGGTCTCCCACTGCTTTGGTACCATCCTCTCATATCACAGACAAACTATTGCTTAAATGAGGATGATGGGAGCTGCACCAGTTTCTTTAGAGGTTTGGATATTCTGTCTTATTTTATGTCTTATGGTTTGACTATCTGACAAAAAGAAGGCCCCTTTAAAGGGCACCTGTCAAGAGATTTGTACCTATGAAACTGGCTGACCTGTTACATGTGCACTTGGCAGCTGAAGGCATCTGTGTTGGTCCCATTTTCTTATGTGCCCGCTTTGCTGAGAAAAATGAACCTTTAACCCCTTCTACTCTGGGACAGTTTTTGGCCCTCCTGCTCAGGCCATTTTTTGCAAATCTGACCTGTGTCACTTTATGTGGAAATAACTTTGAAACACTTTTACTTATCCAAGCCATTCTACATTGTCCTTTATGATAGTCAGAAATTTGAGTCAACATATTTCACCTTTATTTATGAAAAAATCGCAAATTTACCAACAATTTTGAACAATTTGAACATTTCAATTTCTCTGCTTTTAAAACAGAAAGTGAGTGATAGCTCATATTTATTACTAACATTCCCCATGCTTCTACTTTATGTTGGCATCATTTTGTAAATGTAATTTTATATTTTTAGGACGTTAGAAGGCTTAGAATTTTAGAAGCAATTCTTACATTTTTAAGAAAATTTCCAAAACCCACTTTTTAAGGACCAGTTCAAGTCTGAAGTTACTTTGTGGGGCTTACATAGTGGAAACCCCCCACAAATGACCCCATTGTAGAAACTGCACC
The DNA here is from genome assembly GCF_014858855.1 of Bufo gargarizans. Lineage (NCBI taxonomy): Eukaryota > Metazoa > Chordata > Amphibia > Anura > Bufonidae > Bufo > Bufo gargarizans. The sequence continues at coordinate 37,083,406 of NC_058090.1, read as the reverse complement.
CCTCATGTTGCTCAAAACTGGATTTTACAAACTTTGTTGACCCTTTAGGTGTTCCACAAGAATTAAAGGAAAATGGATATAAAATTTCTAAATTTCACTTTTTGGGCAGATCTTCCATTTTAATCCATTTTTTTCTAACAGCCAAATAAAACTTATTAACTCAATATTTATTACCATGATTCTGCGGTTTACAGAAACACCCCACATGTGGTCGTAAACTGCATGTAAAGGGCACACAGCAGGGTGCAGAAGAAAAGAAGCACCATATGGATTTTGGAAAGGCAGATTTTGCTGGACTGGTTTTTAGATGCTATGTCCCATTTGAAGCCCCCCTGATGCACCCTTACAGTAGAAACTCCCAAAAAGTTACCCCATTTTGTAAACTAGGGGATAAGGTGCCAGTTTTATTGGTACTATTTTGGGGTACATGTGATTTTTAATTGCTGTATATTACGTTTTTTGTGAGGCAAGGTAACCATAAAATTGCTGTTTTGGCACAGTTTTTCATTCATCTGACAGGGTAGATCATGTGCTATTTTTATAGAGCAGGTTGTTACGGACGCAATGATATCAAATATGTCTACTTTGTTTGTTTCAGTTTTACATAATAAAGCATTTTTTAAAGAAAATTATGTTCTTGTGTCTCCATTTTCTGAACGCCATATTTTTATTTTATTTTATTTTTCTGTCGATCGTCTTGTGCAGGGGCTCATTTTTTGCAGGAAGAGTTGATGTTATTAGCGGTACCATTTTTGGGTACATATGATTTTTTGATCATTCATTATTACACTATTGGGCAAGGTGACCAAAAAATTGGTTTATTTTGGCAGTTTTTGTTCATTTATTTTTACAGCGTTCACCTGAGGGCTTAGGTCATGTTATATTTTTATAGAGTAGGTTGTTACAGACATGGCAATACCTAATATCTATACTTTTTCCTATTTATTTAAGTTTTACACAATGATAGGCTTTTTTAAACCAAAAAAATCATGTTTTAGTGTCTTCATAGTCTGAGAGTCATAGCTTATATTATTTTTTGACCGATTGTCTTAGGTAGGATCTTATTTTTTGCGGGATGAGGTGACGGTTTGATTGGTACTATTTTGGGGGGCATAGGCCTTTTTTTGATTGCTTGGTGTTGCACTTTATGTGCTGTTAGGTGACAAAAAATAGCTTTTTTAGCACAGTTTTTATTTTTATTTTTTTAAGGTGTTCGTCTGTAGTGCTAAGCGCGAATATTCTAAAAGCAAATTTCGGCACTTCGAGAATTCGCGAAAATTTAGAATATAGTGCTATATATTCGGAATGACAAATATTCTGTGTTTTTTTTTTTTTTTTTTAACACAGTACATATCAGGTGATCATCCCTCCCTTCTTCTAGCTTGTGGGCCAATGAGAAGGCTTTGTCACAGCTTAGCAACATCTCTAGCAACCAATGGAAAAGTTGCCTACTCCATTACGCAAATAATACATTGACGAATTTTCGCAATCAAGAATATAATCTAGAATTCACGAATATATGACGAATATTCTACAAAATATTCGTGAAATATCGCGAATTCGAATATTTCCCCTGTCGCTCATCACTATTCACCTGACGGGTTAGGTCATGTGATATTTTTATAAGAGCAGGTTGTTACGGACATGGCAATACCTAATAGGTATACTTTTTTTTTTTTTTTACTTTAACACAATAATAGCATTTTTGAAAACAAAAAAAATCCTATTTTAGTGTCTCCATTGTCTGAGAGTCATAGTTTTTTTTATTTTTTGAATGATTGTCTTAGATAGGGTCTAATTTTTTGCGAGATGAGGTGACGGTTTGATTGGTACTATTTTGGGAGGCATACACCTTTTTGATCACTTGGTGTTGCACTTTTTGTGCTGTAAGGTGACAGTTTTTTTTTATGCTGTTTATCGGACAGCGTGGAACATGTGAAATATTTATAGAGCCGGACATTACAGATGCGATGATTAGAGATGAGCGAACTTCTGTTTTAAGTTCGGCGTCTAAAGTTCGGGGGCGGGTTAGCGGAGAATCCCGATCTGGAACCGGATATTGATTCCGACTTCCGTTGTGGTCCGTGGTAGCGGAATCAATAATCGGCCATTATTGATTCCGCTACAACGGACCACAACGGAAGTCGGAATCCATATCCGGTTCCAGATCGGGATTCTCCGCTAACCCGCCCCCGAACTTTAGACGCCGAACTTAAAACAGAAGTTCGCTCATCTCTAGCGATGATACCTAATATGTGTGTTTTTTCCTTTTTTTCAATTTTTTATAAAAAAAAAGGGAAAAGGGGTGTTTTTTTCTTTTTTTTACTTGAAACTTTTTTATTAAAAACACTTTTTTTTTAAAACGTTATTTCTGTCCCACTCTGGGACTTTAATTTTTAAGGGTCCGATCCCCTCTGCAATGCATTACAATACATCTGTATTGAATGCATTACATGTTGGTGTATTACACAGATGAATACACTAGCAGGTTGCGAAGAAAACGCAGCCAGGGGCTGGATCTCCTCTGCCCCAGGAGAAGGCAGCTTCTGATGCCGTGCAAGGCATTAGGCAGCCTGTCCATGGCATCTTGCTGCCTTGCGCTTTCTATGCCGCGGTCAGCGCTGACCGCGGCATAGAACGTGTTAATCCACCAGCATTGGCTTTTACAGCGATGCCAGCGGATACAGCAGGGGCCGTCTATCAGAGACTTTCCGGGCCCCTGCAGTGATCGGGCGCGCACTGCTCCGGTGCCCACCCGATCACCATGACATAATAGTATGTCAAAATGCGGCAAGTCACTTTTCGGCAAGGGGTTAATATGTGCAAATGATTCCTCAAGGAGCAACGAGGTGTTGCTGCTACACCTAGAGGCTCTGCTCTCTCTACAGTTGTGGCTTCCTCTCCAGTTTGATTGGCAGGGCCAGGCAGTGAAAACATCATCATGTATGGCCCTGTCAATCAAAGTCCAGAGGGCACAGCAGTTGCAGAAAAAGAGAAGCTCTAGGTGTAACAGTGACGCCCCCATTACTTCTAGGACCTCAGTTGCAAATATTAAAACATTATTTTTCTCAGCAATGCGGGCACATGTGAACATGGAACCAAGACAGATGCCTTCAGCGGCCAAGTGCACATGTAACAGGTCAGCCAGTGTCATAGGTACAAATCTGCTGACAGATGCCCTTTAAAAGATGTGAATACAGTAAACTACAGTTAACCTGGAAAAACTGATAATCTAGCACTAAATTCTAGCCCTGACCTATAATATAATGTCACATTTCAGAAGACAAGAAGCAAAAGAGTGAGCAGATTGATGCCATAAAGGAAAGTTTTAGTATGACATGTTGGAGTAAGCTGATAATCTAGCACCTATAAGGTCACATTTATGTGCAATTAAAGACTTACCCTAGTCATGTATTACATAGTTGCCCGTTTAGTTCAACAGGCAGCATGTAATAATAGATCTCTACTCTTGTCTCGCTAGACTTCAGTCTAAGTGACAATTTTTGCCGAAAAGTTTTAATTTTGCTGCTGATAGCGTGCTACTGCCCGCTGATACAGGCGTGTTTTGCATATATATTATCACAATATTATCTATCTAAGAACTGGCCCAGTTTGACATTGGTGCATTATCTTGTCCACCTTCTGTGTACTGTCAGCGAGGTTATTCAGCATGACAGGTGGTGTCACACCGACACAGGAAAAATTGTCCTCCAGAAGTGTGGAAAACAACAGTTCTAAGAAAATTATCACACACCTCCTCCTGATGCCAATGAATTGATCTTGCTGACAGTAGGGACTGGCTATTTATCACTGAGTCAGTGATGCCACTGCCGCTGTCTGGCTGTCCATCAAGTTCCATCCTGTACTACTGATCCTGCAGCTGCCGCAGCTACTGCTACCCCTGCTGCCGCTATTACTAGCCATAGATAGCCGCATATCTTCTGCCTTGTCCTTCATATTCCATATGTAGTGCCGCTGCTGTGAACCCTACTCTGCACAGGGTAAATGTGATAAACCATGAAACAGTTCTTGAAAAAGGGATAAACCATTACTTCTATACTTTCCACACTGTCACACGTAGCCAGATCTGTTCCTACTTCCCAAAAAGGGATCATTTTTGGACAGCTTCTTAAAAAGCCACTGCTTCATCCAATACTATGTGTGTTTCATCTGCCCCCAAAAAGGGATCATTTTTGGCCCGCTACTTAGAAACTTAAAAAGCCGTTGCTTCTTCCAATACAAAGTGATACTTTTTAGACTTTTTTTAATTAAAAAATCATACAAATATCACACAATACAGTGTGTTATTCTACAGGCTATTTGTTACGACCTTTTACAATGCATTTACACATGGCCATATATGTTGCTGTCACTTTACAACAACATTACTAATGCTGCCTTGGCAATAAAGAACTTGAAAGGTGTTGGATATACTCCTAGGAGACCTCTGAGTGTCATACATGACTTCTCAGGGCAATTGACGCACTTATGTTTCAGACAGAATTTATTCTGACCATATCAAAGCTGACGACATTTGCTCATCTCTAGTTCTGACATTGAGGTACGTTACCGTGTAAAGCAAGAAAGCCAGAGGACTTCACTATGACCCTGACTCTTCATAGCACTGGGTCAGGGGTCATTCTTTTCCATATTTATTGCCATAAGGTCCAGATCATTTTTTTTATACTTGAGTTGCCTCATCTTCTATCAATTTGGACTCACCTACAACATGGGGCCACTTTTAGGTGTTTTTTCAATCCGCCTCTGCCCACAAAGCCGCTCAACCTTCTAAATTTCACCTCTGTCTGTCATGCATTCAGGCAAATTTCTGTCCTTTATCCCCTCAAAGCATCAGCAGCACTGCAAATTGGTTGGCACAAGAAGAAGGGGAGAAGGCCAAAACCCATGTCCCCTAAACCAGAAATTCTAAATCAAGAATTAGGGCATGGGGAGTCATGGTTCGGCACCAAGACCCCTCATCCTTTAATACACAATAGATCAATGTCATCCAGTCTCAGGATGTGAAGGCAAAGAAAGGTTGAGCTATTGGATTTCAACAGGTTTGGACAAGAGGACCTTTCAACTCTCCAAATATGTCCTTTTTGGCAATTGTTTGCTTCCCCTTTGTAATAACTATTCTGAAGCATCTATTCTTATGACTCTACGCTCTACCATTCTTTAATTATTAGTCATGAATTGATTGCTAGCAGTTTGCAATGAAGGTTCAGATAAGTGTTACCAGTTGGGGTATTATGGACAATGGTTGTGGAACCACTGTGCCAACTAACTGCTTTAACCTTGGGTTAGACTTGAGAGCGTTATCCTGGTGGTCTCCTGGTATTTACCCTTTAACCCCAATACAGGGATATGGACTTCACTGCAAGGTAACCACCAAGTTGCTACCTCTTTGAATAGTTCCAGTGTAATTGGCAGCTAACACAACAGGTCAGAAACACCAGTGCAAGACATGTTAGCGCGGCAAGATCATCAACAGAAACAGGCAGAACCGGACTGAGGATAAACAGGCAAAGAACATGCAAAATCCATGGAACAGACTTGAGGACACAGTTCAAACATAGCAGATACATGTGCAGAAACTTAGCAAGATAGAACACCACAGAACTGTAGAAAACAATTCAGCCATAGCAGATACAGATACAGAAATTTGGCAAGACAGATCAGACAAGAGCTATAACTTGTGAATTCATTGGCAAACAGAACTAGGTCAGAATTAAGACCACACATGGAACAGGCACAAGAGCATGGCAAACAGAACTTGGACAGAATTCAAACACGCGGGCAAAATCTATGGAACAGACTGAGGAACATGACCACTGGAACTAGGGCAGAATGCAGACTACGAACAGCCAAATGACCAGGTCATAAACATTCCAGGTGGACAAACAGATCAAAAGCTCCTTCACAGAATACAGACACAGACAGAATGTGCAATGATCCAACAGAATCAACGTTGCACAGCCAGGGGTAAGACACAAACTCAGGAATTATATAGAAGACTTAAAGAACTCATTAATTAAACAGATGCAGACACAAGACCATACAAGCACATAGGCACTAATTTACACACAAAAGTAGCTGACCTATGAGTGCTTGGCATTAGTGAAACACCATTGTAACATGAGGTGCGTCCATGCACAGTCTGCCATTATCCAATCAGTGCTGCCAGTGTCAGACTGTGTCGGGACACCACCACACACACTGGTGACACCCAGCTGGGCCTTCATTGCAAATGGAAGCAATACATTCATAACTTCTAGAAGAACTAATCGAGGAGTGGCACAACATAGAGACATAAGAATAGATGTCCAGAATGGTTATTACATGGGAAATGCAATTAGTTACTAAAGTAGGTATGTCAGAAGTGGTTACAGGTCCTCTTTAAAGAAGATAAGCCCACTGCTACAGCATTTATATGGCAGTAATATATAGAGTGTGGCCAGCCTTAGACAGCCAGGCAGTTTTGATGGGAAAGGGTCTCCCATTGGTATCCCATGTCTTCCAGAAACTAGATGGTGAAATAGCAAGTGTATCTCATGTTCTTAAGCAATGTTCATTTCATTAAAATCAAAGAAATTACAAATCAGACCTGAGCATTGTGGATATGCGTGTTTATTTTCCTATAATGTATTAATTAAAGAGGTTAGAATAATATATTGTATCCAACACCTAAGGAAATATTTTCTGTGTCCTAAGCCGGCTTAGTAGTTAGGTGCTTAGATGTCTGTGTTACACAAGGGTGCAATCACTGTACAAGCTTGGGCAGGTTCAGACATTTGCATGACTTAGCTATCAGCAGTAATGAAATGTACTATGCCAGCATGCATGAGGACAAACTTTATTTTGCACAGCGAAATTAAATTTACTGGGACAATGTGATGGCAGTGGAAAAGAACTAAAATTATGAAATGTCTGGAAGCGACATTTTCATTAAAGGTTATATATTCAAAAGTTATTTTGAATTGGATGATTTTTTTATGAAAGGGTTGTGTCAGGAAGACAACCTTATGCCCTACTAGACATAAGAACATTATAGACGGGGCTCCCCCCACCCAGGAACCTCCTCTTTGAGCAAAAATGGAGAGCTAATTTAAAAGAGAGGAAGGGTGGCCATTTACATACAATGTCTGGACCTCTGGTCAGACATAGGGCTTCCTACAATGGTAACAGGTGGCCAGCTTCTTGTTAAAGAGAGTTTTTTTTTAGACAAAACCCTTAAGTACAATATAAGACATACCAGCCTATAAGACGCACCTAGGTTTTTGAGGAGGAAAATAAGAAAAAATTATATTTTTAACCAAAAGGTGTGCCTTTGGTGGGTTTTGAATTAATGGTGGTCTGTGCATGACACTATTATGGGGGATATGTGGATGACGCATTGTCATGTGGGGGATATGTGGATGACGCACTGTCATGTGGGAGATCTGTGGATGGCATTGTTATGGGGGACCTGTGGATGGCATTGTTATTAGGGACCTGTGGATGGCACTGTTATGGGGGATCTGTGGATGGCACTGTTATGGGGGATCTGTGGATGGCACTCTTTATGGGGGATCTGTGGATGGCACTGTTATGGGGCATCTGTGGATGGTACTGCTATGGGGTGGGGGATCTGTGGATGGCATTGTTATGGGGTGGGGGATCTGTGGATGGCATTGTTATGGGGTGGGGGATCTGTGGATGGCACTGTTATGGGGGGATCTGTGGATGACACTGCTATATGTCATCCACAGATCCCCCTCATGACAGTGTCCCCCAATACACCGGCCCTCTGCTCACCGCAGTATTTATAAACATTAATCCTTATCCTGTTAATACGTTTAACTAAAGCTGCGCTCTCCCCTGTTCCCCTGTATCAGTACAGCACTTACGAATAAGCTTCCATAGCAGTCAGAGCGGACGGCAGCAGTAACATCACTCACTAACATCGCGCGCCTGCTCCGCCTGCTCCATTCATAAAGTGGGAGGAGCAGGCGCTCGACGTCAGTGAGTGACGTTACTGCTGCCGTCCGCTGTGCCTGCTATGGAAGCTTGTTCGTAAGTGCTGTACTGATACAGGGGAACAGGGGAGAGCGCAGCTTTAGTTAAACGTATTAACAGGATAAGGATTAATGTTTATAAATACTGCGGTGAGCGGCGGGGCCCGGTGTAAGAGTACAGTGACTGCACCGGGCCCCACCCCTAGTTCTGGACTCCAGTCCCTCCTCTCTCCCGGCTCATACATTGCAGACTGCGATGTAAAATGGAAGCATTCGCCCCATAAGACGCAGGGGCATTTCCCCCCCACACTTTTTTTGGGGGGGGACGTGCGTCTTATGAGGCAAACAAATTTTAACATTATGCCAGTCTAATGTGGCCAAACATATTAGATAAAAGTTGGCTGATGGTTGAGCAGCAGTTGAAAAAACAAACAGTTCACACAAATGTTAAAATGGCCCTTTCTTGTTTGATTCCCAGTAGAAATGAGTAATTCTTATAAAATTCCATTCATTGATTCTCCAAAGTGGAAACGACTCTGACTTGCTGACTATTCGATTCTACCATGTCTAATCGCTAATTTTCCATGCCATGAAAGGAAAGAAGATCAGCATAACTGTTAGGTCAATGCTTGGCTTCCTTGTTTGCTAATGTTGCAATGGTACTGGAGGATAGGAGCAATGTGCATGTTCCAACCACCCCTAAGGAGTAAAGCGCAACAAGGACAAAATTAACTGCTCCAAAAGTCACCATGTAACTGAAACCAGTATGGAAATTGTGGTCTAATAATAAAATGCTTAGTCAAAGATCATGCAGTATGTCTTCTTGTAAAGAATCCACATCTTTTATAGGATCTCATTAAGATGTCCTCAAAGGTCTCATTTTTCTCTGTGAGAGGATGGATAGGTTGCAGGGGGAGGCAGCAGCATCCTGGACACACAGATCCAGCGTGAATTACTAAAGGGGATGCCCTACATGAGAAAAGTCTGAAACTAGGATCAGGTTGCAAACTGAATATTGGAGGGTCTGAAAATGAATAAATGCAAAAATAATATTTTGTAATCAAGGAGTCCACCAACATAGGTAAAAAAAAATAGCCTTTAAGAACAGAAGGACAACAATTAGGGTAATAATTATTGTATACCTGATATGCTCTACGAACTGTATAGAATAGGTTCCCCCCCCCCACCCCCCAAAAAAGGCACCGTGATCTTTGGATAACCTATTTTGTGCTTCTCTGGATCTCTGAAATCAGAGGTCATCTATTACTTTTAATGGATGCCTGTAGACCTCTAGCCACATTGAACCTGCCTCTTAGCTTTAGCTCATAGATGGGGGGTCCAATTGGTGAGACTCCCCTCTGTTACCACAACATGCATTAATAAGACCAATGAAAATGGTCTGTCTAAAGCAGAAACCCATTTATTACATTTCATATTGCTTCAGACATACACTCTTCTATAATAGTAGCAAAAATGTTTTGCAGCTATATCCTGATTTCATTACCCAGCTGCTTGTGGGGAAACCTCTGGCATGATTTTTAATCTTTTCTTTCAATTCTGATTTCAAGGAAGGATCTTGAGTCTAGAGGTGGGCACAGATAAGGAAAATGCTCACTGCCGCCAAGATAACATCAGGTGTCATTGGAAAGGATGAGCAATGGAACTGAATGAAGATAAGGTCAATACAGCACTATCACTGCACATGTGTAATATCTATAAATGTATTGTATCAATATTACAAGTACTTAACAAATGATCCACTAAGCATGCTGAAAAAACCTATGCTCTTGTACCCAGAGGTCGAGAAAGACTGATGAAATATGCATCTTAATAAATGGGAAAATTTGCAATAATTTGGTTAAACCGTGGCTCCAAATCCTATATGACAACCAATGTAACACCCAACTACCCAATGAATAAACTAGTGAATGAATCTTCATCCTGTGTGGCTTTCCATAGGTTTGGGCACCAAATGTGGGATCTGGGTTGCAAGCTCCCCCCTTAAGTAAAGCTGCATACTTTTTTTAAGTAAGTAACCAAGCAGAAAGCTCTAAAATAGTTAACTTGGATCCCAAAGGACATCTATGCTTTGTAGGTGGTCATATACCATAGATAGCTGAAATAAAATCCAAAATGTCCAACTATACTTTAGCCCCACACCTGCCATCGAGGGAGAGTCAGGAAACTCCCGTACACATCAGATGATCGGCAAAACTCAACAAGTTTGGGCTGACATTTATCTAATGTGCATGGTCACTGTCAGAATAGTGTCCACTTGAAGACCTATATTTGGACATAGCTATAAGATTGATATCTTCTCAAACTCCCCTATAAAGAGGTTTTATTTACAAATGTAAAAAGACAAGTTACTATTAGACACCTCTAGGGCCCTCATAACATGGGAATAAAATACCCGACCAATAAAAATTCAACCTGATTTATGTGTTTCCCAATGAGACTAAATCAGAAGACTGTCAAAGATAGAAGCATTTCTGGGCTAGGCGATTTGTCACCTGTGAGGTTTCCTCACAGAGGTGCCGCTTGTCAAATAAAAAGATAGGGTTTAATTAAAATACAAAATCAAGGATTTGGGCAGGCTCCCCCAGAGTACAAGAGGATTCTCCGGTGGACCAAGGGTCTGAAGGCACAGTAGACTTCAAAAGTCTAGAAAAATCACATTTGGAGCTGCATTTGGAGATAATCACTTGTTACTACTATGGTCTATGTCTATGATTCAAAACTATAAGACTTAAATGATGATATAGGGATTGGGCCCCAATAATTATTCCCTCTGATGGGCCCAAGGAACCCCAGTCCAACACTGCATTTTAAATACAATTCTCAAGCCACATAATGAGCTTATCAATCCAAAATGAAGTGATGTCTTCTGTCATCTGATCAGTCACGTGGAATATTACATAGCATTAGATGGCACACATGTAAATGTTACATGTGACAGCCAGCATGGCTTCCATTGAAGTCCACACAGGGTCATCACCCAACATCTCTAGACTTATGAATGGAAAATCTGCCTAGCTATGCAGTTAAATTGAAGAAGTGCATATATGCCTTTATGACACAGCAGTTGGCCAATCAGTAGTCTCGGACAGATAAGTATACACCCCTGAGGAGGTTATATGTGCTATCTACATTTGTTATCTCTTACCTTTTCTACAAATACAAGGTAATAACATTTTTAAAAACCTTGACAGATGGGGGCAACTTAATGAATTATATTTACAGGTGATTTTTAGGGGCATTGCACTTTAGGTCTATTATGTGTCTGTTGTGGATGTCTTTAGGGAAAACATTTCAGTCGCCGGGCTATAAGAGAGTAGGATATTTAACAGGTGGGGATTAAGGCTTTTGTCAGAAAGATCAATTTTACAAAGACCAAATGACAGAACAGAGCGGGGGGGACAGGTGGAAGCTGATATGAAGTAAAGCCGTGGGTTACACTTTGGTGAAATGTAATAGAATTAATTCACAGGGCATGGTACACGTATACTCGAAAAGCTGGACATTTATGTTACAAAAATGTTGGAATCCGACTAGAGTTTGGAAAAGCATCATATTGTTCTGCATAATTACTGAATGTTTGGGTTGATTTTGCTGATACATTGTCCATTAAATGTGTTACTTTTCACTAGTATCCATGTCCATCTACCTTGTACTCTTATACAATACCAATATTTCTACCACTGGCTACACGTACAATTGTTGCTGTCTTCTTCTTTTTCGTTGCTTATTACTATGTGTATGACCTAAAAATAGTTCTAAAATATACGACTTTTATAAATCATATCAAACTAACAACTTTGTGTGTTTTTTTAAACATTGATGAATACATAGACCTACATACATACATACAAGCACAAATGCAAACAAATTAGTCACATATATATATATATATATATATATATATACATACACATATACATATCCATACATATAGACATATATATATATACACACAGAGGCCGAATGCACACGGCCGTGTTCCACGGCCGAGAGCGGTCAGTGGTATGCCGGGCTGGATTCCTGTTCAGAGCAGGAGCGCACGGCGTCATTGCACTACAGTAATACACTCGTATGATCTATACGAGTGTATTACTGTACAGCAGCGGCGGCATGAAGCGCACGGCATCATAGCAACCAATTACGCCGTGCGCTCCTGTTCTGAACAGGAATCCAGCCCAGTGTTCTGCCGAATGTCTATAGCTTGCCGAAAGTCTATAGCGGAAGTGACGTGGTGCGCTGCGCAAGCGCACAAGCGCACTTCCGCAAATCATCAGAATCATTGTCTTAAAGTGACAGTCACCTGCAGTAAAATACAGCATCTACATTAATTTGTACCCTCGCGGGCTCGCTTCGCTCGCCACGCATCGGAATTTGGTAAAACTAACTCTATGCCGCCATTGATAGTAAAGAAGGAAATGGATGGTAAAGAAAGAGACTATCCATCTCTTTCTTTACCATCCATTTCCTTCTTTACTATCAATGGTGGCATAGAGTTAGTTTTAATAAATGCCGAGCGCAGCGAGGCCGAGCCCGATGTAGATTAATGAGCGCTGGGGAGGGGGGTGGCGGCGGAGCTGTATTTTAATGGAGATGACTGTCACTTTAAGAAATCTATACCCTTAAATGTGTGCACGCGCGGTGTGCGAACTACTGCAGTGGAGGCTGCAGGAATGCTTTGCTGAAGTACGCTTGTGCGCTTGCGCAGCGCAACACGTCACTTCCGCTATAGACTTTCGGCAAGCTATAGAGATTTGGCAGAACACCGGCATACCACGGGCCGCTCTCGGCCGCGGAACACTGCCGCGTGCATTCGGCCATAAACCTACAAACTCATACACACTAAGGTAAGGGGAGATCTAACTCTCCTTAGGGAGAGCACCTTAATCAGTGTGAGGAGACTTATAGGCCATTCATGCTCCTCTGGAATTCTGGGAGGGAAGGGATGCGAATGAGCTCTTAACAAGCTCTGCCACTAATGCCACATCTGGTGGCATTAGAGGCAGAGCTTGTCAAGAGCTCATTTGCATCCCTTCCCTTCATTCACACTGACATTAATATACATACCCATAAATACATAGACACACATACATACAGATAAATACAAACATGCATAGACATTCGCACAAATACATACCCATACTTCACATACATACATACATCGATACAGACAGATACACATATAGGTGCATACTCAAAGTTTTACACACATGCATAAAATGCACACAAACAGACACGCTCACACATGCAAACACATACATAAATATACATACACCCACATGCATACCGATACACATAGAAACAGTACGTATTTAGACACACATCCCTTCTGCATCATATTCTTTTTCCTTTGACCTCTAGGACTAGATCCTGCTCCTGCTTAACAATGAAGACATCTTCCTTTTGATTCTACAGATGAACGTGAATCTAGCCACAACACCTTCAAAGGGAGCATTTAGGAATTGCTGTACACTTATTAAGGCCTCATCCACACAACCGTGTCCGTATTGCGGCCTGCAAACCACAGACTCAGATACAGATACTTTCCGTGTGCAATCCGCATTTTTCTCGCTCCTATCACTAGAAATGGCAATACGGACAAGAATAGGATATGTTCTATAACATGCGGATGCGTTCAATACACGGATGACATCCGTGTACTGTGTTGTTGGTTTGTTTGTTTTTTTGCAGACCCATTGAAATAAATGGGTCCGTGTGTGACCCAAAAATTGTGAATTGGACACAAATGCAAGATACAGACACGTGCATGAGGTCTGACGCTATTTTTTTATTTTTTGTGATGTGTCTGTAGGTGCACAAATATTTTGTCCCTTGTTTTCACTGCTTTTATAGGATGTGAACATACTGTATATTTCCATTGTAGAATACTATTATCCTGGTTAGGCTTCTTTCACATTAGCATTAGGATTGTACAACTAGCACATGCTCCATTTTTTGTCCGGCCTCCTCTTTGCACATGTTTCTGTGCTGCGGCCACATCTCCGACCCATCCCCATTATATCGAATGCGGCCGGAGTGGACTTTCGGCAGCACACGTGTGCTAGCATTAGTACAGATCCAGCAGGCTGTTCCCCCACCAGAACAATCCTAATGCTAATGTGAAAGAAGCCTTACTTATAGTATACTGTATTGTTATTATTTCGCTTATTATACAAATCTACTTAAATTTAAGGAGCTCAATGCTGTGTTGTCACAATGTTTGAATGCTTTTTTAGGGGAAATTTACATGTCTGCCATTTAATGCCAGTCTTGTGGCAATGTAACATTATGAGGCTCATGTATGAATACACTTACAATAGTTAATTGGTGCAAATTGCACTAAAAGGGGTTTTCAGGGACTTTGCTATTAATTACCTATTTTGGGAGCGGTGATGACATAATCAGGCATGAGCGCTGCACTGCGCATGGATCTGTGTAGTTCCAGCGCCTGGTTTTAGCGCGGCAGCTCCTGAACACAGTTGGACCCCTGCTGATATGACATTGATGACTAGAGTGGGCGAAGTTCTCAAATATTCGATTCGGCTGCTTTGCCGAATTTCAAAAAAAAATTAGCTTCATGACAAATTACTTAGTCACGAACCACATTTCTTTGTAAATAGCGGGTGCAATGATGGGGAACTGCAAAAGCGCCACCCCTCGTCATTGAATCCCTCAGATGAATATTAAAGTATTTAAAGGGTTGAAAAAATGTAATTGTACTTACCACATCGTGAAGAGCCCGCCACGGCCCTCTTACTTGAAGATCCAGCGCAAAATCTCGCAGGGTGCGTGATGACGTCATCACATCGGCCGGCGTGGTGACATCACACATCACCACGCATGAGATTTCGTGCAGAATTTTCATGCAAGATGGCCGCAGAGGCCTCTTCTCACTCATATGGATGAGGTTAGCATGATTGTTTTTTAGCGCCATTTCATGGACAATCGTTTCGTTACCACGAAGTACAAGGAAATTTGGCTTTGCGGCAAATCAAATTTTTCCTGAGATTCGGATTGAAGTCCACTTCGTCAGCTTCCATTCGCTCAACACTATTGATGACTATTGATCCTAAGGATACATCATCAAGAAACCCCCTTTTAAGAAAAAAGTTCAAAATGAACACCACATATATGAACACCAGGGTTGCTAACTGAAATTTTTCTTTCTTCTGGGCAACTTATCCAAAAATCACGGACAGCTAACATTTTTTACAGACAAATTGGAATGATAAAGATTATACATTCTATTATGTGTCTGTAGTTCAATACACTGATAAGAACTCATTACCAGAATTAACTGGGAACTATGAAATAATAATAATTGCCATCAAAATAACTGCTCAAGTGCCATACAGGCTGGATTAGGTGTTGTATGCTGCCTATCTATAGTATATGTAGTGCAGTCAGTTTACTGTATCATGTGCCTTTTGCATGGGGGTGGGATACTAGAGCTCACCTTGCTCAGGGGCCCAGCGGGAGATTCACCTATTCTCCTGTGGGCTACTCCGAGCCTGTCTATGGGAACCATACTACGGATTTATGAAACATGGATTCATAGTAAAGCCATGTGCATGAGACCTTCAAGAGGTTGTCCCAGGATAACAACTTATCCCCTAACCACAGGATAGAGTATAAGTGTCTGCATAGTCGCCAACTGTCCCAAATTCGGCAGGACTGTACCTGATTTTCAGAGACAGTCCTAGCAAATTAAGGCTGTCCCGGGCAAAAAAAATGGGCAGGGCTAATGTAAAAACCACCAATAATTGGGTGCTCCTGGGGGGTGAAAGGGCGTTCCCAGGAGCAGGGCTTAGATGCCTGATTTGACCAACTAAAACATTGTTAAGTATGTGTCTGATCGGTGGCGATCCGATCGCAGTGACCCTGCCACTCACTAGAACGGGGGCCCGTGTTTCCCTGTTTGAATGGAGCAGCAGACATCAATGCATATCTGCCACTCCATTCAACTTTATGGCACTGCGAGAATAAATAGCCAAGTGCTTTGCCCCATACAGTTGAATAGCTCATCAGACGCAAAACCTTAGACTATGAATGTGAATTAAAATATATATATATAATCCATGGCACTCCTCTGCAGATAGTGAAAAAACACTTTTGTCAAGCTACGTATAAGGAGCTCTGCCCTATTTAAAAACAAAAAAATATATAAATATAATTGCCATGTTTGAATTGTTTCCTTGGTGGGTGAAAGAGATGTTTGAATTTATGATTTCGTTTTACATAAAGATATCTCCACCAGACAGTGTTTTACGGCTGTGAGTGAACGATGTAGAAAATCCAACTGACTTGTCTGAGGATCTCATTGGTGTAACAATAACTTTCCATAAATATCTGTTGGTGGATAATTCTGGTAAATTTTATTTAAAAAAATTATAATCAATGAAAACAAAAGCAAATTTTCTAATTGCATACTTTTTGTTTTCAGACATTCTATATTAGAAATACAACCATATGCCTTCCTTATTTATCACCCTTTGGTAATGTTCTTCTTACCTAAGTCTTTCTAGGATCTGGTAGACGTCATGCACATAGCACAAAGAGTCCCTACAGTTCCATGACATGGAGCTCTAAGCATTCTGTGTGCTGCCATATGGTGCTTCTGCACGACACTGTATTCTGACCTAGAAGTGATACCTCAGTAATATGACATGTGATTGAGTATGCTGTTTTTCTCACATTTTATAAGAAGTCAGAGCCATATGAAAGTATAATATGGAACCCTTATCAGCCTCATAGACTTTGAATGGAATGGCAGCACGCATGCAGGATCACTACTCCATTCAAATGGTGGACACAGGGCCCCTGTTTTCGTGATTGGCGGGCATCACAACGATAGAACCCCTAGCACCCTGATAGACTTCGAAATGGAGTGATAGTGCGCGTGCACGACTGCCACTCCATTTAAACGGTGGACACAGGGCCCCTGTCTTCGTGATTGGTGGGCATCACAACGATGGAACCCCTAGCACCCTCATAGACTTCAGAATGGAGTGATAGTGCGCGCGCACGACCGCCACTCCATTCAAACAGTGGACATAGGGCCCCTGTTTTCGTGATTGGAGGGCATCACAACGATGGGACCCCTAGCAATCGTATAGACTTTGAAATGGAGTGGTAGTGCGCATGCTCGACCACTACTCCATTCAAATGGTGGACACAGGGCCCCTGTTTTCGTGATTGGTGGGCATCACAACAATGGAACCCCTAGCACCCTCATAGACTTCGAAATGGAGTGATAGTGCGCATGCTCGACCACTACTCCATTCAAATAGTGGACACAGGGCCCCTTTTTTTGTGATTGGTGGGCATGACAATGATGGAAACCTAGCAACCCCATAGACTTCGAAATGGAGAGGTAGTGTGCGTACACGACCGCCACTCCATTTAAACAGTAGACATAGGGCTCCTGTTCTCATGATGGAAATCCTATCATCCTCATAGACTGTGAATGGATTGGCAGCACGCATGCACAACTGCTACTCCATTTAAACGGTGGACACAGAGCCCCTGTTTTCGTGATGGTACCCCTATCAGCCCCAAAGACTTTAATGGAGTAGTAGAACACGTTTGGTTGCCACTCCATTCAAACGATGGAAATAGGACCCCTGTTTTTGTGATTGGTGGGCATAACAATGATGGAACCCCCTGTTTCTAGGAAAACCCCTTTAATATGACTTATTGTGATTGAGTAAATTGTTGAGTTATAGCCGTAGCACGCTGGGTTTGCCTTGATTACGCTTACTGATGAAAATAATATGTTGCCCTGTACGTTGCCACAAGTGACACAAATATATCATGCTGCAATGACTTGTGCCATACGACAAACTCAGTTCTGTTATATATGGGTCAATCTTGCAACCTGCCTTTAATTACCTAGATTTTATAAAAGGCTACATCTAAACTTGTACAGTGACAGTGGCTTTGATGTGGGCAATCGTCTTTCGTAGTCGCACCACTATGCAGTATCGTTACTGCCTCGCCCAGATCCAATGCAGAAGCCGCGGCTGCTTCTAGCTAAATACTATCATATAGCATCCATCCCCTGATTTTCAATAGAGCAGCGGCCTCCTCCTGAGGCCTAGCCTAGTAATGTTAACACTTTGCAAATTCAACTTCATGATAGGCCTCTAAACTGCCCCCATAATACCATCACCATTCACTGTGGAAGACAATCACTTTTTAGGCACACCATCCCCATTTCCCATGACAGTCTAAGAAAATGCAGTGCTCGAGCTGAACTTTCCACAAGCCCACCCCTGGGCTCAGTGACCCTAAAATAAGAACCCGCATGAGAGTGCCAAAGCATTACTTGGGCGCGCTGGTACATTGAACCTTAGTGTCAGATGTTAGTGCGGCATTAGTAAGTAATTACAGTATCAGGGTGGTTGGTGGGTGTAATAATAAAAATAAAGCAATTTTCAGAAAATAAGACTATCAGCCCAGCGCAGGGTTTTGAGGGGGGGGGGGGGAGATTGGGAGGGGGGGTCAGTCTGAGAACTTGGGATCATGTGATGTGGCTTCTCCATGGGGTAGCAGTCAGGGCTGTGAGAAGCAATTTCAGTGTCCAGAATAGAATCATTGAATGGTTTAGGTGGGTTCCTTGCTCTGTGTGTTGCATTCTGGCTGATCCCAGCAAAGAGAGATTTCTACCTGCTGGTTTGTTTTAAAAAATGTTATAAAAGCAGATCCACTACTAAGTTTCTGCTGCCTCACACTGGGCAAGTAATGTCTATTTCTCCAAGGCGCCACCTCAGAGCTGAAATCTCCACAATTAGCTTTACCCATTAGTTACTGTCTCCATAAAACCTTTTCTATGTTACATAAAATAATACTAGTAATAAAGATGCCAGCCCAAATAAAACACAGCCTGCTTAGTGTGCCAAGATAGAAAGGAAATGAGAGATCCTGGTCCAATGTATCTGCAAATTACTGTACTGTCGCTTGTATATCAATTAGAATAAAAGCAAAAAAATATAATACAAAAATTGGGTTTTATGTTGTCTGTTACATGTCTTCCATTATTCTAGAATAGGATGTGATTACGGCTTTGTTCGCACTATGTTTATGGTTATATTCACTATGAAAGTGAATGTTCCCGATGCATACTGGAAACAAAATGTATCTATAGCCTATAATTGGTCCAAATATGGCAAAAACATGGTTCTTTGGGACATATGGCTCAGCATATCTACATATATTATATATACACGGTAAATATATATATATATATATATATATATATATATATATATATACTTCTTTTCTGTACTACAAAGTACAGCAGGAGAGCCTACAGGAAAACTTATGATGCAGGTTACAATGAAAGTCTATGGGTAATGTACAAACCTATTTAGGCGTACTCTTACCTATATAGGGACTATGGAGGGGGGGGGGCATTTATCAAGCAAGATACATCAGGTTTTTGGTGTAAAAATGTTGCACGACATGTCAATTGCGACATTTTTTTGCGACGTGCCATCTTTCAAAGTGGTCTATGTTTAAGGCAGGAAAGAGAGACGAGGCCTAGATTATGGCAAACTGAAATATCTGCGACGCTAATAGGTCACATCCTACGTTAGGCAACCCCCTGGTGTATCTTTTAAGACTAAGTCATAGTCTTAGTCGTACCAAATACATAAGAAATTGTGGACGATTTCAGAAATTTGGTGCAACCACACAATGCAAAACCAGACTTAAAAGTGACATGAAAACGATCTCAAATGATAAATGTTACCCTATGTGTTAGGATGTACATCAGAGGGGATTTGCCTGGCCTATAGTCTCCACTCATAGACCACAAACTGAGAAGAGAGCCAAAGCAGTGGTAATATTACGCAAGCTGTATCATCTGAAGATACCGGCGATTCCAAACCGGATAACAATGTACATATGTGACAGTCTACATATATTGGGTAGGCTTTGGTAAATTGCAACATATCTGCAGGCAGCACAATATATGATGACCCCCCCCCCCCCATTGTCTATATATCTATGCTACAACATATAGACACAGGGGAACATTTATCAAATCAGATACATCCGATCTATGCCCTTAAAAAGTCACACGTCTAGCAATTGCTGCATTTTTTGTAACATTTGGTGATCCTCGTCTCTTTTTAAAGTGGTCCATGTTTAAGGTCTAAAAGTGCGATTAAACCTGGATTATGGCACATTTACTACGTTCCATAATTCAGAAAAGTCGCAAAAAAGTCGCAACTCCACGCCAAGCAACCCCCTGGTGTACTTTAACATATTGCACTCATCAGTGGCGTAGTTAGAAAGGACTGGGCCCCACAGGAAATTTTTGAATGGGGCCCCCTCCCCCAGTTATTTTTTCGCAACCCCTTCCTTTCATGCCGCCCCCATTCCTGTGGCTAGTAGAGATCGCTCCCTCAGACCAGGCCCGGCAGCTGTGCCATCCGTTTTCTACACTGTCTATACTGTCACTGTATATCATTTCATTATGTAATACTGTTGAGGGGGCCCTGACAAAATCTTTTAGTCCTCCTCTTCCTGGATGGGCCCCCTTCTGGGTCAGGGCCCCAAAGCAGCCGCTTCCCCTATAGCTACGCCCCTGGCACTCACTCCAAATATACTATTAAGGTGCGCCATTTCATAAATTTGGTGCAGGCACACAAAGCGAAGACAGATTTAAAAACTGACACAAAAACAACCACAAATGATAAATGC
Organism: Bufo gargarizans; assembly: GCF_014858855.1. NCBI lineage: Eukaryota > Metazoa > Chordata > Amphibia > Anura > Bufonidae > Bufo > Bufo gargarizans. The sequence continues at coordinate 37,062,683 of NC_058090.1, read as the reverse complement.
CCCCCACAGTTATCCCTAACTGACTGGCCCTTTCTATGCTCCTCTAGATCAAGAAATAGAAACTCCCTTTAAATGATTTTGCTCCCTTATGTGCCTAAGGATCCCTCGTCGCGGACGCTCTGCCACATTATATTGACACTGATGTGTTTTATTACAGTTAATAACACCGGGCGGCTTCTCGTATTAATTATCTTTGTGTTTAAATAAACTGTGTAATCTTCTTCTCCACTACACCATTAAGATGATTGCCCCCTATTCAATTAAGAATTGCATTGAGCCCCCAGCCAATTTTTGTCTTATAATAAAGATGTGGAATGTATTTTACAGGCAGCACTATTTTATTGTAATTTTCCGCTTTCATCTGAATTTCTTTTGCTCCTGAATAGGTGACGTATTATACGAAATATCATGCAGCATGTTATTAATTTGATGCTCCTGGTCCTGGATCATACAACAGGTGTGGCCTGGTGTATATGCCCTTGGGCTGTGTTCACATACATCCGTTGTATCTGGTTAGCTGTTTTATGCAGTAGCAGAGTGCAACAGATTACTTTTTGGTGCACTTTGTGCACCCATCCGGTGCCCATAGGCAGAAAGAAAATCTTGCATGCTGCGTTTTTTTGTCTGGCGCAGAAAGACAATCAGCATTACAACTGATGAGCTGGATGCCACAGACAATCCCATTGGGGTCAATTGTGGCATCGGTTTCCATACGAGGTTTCACTACCACAATGAATGGAAAAACTGATATAATACATATGCTATAATATATTTATTTATTTTTATTTTATGCACTTATATAGCGCTACTATATTCCGCAGAGCTTTACAGACATTAGCATTAACCTGTCCCCAATGGGACTCACAATCTAAGGTCCCTATCAGTATGTCTTTGGAGTTTGGGAGGAAACCGGAGGAAACCCACACAAACACGGGGAGAACATACAAACTCCATATATATATATATATATATAATATATAATTCATTTCTATGAGATGCAGACAAATGCAAACCTGCACTCAGGACGATTTTTTTTCCAGGACCTTTCTCTGCCCCATATTGGCATTTACTTCCCTTTTATTTCAATATATTGTCTGTTAAAACAAAAGATTCCTATTAAATACCTATGTGGATTGCGGATTTAATACCTCTGCCTCTTGATTAATAGCACAGATCAAAATCTGGACGGAAAAGCTCCAGCATAGGACAGAGCCCCTATTACGTCTGTGTGAAGACAGAACCAAATTACTGATACAAAATGATATATCTGCATGCATCACTTGTCCAACCAGTTTGGATCAATTCTACAAAATAAAATACCAAATAAAATGCTACTGCCCCAAAGGTGATATCTACATAAAATATAAGGACAATTTAGCATAGCAACCCTCTTCCTTTAGAAAAAAAAAATATGTATTTGTCTGGGGAGTAAGGATATAGGATACAAAATTAAGCCAAGTTTCCAGCATGATCAGACTTTTTTATATTTTGCTATATTTTATTATTTTACTGACAATTGATGTGTAAAATAACATCTGCTTACATCAGTCTTTTAATCTTTTTTTAATCTATTTCTATCAGGACCCAAAGACACTGAATTTTTGGATCCTGTAAAATGTCATTTTACATTAATTTTACTTATTTTGCAGAAATAAATAGGATGTATGAAAGGATCTATTATAGTTTGTTCTTAGAACATAGGCTAAAATAATAACTGACCCACACTGTTTACTATTTATCTGTCTGTCTGCCTAACTATGTACCTACTGTATCTATCTACATCTTTATAGGTAGATAGTTATATACATACAATAGATAGATAGATAGATAGATAGATAGATAGATAGATAGATAGATAGATAGATAGATAGATAGATAGATAGATAGATAGATAGATAGATAGATAGATAGATAGATAGACAGATATGGATATGAGATAGATAGATAGATAGATAGATAGATAGATAGATAGATAGATAGATAGATAGATAGATATGAGAGAGTCAGATAAGACCTTACTGTGTGGCTTCAGTGGACGGATAAAGTATATTGTTTGTGGACTTTGTGGCTTTCTTTTTAGCAGATACAATGGAATAATAGTATTGCATCTACATGTCAATGTGCTGTTTAGCAGGCAGGATTAGGGACAGTTCTCACTGTTGTCCAACACACATCATTTATAACAGAAATCCTGGGTACACAGCAGAGCTGCTGCCTTCTTCCTGCAAGAAGCTGTTGTATATAGCCTCGGGAATGTATACATCCACCTATATTGCACTACCATTGATTGACCATTTATTACTTAACATCCTGCAATGATATTGAGAAAAGCGCATGAAGATTTTACTGCAACCATGTCCTTTTACTTTTATTCCAATAAAATGTCTATCTATCTTTCTTTCTATCGATCTATACATATATCTATCTATTATTTATCTATTTCATATCTATCTCATATGTATCTATCATATATGTATTTTCTATGTATCTATCATCTATTTCTTATCCATCTACCTATCATCTCTCATACCTAAAAATATTTTATCTCTCTGTCATCTCTTATATTTATTAATGTATCTACCTATTACTTTGAAACTAGATATGTAATAGAAGGCATCATTTATTTATTTATTTACTATTAGTGTGTGCTGTAGCATTTTCCAACAAAAATAAAGTTTTAAATGATTTAAGTGCACGTCACATACTACAGCGGGTGTACTGACACTTTCTTATGTTTTTCTAATTTTTTTATAGCCAATGTATAATATTTTTTTATGTCATTTGAAAATAATATATTTTCATCAGCAACAAAAATGCATATTACAATTAATTGCAAACTGGTGTTGCTACATCATTTCCTACTGTTGTGTGGATAGTACCAGCAAATATATATGTACATCTAAGAATGTGATATATAATATTTATACCCGTATATATAAATATATTATACATATAATAGGAGAGAGAGAGAGACAGATAGAGAGATAGATATTAGATAGATAGATAGATAGATAGATAGATAGATAGATAAATAGATAGAAGAATTAGATGGATAGATAGATAGATAGATAGATAGATAGATAGATAGATAGATAGATAGATAGTCATGCAGATACATTATACAGTAGACAGGTATGTCACACAACCAGTATAGCTGGGGGATACTGGATACAACAAGTTGTTATGAAGTTTTCTGATGAATGTGACTTACAGCATTTGGGATTTTAGGTACCAGCGTATCCTCTGCTCTTGGTCCTTTCAGATCTTGATACGTGTGTACTGATCTGTCTATAGCTCTACATCTTCCAGGAGCACTGAGGACTACGGAGAAGAGGTGCCTGATAGGAGGTCACTCATGTCCCTGGCTCTGAAGAAGCTGGAATAAGAGAAGAAAATTCCTCCAGAGATGATGTGTGCTTCCCCCTTCTCTGAGCTCTTTAGCTGAGGGAAGGAGAATTCTCTTTGATAAAGCAGTGTTCCCAGCTTCTGGGTTTTAAACCCTAAATCTATATTCAAATCTGGCTGAAGGTGTGTACAGGGATTTATAAAAGCCTCTTAAAGGGGTAAATTTACTAAACCGTGACAAAATCATAGCAGCCTGACTTTCCACATGCGAAGTGCAGGGAGACTTGTTTATTTAACTAACTGTCCATCTATTGCTTCAGGTTTATTCATGACAAGATTATATAGAGAAAGTTATTAGAGGACACAGCAGAGTCAGTGACTTGCAGCCTCCTCTCTCAGCACCAAATGCAACCAGATCCACACTGATCCTACAGCACAGACCTCTTTGGACATGGACTTATGATGACTGCTCCCCCAGGTAGTAGTTATTTAGCCTGCCCTTTGAGGGGATGCTCATTACAACATTAGCAAATATTTGCTGGATGCACAGGGCATGACATGAGTTATTACTAATGGGTTTTACTATCACTGTATATATATATATATATATATATATATATATATAAATATATATAATTATTATTATTATTATTATCAGAACATGTAGCAGAGGGGAATTTTTAATTGGTTATTATGTCTTTACAAGTAAATTCGTTTTTTAGTTTTAGGGCACGGAAATGTATAAAACCACATCAGGATGAGATGAGAGAAAATCAGCAATGCTATTTTACTTACTTGCTAATAGTGTATATTCTTTATACCTACGACAGTAGGACAATCATTACACATCATCGGGTGCAATCATAATAGTTACTAAATCATAATAATGCTTGAAAAATGCAATCCTTAGTTTTCGGGATTATTTAGAATGAGACGTAAAAGAGTAATACATTATTGCAGAATTAAAAAAAAGTCGCCATCAAAGTGTGACCTATTAATTTCTAACCAGTCCCATTTCCTTGCACCAAAACATACAAATTGTATACATTTTTATTGTACTCTTTGCACTGTCCTTGTGCATTGATTATTTGTTTAGTCCTGTGTGCTGTATTATTCCCTCTATAGCCTTATAGAAAGGGTGCTCATATATCCCTAGTCAGTGCATTCCCCGGTAATCCTAAAAAAAAAAAAAGCCAAAAATATATCTTCTGGATTAAGATAAAACTTTTGTCATCAACCTATGTTACTACATGTATATATATATATATATATATATATATATATATATATATATATTTATTCTCCAGTCGTTCATTGCACAGGCAGTGATTGGAGCTGCTTTGCCTGCCTGTCCTTCTGGAGCAGCAGTGGCCTTCTTCCCTTCTTCCCTCCCCCTGTTGTTGTTTTTTTCCCCTCTGGCTTAGAAGTGTCAATCACCTTCCTTCTGCCATTGGCTGGAGAGTTTGCGTCAAAAAGTTGCCAGTGAGGCTCCTTGTCTGCAAATGTTCTCCAGAGAGGGACAGAACCTGAGCTCTGAGCAAGTAAGACACAAGATCCTCCTCCTGCTCCCCCTTTGTATGTGCTGCCTGAAGAGGGAGATCACAGCTTTTAAGCTTCTAGTTTGCTCCCAGTCCTCCTAGGAAGGGTGGAGAGAGGGGGTTGTTTTTCCTTTCCACTAAAGCAACTTGATTCGGGATAAAGAGAAGACCCTTCTGTATTTACAAAGCATTTGAAGGTAAATTTATCTATCTATCTATCAATTTATTTATCTATCTTATATGTACTATCAGTCTTTCTCCTACCTATTTGTCTATCTATCTATCTATCTCATATCTATTTATCTATCTAATCCATTTATTTATCTATCTGCTATGTACTATCTGTCTCCTGCCTATCTATCCATTTATCTATCTATTTCTTATCTATCTATCAATCATTTTATGTGTTTTACAGTTATTAAAGAATCGCTCATACACAGAATAGGTCTAGACTGTAAAAACGATATATTGTATTAGTCTATAGTCCACTGTACACAGGGTAGACAGGCTTGCCTTTAATTTACCAATATACAATGACATGACCTAGCCTCCACCAAAGAGCCAAAAACACATTATCCATTGTCACATGTCGTTTTTTTTTGTCTTCCCTAACTGAATCCACAACCACCACCCTTTGTATGTTCAATGTAAGGCAATAATTAGTTCATTAGTTTATTCATTAAAGACTAGGAACCCAATCATTATGCCAATATAAATTTACATTTAGACCCCTTCCTCGCCTCCACAAAGAGTATTCCATACATTGAATGCATATACATCACGTGCTATTAGATTCATGAAGAAAGTAGCAACGAATACACAAGACATAATAATACTAGCACTAGGGCTACTAGTTCAATGAACCCCTTTAGTGCCCCCCATTGCTTAGCACTACCTGCACAGAATTGGAAGACTTGGCCAGGTTTGTCATTTACCTATTTAGAGCTTGCAATAACAAAACGCATCCGCCAAGGAGCCTGTGCAGACTGTACATAGAAGTCCATGGAAGTCCATTCTTTTTATAAACTTAAATCTGTGTCTTCATTGAGATAATACACAAACAGTGCTAACCAGATAATTGAGGAGGCGGGGAGTCTCATCCCCTTTCCTCTCTCTCTCTCTCTTTCTGTGGGAAATAAGGGGAGGGGGATTATTATTATTTTCCCTTAAGCAGAAATACATTTTAGTTGCATTCTCCTATCCTAAGTGAAGTTCTTGATCGATATTAATGTAAAAAAAATATATAAAAAAATAAATAAATGGTATTAAACCCACAGTCTCCCAGTTATCGACAAATAGATTTCTTCTTTTAGTCTAAGATCAATAGGTTGGACAAGGGGGGAAATGTTCTGCAAAGTGGCCCATAATTTATTACAGACAGAATAGGCATCAATCATAGTTCGTTTTTGCCTTGTGTCTGTTGGTCTAACTACATATAAAATTCATTTATGTGTGTGTGTTCTGATGACAGATGTTACAGGCAAGAGCAGATGCTAGGAGATAATTAAAGAACAAATAATTACACAGCGAGTGGAGCAATGTTACTGTATGCTGGCATAATATTTAGTTTAACAAAACATATATTTTTATTTAGCACTTTTTCTATTTTTATTGATAATACAGTGTGTTTTATATTATATTATATTTTGTATTTCTAATATAACATTGCATTTATTTTATTTATAATATTCATGTAGTTCGTGTATTATTCGTTAGATTGAGCCCAAAATATTTCAAAATACTTCACATACAGAACCTATATATTTAAAAAAAATTGTATCAATTGTGTCTAGTCCAAAAACTTTGCTGTGATGCTAATTTTACTACTAAATGCTTGCAATTAAAAAGTGACCTAAACTGTTTGATACCTATGACAATATTAACTGGAATGCAAAAAATAATAATGAACAATGAACAAAAAAAATGATTCTAAGTTACTGTTTTTAATATACGGTGTCAGAAGACTGCTATAAAATAATTCTCTAAGGGCCTGTGCACTTGGTTGTGTTATATTTGTTGTATGAAAGCAGTATATTAGGGTGTATGTGTTTTGTTTCTTAGCTATCATGCAGAAAATTAATCAGCCCCAATGCTTTGCATGGCGTCCTGTAATTAGGGAACTTGTGCCACTCAGATTATCTCGTTAATTTATCAAGAAAACATTTATTATAATTAATTCTTGGGCGAGGTAATTATTATTGAGCGACTGGTTAGGGGGAAGTAGTGACAGATTGCACTTGTGGAACCGTTTACTGAACTTTAGGCAAGTGGGGAGAAAAGGGGGGAACTCACTAAACTGTGATGTCTGTACATGGAGGAGGCTGTGTGATGATCATTATGATTTTCATTTTTTATTACTATTATATTTATTATTGCCAGTCAAGATAATGCAGAATTAAAAGTTGCCATTTTTATGTCTACTGATGTTCATTATTCAGAAAATAAGAAAATAATAATAATAATAATAAAATAAATAAATGCCTGTGCAGAATATTTTGCACCATTTGCATACAAAAATATGAAATTTTCAGTCATTAGCTTTTTTTATGAAACTGAAACAGCTAAAGTGAGTTTTAATCTGAGTTTTTATGCATTTCACACGTTTTGTGTTAATAAACAATTTCTAATCAATTCTTACCTCTACAAAATAGGAATTTAGTGCACCCACTGTTAATTGCTCCCAAATGTAAAATGTAAATATTCAAATAACCGTTTATTCAAATAGCCTTTTTTGAACTTAGTACTAATTTAAAACAGCTTTATTAAGTTATGATATATATATATATATATATATATATATATATATATGTATATGCACACACAAACAAATGACCCTATTTCATCTCATTTTCAAGTTATTGATATATTTTCTTCATGAATTATATTGCTAAATAATGTTTTAACCCTTGTGACACCAAACCCATGCCAGTCTATGGAGCAGTAAAATGAGAGCATTTTTCCTTGTGTGTATTGTGTGAAATGTGCACACTACTTTGTATGACGTCCATGATTGTCTTCTCATTGCCATTTGAAGTGCTGTTTGTTTAACTTTTCCACTTTATAATCAACATATTTTTTAAAGGCACCAATAAATCAGTTAGTTACCTGTAAATCTAATTAGGAGACGTACTAATTGGGTGAAAATGGCTCCCAAAGATGAACCTCGCTTAAAAGTCAGATTTGTGTTACCATTTCACCCACAGATCCCTCCAACTGGTAACAAAATGCATTGGATAATTAACATGAATGCATTTTCTAATAGGCAGCAGACTGGGCAGAAATTGGTTTCCTGAATTGTGTCTTTGTTTCTCACCCAAAAAGGCTTTGTTTCCCCCCATTGTTTATTTAGCCAAGGTGTCCTTTGTCTCTGCAAATGGCCCCAATCAAGTTTTTGTTTGAGACAATTAGGCAGTGCTAGCCAATGAGTCTTATGCAAATGGATACACTGGTAATGTTGCACTGGAAGGCGTGTTGTATATATGCATGGGGAGTAACTTTTTTTTTTTGTTGGACACGTTGATCTAGTCAGCATCCCCCCCTGGTCTATAGGCAGCTGGGGGGTCTGGGGGCCCTTTAAGAGCATGAGCAATTGACTAGTAAACCTCACACATTAACAAGTCACCATAGGTAAAGGAGCTGCCTGCCCCCAAGCATACTCAACTTAATCAACCAATTCCCATTGACTTGTAGAAAACTGTACTGAAAGGAAGAGAGAATCCCTGGACTCCTCCACAACCTGCTGCTGCCACCACACCACCACCACCACGATTCCAGACTGCTCTGCCATCTGTGCTCCAAGCCAATATACTAGCATGATGTCTTATCTCAAGCAACCACCTTATGCAGTCAATGGGCTCAGTCTTACTACCTCTGGGATGGATTTGTTGCATCCGTCGGTGGGATACCCTGGTAAGTCATGCTTCGACTTAAACCTCAGGACCTAGATGTGGAGGGACATGCACAGATTTATTAACCAAAAACTAAAATTCTGAGCAGTTGGTGAAGTGTAATTTAATCTAGACTGTAATGTGAAATCTTAAATTATGTGTGTGTTTTTACTTCATTACTTTACTTTACATTTTACTTTAATTCATTTTTATTTTTATAATTATTTAATGAATTATATTAAAAAGTATTTTAGTTATTTAAAGATTCACAATTTTCGCTGAAAAAATAATCATGTAGATTGATAAGATAGTGTATTTTTTTGTTTTATTGAGTAGTGTATTTTTACAGTTATTCATTTTTATAATTATGTTTAAAAAATGCTCATTTATATTTATACACACACATTATTCCATGTGTTACTACTTGCCTTGAGATATTTATTTTACTTCCAAATACTTTTTATTACTGATAAATATTAAACAAATCTTTTTTAGCTCAGATTATTTATTTTACAAAACATTAAAAGATAAAAAAAAACTGAGATGCTATACTGTTTTTTCAAATAACATTTATTTATGTATTCTGTACTAAACACTAGTGGGGAAAAAGTGTAGCTTCTAGAAGAAGAGTTTCTGCAGTTATGCTTCTGGGACATATGGCGACTCACCCAAGTTGTGATCTAGTATTGTTCTTGTTCCATGTTGTATAAGTCCAAACCAATGATCAATAGCTATGTTTTCAGCTACCCCAAGAAAGCAAAGAAGGGAGCGGACGACGTTCACCAGAGCTCAGCTTGATGTACTTGAAGCACTTTTTGCCAAAACTCGTTACCCTGATATCTTCATGAGAGAAGAAGTCGCTTTAAAGATCAATCTACCAGAGTCCAGAGTGCAGGTGAGGCTCTTCATCATCATCATCATCTCCACTCTGTCCCTTCCTCTCTACCTGTACATGTATTGATCCCTTCTGAAGATAATAGATCTCCTGATCCTTGTTCAATTATTTGCAAGGTTTCCTTCTGAGATGATCCTTCAGTTTGCTTGGTAGCAGAACCTTTCAGCCACCTGAGGCTCCATGATTGCATTTCCTTTGTACACTTAGTTCACTGTTTGCATGTCTCTCGGCCTCAGGTGTTATTTTTTAATTAATTTCCATTGCTTTTACTTTAATGTCCAAGGTGTGGTTCAAAAACCGTAGAGCGAAATGCCGCCAGCAGCAACAGCAGCAGCAGAATGGGGGTCAGAACAAAGTAAGACCTGCCAAGAAGAAGACATCTCCTGCTAGAGAGGTCAGCTCAGAGAGTGGCACCAGTGGTCAGTTCACCCCTCCTTGCAGTACCACTGTGCCTGTGATCTCCAGCAGTACTGTCCCAGTGTCTATATGGAGCCCAGCTTCCATATCTCCTCTTTCTGACCCTCTCTCGACATCCTCTTCCTGTATGCAAAGGTCCTACCCCATGACCTACACCCAAGCTTCAGGCTACAGTCAAGGATATGCAAGCTCAACATCTTATTTTGGGGGAATGGACTGTGGATCTTATTTGACACCTATGCACCATCAGCTCCCTGGACCAGGAGCTACACTAAGCCCCATGGGCACCAACGCAGTGGCCAGTCATCTCAATCAGTCTCCAGCTTCCCTGTCCACCCAAGCCTATGGAGCCTCCAGTTTGGGGTTCAACTCCACCGCTGACTGTTTGGATTATAAAGATCAAGCAGCCTCCTGGAAGTTAAACTTCAACGCTGACTGCTTGGATTATAAAGACCAGACATCATCTTGGAAGTTCCAAGTTTTGTGAAACCCAACTGGGAACTTTTTTCTTTTTCCTTCTTTGTGACAGAGACACTTGGACATTCCAGATTGAGCCATGTCTTGGTTGAAGACGACAAAGACATTTTTATTCTTGTCCACAGAAGCGCCCTTTTTTCTGGATTTGGATCCCAACAAAACTTCTCAAATGAAGGACCTCTATTTATCCTGTGTCTCCATACACTGGTGATCACCATAGTTTTTAGCCAACGTGTTGGATGAAAGGTTGAAGGCCATTCTCGCTCAGGCAGTTCATTATCTCTCCAAGCTCGGGGGTCCAGTCTGCACCCATGACGGTGCCCAGTGTTAGCCAACTCATGGCATGGCCATATGGCAACTAGATGGCACTGAACGCTTCAGGGCTGAGTGAATTGTGCTTTACTGATTGTCATAGATGCACTACTTTATTTAAAAAAAAAATAATGTTTATAAGGAGTCATGATGTAGTTTTTAAAAGACAATCAGTGTGTGTCTTATATAAATGGTCAATCTGTGTTTCGTTTTTGTTTTTTCGTTTTTTTTTTGTTTTGTTTTTTAATTCTGTGCTAGACTTCAAAGCTGTGATCTCCTGTATTGTATGCAACTGCGAACTCCCTACCAGTAGGGGTTCAGCTATGATTTCATATAATTATATATAAAAAAAATCAGAGCCAATTCCACCCTTCCCCCACTCACGATGAACTGCAACGAAAACTTTTATATCGAATGACTGTTTCCCAAATCAATGAGGATCCCATTGGAAAACAGGGAAATTAACATGCATCATGGACTGCAGAGATCCCTCAGTAATAAAGACTATGGAGAATTGCAATGAGTAGTGGCCCATATGTTTGGATTTGTGAAGACCTATATTAATATATATCCCACGCAGACCTTTCTTTCCTGCTCTGGATCCAGCCAATATGTATGATTATATTAAAATGACTCTAGCACAATTTGTGAGTTGATCTTTGATTGTTGAGAATATTTGGGGGGGTACAATATCAAGTCCTTCTATCATACCACACGTGTGCTGTGTGTAGGCAGACCTGATTATTGTGCACACTCATCTACCTTAATTGCATTGCATCAACTTTTAAATGCTCGTTTGCAATAAATATAATGGCAGGAGATTAGTGACAGCAAGGCAGGGGTTAAAGTCATGGTACTTAGCATAACCTAATTAACAAGTACATTGAGATATGACAGGAATTCCCTGTTTTTCCAGTTTTCTCCTTGCACTGCTGGTATTCCACAAACTATTTAGTTTTGTCCGACTTAAAGAGGAAAGAAAAAGCCGGAGCAGATGAAGCGGAATTAACGGGGGAACAAAAGATCATTTAGAAAGTGGTAAACCTATAATTTCATGCACTGAAAAGAAGGCGCCCTGCACTATTTTTTAGGCGTTTTTTATGGCTAAAAGTTTGCACCATATGTTTTCACCCTGAGGCTAATACATACCATCTCCTCCACTGCTGAGAAATATGTGTCTACATCCATATGTCTCTATAGATGGATAACTATAGCATACAAGTTCCGAACCAGTACATTTTTAAAAACAGGTGACATTTAATTATATAGTTTTTTTTTAATATATATTTATAGCTAATAGGTATATAGAAATGTATCTAGTTGGATAAAAGATAGATAGCTAGATAGAAGGATGAAAAGAAATAAATAAATAAATAAATCGGGTATTATAGATGGGTACTAGATGTACAGACCATAGATAGATAGAAAGAAAGAAGAAGAAAAATAAAGAATATTAGATGTAAAGAATATAGATAGAAAAGAGAAAAAAGAAAGAAAGATAGAAAGAAAAAAAATATTAGATGTACAGAAGATAGATAGAAAAGAAGAAGAGAAAAAGAAAGAAAGAAAAAGAATATTAGATGTACAGAAGATAGATAGAAAAGAAGAAGAGAAAAAGAAAGAAAGAAAGAAAAAGAATATTAGATGTACAGACGATAGATATACATACATAGATAGATAGATAGATATTAGACAGATAGATAACTCTACCTTCTAAACTGACTTATATAATGTAAAGATAACTAAGCCTCCCTGATATTCTGCTCTAATAGTATAGAATCAGATACAAAAATTTAATCTTAATGCCAGAGAACATTGCAGAATTTCCTAAAAAAAAAAAAGATTTTATTCGCATTTCTGTCATCAGAACTGTATAGAAACAGAGCTTTTCTGAATGTCCAGCTGATACATTGGTTTCCGGTTCGGAAATAAGAATAATAAAATATTGAGCCCCATCATAGGAGGTATCTGTGGAGGAGAAGCCTGCTGCACTGGGTGAGTGTGGGGTTTTGTTGGTGCCTTCAGGTCATTGTCCACTGGAAAGAGGACACTTGATATCCCGAATGGTTGTTAACCCTTTCTGTTAATTATATGTGTTCTACGTTCATATGTGGTTGTTTTTTTTTTAAGCTCCAATAACACTGATTATCCATTACCAGCATAATAGAAAAATTATCTCCTGCAAAACTAGTTTTACTTTTCTACACACATGCCCCCAAGAAATCACACTACCCACTAATAATCTATTTCATTATACAGCACATCTTAAAGTCACACTAATTATTATATTAATAATTATTATTATTCCCATCATATGCAAGAACAATTTAGTGTAACATTATTAGTGGTAGTAATAGGTATATTAATAATTCATATATGACGTGTCCGGGGAAACTGCCTTGAGTAATTATACCTTCAACCTACTAGGAAGGTATATGTTCAGAAAATAGCGGGGCTTGCAAAATATCAAAAGTTGCAAAATGTTTCAATATTTAATATTGAATTGTTTTTAAAACGCTATTAAGTATTTATTAGGGTATAAACATCCCTAAAAACGCTATACACTGGCATTCTTCCTAATATTAATAATAATAATAATATATATATATATAAAATATAATATCTGTATTATTATTAAAATAGTATATAAAAATATAAAATAGTAATATAATAAAAAGTAATATAAAATTTGAACCAATACAAAGATGTCAAGATAAAAAAAAATCATGTTATTTTATTATTATTCAAATAGTAATAATATCAAATTTGTAGTAAGAGAAAGGTGTAAAGACAAAAAAATCTGGTTATTATTTTTATTATGTATATTAATATTATCTATATTATTATTATTATTATTAATAATACATTTGTAATAATATAAAATTTGCAATGATACAAAGGTGTCAAGAAAAATAAATCAGGATATTATTTTTATCTATTTTTATTATATTATTTTCTTTATTATTATTCACATAATAATAATAATAATAATTAAAAAAATTGTAGTGATACAAAGGTAATAAGACAAAAAAAAATTGTCCTAGTTTTGCAGCTAGATAGAAATACAGATAAGTAATAAGAATGAGGGATATTTCCGGGTGGAAGTGGTCTGAATGGGTCTTGAGAAGGATGAAAACCCCGGGAGCTTCTGGGATGGAGGCTGCATCTGCCTCCACAGAGGCCCCACCCGAGCAGAAGGAGGTGGCAGCTCGCCAAGGGCTGCACCAGCCCAATTCCCAACCACCACCAGCTTTTGTCTTCTTTTAAAACTAACCCCATTGTCCGGGCTCTCCCCTCAAATTTAGCTGAGGTGTGAGAACATGTCAACAGGAGTTTAGTATTGATCAGAATAGTCTTCCAAATGCAAGTCTTCATTCCTAGCAAGTGCCTGTGTGATGATGGGAGACAGCAGCCTCCACCAGCAGCCAGTTATGGCTCTATGAAATAAACAGCTTTTATTTAGTATTAATTAAGCTGATTTCTGTGAAAATCCATTGGAATAATGGCTCTTTTTAGAACACAAGAAAAGCCCAATAAGGTGGCAAAATGGGGCCTATTAAGGGCCCCATTGCGGTACTGTATTAGTCCCAAGGAGACTTTCAGGGGATGTGAATGGTATTCTGGGGGAGGCACATTCAGACCATCTGAGTTGGTGCAATTATTGTGTTAATAGAAAAGTGGAGCCCTTGTATGAACCCTAAAGAGAAAATACTGAAGAATCGTTAACTTTCTATTAGGATTTTTGGAAGGGAGGGAGTGGAAGCATTTGGGGAACAGGTACAAAAGCAGCTCTGGTGACTGATACTGTACCAAGGTGGGCATGGTGCCCCAACAGAGACATGCAGATACCATATGGAACCATTATACTTATTTATTTTTATTTATGAATTTATTTATTTATTTTGTGCACTTATATAGTGCATTCAACCCTTAGCTATGTGCCCTGTTAACAATATTTTATACCCAGGAGATAGGTTGTTAACAGTTTTGTGATGATTAACCCTTTATGTGACAAGTACAGGCAGACACTACACATAGGTCACAACTTTGGCTCATGGGCTCATGGCTGTGCCCAGCGCTTGCGTCTCTGCATCTATTTAAAAAAATATATAAGTGTTAAGGGTCCTTCATTAATTACTAGGGGATTTATTCGTTGTCATGGCATACAAGCTGATGGTTTGTTTTATTAAAAAGTTAAGGAAAGTCATATCCATGGTATTTCGGGAAATAGATACAAAAAAAAAGCATCAGCTGTTGGAGGTGGTGAGGCAAAATATTTTTTACAGGATACAAAAACTAGGGATCAGGAAAAAAAAACGGAGAAACTAAGAAAAACAGATCCGAAAAAACTACACAGGCTTTGTAGATTTTTTCCAATTAAAAATTATAATAATATTAACCAAAACTCACCAAACTGTATATTTTTTTTTTTTTTGCTTCTCTGTTTTCTAATGCATATAATTAATTAATCATACCAGCTTGCATCAGTATCTCATATTTATTTTCTTCATATGGGGCAATTTTCATGACCTACTAGTGTGCGATTTTCCAGCATGTCCTCTGGTTATGGCTCCGGATGCATTCTGGCTGCAGTTGTCCCATAGACGTGAATAGGAATGAATATGACTTTTTCTTTCACAATATCTTTTGCCTGCACCAGTGCATCTCAAATATTCACCAATTAAAGAAGGTATGGAGAGTCTAGTGCAAGGTAGGCTAAGATTGGGCTCCCACCAGACACTTTTTGCCCGATTTCTTCTTTCATTCATTCTTTTTTTCTTTCTTTCTTTCTTTCTTTCTTTCTTTCTTTCTTTCTTTCTTTCTTTCTTTCTTCCTCTCTCATATCTATCTATCTATCTATCTATCTATCTATCTATCTATCTATCAACTATCTCCTCTGTACATCGAATATTCTTTCTTTCTTTCTCCTAATCTATCTATCTATCTATCTATCTATCTATCTCCTCTGTACATCGAATATTCTTTCTTTCTTTCTTTCTCTCTTTCTCCTAATCTAATCGTCTGTACACCTAGTACCTATAACTATAATATGTCTTTCTTTCGCCTATCCAGAAATAAAACTTTCAAGACTGGTGCAAAATATTTGCATACTGGTTTGCATCCTGGTGCAGTAATGAAAACTGTCACCCATGGCCAGTTTTTTTTTTTTATATCTGTGGTTTCTATCTCACTTTTTCTGTCATTGATCCATACTGATTGGGCACCTAATGCTCATGCAGAAAGATATAACGATAAATAGAAAGTTATAAGATAGATATAAGATAGATACATACATACATACATACATAGACAATAGACAAACAGATACATGTGAGATAGATAGATAGATAGATAACAGAAAGACAGATAGATTTGAGATAGATAGATAGATAGACAGATAGATAGATTTGGGATTTTGGACAGCTTGATACATTTGTCTGATCTGATTACATTTTTTATGGAAAGCCCTGGCTGTTAAAATCTGTCAATTTCCAGTGACTTTTAGGCTCATGATCCATTAATAAAAATCTCCTTATATCCTAGCAGCACTTAGGGGCTGTGATAGCAGATTAGACTCTTAATGGATGCATGATGCCTCCCCCACCTCTCATGTCTGAAGAATTGGGGTCCTGATGATCAGATTATCAGGCAGGATGGCTCTTTGGGGCTGATGCTCTTATGGGGATCTTGTGTAATGGGATACATCCACACACATCACTTTGCAGAATGGGCTTGTAGCTACATCATATGGACAAAGAGTTAAAATAAATCTTAATATTATCTACTTATATATCCTGGTATCGGGGGATGTGTGGGGGCCATATGTCCTAAACAACAGGATCACCATGATGGACAGAAATAAAGTGGATGCGCATTGTATTGCAATATAATACTATCTATCTATCTATCTATCTATCTATCTATCTAATATCTATATCTATCTAATATCTCTATCTCATATCTATCTATCTATCTATCTAATATCTATATCTATCTAATATCTCTATTTCATATCTATCTATCTATCTAATATCTCATATCTATCTATCTATCTATCTATCTATCTATCTATCTATCTATCTATCTATCTATCACTCCCTTCACTGGCTAGCTATTACCGTACAATCATATTGTGATTATTAAACGACCACCATGGTCTATGGTCCCCACAACGATAAAAACAAAAAAACCAAAAAACATTTGTAGTACAGTCCTAATTAAGTGCGGGTATATTTTGGAGGCAGGTAGGGAAATGTATCTGCTGAGTCTGTAGGGGTGTCCAGAGAAGGGTGTGGGGGTGTCCAGAGAAGGGTGCGGGGTGTCCAGAGAAGGGTGCGGGGGTGTCCAGAGAAGGGTGCGGGGGTGTCCAGAGAAGGGTGCGGGGGTGTCCAGAGAAGGGTGCGGGGGCGTCATAGGTAAAAGGCAATTATTGCTACATTGCTAATTGTGAACAACAGCGCTGCAGGTGACCAGAGACATGAACTGCACAGCCTAAGTACTGAATAGGTGAAATAGGGCATGGTAGATTGGATGTATAGAAGGATAGATGGATAGGTGGATGATAGATAATTCGATAAATAGATAGATAAATATAATATAGATGATAGACCAACATAATTAGATAGATATGAGATAGATAATGATCATAGACAGATATATAATCTGTAGACAGATAACTATAATATACATAGGTAGATAATATGCAGATAGATGACAGCAATTATTGCATGTATCTATGAGGACAGGTCTCCTGGCCGCACT